>NC_138537.1:51775443-52395943 GCF_964234715.1 Podarcis melisellensis
CGAGACTAGCAGAAGACTAATGCTGCAACCCTAGACAAAACAAGTGATCAAGCATTGCACACAACATTGCACAGCAATAGCGAGACCAGACAGTGGGAAAACCTTTTTCTATATTTTCATAGTATCTCTCCAGCACAGACCAATTTGGGGTTATTTTATTCTATAGCTATTTAAAGCCAAATCCCACATTTTGAAAGATTCATTCATAAACATCTGTGTGGCATGAAGCCAGCAGAGCTCCCTCATCTGCCTAGGCTCACTGAAACCTCCAACTTGGAATGGTTCTCTTCCCCCCACCCCCTTGCGTATTGCTAGCCAGAACAAATGTGATCATCTTTTAAACCATTCTTGTGCTTTCATGTGGTGTTTTGGCATATTGGTGCCTGAAGTGTCCTTAATTGTTGCTGTAATAACAACATGGGCATCCTTTGGCTTGAAATGGCATTCTCTAGCTTACGCGCCTACAATTCCCATTACTAGCAGGATAACTGAAATTCTTCAGCAATCCCATATTTGCAGCAATTTATTCTAAATCATGTTACTCAAGGGAGAAGTGTGCACAAGACTTTAGAATAATTATTATCTTGCTGGAAATGTGCAAAATTTAATTCCAAAATGGTTCTTAAAATGAAATCCTCAATGAAATATATAGTGTTGACATCCTGGACCATTATAGTTATTATTTTTCAGAACATTCTTAGTCTTTAATCTTGAGGGAATTATTTGGCATATCTCTTCTCTGATGTCCCTGTTCAAGTAGCCAAGAATCTCGCTCTGTTTGATATATAGTGAGTCTTTAAATCTTGTCTTGGATAGGGTTCCAACATTCTAGACTGGTGAATATCAGGAGACAATGGGGATCAATGTAATTGCGATTTCCATCAAAACCCTGTGGGTTTCAATGCCAATTAGCGGTCGAAGCAGTTCTTGGCTCCTGATGTTGGGGAATGCACATGACCTTTCCTCCCTGTGATTTTCTCATCAGTAGAAACTTTAGTAAATAGGAGAATTTGCTTTTACTACATCAACTTAGGAATCTCTTTACATTTTAAATGATGTGTGTTTGTGTGCATTTAAGTGTGAGTGAATGTGGGGACAGGACCTTTTCTGTAGTGGCCCCACAGTTGTGGAACAAACTCCCAGCCCTGAGAGATACAATCAGCCTCCTCCATGCTGTCATTTAAGCATGCTCTAAAAACATATTTATTCATGACTGCTTTTAGTGACATTGTGTAAGGGGGTAGGGGGCTCTATTTTTGTTGAGATGTCAGACATGGATTAGAATAAATGAAATGTTGTTTGATCTTTGATATGGGTTTGGGTTGTTTTTATTTGTTTTAAGATACCATGGGAAGATGACATATTTTAAATGTTGGCATGTTAAATAAAACTAAATAAGAGGATTAAGGGCTTTTTTTCTAAAAAAGATGCTGGAACTTGTTGACCTTTTTTTAGGGGAAACACCCACCCCAAGTTGTTGAGTGAGTGAGTGAGTTCCAGCTGAAAAAAAGTCATGATTGGATTTTGGATTCTTATTCACATGCCAATCTCCCAGCAGTGAGAAGCTTCAGAGGTGCCACCACATACCTTGGATTGGTTTTCTCATAATGAAGATAGCAGAAGATGGCGGTGTCTTTGAGATATGTGACTTTAAAGGTAAAGGTACCCCTGCCCGTACGGGCCAGTCTTGACAGACTCTAGGGTTGTGCGCTCATCTCGCTTAAGAGGCCGGGAGCCAGCACTGTCCGCAGACACTTCCGGGTCACGTGGCCAGTGTGACGAAGCTGCTCTGGCGAGCGAGCACCAGAGCAGCACACGGAACGCCATTTACCTTCCCGCTATAAAGCGATACCTATTTATCTACTTGCACTTAAGGGTGCTTTCAATCTGCTAGGTGAGCAGGAGCTGGAACCGAACAACGGGAGCTCACCCTGCCGCGGGGATTTGAACCGCCGACCATGCAATCGGCAAGTCCTAGGCGCTGACTTTATTTACACATAAAAACAGGCTGAGCATAAAATGGAAGAGCTCACAGTATCAACACGCCAACAGCTCTTCATCCCATACTAGATTTCTAGGAGAGCACCCAAAGCATAGATTTGGACACAGCACAGAGAGCAGGTCAAGCTGCTGTTCCTTCTGGTTCCAAACAAGACTGGTCTCAGTTTATTGTTCTCTTACATTTACTGATGCCATCGCCTCCAGCCAAACAAAGAGGAGCCTGCCCCTTTTAGCTACTTCTGAAAGTATCTCCATCTCGTAGTTCCGTGGAAACCAATCACCTGTGCTCTTCATTCATGCAAAAGGATAACTTAACAGAGTTAGCTAGAGTCATCAACTTAACAAAGGGACTGGTCTGACCACTTTAGCAGCCTCATTTTCTGTAGAATCTTCTGTAGAATCTTATATAAAACCACAGGCTTGGACCAACCCCACCATCCTATGACAATATGCATGCTTTGGCCTTGCCGGTTCCTGGTATGCATACTCTCACTGCTTTCCCGCAAAGGAAGCAGACCACCAGGGAAAAAATATTCCCCACCTATGCTTCAGAATGTTTTGACAATCATCTCTGAATGGTACCACGTGGTATAACCTCAGTTTTATTTACCCATCTTGCTCAACTCCTTAATATATATTGCCAAGGATGCAGCTTATTTGTCCACTCCTGACTCTCTTTATTTAACATATTGGCCTGGATTTGAGAATGTTCCCTTCCCATATAAATTAGCTTCCATTGAGTCATTAATGTGCTTTTCTGTGTATCTATCTCACATGATCATATACTATATTTTTAGCAGGATCCCAGGCTCAGGAAGCTTTCAGGATCATCCAAGCTTAACAAAAGAGGCAGCTGTTCACTATTTATTTTTATTGTCTTTGTTCGATGTATGTCCACATACCCCTTACATTACATACCATCCATCCTCTGTAGTTAATCAGGCAGGGATCTTCAGCAACTATAATTCATTCATCCTGACTGTGTTGTGCTGCTTCTTTCATCAGACACATGTGAGCGCAAAATTAGATCCTGCACTGGACTGTCACCCAAACTTTATTGTTTTTAAACTTCAGTCAGTCCTCCATTTTACCAACATAATGTTCATGTGGAATAATTATTTAGCCTAGAACAGGGGTCTGCAACCTTTAAGACAAAAAGAGCCACTTGGACCCGTTTCCAAAGGAAAAAAAACTGGGAGCCACAAAACTCGTCATAAAAATAACTTTTTTGTCACTTTTTAAAATTATTTCTTTGTTTGACCCCTCAGAATTACTCCTCCTCATAGAAATAAACGTTAAATTAACAAGTTACCTTTTTTGTGTGTGTGTTCTTCACTCCCCTTCAAAACAGTGACCAGCGTACATGCCCCCTCGCTAGTATCCGCCCCGGAGCAAAGGTGTAAAAGAGCCACATGCGGCTCTGGAGCCGTGGGTTGCACACCCCTGGTCTAGAAGCACAGAAGACAACTAGCACTAGCACTGCATGTTGTTCAGACTCAGTTCCCGGACTGCCAAGTCTCTTTTCTTTCACAGACTTATGCAGATTCCTTTATGAGATCACCTCCAGGCAAGAATGGGAACAGTAGAGAAAGACATGTCCCGGGGGCAGACTTTGGTCTTTCACATTTCAACTGCGGCCCAAGCAAGGCCAAAATTTGGTACACCCCCCCAACTTTTCACCTTCCCTTCTGCTGAATCCACTACGTCAGAGATTCCTGAAAAGGTTACCTGAAATTCTCATCCCAAATCATATCACAGGTCAGACAAATGGCTACAACCTTGAAAGATTTTGATACGATACGATAATCTTTATTGTCATTGTCCCATACAGAACAACGAAATTGAAAAAAATCTACAAGCCTGCTATCCCAGCTATCCCAGACTGGTCAGCCCCTAAAAACTCCGATACCCCATAATTGAATACAATATATCCACATAAAGACTACCTTACACTGCTTTAAAAACCAAAATCACATTTGGATAGAAACTGTTTCTCAGGTGGCTAGTCCTAGTCTTTATAACCCTGTACCTCCTTCCAGAAGGCAGAAGCTGAAAGAGATAATTTCCAGGGTGCGCACTATCCTGCACTATCTCTGCAGCTTTCCTATGGCACCTGGAATGAATGGAATTACCGTAATCAAATAGAGAAGAGAGGAAAGAAATGCTTTCTCCACCCTGTTTTATTTACTGTCCTTTGTTCTTTACAACTCATACAGGCTGTGTGCATACCATACATTTAAAGCACCTCCCTCTCCTGAATCCTGGGATCTGTAGTTTGCTTTTCATAGAGCTACACTCTCAGCACCCTTAACCAACTTGAGAGGAAAAATGTAGCTGAAATATATGGTGTGTACTCAGCCACAATGGTGATACAGTGCAAGGGATGTAGATGGCGCTGTGGTCTAAACCACTGAGTCTCTTGGGCTTGCCACTCAAAAGGTCAGCGGTTCAAATCCCCATGATCAGATGAGTTCCCGTTGCTCTGTCCCAGCTCCAGCCAACCTAGCAGTTCAAAAGCATGCCAATGCAAGTAGATACATAAGTACTCCTGCGGCGGGAAGGCAAATGGCGTTTCCATGTGTTCTGGTTTGCATCACAGTGTTCCATTGCACCAGAAGCGGTTTAGTCATGCTGGCCACATGATCTGGAAAGCTGTCTGTGGACAAACGCCGGCTCCCTTGGCCTGAAAGTGAGATGAGCACCACAACCCCATAGTTGCCTTTGACTGGACTTAACTGTCCAGGGGTCCTTTAACTTTACCTTTTAGTGAAATTTGTTCCTCCAAAGATTTGGTCTTCAGACTATGAAAACAAGGGGGGTAGGATTATCATATTAATTCTAACAGGCCTTGAATTATATCTACTTTCTAACTCGGGACTCTAATAAAGTATAAGCAATCACTGTTGCCATTTTGGAAAGAATAATAACTATAGTGAAAGCCTATATTAAGCTGCTTCGTTTAAGTACCGGTATATGATGTATGCATTATAGACAACGTAGATGAGATGTGTATACACATTCTAGAGCCTTCAATACTTACTCATGCAATGATTTATCACTTACCATGTGCTATAATGTTACATAAGATATAGAACATAGTTTTTGTGTGTTTTTTTGGTGGGGAGGCAATAAAAATGTTGTCAGCACATGCTAAATGTATACAATTTTCAATTTTAGTTTTTCTGGGAATTGGGGGGGGGGGAAAGCCAGTATAGTTATTCTATTACATGCAATCTCAGAAGGAGTATATTAGCAACACAATCCAGTTTATAGCACCATTTGACATGAAACTCTCGCTAGCTGGCCACAAGAATTGAGAGACATTCAAGACAAAGATTTTGGGGAGATTAAAGAGATTTTTGACTACCATGAACACATTAGGACAAATTCCACCCTAACCATGTTATTCTGGGCAAGAGACTACCGCTTGGCTTCTTTGTGTCATGTGTAAAATGGGAACACTGACCGAACTCATAGAGCTGTTGTGAAGAAAATGAGTAAAAAAATGCCCCAACACACTTTGGGCATTAAATGTGCCAAGTTTATGTCTGCTATTAAATATCTAAAAGCCTTTGGTTGGAATTCAGTGTGGCACTATTACAAATGTTTTGGCTGCACAAGTATATCAGTTTGACAGACGGAACAATCCCCCTTAGCCTCCCCAATGAATTTTGGGTAGTGCAAGGGGAGGAGAGTAGAGAAAGCCCCATTGTGCTAGTGCAAGCCCTTGCATAGGGCTTCCACTGATGGAGTTCATTAGATGAATCCCATCTTTTATGACTATCATAACTGGATAGCTCAGTTTGTTAGCGCATGGTGCTGATAACACCAAGGTTGCAGGTTCGATCCAAGCTGCAGATTCCTGCATTGCAGTGGACTGGACTACATGATCCTCAAGGTCCGTTCCAACTCTACGATTCTATGTTCATTAACTCCACATGTATGACCAGTTTCTTTCTTTACGTCAGATATCTTAACAAGTAAAAACAGTAAATGTCAGTGATAACAACAAACGTATGTGCAAATGATATTTCATTATGCTTGCTGTAGTGAAGTCTTTCGTACTAATTCGGTTAATTGTTAGGAAGGCAAGGGATAGTCACACAAAAAACCAAACTGCTAACTAAACAAACATAAGAATGTTTGCAGTTCAGCTTCTGTTAGAGAAGGGGAAATCAAATAGGAAGATAAATATGGCCTCATCACTGCTAGTCTTTGGTTTATGAAGTGGATGATGTCTGTGGATCACTGCTAGTCCTTGTCATCATCATCAAAAACATACTGAAGACATATTTATATAAGTCTTTGTTTGGCTAAATTGTTGCGACTGAATTTTCATATATTTCAGAATCTTGTAAGCTGCCTTATGAAGGCAGTGTGCCCTGAAAAGTGGGTTTGAAGTCTTTTAAATAAATAATAAGAGATGGAGCCAATTTTACTATGAATCCACCATGCCTTCAAATACCAGCTTCTGGAGTAAAACAGTGGGAGAGGGCTATTGCCCTCACATCCTGCCTGAGGGCTTCCCATATGCAACTGGTTGGTTGCTGGGAGAAACAGGTTGCTGGACTAGATAGGTTTTGGGTATGATCCAGTTCTTCTTATGACCACTCATGAGTATCGGCTGGTTCAGCAAAATATACTCCTGAACTATGGACAATACCGGTAATCTGTAGAACAGCTTGGTCCCTGAGAATGCTGAATTGGGCTGTCCTGGAACATTCCACTATTCTGATGTAACAGCAGATATATTCCAAACCTAAATTAATTTTTACTTCTTGGATGCCCAAGAGCAGCTCTGAGTTCTAGCACATGATGCTCTTAAAAGTCGTAAATTACAGACTAGAGATGAAGTGTGTTAAAGTGTACTTAGGCATTGCAGAAAGTGATTCATAAACCAACATGAAATGCTTTTAATGAGAAATGGATTACAATGTGGTCCAGATTTACAAAGCAGGGCATTAGATTGCAGCGTATAACATGGTTACAGATTACTCAAGGCACAATTCACTGAGCTTAACTTCTGCACAAACTTTCATTCACTTTGTCATTAATTACACTGTAATAAACTATTTTAACACCTGCACTAGACATCTGTGCAACCAATATTGTTGTTGGATTTTTTTACTTCATGGGCACATTAGACTCTGGAGAGGCTCGTACAGAGGATCATTTTGTGAGAAACGAAAGCATAACTGAAGCCATTTGATGATACAAGAAGGGAGACAGATCCTAGGCTGCACTGCTGTTGCATGGAACTAAGCACAATTTGAGGGGTTGCCGGTTTAGATAGCCTTTTAGATAGCTCCACCATCACCAACAATATTGCTGTGTATAATGTGATTGTGTGATTAGCACAGGCACCATTTGGATAGTGACTAAGGTGTCATTCATGACAAGATACACCATCCCCACTACAAGTCCTTGTGATTCTAAACTATCATTCACAGCTATTTCTACAGGAATCTTCCTTTGACTGTGGGGGCATATGCCTTGATTTCTCTTATCTTATTTTCTTCTTCTTTTAAGGGTGGGAGGACTTTTCATGGCATCAATAATCTACAGATAACCCATTACTGTTGGCCTTAATTTTCTTTTCATGGATTCCAGTCTTCAAGAGGCTGCTAATCCTTCATTATGTTACCCAGGGAATTGCATCTGCAAAGCTCACCTGTTGACTGAGCCTTATGAAGTCAATGCAGCTATACACTTGTCTAGAGCCTGAGGGTTTTGCTGGACTGGGATGCATGTGAATTGACCAGCATCCCCCCCCCAAATACCAGTGGCACATTTTACAGTCAACTGAGTGCCAAACAGTTTTGAGAGGTAATTGGCATTTGTAGTTGTGGTCTGGCAGAATCGCAACCAGCCAATAGGGTGTGTTTTCTATTGGACTAGCTTGCCAGGAAAGAGAAAATTGAATATTTAGAAAGGGTTCCAAAACCAATTTCATACAAGGAGAATTCTGCAAGCTTAAAATAGTAACAATGATAGTGCTGGTCAGTGAACTTAAGCTTCGGTCTCAATCAGTGCCAACCAAGCCTAGGCTAGGCTCACTAGGTGGGCTTGGGCAGACCACTTCTTCTCAGCCACAAGAGCACATGAATGTGCTATCACTTGACTCTGAGTGATTCTCACTCTTGGTTCAGTTTCTCTACCAAACTTGTAGCTGCTCAAGAAGATTTAAGTGAGGAGAAAACAACGACCACAACCAATTAATAATACTGGATAATTCCATACTCAGTTTATTGTGATCTAGTGCACTGCTCCTTCATGAAAGGTTTTGTTTTGTTTTGTTTTCTACAGCATCCACATACCATCCTCAACAAAATGCCATCCTATCCTCCATCCCCCAATTTAATCTGAATTTACCTTTGTGGATTTTTTTTTTTCACTTATGGGATTTTCTGCAAAAACTGACTCTGAATTAAATGGGGAAATATGGGTTGACAGTTTGATGAGGATGACATGGTGTGGTAAGCACACAACATCCGTATGCAAGAGCAGCACACTAGTCCACAATAAACTGCTGTGTAGAAGCACCGATGGCTTTAAAATTTTAGAAAGCCTCAACCATCTGCTGTAAAGTTTGGAAATTGTCTCTTGTGTCTTCATCCACACTGCTGGATTCAGGAGTGCAAACTTGAATAAAATATGGGGGGGGGCAGGTAAGTCCTGCCCTGCATAATTGATCACATGACGTGGTGTGCGCACACCATTTCAATCCCAATGTCCACCAAGTTTGCGGAGGGACTCCTAAAATATGTTATTGGTGGGACGAAGGGACCTTGTTGGCAACAAACCACATAAAAGGCAAAGATAGGAGCCTGAAGGCAGGCTGAGCCCTCCATAGTACAGTACCCCCATTGCAATGAAGATACACACAATTCCTTGGAACTTTTATTTCTCCTTGAGTTAGTTAGGTATAAACAGAAGGAGTACAACAGATTCGCACTACCTCAACCATCCATTGATTGGGAATATAGGGAACTGCCATATACTTGGTCCATCTGGCTCAACATGGTCTACTCTGACTGGCAGCCACTCTTCAGGGCTTCAGACAAGGGACTCTCCCAGCTATATCTGGAGACGCTGGAGATGGAACTTAGGGTATTCTTCATGCAAAGAAATGATCTACCACCGAGGTACAACCCTTCCATGTAGATTCCCTAGTCTGTATAGAAATTGTAAAAAATAAATGAGCTAAACTGTAAACATAATAAATTAAGTAAAAGATCAATTCTCAGACACAAGTTGTCATTCATGTGTAGATGCAATGATGATGACAGTGATGATGCCAAATTTCAGAATGGGAGGAGGGTCAAAAACAGCCTCATCCTAGTAATGACGTATTGAGCTGATTTATGCTCTAAATTGGGCCAATTCTGTGCTCTTTCCCCTTTCCCCCAAAAGGTGCCATCCAGCAGCAGCTAGAAGGGAGGCAACAAAGAAAGCTGCTTCTCAGGCACTCTCACCCACATGCAAAAATCCTGGTACCTGGGTACCTGGGGATTGTGGGTGAGCCAGAAGCCTTGGCCAAGTAAAACATGCAGTGGACTTTGCACAGGGAACATCCTGCTAGTGAGGCTTTAGGGCCAAGATCCAAGAAGCAGCCCTCTCCTTTGCACACAACCCTGACTGCAACTGGAAGGTAGGCTTTCAGGAAAAGGAAGGAGCAGAGGGGCTCACCACAAGGTGGGGGAGGTCCCCCCCCCCGGTTTCATCAAGGAAAGAGGAGTGGTAGGGGACATTCTTGCTGTTGGTTTCTCTCCCTTGGATTCTTCATGACTGGGGCCTTGCTGAACTTTCAAATAATTTTCTGAAACAGTTCAGAAAGGAAGAGATTGGGCCTTGTTTTGCTCATCTCTGTGGCAGGCCCCCTTACCTTCATTTAATTGTCTCTCTTTTGTACCATGCCTATTTGACTGTGAAGGGACGCAGGTGGCGCTGTGGGTTGAACCACAGAGCCTAGGACTTGCTGATCAGAAGGTCAGCAGTTCAAATCTCCGTGATGGGGTGAGCTCCCATTGCTCGGTCCCTGCTCCTGCCAACCTAGCAGTTTGAAAGCATGTCAAAGTGCAAGTAGATAAATAGGTACCACTCCAGTGGGAAGGTAAATGACATTTCCGTGCACTGCTCTGGTTTGCCAGAAGCGGCTTAGTCATGCTGGCCACATGATCCGGGAGCTGTATAAAGCAAGATGAGCGCCGCAGCCCGCCCCAGAGTCATCTGTGACTGGACCTAATGGTCAGGGGTCCCTTTACCTTTACCTATTTGACTGTGATATGTATAATGCTTACAGAGGTTAGTATGAAGATGTGGCTTTGTAGAATAAAATTAAGAAATACATATTTAGGCCTGGATATGAAAATCAGCTTGCTATGTCAGATAGAGGAAACCCCTTTGCTTACACACCAAAATAAATAAACTCCATTGTATCAAACAAAAAGGAGGCATTAAGGGTTTTGTCAACTTATCAATTATATCATTAAAATCAGTCAGTTGCAGTTTAACATTTTCCGTGCAGAGAACGCTTAGATCAGGCAACCAATCTTGGGACATTGTTGACCATGGATCATCCTTTATCCTTTTTAGTGCAGAAAATTATCTTTTACCAGTACAGTTTGTAACCATTAAATACAGGCACAATTTGAAAATTGTTTACACATTTGGAAAAGCTGTCTGAATTTTCTCCTGGAATATTATTTGATCAGCGGCGTAGCTGGCCGCTTGGGTGCCCAGGGTTGTTCTTCAGTCTGCTTAGACTGTTCAGGGTAGTCTGCTTGATTTTCTTCTGTTTAGAAACAAATGTTCTGTACAGTATCTGGGGGATTCTGTAGGGCTGCTTCTGCCTGCTGTACAAAGCCATATGACATCAAAATTAAATATTATAGTGATTCACAGTCATATAAAAAGAATCCTCACTTGTTCTCAAAATGCACACTATAATGATACACAGTGATCTGAACACTTGTATTGCTTCACAGCTGACTTTACCATTTGATTCTTACTAAATGGTAAGTACGCATTTGTATAACTGTTATACAGTCATAGACTCATGTGCCACATGCTTAATGTTACTAAGCAACTGGGCCTAGATAGTAAAAGCTGCCTTTAAAAAAAATGGCAAGAGGCCAAGGTCACCCTAGGACCTAGATGGATGCCCTGGGCTGTAGCCGACTCATCCTGTATGTATATCTGGCACTACTTGGGCCCCACATACCTGAAGGGTGAAGCTGGGTGTTCACTGGTACTGTGCTTTGTAGCACATGCTGTCATTCTGTAAGCAAAGTTTATTTGAAAAGAAGGGGAGGGTCAGGAGGTACAGTGCCTTGCACAAATGGCCAAACCACCCCCTAACCAGACCCCTAGTCCATGGACTGGACGAAAGGCAGGGAGTCCAACAGTAGGTGGCACCAGAGACAAGGACAGGTGGCACCTATTCATTCTAGTTTTGAACCCACCCTTCTCCCTCTTGAGTTTTACAAGGGCAACACTAAGAAGGAAGAAGCTGACAGTTCCTGTGCTGGCTGCAAGAAAGAAGGCAGGCAGGTGGGAGTTGGCTGAGAGCATACTAATGTTGATGGAGAACTGCTACATTCACCCTCATGGACCAGTTTCCACTGCCCTGGTGTGCCCCCCTCACACTCCTGGCAGAACTGCTGCTGTTCTCTCCCCCCCCCCCCGTTTCACTCTGTGCTACAGTTCCCAAGAGCCACTGCAAAACCACACCACCCTCATGCAGGCCAGTTTAGAACTCTTGGGGGTAGGGATTTCCCAACAATGTTCACAATTGGTTGCTAAATTATAATTCAATATGATGAGAGTTCAACCATCACTACGCAGATGCCGGCATCGGAAATGTGTTGCACTCATAGCTTTTTATGGAGGCTTCTGTGAATGGTTTTTGTGAGTAGCAAAAACAGATTTGCATCACCTGTTTATTGCAGACAGGTTCCATTTAGGCTGATTGAGAAATAATTCCTTTAAGTGGTCATGCAAAGCAGGCTTGGCTAGCTGGGGAACCCTAGCACATGTGCAGTCAATCAGAGCTCCTTGCAGCTTAATAATTGCTACTGCTATTTGCTTTGCTCTCTGTATGGTAATGAGTTTCAAAACACATTTTTAAAAAAAGTCTGAACAAGTTTCAGCAAGCACTTAGACCATCCTTTTCTTGCAAAAGAAAAAAAAAGCATTGTAGTGGCAAACAGATGTTAGTTTGTTGATGCAATTATCCACAGATCACTTTTCTACAGTTATTGTCCACTTTTCTACAGTTCGTTTAGAAAGAGGAGTGGGGGAGAGAGAAAGGTTGAGCATAGCAAAGGTCTTTGTGCTCTGCAAAGATTTGGTTATTTAGCCTCTGTGATTCTGAGCGACACTAAAACTTCGCTAGAAATGTTACAACGTTCTCTTACAGAAGACCCTTCCATGCAGCAATTAATGTGAAACCTACATGTGGATTATGACATGCCACAATCATCTCACATGTGGGATCTCATACTGCTTTCCAGCACAAACGCATGGCCCAGCCTTCCTCAGATGTACCATTTGAAATGCTAGCGGCAGTAGGAGGATACCTACATGTTCAGAGGCTTTTCACTCACGTGTGTACCCTACAGTTTTTTTTCCAGGTGGCCAGTTAGGTAGAGCTAGATAATTTTAGGCTCTGAATTTAATCACCTTTCAAGGCCTCCCTCTTTAGATGGTAATGTGTATGTCTTTACTTCCTTCAAAGTGGGAACCCTGTTTTGTTAGGGGCTTTCCTGCTCATTCTGCTGAGCCAGGTTGTGGACCCAAAGTCTCCTCTTGGTGGCACCACTGCTGACGGTCCTATCTACATCTTCCCTAATAATTCCATGGTTTCAATGAAGCGGTTCCCATGAGCCAGAGATAGCAAACTACAGAATTCTACTGAGCGCTGCTGACCCCTTGCCACCATCAGCTTAGTTGCAACCTAAGAAAGTACGTCCCAGATGAACTTTGAAAAACTGGAGTAATCCTTGAGAAATGGATTCCGATGACTGACCTTTTTGTGATGTGTGTGGGAATTGTTATTTTTGTGTCTGTATGGTTTGTGTACATAATACTGTTGCCATATGATATCATATCCTCACATATCATTGCATCTATCAAATCTCTGCATAAATCCCCCCTCTGTTTTTAAATTATCTATTGGTTAGATCATTTTGGAATGGCTAAATATGTGTGTGTTGAACATTCTCTCCCAACTTCCCTCTTTGGCTCCCCCTCCCTCTTTCACCCACCCCCAGGAATTTTCTTGGAAGTAAACCCCACTTCTCGTAATGGAGTGTGCACACCTCAGTGGTTTAGCCTTGAGGTGTTACCTATTGTGCAACAGGCTGTTTTATCATACACTGTATCTTCACAAAGATCTTCTTTCGTTTGCATATCCTATTGAACATCTAACCATCTGTACTGGCTTTAAGATCAATGCCCCACCCCACCCTGCATTCTATAGGAAAAACCTGTCGTTAAAACTTGACCAATTAAATCTCTACAGAACATATTTTTCCTTTCAGGTCTGTTGTCCACTGTTCTTGCCTGATGTGAAGCCAATATTTCACGTTAATGGTTATGAGATCATTCGCATTGCTCTCCATGGAAAAGGCTGGTGATTCCCCCCCCCCCAATTTTATTTTGGATGCTTTATTTTAGTCTTGCTAGGGATGAGAAAGGGATGAAAATGAACTCCCTGCCATGGTACAAGCAATAATGATCTCTGTAAGAATTTCAGATCTGTAATCTGACTACATTTTATGTGACGATCAGGGG
Source organism: Podarcis melisellensis (assembly GCF_964234715.1). Classification (NCBI taxonomy): domain Eukaryota; kingdom Metazoa; phylum Chordata; class Lepidosauria; order Squamata; family Lacertidae; genus Podarcis; species Podarcis melisellensis. The sequence continues at coordinate 51,789,241 of NC_138537.1, forward strand.
GCAAATATAACTCCAAAGTCTTCCGCTGTTGAGTTAAGTTACTTGAAGGGGAGTGTAACAGTGTGTATTTGGGCAACGACTGCCTCTCTTACCATTCCCAGAAATACCGCATCAGTTCACAGTGGCTCTATGTCCCAGCCATTCGTTTCAAGCTATCTTTTATTTTAAAAGTTTACACACCCCAAAAAGGGGCCCGGAAAGAAATTAGAGTCAGACTTGAATATTTTTATTATCTTTATTCAAATCTTTTATTTTCAATTTACTTTTTTCCAAAATGATTTTTAAAATGTGTTTCTAAAATCCTTAACCCACTGAATAAGTCCAAAGCACAGTTTAAAAGCACTTCTCCCAACCGTTTCAATATGATGTGCATCTTTGTAGCTAGAAAGGAGTTTTTGTAATATTAGGCCAGGGATATCCGATATACACAAACTCACACAGGCTCCCAATGTATACTACCCCTTCGCCCAACTAACCATTTTGAACAAACTTGAAATCGCTCCACTCTCTCACACACAACCAAGAAACGCACTCTGGAGCAGCTGACCAATGAGCCATTGATACCACAGATCGCCGCTCTAAGTTCGCCATCGCAACGTCGCCTGCTTTCCATTGAGTCTGGTCAGCGAGGCAACCTGCGAAGGGATCGCGGGAGGCAGAGGGCGGTCCACTGCATTCTTGTTTTCCTGTCTGTGGAATGCAACAAGGGAGCAATGTTTCTCCTAGCTTTCAAGGACAGGGGAGTGGATTGAGGAGGAGAACTTCTAGCTTGTACCCTGTGAAGCCGAAACATAGCATTCTCCCAGATCTTTACGCACACTTATGCGCAAGCAAATCCCAGCTGGAGCTGGGGGTGGGCTGTGTATATTTCTCTCCCGCTCCCTTCCTCGGACGTAGGGCATCCAGGTTGGCATCCAGTGAGACGGAAACCTTTCTGTTTGGGGAGTACAGGAGCCCTTTCAAAAGAACGTTTGCTCCCGAGAGGATCCCATTGCGCTCCAAGACTTGCTTAGACAAAAAGTACTCGCCTAGAAGTCAGTTTTAAAACGGTCGGAGGTTCAGTCCGAGGAACCTGGCATTTTATCCCGGCTGCGGTGCCAAATACCCTAAACCCCGTTTGTCACTTAAAGAGGTGTCGGTCGGCTGGTTTGCTTGTGTCATTACAAGCAAGGATTTCCTCGGAGCCTGTTTTACGAGCGGCTTGTTTCAGGTGCCTTTGGGCAGAGGCGTCTTGCAGACAAGAAGAACCAGGCGCCCCGTCGAAAACCAGCCGCAGCGCAGCTTCAGAAACGGGGCTTCGCACAACAGAAAATCCTCCCGCAGCCCCACCGCCTGCTCGCCCCCAATGCTTAAGCTAAAAATGTCTCTGATTCCGTTTCGGAGTCGAGCCAACAAAACAGGTTGCCCTGTGTGACGTTAAATTAAACAACAACCCACGAACCTCCGAGTGCGTAAACTATCACGAACAAGGCAGTCTGACACACGAGACCCAGTCCGCGCCGTCTATCTTCTCTGGGGTCCTCTGGTTTGGACTTCCCTCGAGTCGTTTTGGTGCCATGTGGGGCCACATAATTTAGGATACCTTTTCAGCTGGATAAAGGAATCCCGCAACCCTTGTGTTCAAATACCAGTTCAATGTCCTCTGACCTAAGCTAGCTCCCGTAGACTCTCTGGCTTGCATAGGTGTGCAAGACTGGGTGTGTCCACGGGGGAGATAGTCGTAGATAAGCTTAGGAGTTCAGACGTTAGGTGCCTGAAGGAATATGAAAAGGTAGGACTTTTATGCTCAAGAAGTTACGATGCGGCGCACACACTAAGTTTGATCCACATTCCAGCGGACAGGGTTAAGCTGATATTAAGGTCCCACTCAGTCAATGGAACTAGAAGCGTCCAGCCCTAAGCGCACATGGACTCAAGTCCCGCGGGCAAATCCTCAAGCGCACAGCTTCTGTACCTTGACTGGAATGAAAGTTTATGTAAGACAGGTTTGTTTTAAAAGCCACAACGGGAAGAGGAGGAAAAAATGGGAATGGGTTCCCGATACAATTACTCCCGAGCAAAAGCTCTTTGGAGTCAGCAAAAGTGACTGCAAATCTTTAGCAAAGTCGTCGCAGATCCAAAGCTGCGCTAGATCCTAAGTCCTTTTACTTGGAGCATTAGCTCCGGGGGATTTACTTACTCTAGAGTCTAAGTAAACGTAACTCAGGGCGCGCCAGACATTCAAAAAGGGTTACAAAAAAGGAGAATCGTAGCTACGAATCAAAACGGATTAGGCCTAAGGGAACTTTTTGTTCAGTTTCAAAATGTTCCCAACTTCCTTTTCACGCGTCCATGAAAGCTTTACTTTCCTTCTATATCTGTCAAATACTTCACCCCAAACAAACCTATTTCTGTCATTAAAAACTAACAGACTTGGGAAGCTTATTTTTGTGACCCATCTATGTTACTTGGCAAATTTAAGATAGTGGGCATTAAGCTGATGAGCTAAATGGACGTGGGAAAACCTAAAGGTTTACTTCTACATAGTGGCATAAAACCTGCTTCTCGACTATATATATATATATATATATATATATATATATATATATACACACACTGCAACATTATTAAAAATCCACAATAATAAATAGGCTTTAAGGTTTAGATGCCAGACTGGCAGCCTGGTTCTGCCCCACTTCACCCTTTTAAAACTTACTAAGAATTTCACTCAAAGAACTTCTCCCTAAATGGGCTTAGGGAAGAAGTGTGAAGCTAACGCAGAGAATGGGAACTGCCTGGCCCATTCCTTTTGGGTTGAATTTACTCCCAAAGGCACACAGCTAAGCATCCAGTTCTAAAGCCCTGAGCATGCCCTCTTGCACTCCAGAGACAGGAGCCGTTTTCTCGTGAGTAGCCCTATTCAAAAGAGAAGGAGAAGCTCAAGAGGCTGGGGGATTGTGGATTGCAACTTGGACCTGTTTGTACAACTGCAAGAAGCCGCCCTTCATTACTGGGCACCCTCTTTATAAACATCCCAATATTGGAGATCTCTTGGGAAAGGAGACAAGGCTCCCAGTGCACCTGCGACCTCATTCTAGCCTGTTCAGAAGACCTCTTTGCGTTGGTCTAAACGTCACATTCGTATTAGGCCCAGCCAAACTCCGCGCACAGAAGGAGAAACGCCAAGTTCTATCTCAGCGCGTCACGTCTCGGGCGCGAGCGTGGGATTGCCGAGCGTTGCTGTTTGGGAAATGCACAGTTGGGTGAGGGAGGGAGGGAATCAGCAAAGGTTTGTGTGTGTGTGTGAGTCTCAATTCCGCATACTTATGTTCCTAGTCATAAGATGCCACTGCAAGCAAATTACGCTCTTGAAGCCCTTGAAAAAAGCATGATTTAAAACGAAATAAGTATTAATTAGTATCCTAAATGACACTTTAATGTGCTAATATTGAATCTGTGCTTTAGAAGCGGGGCTGACTTATTATTTGAATGTGTTCTGTCTCCTCGGTTAAATTCCTTCTGTCTGTCTCCTCTGTAATTCACGCTCCAGACTGCTGGAAATGGAGAGAGAGAGAGAGAGAGAGAGAGAGAGAGAGAGAGAGAGAGAGAGAGAGAGAGGCTGCAACTCAAAAAATGAAAGCGGAAGGGAAAGGGGAAGGTGGGTGGAGAACCAAGCTCATCCAGGAAGGCCTAAAGCTCGTCAAAGCCCAGAAGAAGCTGCGATCCGCAAACCGCTTCAACAGGCGCTATGAGTTAGGGGTCAAGCTTGAATTCGCTCCAGGCCTGGGTGACGCCACTGAGCCGACTCAAGGTGGCTTTTTCTGCCTCCCAGGTGGGAACTGAGGAGGAGAGCAACAAAAAATGAATAAACTACTAAACCCACCTTGGTCGGTCAGTTTATTGAATGGGGAAATAAACAAAAAGTCTTGGAAACCGACCAGCGGAAAGAAGCCTGGCCGGCCTATCTGGTTGTGGATCAGTGGCAGGAAGCGGCGCTGCCGGGAGCGCATCCGGAAGGGCAGGACTAAATGGGTGTCATTGGATTGTGGATAAACTTCTCCACACACGCATACACGAAATGTCCCGGATGTTTCTTCTCCCCAGGGGTCGAAGTATTTCTCGTGCTTTCGTTTGTAGCAACGAAAGTATCCAACGAACTAGTCACAACTGACTTCAAGTACGAGCTCTCCATTTTAGCCTGAGCTTGACTTGCGGGCCCCTCGCAGGACCCCGTGGAAACCGACAGAGGCGTTTGCCACTGACTTCAAGCGGGACACATGCGTGTGTGAAATCCTTGCACGCGATAAATGGGTGCGCTACCTGGCCACCACTGGTCTAGAGGCTTCAGAGCACTTTGCAGTCCTGTGAACTGAGGAACTATTACAATAATCACATCTCTATCTCTGTCCACACCTACATACACATCCCTAATAACCGGCTATTACGCTTCATGCATCTGGCGATGTGGCCTGTAGTATAAGAACGCTGGCTAACCTTTAAGGTCCTACAAGACCCTTCGGGTTGTATCCAGCTAAACTTCGCTTGGAGCAGACCCACTGAAAATAATGCACCCAAGTTAGTCGTGCCCCTTAATTCCAATGGGTCTACTCTGAGTATGACTATAGTTGGAGTCCCACCTTTAGTTGACGTTGCGCAAAGAATTGTTGTAAGGCAGACCAAGAAGGCACAGTAATATCTTTCCTCATACAGTATTACAGGAGAGAAAACGAGGAGGACAGTGAGTGAATGAATTTTAGCACGGCAAAGGCACTGGCAGAAGGAATACATTGTGTGAAATAGATGAATATAATACACATCAACATCTTGTGCACCATCTATTCGAGGACCTATGAAGTTTGAGGCTTCTGGGCAATCGATCAGTGCTTCTATTCTTCTGTTAAGGAATCTGGAGAGAAACGGCCGATATTTAGGGCAGTAGATAACCCGCGGGTTAGCCCCCCCCCCTATATAGACTCGAAGCCGAGGGGCAACGCGAAAAATGGCATGGATCCTTCGGAAAAACGGAAGTCTTCGACAATGGAAGCTGCGCTACTATCGTTCATCTGATGTGCGAGCCTTTAAAGTGGCTTGGGGTTTGCGTTGATTCTAATCATTCTGGATTTCACCACTGCTGGTACACCCCCCCCCCCAACCAGGAGGACTAGAAACTTGTAAATACGGATTTAATCTGAAGTTTCCAAATTCTTAATCCACGCAATCTACGCTTTTAAAGGTTCGAGCCAGGCTCTGCTAGAAACCACAAGAAAGTTCCCTAATGATTTTAATTATTATAGCGAATGCCCATTTTAAAGATGCTAAGAGACGGAGGTGGTGGAATAACCACAGCTTCGTGGTGGAGGTTGCATCACCGAAGGTACAGTGCCACGATCCTTGGAATGGTCTTGCTTGGGAATTTCCATGGACGTTATCTGCCTTCTTCCTCGCGCTAGGAAGGACTAGCTTCTCGCGAGGCGGACTTTGCCTGGGCCAGTTAGCCTGGCGAGGCTCCTGATCCTTGTCGACGCGACTTGGTCCGCCGAAGGCAAAGCGAGAAGGGGCAGCTGGAGAGAGCGGTGGGATTTGGAGAGAGCAAGCGAAGAGGTCGCTGGATCGGGCTTAAGAGTTCCGCATCCGGACATCAGGCATGCATGACTAAGTGGGGAGGGGGCTTCCAGCGACGGGGCACAAATCCTGCAGTTTGGAAAATTTTCGTGGAAGTCCCTGTCCAAACGGAGATCAAGGGAGCTCTTCCAGGGGGAACTGGCTGGCGCACTGCCTGGGGCAGCGTGTCCAGGTTGCTGTCGCGCGTAAAAGGCAGCGCAGGACTTCGCGAGCGATCTGGTCCCAGCCAGCACGGAGCGGGACAGCGCTTCATAACCCTTAGTTTATTCTCTAGTCTAGTGGGTCTTGGTGTGTGTGTGTGTGTGTGTGTGTGTGTGTGTGAGAGAGAGAGAGAGAGAGAGAGAGAGAGAGAGAGAGAGAGAGAGAGAGAGAGAGAGAGAGAGAGAGGTGTTTATCACCTCAAATCCCTAGGCTAGGAATCAGGCACATCCCGAGTACAGTATAGATCAGGTGGAAAGGAAAAGTCGCTTCCTCTCCTTACCTCAGGGTTTTGCCAGATGCAAAGAATGGGTGTTTGATTCCCACATCCAAAGGAGAAAATTGGGAAGATGTTCGCCTGAAAATACAGACTTCAACGGAAGTGATTTGCAAATGAGGAGTCCAAAATCCATTTTCAAATGCACGCAAAGGTTTAAATTCCAAGAAAAGGAGCGGGATGGATTTTGTTGCTGCTGCAGCAGCAAACTGGTGTTTCATTAGAGCCCGGATAAAAACATTTCTGGAATGTAAGAAAAATGTGGAGAGGGGGCGGGGGGGAGTTATATTCCTTGCGTCTGATTTTTTTAAAAAATAAAATTGTGGCGAAATCTATGTATTCGGCACCTATAATTTGGAAATGCAATAGACAGCATCACCAAATATAATTTTCGCTAACCAGCATTTTGGCAACTAGCACAGGAAAGATGCGACGTTTCGCTCTGTTTTTCGAGGAGTGCGTTTGCCATCCCAATTCCAAATATACTTTGATTTTTTTTGGAAATGAAAACGACAGAGAGTCTCGCAGCACCTTAACGACTAATAAATCTATGGTGGCGTAAGCTTTCCTGACCCACTGTCCACTTTCTCGGGTGAAAATTAGTCCCCATTCCATTGCAAATTAGTCACAAGTGCTCTTTAGGATGGGGTACTAATGCGCATAATAAGATACAGTAGATGAGCCAGGTGTGTGTGTGTGTCTTTAAAGACACTTCCCGTGTAAAAATAAGTTTATAATTTTCTTACGAATATGATTTTTAAAAATAGCAAAATTATTATATCACGCCTTGGATATAATAACATCTCGAAAGTGTAAAACACCATGCATTTATAGCAGTGTTAATGATGAACGGGTAAATTACAAGAAACGTGTATGTGTGTGTAGAAAAAGATCTCGTCTTCTGCGATAGAAGATCTCTGTGTTCGAGTGTTCCAGACGTCATCCACTAGGCGGCGCTACATGCACATATATTTTGTTAAGGGATGAAAGAAGTATTGGTTAGAGAATACTTTTTTCAAAAACGTCTTTACTGAACACTAGACTCTTAAAAATAAAACATTTGGTAATGAGCACACATTGTGGAAATAGCTTAAAGCCCAAGTTAATTTGCAAAAGCATCTGAATTAGGAAAGGCATAGAAATTATTTTAAAAATTATTCTTAACGTAATAATTTGTTTTCTAACAAAATTGGCATTTTCTCTGGCCTGTTAGAACTTGTTTATATTAATATTTAGGCCACGCACTTTCAAAATAATGCGAATAAACAATTTCCATACAAAATTAGAGAGAGATGTTTCTTGGAAAGTTGCATCTGTCCTTAACATGATTTGAACCACATTTTGCTTCTCTCTGAGTAAATGATACCATGAAAAAGAAGAAAGAGAGGGAGAGAACTCGAATTCGGAAAATAGTTTTAAACACATAAAATGTGCTGGGCAGTGCCGCCACATTATGCTCGATGGCTGGAGCTCCAATCCGATTAAGGGTTTCAAAATTGCTAATTAAATCCTTAAAAGTTTCCGGCTTGGCTCGCTCGATTTTCTATTATCATTTAATTTCTGCTTCATATCAGTAATCTGATGCGATATGTAAAATAAGGCCGTTAATGCGAATTAATCAAGACCCTCACATCTTTTCTTTTCTTTTCAACCCTTCATCCTGCACATATATGCCCGAGATCTGCTATATATTTTGATACTGTTTGACTGATGCTGTTGCTGCTGGATTAAGCAAGACGCCAGGACTGCAACCCTGTACACACGCAATTACTTCGAGGTAAATTCCACTCTAACTGGAGGCGGCCTCTTCCAACGAAATGCGCTCTGGACAGGAAACCAACAGTTCATAAACAGAATAGGCAGGAAGATTTGTATCTGACAGAATTTGGTCCACTAAAGCCAAAAGGAACAACGATTTCAGTCCAGTGTTGGGATCCAGGAATACAACTCCAAAACATCCAGGAATGACCGCCCTCCCACCTACATATGTTTACTAGTCTGTTCCTCCTGTTTCTCTGCTTTTTGTTTTAATGTTCTTCATTCACAGTTGGGCTACAGGGGGATCAGCCTCTGGTGGTTCGCTCAGATGATTCTATTTGGACATCACGAACCACTTCATGACTCACAGAGTTTCATGGGAACCCATCTGACGCGTAAACGCCATTACTTCGCTTTAAGCGCCCACTGCGACATTACAGAGCCTGGGTCCTATCCTGCAGGCTGTACCAAAACTGGACCTCCGAGATAGCCCAAAATTAGCACAGGGCAGACCTTTCAATCTCTCTGCTGAGCAACCCAAACACTTCCCCAGATGGTCTGCAAGTCAGAAGACTCTCCCCCAGGCTGGCAAGTTGCTATCGCTTTCCCCCTGCTCTGTTCGCTGTTATTGGGAGAGTCGGTGTGGGGGGTGTATCTCCCCTTCTAAACTGGTGTGTGTGTGTGCAATATATTCGGGGGTGGGCTGAAAAGGGATTTCCCTGTTCCAAATAGACCATCCAGACTTTTAATTCTGTTAGCATTAATTTTGAAGATTAATTGCCCAGTTACCCAGTTCTAATTCTTGACATCGTGTGGTTCTTAGGGGATGGGAAGAGATTTGTGATTGTTACCTTGGATCTGGAAGAGAGAGGAGCAACTTGGGCAGTTTGCAGAGAGATGGGCAACTAGTAGATCGATTACTGCTCTCACGCACGAACCCCCCAATCCCGCGCATCTTCCCCCAGCAACCCAGAGAGAAGGGCAGTACCAGGAGAAATAAGCCGTTACCCCGCATCCTAAAGAGGCTCAATGAAAAAATGGGGTGGGGACGCTCCATTCTGTTCAAGGAGGCAGGGGGATTCTTCTGGGGATCCGGCCCCCAGAGGATCCCAGGCTTCTTGGATCCCTCTGTGCCTGTTGAGGTTTGGGAACAGAGGAAGGTGGGGAATTGCAATTCACTTTGGTTGGAGGACTCGCTCTCACCTCGGACAGCTAATCCACCTGCGCGCTGCGCAAAGCAGCTTGCGAGCCTCGGGCGGGGGCCGCCTGGCCTGACCCGCTGCCCACGAGCCTGGTGTCCGGCTTCCAGCCGCTCGCCTCTTTTATCCCGCCGGCCCGGCCCGACCTCGGCTCCCGTCTGATCTGCCTGCGCCAGCCGAGGAACGGCAGAAGGGCAAGGCCCGGGCCATCGCAATCGCTCCGGCTTATGGCGCTAAAGACGCTTTTAAAAGGGGGCTCGCAGCACGCCTAAATCTATTTGCGAAGATTTAGGAGCTGCCTTGTGCATTTAAGCCACGTAATTATCCCTCCAGTTCCCAGCCAACCAGAACCACCACCACCACCCCACCTCAGCCGCCACTCCGGCCCTGCTCAGCATTTTATTGTGGGCGCAATCCTTGATCCATTCCAGTCAAGGGCGCCTGGACCTGGGCAGCGTCTGAGCGACCTCGACGGCTCTGGGTTATTTCGTCAGGCTGGTCGAATTATAATTATTATTATTAGACTAAAAAGAAGTGGACAACTGTGCGATAAGAGGAAAGATCACTGGGGTTGTGGGGTGAAGGTGGAAAGACTCAGATCTGGAGCTAAAAGGGATCTCATCTTGGAGGGGGTCCCAGAAGTCTCAGAAAAGACGGGGCGGTAGCCAGAAACGCCAAGACTAGGGCAAAGGTTGGGCTTTGGGAAATAATAATAACCCCACAAGCAGCAGGGTCAAGTGAGCGCCCTATTTCCCCCTCGCCTTTTCTGGCTCAACTTCCCCCGCTCCTCGTTGTTGTCACAAATATGCCAACCCTCTCGCAAAAAATCCTCTTTCCTTTCTGGAATCCAGAGTTCAGATTCTGCATGGTAATTTTTTGCCGGTGCCTCCAGCAAAGGGCGCGCCAGGCACCGGCCTAGGAGAGAGATGTCGGGCTGCGATTATTAACTTCCACAGAGAAATGTCCTGGCAAGAGTTTCCTAAGGCGGCGAGCGACGCGTTTTCTAAAACCTAACTCTGCCCGAGAAAAACTCGCGCGGTGAAGCGGGATGGTGAGGGCACCGTCCGGCCGCCGCGATGTCGGGAAACAGCGAGGGGAGATGGTGGGCTTCCCTCCCCACGTCCGAGTTCGGTCTCCGTTTTCCACTCGCCGTTGGTTTAAAAACGGAGGGTGGGGTGAGCTAGATCGAGACTTCCTGCTTCGGATCTTGTTAGAGAACGCGATACCCCTTTAGATATAATCCCGCGGCAAAGCCAGCTCAAAGAGGGTATCTATAAAGAGCCACGATTCGGGGACTTTTCAGCCGCGCGCCAGGCGACCCAGGAGGCTTTGGAAAGACCAAAGGCTTCCACTCAGACCGGCCATTCATTCACAACAGGGAATCTCTCTATACCTGCGCAGAGAAGCAACTTTTAAGGAACTCGTTTGAAGGCACCCCTCGCGTTCAAAACAGGCAGGCTGAAATCTCCTGGCTGGAGCTATTTAAATAGTCAGATTTCTTTCTATGGGCTATGCTTGTTTTGGGAGGGTTCTTTTTTCTAAGCTGGTTGCCTTTCTTCCTTTAGCCCCGGGCTAGATTTTCCTCGCCACTACTATACAGTCCCTTTTGAACATTTCAGACAATTGCAGGACTAAGGTTCTAACTTGGCACCTGGGTCATCCGAAGAATATTTATCTGGCATTCCTGGCCCCGCCATCCCGTTGATGGCATTAAAACACACACACATCCGGGTAAACCGTGGTGAGATCTGGGGCCTGCCAATCTCTTTGCATTTGCAAATTCCCCTTATTTCAGCGAAACGCCCTTTCATTCTAGTGCACTGAGGATCGCAGATGGGCGCCCTTGCCCAAAGGATTTAAGAAACACACAATTCCCCACCCCCTTCCCAATAACCTACACCGAAATTAATGAGCTCATTCCCACTTCCGTGATGTCAGAGTGTAAATATGGTGAAATACTTGCTGCGGATCCCACTAAAGTCACTTGAGTTTCAGTCCAGACATACACGCAGGATGACCTGGGCTATATGACATTTTAACGTTGTCCAATTTTCTCTTGAGATTGCCTGTAACCACAACACCCATCTCACCCCCCCGCCCCCCGCTTTGCTGGACTTTTAAATTTTACTTTCCATAACATTTGGGCGTGAAGGAAGGAGTCGAAATTGGTCGCTTTACGACGAGCGGGATGTTTTTTTTAATTGGAAAAAAGAAACTTCAAATGGGTCGGTGGGTGAAGGCAAGGCAAAGCGGCTTTGAAAAGAGTTGTCCATTGTCTTTACGCTGCCCGTTTAGATTTTTAAAAAACCAATTAAAGGCACAATAAGTAAATGACCACTTTATAGTTTAGTAGCCAGAATGTTGTATTGTATTGCAGGATGATGATGATAACCCCAAAACATCAAACGCAGGGAATAAAGGCAGATTAAAGAAAACACACACACACACACTCCTGTCTTCTTGGTTGCATACAGCTGCCAGCGTTCCTAATCTGTCCACACACTTCCACCCACATGGGCTGCAGAGAGAAATAGGTGGGATTTTTGCATAATTAATAGGACCTAATAATAATTTTAGCCATATGCAAGCTCCATCTACGAGTTTATATTTATACCCAATTTATTTCTAGCTTGTGTGGCATCTGGTCTTAAGCATAAAAGCAACGCACTTTGTACTGTCTCGTGTGTGTGTGTGTGTGTGTGTGTGTGAGAGAGAGAGAGAGAGAGAGAGAGAGAGAGAGAGAGAGAGAGAGAGAGAAATTGTACACAAAATACGGGGAAAGTATATGAATTCACCCCCTTAGTAACTCCAACTGAAGGAGAGAGTCCTCATCTAATTGCTCTAGTGACACAAAGTCTGGGTTTTTTGTTCTTGTTTTTTGTTGCTACCCGGACAATGTGATTAAAATATAATTTTGTGTTTGTGTGTGTGTTCCTACAAGTTACAGCGGAAAAGGCAGGATATATTTCGACTTATATTTAAATGAATGTGATAATCAGGGTTTTTAAAAATAAAAAATAAAAAGTATTCCATCAAATAGCTTTTATTAATAATCTTAAAGGGATGCTGGAGAAACCATGAAAGGGAAAACTTAAAAGCTTTTGGAAACAAGCCTTCCCTTCCCGATTTCCATGTAGACTCCACTGTGCATCCTCTGTACCTTTCGAAATAAATCACACCGCAGCGTAATAGATTTAAAATACGCCAGATTTTTTTTTAATCATTAATTGAGAACGTGAAAAATACCTGCTGGTACTTCACTTTAGAAGAGTGTAATTGGTAAAAATAGGAGGTTGATGAATAGATAATAGATCCTTAACTACCAATAAACAGTAAGCAGCAGCCAGCAGTACTAGGATGTGATCATAATTATTCGACCGCAGCAGCCAATGGGAGCGAGAGGACTCGGCCCTAAAAATCGTCCCCAAACGCCGCGGTAATCTCGAAAATGCGGACAAGGCCGGATTCGCCGCCCGTCCCTCTGCCGGAGTCCCAGCTTTGTCTGCAACACCTACCCTCCTCCCTCGTCATCATGCTGCCCTGGAGATCAGCAGAAGGCGGCGAGCCACACCCCCGCTCCCCCCCCCCACCCTCGCCAAAAAGGTGTTTGGGGTTTCGCGTTTGTCTGGGCGCAGAAAACTCCTGGAGGTTTCCTGGGCGAAAACAGCTCCAGTAAGTCGACGGCTTCCTGCTCTGTAGGGCGGTCCTGAGGAAAGGGGGAAGCGAGCCACCCCAGGGCTGAAGATCAGCTCGGGGCACTCAAAGAGAACCGACAGAGAGGGCGGACTCGAAAGGCGCTGGGAGAAGGAGAGGAGAGCAGGCGGTAGACATTTGCCACCACTTCCAGCACAGAGAGAAAATCCTCGCCACAATTCTTCAGTTGGGCAACTTGGGCTGTTTGGGGAAAGCCAGATTTCCTCGCCAGCTCAGGCGAGCTCGCTCGGTGTTGAACCCCAAGGAAGAACCGTCGTCTTCTTCCTCCTCCTCCTCCTCCCCCGCTCCCCCCCCGTCAAAGTTGTGAAACCTCCCACGCTCCTACCTGCATCCTGCAGGGATTTCGACTCCGCTCACACGGGTGGGACCTCTGGCAGGCTGCGTCTGCTACGTCTGCTGCGTCTCTCTCTCTCACTTTCCCCCTCTCTCTCTTCTCTCTCGTGACTTTCACCCCCCCCTTTCCTTCCCGTTCTCGCCCGGCACAGAGCGGTGGAGTCCATTCCAGTCCGGGCCCGGATCCATCCCTCCAGGATCGCGCCGGCCACAAGTTCGCCTCTCCCCTCTGACGCACTTTAAAGAGTCTCCCCCTTCCACCTCCGGGCGAGTAATAGCGACCAATCATCAAGCCATTTACCAGGCTTCAGAGGAAGCTGTTTATGTGATCCTCGGCACTAATTAGGCTCATGAACTAACAAATCGTTTGCACCACTTTGGGCAAAGGGACCCGATCGCAAGCTCTCTCGCTCGCGCTCTCGCCTCGTTCTCGCTGGATTGCCGCTGGACCTCGCCGGGGCCGCCTTGGGCGCTGCACAAGAAAGGACAAGACGGAGGTGCGGGAGGGAAGGGAGGAGGAGGCGGAGGAGGAGAAGGGGGCAAAAAGAAGAAAGGCAGAACTTCGCCCAGCAACTTTTTCTCTTCCCCACTTCGCTTTCCCGTCGGGCGGATGAAGTGAGCGCAGAGCTTTGCAGGGCGCTCGCCTCTCCATGTGGCCGCACGGCTCTCTTGCTGCTGCCGCTGCCACCGCGGGCGGCTGCCCGGCTGCCAGACTCTGGATCTAGGCGGGCCCGACGCCCCGATCGTCTCTGCCGGACCTCGACGCCTCCGAGGAGGAGCCGCGGGCGCAGCGGAGGGCGCGCCCGCCGCCCGGAGGCCCCGGTGCCGGGCGCTTGGCCGCCAGGATGTTTCAACCGGCGCCGAAGCGCTGCTTCACCATCGAGTCTCTGGTGGCCAAAGACAGCCCTGCGTTGCCCGCCTCCCGCGCCGAGGATCCCATCCGGCCGGCGGCGCTGAGCTATGCCAACGCAAGCCCCATGAACCCTTTCCTCAACGGCTTCCACTCGGGCGGCCGCGGCGTCTACTCCAACCCGGACTTGGTCTTCGCAGAGGCCGTCTCGCACCCGCCCAATCCGGCCGCCGTCCCGGTGCACCCGGTGCCTCCGCCTCACGCCCTGGCCGCGCATCCGCTGCCGGCCTCGCACTCCCCGCACCCGCTCTTTGCGTCGCAGCAAAGGGACCCCTCTACTTTCTACCCCTGGCTAATACACCGATACAGATATCTGGGCCATCGGTTCCAAGGTAAGGGCCGGACGGAGGGGGCTGCCTCCCTCTCCACCCCACCCCCCTCAGCTGCTGGATTTCCTATTGCACATATTGGAGGGAGGGGAAGGGGTCGGGAAGACCCGGAAAAGTGCAGAAATCTCTCCGACCAAGGCAGAGAAAACGGGAAAGGAAACGTCTCTTTTTCCAAAGGCCGTTTGTCTAGGCGACGCAACGAAAAGAGAGTTGAGGATGGGCGTGGAGGGGTGTCTGTGTGGGGCTGGGGGAGGGGGCAGAAATTCTGAACCTCTCTTAGTTCCGTTGCAAAGGCGACTATTTGCAAAGGAAGCGAATTCGAGTTTGTGCTCCTTTTTAGAATGTTGTTAACTTGAGCGATTGTCGCTGCAGAATAGGAAGGATTGGGATCAAGGGGAAGACAGTGTAACCCTCCCTCAGTTTGGTCTAATGGATTCCCTCCGCAGTCTCCCTGATCCCCTTCAGGAGGATCGTTATGGAACGAGGGGCTTCAGGAATGAGTCGCTCTCAGCAGCCCTTTCCCTGAAACTTTTTTAAAAAACCAGATCTTCCCTAAAGAGTGAGTTCAAGAGGACAACCCCCCTCCAGTGAATTAGCAACCGAAGGTCTTGCGAGAAAAATAAGAGCTGAAAGGCAGGTAGAGAGACAGTGGGGGGGGGGGGGCAAAGGGGGTTGATAATACTGAAGGCAGGAGTGGGCGGGGCAGAATCGATTCTTTCTATGACTTTAAAATGATTTAAAGAAAAACCTCGCAGGTAAATTTATCCTTTTAACCTCCCAACCAAAGTCAACTTCAGCAGAGAAATGTGGAGTCAAGTCAAAGAGCTTTCTTTGAGAGGCTCCCAAGATAGCCCAAAACAAGGCTAAATTGCAGAGTTAATGATGGTTTAATTTTTTTAAAAGAAAAACGGGCTCCCCTTTTATTTCTTGGGAACAAAACCGATAGCCGTTCCAAGGCACTTCCGCAGCTGCCATCTCATTCACGCTCCAGTGAAACTTTACTGGGGAAGAACGCTCAGTTTGAAGTCAATGACTCCGAAATTCTCAGTGGTTTTTGTTTTAAAAGGGATCGCGCTGGAATATTGCCCCAATATATATATATATTTTTGCATCTCCCATAAGCCCACCCCGACCATCTTCCAGAAAAAAAGAATAACGAAAACAAGGAAAGAGTTGGAAAAGGATTTCGTACAGAAACAACTTTCTTCCTTTCACTTTTCCATGGTTTACACGCGCAAACTAACAAGAGAGAGAGCACAAACGGGCAGGGCTAGAATATTGCTTTCGTGTGTCCCCCCCCCCCCAATTCAGCAGAGAGAAAGAAAGAGAGAGAGCACAAGCCGTTTGTCTTCGGGAAGCCAAACGTTATAAAAACGAGTTTGAAGGGTGATAAGGAAGTGTGGCCCTCACTCAGTCAAAGGAGACCCTCCTACCTGCCTTTTAACTGTAGGGTATTTGTCCTGCTAAGACCTGGAGCTTCTGGAGACCCAGAAACCGCGTTTGTTTGTATCCCACTAGTCTTATTAACTTCCTTGCTAAGTTCCCCCCAAAATCAATTAATTTTACAAAGTGCAATAAGGAGTAACCAAAGGGGTTGGGAATCCATGCAAACACCTCTTTTGAAATGGAATGGTTTCCAAGATAGGGGACGGAGAGGGGGGAGGGAAGGGGGGGAGAGAGTCGATTAGGGTTATTAGTATTATCGTTATAACCTCTCGGTGGGAAATGAGGGGTTTCGTTCACCCAGTCATTTCCCCCGCTGTCGTGAAGGAGGCTCCATCGCAAAGGAGGGATTTGCCTGCCTTGTTATTGTGGCCCCGCGTCGGATGAAACGACCGAGGCGCAAAAATAGGTAGAGCGATTGTGGGGATGGCGGGTGTATCTGCAAAAAAACTATTCCAGCAATTGACAGATGACAAACGCGGCGGCTCCGTGGGCACTGGAAAGAGAGCCCCCGCCCTCCTCTTCTCCCATTTTCAGCCCCCATCCCCATTTAAAAGGACGAGTCTGGTTCTTTTTGCTTTGTCAGATGTTCGCCAAAGCAGCTCTTCCTGCTGGAAGTTTTCAAGGCGGTCGAGGGTGGCGACTTTATACCTGGTGCAGGTCTTCGAAAAGATGCTTCTTGTGCGGATTTTTATTTTATTTTAAAGTAACTACCTGCATGTAAAAGGCGGTGTCAGAATAGGATGGTAGGAAACTCCTTGAAGGAAGAGAGGGGGGTGCCATTTTTCGAAATTGGGGTTTCCTAGAAGATGGTTGCGAATTCTGCTCTTTAGCTCGCTGAATGTTGGCGAGATTAATTTCCTTGTGAAATAATTAGTTGCTTTCTTGTATTGAGGGGGCTCTTTTCCCCTTAATCGGAAGTCAGCTGTCCCCCCTCCCTTGCACACCTAACCTCCCCCCCCACGCGTTCCTTCAAATACCCAGAGTTTTTGTTTTTTTAAAAAGATATATGAAGCAGGCCAATTGGCCTTTCCTCTCCGTCGCTTTCTTCCCTGGGAGACATTCTCTGAGTGAATGTTAGTTTCGTTCTGATCTTGCAGGGTCTGCACCTTTTGTCTCTCTCCCTCTCTCCTTCACTCCCCCCCCCCAAAAAAAGTCAGTCTGCTGGGTGAGAATTTAAGCACATGTTAAGTAGGGAAATCACTTCCAAGCAAAGGTGCCAAAGACAGAAAGGTTTAAAATAATGGGAAGACTTTCCGCTTCAAGTTCCCCCCTCCCCTCCCCCCTCCACCTTCGATTAGAGATGCAAAATGCTAATAAGTAGGCTTGCTTGGCTCATGAATGTCTTTTTTTTTTTTTTTGTCTCGCGATCCAGGCAATGAAACCAGCCCGGAGAGTTTCCTCTTGCACAATGCACTAGCCAGGAAGCCCAAACGGATCCGCACCGCCTTTTCCCCTTCCCAGTTACTGAGACTGGAGCACGCTTTTGAGAAAAATCACTACGTCGTAGGGGCAGAGAGGAAGCAACTGGCGCACAGCCTCAGTCTCACAGAAACTCAGGTGAGGTGCAGGAGGAGCGTTTCTACCCGGCAGGCCGCTCCGGCGCGCGCTCAAAGACAAGGCCTGGGCCTCTCAACAAACCCCCACCGCCCTGGGTTGAGTTTGCAAGGGCTGCGGGGGGCGGGAGAAGCCAGGTTCACGTGTAAGAAGATAGAGGTGTAGGCTAACGTGGGAATTCGAAACTCTGTCCCTGTGTGTTGGCTGCCGCGAATCTTTCTTTCCTCCCCATCACAAAAGCATTCTGGATCTTTTTCCAAAGATTTGTTTTGTTTTGTTTCAGAAAGGAGTATTATTGGTATTGTTACTGTATTAGAAAAATGTATGTTATGTCAATTATTATTACTGTAGATCTAGAGGCTACCTGTTTAAGCCAAAGTAACAGGATATTTCGCCCCAGCGGCATGAACAAGATTTTTATCATCTTCTATCAAGGTAGTTCGGTTTAAATAGCTTCCGGATCATACGGTTGGGATTATCCAGGGTCAAATTTGAAGGTGGAGAAATAAATTGCATTTCTAAATTGAACTCCATTTAATTAAAGAAAATCAGGAGTTTTGAAATATTTAATGTGTGTTTATCGCTGAGAACTATCCAGTCGATTTTTGGTTTGGTTTGGTTTTATAGTTTGTGAAACTGCGCAGTGCAAAGGGAGCGTTTGCTTTGTTATTCGAGGAGCAGACTTGGTTTGGGAAATGGGTGCTGTTCGTTGTGTCTTTTTTCCTGAATGTAGGATTTAAACGATTTCAAACTATAGACAGAGAGACCTCAAGCGGAAAGTTGGGAGTTCTCTCTCCCCCCCCCCCTTGTTTACTTCTGAAGTAGGTTCCTCCATACAGTTAACTCCGCTATGGTCGGTCCCTCCATATAGTTTCATCCATTCCCCCATTTACACCAAAGTAACAATAATGAAACCCTTTCACAGTCCCAACCTGAATACATTTCGCTTCCATTTCGGTAGAAGTAGACTCTGAGCGAAAGTGTTTCGAATACTTTCTAGTGACGTTCTATTGACCCAGCCCGACGTTAAATAGCACGCATTTTAAACGTGTGATAAATATATATCTACACACACTCCCGTGTTCAATTTGATGAAGCGGGCTTGAGTCCAGGAGAGCTTGTGCCCCTACAACCGTGTTAGCCGCAAGGTTCTTTGCGTGTTAACTGGACGCCCCCAAAAAACCCTGCATTTTGCATCATCAGAGCAACAAAACCGCTTTAAAACCCCCGTCTTTAACTGTGCTGCGGACCGGACGGTTTATTTCCCGGGGGCTGGCAATAAAATATCTCTCCCCTTTTCTTTTTTGAAGCCCTTCCCTTCCCGCTGACCCTCCAGCAAATTGTGCCAGTGAAATAGAATGATAAGGTTTGGGGAGGGGGGGGGAACATATCAAAAAGCTGGTGCGGAGGGCGATCCGGCGACGGGAAGAATGGCGTTGTTTGACAGTCGCCCAGATGAGACTTGCGCTCGTTTCTTGGAGAGTGTGCCAGGCAGAAAGATCAATTGTGTGAACCTTGCAGTGTGTGCGCGAGAGAGATCAGATCAAATTAATCTGTTCGACTGCCCAGCTGCCTTGCTGTATATATGTGCGTACGTTTCAAACCAGATGGTTGGTTTGGCTGCTCGGGTTTTTTGTTTAGGATGCATGCCGTCGTTCTTCTTTTCTGTTTGTTTGTTTGCTTGAGGGGCTCCGTCTCTGGCCTCCCCCCCCCCTTCAAATATCTCGATTTTCAGAGGCTTTTGTTACTGCGCTCTCCTCCCTTAACAGAAGTTCGATGGCCTTTTCCAAACGCTTTTCTCTCTTTCCAAGACGCCGGGGCTATTTCGAAAGGAATGTTCTCTCCGGGGCTCTGCATCTCAAGGAAGCGAAGAGGGGGGAGCAAGGCAGAGAAGAAGGAAAAATAGGCGCAGCTTAGTTCAAAGTTCCCAGTAAACAGTAACGTTCTTTGGTCGGATTAAGTTGTAACACTTTCGGCCCCCCTCCTCATTCTCTCTTTCTCCCCCCCCCGTCCCCTTTTCCTGCCTTTCTTTGGGGGCGCCTTAAAGAGGGCCGGGCCTTTTGTTTTAAAGATGTCTCCCCTAACAAAACCCCCAGTAAATGGGTCGCCCCTTTGATGAGGTTCGCCGAACAAGGGCCTGGTCACAGCCTGATTTCCACTGGCAAAGGCCGTATTTAAGGTGGTCTTTGTCCCGCCTGATTCCGAAGCTGGTCGGGGTCTATTGTGGCGGTGTCAGGCCTCCAGCCCCCGACAAAACGAGCGCCCCTTTGGAGATCAGGCGTGGAGAAATGAACCGTCGTCCCCTTCAATTAGCAAACTGAAAAGCGAATTAAACTCGCCCTTGTATATCCCCCCGCTCAGCTATTTTAAATGGGAGGCTTTTTTTTTTTTAAGAATATGAAAATGCGGCCGAGATGTGGGGAGAGGGAAGGGTGGGGGGCGTCTGGCAGCGAAGGGCTTCTGAAGGGGCAGCGAAGCGGGTTAAAGGAGCTTATTAAAATGGTCCCGTTTTCGGATTTACGTCCTCCCCTCCCTTTACGGGCAGCGTCTTTATCAGGCATTTTCAGGCCGAATCAGAGCAGAAAGTGCTTTAAAAAAAAAACCGAACCATGTTTACCTTTGGCCGCAACGAGGATCGTGTGTGTGTCCCTCTCTCTTTGGAGATAATTTCGGGATCAATAAGATCTGCAATTAAATGACTGACAGGGTCAGCTGGTTATGTTTAATTCAGATTTAGGCGAGCCAAAGCAAATTCGTAGGGGGCTTCCCTTCTCCCTTCTTCCCACCCCCTTCCCCGAGATACTTGAAGGACTTCCCCATATGGCTTGCAACCCGGGCCGCTGTCACCCAAGCACCACCGGGAAATTTGTTCTTCTTGCCCCTTTGATGATGAGGCAGGCAGGCTGGCTCTGGGTACAAAAGACACGTCGATTTAGAGCAGGCAAAATTCGAACCTCCTACTTAATTAACGCAGCTCTTCAGCTTCCCCCTTTTATTATATTTAATTAAGGTTGAATAGTTCCCCCCTCCTCCACCTTTAAAACCTGAAACCGGGTTCAGCTCCTTAGGAAAATATATCCATACTGTAGGTTTTAAAGGTCAGGCTGAAAAAAGAGTTTTATAGCCAGGAGTTTATAAATACGGACGTTAAATTTATATAAAACCGGTTATGAGATAAGTGGTGGTGAAGATTAAAAAAATGCAACCATCTCGGTTTGGTTAATTGCTTGATTTCGAATGGCTGCCGATGCGATTAATATTTGAGGGAGGGGAAGGGGGAAAATGCCCTTAGAACTCTCAATGTCCTTCTCAATCCCACCGTTTGTAATGCAAAGTGCAGTTGACACGAGTATCAAGAGAGAGCTGCCTGGAGAGGAAATACGTGAGCTTGAGAGGCGAGACCGGGACACGGCATTCACACACGCACCATTCATAGGTGCACGGAATACTGTACACGTGTGAGAGCAAAGCGAGTCGGAGTACGTGCGATGTTTCTAAAACACATCTGTAGCAGATAGTATGGGCGAATGGGTTCCCATCTGCACAAGAAGTGTACATTGCAATGCATATATGGATAGGAGCATCGTGCAGACCTGACTGCCACAGAGTGGCAGATCACATACATACGGATGCGGGGGGAGGGGAGGACGGGACGCCACAAAATATTGTCCTTTCTGCTAGTAGGTCACATGCTGCACAGCGTCTTTCTGAAGCCAGACAGTCGGTGTAAATTTGAGGGCTGTATATAGAGACCTGCGTGCATATGGGAATGGGCACGGATTGCCCAGTGAGGCGATCTCAATTTCTGCTCACAATGGAAGTCAGTCTGGCTGAATCCACGGGGCTCGTTTCCAAGCAAACTTATTTAGGATCGGAATGTAAGGCTATACAGTAAACAAGCGAACTTATTTGGCAGTAAAATCACTTTTTAAGGCTAGGGGACTTAAAGTGCAGCCTTTGGGCCTACGGTTCACTGGGGTTATAAGGAAGATCAGACGTGCGCTGCCTATAAGTTGCAGATCCCCCAGGCATTAGGATGGGCTCTAATGACTACTCTGGAGTAAGTAAGTGGAGGAGCATAGGTGTTCTCCTGAGTTGAGCGAAAATACATCCACGGCGGAGACGCCGC
The DNA here is from genome assembly GCF_964234715.1 of Podarcis melisellensis. Lineage (NCBI taxonomy): Eukaryota > Metazoa > Chordata > Lepidosauria > Squamata > Lacertidae > Podarcis > Podarcis melisellensis. Next base: position 51,810,689 of record NC_138537.1, read on the forward strand.
CAGGATCTTCTGGGGTTCCAGATCGCGTGTAAACCTCTGCACACGAGGGCTGCCTGCACCTGGGGAGGGAAAAGGGAGAGGCTCCTTGTCTGGGCCGTGCCCCGCCTTCACGTCTCCATAGTTACACTTCCGGCTCTCAACGCGACGGGGCCACCGCGTGCAAAAAGACAGGATCGCCATAGCTGGAGCCTCTGCTTCGGAGTAAAGGCTTGCAGCCAGATCTCCACTGTAGTCACTGGTTTACACTGAAATTCAAAATCCAGTTCCCCCAGTGCGATCCACAGCGGAGCTGAAGCGAGATGCATCGGCACGATGATCCTAAACGATTTGTTGTTGTTGTTTTTTCCTGGGACGTGAACCCTTATTGATTTCATATGGAATGGAATGCCACAAATGAGTTCAGAATCGGGGTGAAAAGCTGCAGTCCTAAGTTGAAATCAGTGGGGGCGCATTTCCAAGGGCTGCGCTCAAAGTGGGGGATTAGTCTTAAAACCCCAATTACTGCGGCTTAACTGAGTCCTAGGCGAGGCAGGAGGTGAGCTCCCGTGAAGTCAACGAGATTGCCTTTGATCCGGGCATTGTCTGCCTAAGCAACAGGAAGTCCCATTAATTTATATGGCGTTTACTTCCCAGTAAGCATGCAAAGCAGGCGAGAAATGCCACATTTCCTCCAGTCCCGCAATAGCCAGAGGATTCTCCGAATCGGAACAGAGCTGTGCTTAGTCCACGCGATTGCTTAACAGCAGACTGAACACAGCCCGGCCCCTTCCAAGCGAACAGCCATAGGATCGCACTGCGTGGCCACCTGGCATTTCCAAGGATCGAAGTCAGGGAGGGGAAATTAGGAAGCTTGGAGTGCCTGACCTAAATCTTTTTTTTTTTTTAAATCGATTTCAAACCTGACCTTGTGCCTGATTAGCAGCAATTAGTTTGTTTTAGCGCTTTGCGTTTTATAACGAAGATTTTTAACTGTTGTAAGCCGCCTTGAGTTCCTGCTTGGGGAGAAAAAATACGGGATGCAAATACATTAAATAATCATCACAATAACCCCTACTGAGTTCACCCGCAGAGGGTCGTTGTAGCCGGGTTAGTGGGTGCTGCTAGGGCGAGAATGTCCCACTGCTGCTATGCTGTGTTCATTTTACCCGAGACAGACATGTCTACCTGGTGTAAACCATCAGGAGGCTTCTTCTCTTTCTGCAGTGGACCCGGTAAAGGTGCAGAAACCGCCCAGTGTGTGTGTGAGTGTAAGTGAGTGAGTGAGTGAGTGAGAGACCCTTAGGCCACGCACATCCGCCGCCAGGGAGCTGACAGCCCTGCCTGTGTTGTTTCCCTTTCTGCAGGTAAAAGTTTGGTTTCAGAACCGAAGGACAAAGTTCAAGCGGCAGAAGCTGGAAGAGGAAGGCTCGGACTCCCAACAAAAGAAAAAGGGGACTCATCATATTAACCGGTGGAGGATCGCCACCAAACAAGCCAGCCCGGAGGAGATCGACGTCACGTCGGACGATTAAATCATCTCCCACTTTAAAAAACACACACAATAATAGTAATAATAAAAAGACGACGACGACGACGAAGCGGCGGCGGCGGTAAAACTCCCGGCTGGCACTTAACAGACTTTCCCACGAACAACTCAAGTGTTAAAGGCTCGCGACAACCGCAGGAAAGTGAGTGGCGCGGCCAGGGCGAGGGACAGCAAACCGGCTGGATCCCACCAGGCGATTCTCGTTTTTCTGTTTTTCTGTTTTTCTGTTTTTCTGTTTTTGTTTCTGTTTCTGTTTCTAGAGAGGGGCAGTTTGAGAGGGGGCGAGAGCCGGCCGGCCAGTTTAAGCCAGCCCAGAAGTCAGTCCATCAAGGGTGGGGGCCTTGGCTGGTCCCGCATTGGTACAATTTTGTTTTAAGCGCAAAAAAAAGAAGGGGGGGGGAGGGGAATCTGTCAATCAAAGCCAAACCACCAAGACGAGGTGATTGACCAATATTCCGTTTATCGCCATTCGAACTCAGATCGCTCCAAATTTTTAAAGGGATCGCATACAAACGCAACTGTACCGGGACACTTTGCAGTTGACGAGGGATTTTGTTCTTATTAATGATGATTCTGAGTGTCTCCCAGGCTTTTAGGAGAGAGGATCCCATACCCAGCCAAAATCGACACACCTGTTTCAGAGAAACTTGAACTGCATGCTTTCTTTTTAAAAATTTTAAAAACCTCGAGGGAGGGGGAAGAAGAAGGAGGGGGTAGGGCCTTTTTTTTAATGGTCCCTAAAGTCAGACATGAACTGCACCTTCCCCCCCTCCCCTCCTCAGAGACAGGTTCTGTGTGCTTTTTAAATTTATTTTACGAGAAACTGTGCAGTCTGTAAACCTTTTTATGATAACTTCTGGCGTCAACGTGGTTGTGAAAACTCAATGAAGTAGCGGTAACAAATTCTAATTTTTTATTTTATTTTTTTAATTTTGTTTTTGCTTCCCCCTCCCCCCAATGGATATAACCTTTGAAGAAGAAAAAAGGGGATGGGTTGTTGAGGGTGGAGGGGTGGGGAAGGGAACTTTGCTGCAAAAACAGACAATAATAAAAAGAGAGATTTAAAGAAACTAGTCCCCACATTCTAAAACTTCGATTCCTCCTTTTAATCCCCCTCCTCCTCGGATGGGGGTTTGTACTTAAACTCCCGCAGGAGTTCAGAAGGAGCAAGGGATCTTGCAGATCCCTCTGTAGAAATCATTTCGACCCAGGCCCGTTTTCATTGGGGACAAATTTCAAGCACTGATGTTGATGATCCAAGATTATAGAGCTACTAAAAATGACAAATGTTTCCTTAATGTCTTCTTTACCAGAATGTAAATATTTTTGTGTTTTTTGTGTTTAATTTGTTAGAATTCTAACACACTATATACTTCCAAGAAGTATCTCAATGTCAATATTTTGTCAATAAAGATTTATCAATATGGCCTAACAACTTTAAGCACAGTTTTTCCCTTCGGAAAGGTTAAGTCCCTGCCACTTATCTCTTCTCTGCTGGCCCATAGACCCGATGACCTTGATTTGATGCTAGCAACAGGCAGCCACCCCTCAGGAGACGTTTAAATAACAGGGAAGCCCAGTAGAGAACTCCTCATCCTGACCATCAAACGCATTCCTCCCCCAAACCGTTCCCAGAGCAAACGGAGGACTTTTTCTACAGTATGTCAGAACCGGTCCAACTAAAGTGTGCATCTAAAAATGTATTATGGATTTCACGAAAACGTGTGGGTGTGAATTCGTGTGCCATGCACGTGCAGGCACCAGAAAGTCAGAATTAGCTGCCTGCCCTGACTGTGCAGCGCCTACGCGGTGGCAAACTCGGGTTTGTTTGTGTTTGTGTGTGTGTGTGTGTGTGAAAGGGCCCCGTGATTGTACTCCTATCAAATCACACTAATCGGAAGTAATCTTTCCTGGAAATAAATGGGCTCTCCTTCGTGGGCGCGTTTGCATAGCTGCTGTTTTAGTTCCGGTAGAAATCCAAATACTCTCTTAACACTGGCTTGTGGATCGCTCTGCTGGCGAGTCCAGGTACCTATTAGTCAAGGACAGCTTCGTTAAATCGGAGGCTCCACTTGAATCAACGCGAATTTACTTCCGCATTAAGCGGGGAGGGGGTATAGAGCTCATTTGGTCATTTTTCTTTCTTTAAAACCTGGCATCGCGGTTCTGTTCCTTCTTTTTAACCTCGCCTCCAAGTAAACTCTTTTCCGTTCCACCCGAACGTCCTGCAGCTTTACACTCACTTAACTTGAGAATGCGTCCCCGGTCTGACTCAGTGGGGCTTACTGTTGAGTAGACGCAGATAGGATTGCGCTGCTTCTGGCATGTTTTTAGGATAAGCGTAGCACGACGCTTTTAGAAGCAAGTCTAAAACGAGGCGTCCCACAGCTGTAGCAGGCTTGCAAGTATTCCTTGGGAGCAGGAGAAGCTGGTTGGATTTTTATTTGTTTCCTTGTCGTATTAATGTTTATAGTTTCCGAGAGAGAGAGCGAGGTGGGGACATAGGAAGGGGAAGGGAGGGTTGCCAACTTGAAAAAGAAAAGGGTAAAAAGTTTCCCCTAATCCTAGCTGGCTTTCTGGGGGTGCCCCAGGTTGTTGGTTTTTTCCCCTCCCCCCAACAAAAAAATTAATTCATGCTTCATTTGCTCCTTAGCCTGATAGGCTGCATTAATCAGTTTTCTTTCCATTGACAGCGCAAACCTCGTCTGCAGTGTTCCAGCTACAAAGACTTTTTTGTCGAAGTGCAAATCAGTTTAGGCAATTATCATACCAGGAATATGAAGGGGAAAGAGGAGCCATTGCCCAGTGGTCTCCTTTAATCTCTTAATCCGTGGATCCAGGGGGGCTAGTTGGACATAATTTAGGACAATCTGACTACCCTTTACACTGTGATAAGGCGAAGTTACAATGCGTCGCGAAAATACCAGCTTTGTTCAGCATCCTGCCTTGAAAGTTCAGATTAGGCATTCCGCGCACGTGCTTGTCCAGTATATGGCGCTATGGAAATTCGGTTTAAAAGGTCCGGGTCGGGTTCTTTTCTTTTTTAGACCTTTAAAAAACAATGATGGTGATTAATCATAATAATTATAATGACCGTTCTTTGTTTCTCCTTTCGATCCTAATGGGTGACTTTCCACCCAGAGAGCAGTGAGAAAGAGAAGGTGCCCTAGGAGAAATTCCTTCTTCTGTCCCTTCAACCCCGCCGTTTCCCACTCCACATCTAGGAGCCAAACTCCTAAGGTAAACTTCTCTTCGCCTTTCTCTTTCCTTTCTCCTCCTCCTCCTCCATCTCTCATTCTTTCCCTTCCCCCAGCTTTTCTTGTCCTCCGCCTTCTCTTTCTGTCTTTCCCTTTTAAAACGTCCCTCTTCCCATAAAATCGGGCCACGGGAGTTTGATTTCTTTAGCACCTTAAAAAAAATTCCCTGCTATAAAATAAACAATTGTTTCATTTCATTTCATTTCATTTTTTAAAAAAAACTCTCCACACATTACCCATCTTCCTAGGCTTTAGTCCTCGAAATGGTTTCCTATCTTGATTTTTTTTAAAAAAAAAAAATTTTTTTTGGAACAGCTTATTTTTTCCCCTCTGCGAGATTCAGGAGCTTCTCGCTTCGGATAAATAAATAAATAAATTTCCCCTCTTTCTTCCCTTAAACCGCAAAAAGGGGGGGGGGAGAGAGGAGATTGAAGGAAAGGGGAGAAGAAGAAAAAATATATATTAAGCGTCCTATGTAGCGTAACAGCAATAAAATCTTCAGAGAATGCTATTAGCTTTGGGGGGGGGAGGGAAACCCCTAAAAGCTTTATTACAAACCAAGCTTTGAAAATAGGGGGGATTAGGAGTCTGAAAGAGTCCCACAATGGCTAGAAGAAAAGGTTTCATGCTAATGAGGTTAATGCCCTTTGTATCTGAGGACTCCACAACTTCATTACTCGCTATCTCAGGCTCCACCGAGCGGCTCAGAACACTGCAGCCCACTCCAGCTTCCCCCTTCCCTGCCTAAAGAAGGATTTGATAGCAGCTCTGTTCAAACTAGATAATTATATCTTTTCAAGTCGGAATTAAGATAAAGAAAGTGAAGCAAAAGGCGGCTCGCCTTGATCCACTGCAAACAATTTGGGCGCACTTTTCTCTCTCTCCCTCTCCCTCCCTCTCCTTCTCTCTCTCCACCCCCCCTCCGCCCCCGTTTCCATAAGAAGCAGGACGCTCGGAATTATTAAGTCCTCATTTGCTTTATTAATTCATCTCTTTTAAAGTGCGCCCGGATTACGCAGGCCGCGCTGCGGCTGCTGCGCCCGGCGCTGGCGTCCGAAGGCGGGGAGGGGACCAACTTTGCGCCCCCCCCGGCAAAAGAAGATGCGACCCGATGGGCCGGACCCGGGGGGGGGCGCAAAGCGAGGTCGGGGACGTGACAGTGGCGGAGGTGGAAACCGGGAAGCGGAGGCTAGGGGAGGCCGTGCGGGGAGGAGGAGGAGGACCGCGACGGTGCTGACCGGGCGCTTTCCCAAAGTAGGTGCTGGAACGGCTTCGGTCGCCTTCACTCATGGTGTCTAGAAAATGCTTTTCTCCCTGGCTCTGCCGTCTCTCGCCCTCTCTCTTTTAGCCCGCTCCAAAACTTGGCTGACTAATAAATCCTTTCAATAAGACTTACTCCCAAGGAAGCGCACCTGGCTTTTGTTCCTCTCGGTGACGCACACAGACCTACAAAGGGCGATCCAATGCCGTTCCACTGATGTAACTGGGGGCTAAGCCCTCGTTGCTTTTACACACACCCAAACACTAACAGCCCAATCCAGTTCCAGACAGTTTATACACCCCTTGAGCCAAATGGGGCTTCATTTCCACTAAGCTCACCTCATAGGAGCCAACTCCTAGGGGCCGTGGGGGATTCAGCCCCCACAAGGAAATATTTGTGGCGGCTGAGCCCCTACAAAGTTGATGGGCATTCCCATTCAAATAGTGTTTGTGCACTGCGTCATGTGATCGATTATGCTGGCCTGGTTTACCTGCCCCCCCCTAATATTTTATTCCAGTTGACACTTCTGGCTCACCTTGTTTTTTCGCCTCTCTCCCATTCCATCCCTCCTCTATTTCCTTACGTCTCCTTTCTCGTCCCACTGATTTTCCTTTAAAAAAAAAAAAAAGTTGAAATGAGTGCGCATGCGTGGTTCTCTTCTGAATGGGGTGGTGGTGCGTGCTTGTGATACTGTGAGGCTAATTCTCGTCTTACTTCGGATCACCAAGCCACGGTCCCCAATGTGTGTTCTTAAAAACCTGTGTCTTGCGCCGTCGCCGGGTCCGCGCACCCCTTTCCAGTCTGCAGGGCAGGTTCGGAGCAGGGCGCCCCGGTCGCAGCTGGAGGCCTTGGTTGCATGGGGGGGGGGCTTTGATCTGGTTCGGTTTCGTTCTGGGGCGCAAACGTGCACCAGTCAACTTCTGACCCAGAAGAGGTTGCTCCTGGGACGTCAGGCCTAGACTCGGAGGTGGGGCGAGGTTCACCCAGAATTCCACCCCGCCACCTCCACACGCGCTTCCTAGGAAGTTTGGAGTGCTTTAAACAGGCTTCAGGAGGGGTCAGCCGGGAATCAAACCTCAGTCTCAGAAGACAGGTCTAACTGGGGTGAAAAGAGCCTGAGCAGGTTGTCACTCCAGTTAGACTGGTCTTTTGAGACTGAGGTTCTTCCCAAGTTCTGGCCTAGTTTTCCCAGAAGTGGTAAACCTGTGTACCTTGCGACTAAATGCTCTTCCAGAAAAGCTAACGCTCCCTGCACGTAGACAACTAGCATGTCAATGAGAAAGCTAGATCAGAACCCTCCGCTTCCCGGCTTGCTTCCCCTAGTCTTCGCGTTAATTCCAGTGGACTGACTTCTAGCAGGGCAAGCGAATACATATTTCTGCAGAAGTCACTCCCAATTTGCAGGGCTTTTTATTATGCATGTTTAGGATTGCGGCTTGATATTATGTTTCGGATTGCAGCCTAATGGACGGGCGCATGGAGAGAATTATGGAGCGTTTCCCACTTCGATTATTTTCCAACTCGGGTTGGATGTTAACTATATTTGCAGAAACAGAACAATGTATACAAAGGCTATTGCGAGGCCCCAGTGGCGGGTTTTCTCCAGGGGTCTGTGCGCATGCGCAGATATTCACCAACTCCTGCGCTGACCATCTCGGATACTGCCTTGATATTTTTCGGTTGTCTGGGTACACAGGCCTGGGTGCGATCTCACGGAGGCCACTCCCATCAGTAGCTTTTGCCGTTCTCGCTCTGATCCTAAACCCAGTGGCGCAAACCTTTGCTTACCTGGGACTAAGTGGCGTGGATCTGAGGAAGTATAGAATCGTAGAGTTAGAAGCGGGAATCTTTTCGCCCAACATGGGACTCGAACTCACGAACCCTGAGATTAAAAGTTCCCTGCTTTGACCACGTCCCTTTGCTTGAGCTTGGAGACGGTCCTGCGATACTGAGGCTGGAGATGGCAACTCTACAACCAAGGCAGAGCCCTGTTTTGTGGCAAAGAATGTGAATGCTTGTGATTATAATAAAAATAAAATCCATAAATGAGCGGCAGAGGTTAGGATCGTGATCCCAGACTGATTCCCTTTCATTTGGGTAAGCACGTCAGGTGAGCACGTCAGAGTGGGATCCGACCGGAAAACCGTATGTGCTTGGAAGTTCAGCTGCTTGCAGACCGACGCATACGCGGGTCTCTGGGACGAAGCCTCACCCAATTCAAAGAGACTTATTCCCTAGTACACATGCCTAGGCTCAGGCGACTGGGGTAGCTCTGTCGGTAGAGCAGGAGACTCTCTCAGATCGTGAGTTCGAGCCCCAATATGTTATGGATGCTTTAGCTGAGATTCCTGCATTGCAGGAGGGTGGACTAGATGAGCCTTGGATCCCTTCCAAAACCACGATTCTATGATGCTGTGATGACCCTGGAGTCCCTTCCAACGATTCTATGCCTGCACTTAATGGGTTCACTCCCATGAACACGTGTTAAGGTGCCTCCGCTGTGGAAACACCTTTGTTCCCTAGTCTTTTGTGGTTTGGGTTCTGGAGAGCCACTGTTGATTTAGGCTTTACTCTATCGGTCCCAGATTCGTTTGTGTGTGTGTGTGGGGGGACTCCGAATTCTAATGTGGGGCTTCCTTTCATTTCCGCCTGCTTTCTCGGAAGTAAACGAGATGTTCCTTAGCGTGTGCAGAGAGCCAGGACCGACATCTCCCAAGCGCTCAGTTTCTCGGAGCGCGCTGGCCGGTCACCTCTGGGTAATGAATGATCTTCGCCCCAAGCCCCAAAGGCGAACCGCTTAGGCGTGAGGTTAGGAAATGAGACGGGAAGCTCGGCTCGCCTCTTCCCGCGCCCATCCCATTGATCCAGCCCCGCCGCTCTCCCCTCTTTCCCCTCCAGTGTTTCATAACTACTTAGAGCTCATCATATATCAATTGATTTACTTCTCCAAATAGCCCCCGCTGCGCCGTGGAAGTCGGAGTTTAGAGGACCTGGTGACCCCGAGCAATAACCTCGCTCCTTGCCGGAGCTTGTCCTGCTAGGACGCTCTCAGCCATTAAAGCGCAGCGCGGAGGGAAGAGAAGCAGCACTTGAAAGCGAAAGGTCTGATTAATCGGAGGCAATGGGCTTTTAATTGGCCTTTTGTGATTAGCGCTTGAGCCAGGGAAGCGAGATGTCAAACAGCACAGAGCGGATCCCAGGACCCCCTCCAGCTTTGGCCAATATACTAATTCTCCCTTTTAGATTGGCTGGGACTCCAGAGCTTCTTAAACTCGCTGTTAAGTCTTTCACCGCCACCTGAGGAATGACAGCAAAGTTCTTGAACATCCCTGGCGTTTACCTTCAGGTAAACGTGTAAAGGATCTGGGATGTCAATCATTTGCTTATGCTCAATATCTTTGGCGTAAGTGGCTTGAGGAGTGAAGTTTGACACCCTTCAGTCTGAAACAGGAAATTGAACAACGTGCAGTCCTCTTCTATGTACCTTTTACTCAGAGGTAAGTCTCCCTATGATGGGCTTTCCAAGTGGGCCATATCTCCAAGCTCACTTTCCACGGAATGAAGTTCCACTGACACCAGTGGGGGCCTGCTTCCAAGTAAAAGCTGTTCAAGGAAGGGATAAATGTTCCTAGAAGCTCGATCTCCAAATCACTTAAGCCGATTTCATAAACTGATTGTCACAGCGTGCGCTAATCAAAGGCGCTTGCTTCCTCCTGAGACTTAAACCGGATTCGTACCGTGTTCGCTGGTACGAATGTGGGCTTACAAGGACATAAGTGGGTTAGAAGGATCGGGCAAGCCCCCTTGAAATTAATGGGAGGAAAAGCTGTCGGACTTACTTTGATTTCTGTTGAATAAATCTACCTAGGATCGGAGCATACTTGACAACAAGTTTCCCTGAAAACGACGGGGGGGGGGGAGGGAGGGAGGTTCCCATGTGCTTCGAATCCAAGAATGCACGGAAGTCTTCTGGGAAAGGAATAGGAGCAAAATCAAGGAGCGATGCGTGTAAATAGGTGGGTTTAGGGTCGTCACAGGCCCAGGACGCAACTCTTGGCTTACCTGGGTGCTGTCTGGTACCCTGGAAAATTCTAACCTGAAGTGCAGAGGGGAGAGTGTCAAAAAGGCGGCTGTCATTTGACGCCTCGCCTGAATTTAATACGCCGGCAGGTGCCTGGCTGACCCGTGAGCTCACAAAAGCCTTTTCTTTTCCAAATCAACACGGCTCGGACGAGTCTCTGCTCTGGGAGAGGCTCTCGCCACATCAGCACCTGACGCGCATCTGAGCATTGTTTGGGGAGAAATCCACGGACTTCTGCCGCCTTTTTTGGGCACCGTCTGTTTGCGGAACAGCAGCCTTATTTGAGTGCTGGGACTTGGGCTGTTCTTTAAAGTGCTTTAAAGGCATGTTTTTAAAGGAAGGGTTAAAACAGTGTGGGGAAACCGGGCAGGTCCTCATTTTGATATTGTAACTGCAGGATTTTCTCTTCTAACCCGCAAGCAGGCGTTCCCCTGAAACCAACGAGACTTCTCCATTAAAAGTTCAGGAATCTCCACTCATCCAGCTGTTTCTCATTCACAGCAGCCAATCTTTCCATATATAGATAGATAATTTCTTCATTGACACCTTCCCCTTCTTTGGCTGTATGGTTACAATTAACATAATTTTCATTCATTCACTGACTCTGGCCAGTCACTTTCACTCTGTTCTCATCCCACTCATGCACGCTCCAGTTCGATCAGAGACAGGATTTCCCAGGCGTCGATTCCTGCTCCATTTTTGCCCCCCCCCATCCCTAGCGGTTGAAGGAGAATCCGCCTCCTAACCAACTCCCCCATCACTTGGGCTGCTCCCTTTCGCCTCTTCCCCTTCGCAATCTTTCTCTCGCGCCGGTCCTGATCAACATTCCGAGTGCAGAGGGGTCTTATCCTTGATGTCCATTGCAACGTATTTGTTGGAGCAGTTTCAGTCGCTGTCAGGATCCCCCGAAGGGCCTTTTTTTTTTTTTGAGGGGGTGACCCGCCCCAGACCCAGGCCTTCCAGCCTTGCCTTCCCTTCCTTTCCCTGTCTGGGGAAAACCAGCTAATATTTATAGCTCAGCTCTCCATTACACTTGGCTGGACCTGACGTCAGGAAAAAGGAAACACTCTCTCTCTCTCTCTCTCTCTCTCTCTCTCTCTCTCTCTCTCTCTCTCTCTCTCTCTCTCTCTCTCTCTCACACACACACACACACACACACACACACACACACTTGATCCGGCCTGCTTCTGAAACTGATCTTGAAATGAGAGAACAGACTCTACACAATTCCCATGGCCTTGACATAAGGTACAGCGATAAATATACACCACTAATGAGCAATTACCATATAATCACCTTCCAATTAGTTCGCATAATGATGAATTAAACATTCTAGCCGGCTGGATTAGGTTTCTTACTTTGTATATTATTTACGAAGGCTAGCTTCTGCCTAGCACCAAATATCAAATGAGATAGGGAATTTTCTGTTGGGGTTATTAGACATTCATATCATGTCCTCCTTTGGGGCTTTAAAGAGGGGAAAAAAAGTTATTCGCTGGTTTGTTACCACTAGCCTAGCAGGAAATTCTACCGGAAAGGTACCGGCCACCCCGTCGCTCTGCTTCTCCCATCTCTAATTTAGGAGAGAAAGTGAGAGTCTTCCAGACGGTCAGGCTTAACCGTCCAGGAGCTTCTCATTTATGTTACTTGGCTCTGAGAAAGAGAATTTTGCACGTGGTCGGTGCGCTTTAAGGCTCAAACATCTTCCAGGTTTCTTAGTCCGGCCCGCCCGTCCCACCCTGAACTGTTATTTATTTCCTTGCAAAAAGCCTTAATCAACATCAAAGGCTGGAGGTACCAGGCGCCCCCTCCCCGTCGGAATGTTGTGCGTATGTTTCTTTTCTTCTCCTTTCCACCAGGACAATGAAAGATCAGCGAAGCTTCTTTGAAATGGGGAGGCGGACTAAAAGGAGCCTCTCAACGTCCGCCGGCCGCTGAGGGGCGCCTTAAGGGCCATCCTACGGCCCAAAAGAGCGAGGGGGGGGGGGGAGCCTGGGGGTGTGGGACTTTGAGCAACTGCCGATCCACTAGCTTGCAAAGTTTGGGGGCAAAGTGGGGATTCCAGACTGGTTCTTTTCTCTCTTTGGGTCGTTTGCGAATGCCTTTCTTTTTCCGAGGTCTGCTTTCATCGTCGTCGATGCAGCGGAGCGAAGGAGAAAGGTTTTGGAAATGCAGCTTGAAGTCGGGGTGGGAGAGAAGGGAAAGTGGCCACGTCTTGGCTGTTTTTAGTTCTGCGGAACTTGCCTATCCCACGTTTTTTAAGCCAGCAACATTCAATTCAGATCAATCGTTCATTGACACGGGGATCTGGGAACGCAAAAGAGCCGTTCTAGGTTTTTTGGGGGGACTGACCCACAGCAAATGCTTTGAGAGGCTGACCCAAGCTGCCACTTATGGGGCGTGTGAGCAGGCTGCCTCTGCTCATTCCCGGTGGACCCCATGGGCTCGATCCAGCCACAATGAAACAGGTCGGGATCCATTCGATTATACCCGAAGAGAATAGTGGCGCAATTCTATAATGCTTCCTGAGAAGTTAAGCCGCTCTGAGTTCAGTGGGGTTTATTCCCAGGTAAGTGAGCGGAGGATTGCAGCCTAAACTTGCCTTTCATCCCCCCCACCCTATGGCATTTCACTTAGGCTGCATCGTATCCCATGAAATTTTCTATCCGCAAAATATTTTGTTGTAGGGTTCCTGGGCCAGGACCCAGGTAAATAAGGCAGGAGAAGAGAAATGTTTCGCTCCTAACTCTTGAATTTCTTGCCGTTTGTTGGTTTTCATTGATGACCTTTAATGTGCTTTAAATTAGTCATTGGCCTGTAAAGGAAGCCCGTGCCACTCGCCCCACCCCTGAACCAAAGGTTTTCAATTCCTGGTTATCAAATGAGCGCAGGCACAGACCTGGCGCTCGAAAACCTCATTCAGTCGCGATTCTCACATCCTTTCGACGCGTTTCTCCACGTAGATCTCAAACTTCCTCGCAAATCGGTGTATGCTCCTCAAACCACATGGTGGGGGAGGGGAGGGGTTTTTCTAACATACCAGAACCTTGAATGCATTTACTCTGGAGTAGTTGCCCTTAGGGTCAAGCCTGGTTTACCATAGGGAAAATGTGCAATTGTGGCAACAAGTTTAAAAGAAGGCTGAGTTGAAGGCGACGAGGTTGCACTGAATAAACTTATTTTTATAAGATTTCCATGCCGAGAGATCGTAATCTGCTCTGATCTTAATTATGGAAGAAATATTCAGGAGCAATTCGCACCAAAAGACAGGAAGAAGTTGCGTTGGAAAGTTCTGCCAAACATACGGGGTGGGAAACAAGAGAACAGAATAAGGTCCCATATAACGGAGATAATTGCATAGGAGCAAGGAAAGACGTTGAAAGGAAAACGGGGGGAAATCTTAACATTTTTTTCTCCAACACGGTCTCCTCCCCTCTCACTTTTGTACTTTTGCTCTAAATAGTCTACCTCCCCCTAGTTCACGTGAATGCTGGGGAATGTAGAGATGAAAGGTTTTTTTTTATTTGGGGCCTTTTAAAAAGAAGATGGTAGAGGAAAGGAAAGACCCCCTCCCCCAAGCATCAGTAAGGTAATACCTTTATTAGAATAAACGAAAGCCTTGCAAAATAGCAAGCAAGCTTTCAATTTCTTCACTGCTGTTCAGTATGGATAATAAAAAAAAGGGGGGATGGCGGAGGGGACAAAAGAGAAAATCCTAGATATGACTACAGTTGAGGGGGAGCTGCAGGAGATCAGTCATAGTAACTGGTCCAAGTCCGGCAGCCTCCTCAAATACTGCAGCGGCAAGTTCGGTGGGTTTTAATGGGGCTTACACCCAAGTAAGCAGGCCTGATACTATAGAAGTGCCGCCCACCTCCCTTCGATTCCCGTGTGTGGCGTGGGAACGACTTTTCCGCGCGCGTAAATGTGCTCTGGAGACGAAGCCCTAAGCGCACTTCATCGGAAGGAAACCCCGTGGAAATGAACTAAAGACGCAGAGCCGGATCCTACGCACGCTTCCACGGAAGTAGGTTCCGCTTCACTCAATAGGACTTCCTCACGAGTGAGTCCTGGTGGCGGGTCGTCGGGTTTTCAGACTCGCTTTCAGGTAAAGATCCGGTTGCGCACCTGGCTTGAGCGCAGGAGGAGGTGAGTTTGGAGAGGTGAAGCCGTGTCCCGGAAGGGGAGAGCTGTCCGTGGGCCCGTGGCCTGCGCTTGCTTGGCTCACCAAAAGAAGGCAGCAGGGGGGCATTTCCAGACGGTCTTGGGAATCTGGATCTTATTCATCTAGCTCGCTCATTATTTGAGCAAACTTTTCAGGGGTGGGGGCTCTGTTTAGAAAGCAAAACCACAGGGCTTGACTTTCTTCCTCGAGAATGAGGGGAAAGAGGGAAAGGAGAGCGTTCTGCTTATTATTCTAGCATTTGATCGCAGTAGGTACTAGAGCCAGAGAAGACACAGCAGTCTCGAGGACTCCAAAGAGAGAGAGATTCCCAGATAAAACTCCCCGGCGAGTTCCATTCATAATCTCGCTAATCGCTGTTATTTTACTTGGCAGGTTGGTGTTCCTTACTCTTGCGGGCGAAATTCAACCCAAACCGTAAACCTCTCTCAGAAAGGTTGTTTTGGTCGTATCCAGTGGGAGGGAAAACAAAACTCCGTTGGGTTTTTTTTATTAAAAAAAACCCATTTAAGCTTTGGGATCCTGCTTTCTCCGCTCCCTCTTGCAGCCCAATCTTATGCACGTTTACGTGGAAGTAAGTCCCACTGCGTTTAATGTGTTGTGCTTTTTCCTAAATTAAGTGCGCGCAGAAGAATGGTGTGTGGTGCTGGGGCGGAGGGAGAAGAAGTTAGGTTTGTGCCTCTATTATTTTTTTTAAACTTGAACTCTCCACCCCTTCCTCGTCCGCCAAGAGCCACAATATTTACCCTTGCTGATGAACGTCAAGAGGCCCCAAACCAGCTGCTGGTTCCAAGCGTCTGGAAGAAATACTCTGTTATGGTATGGGAAAAACAGAATCCGAATATGTACTGCAGAGAATAAAGTGCTGGAGGTCTTAAGGTCGGTGGGATTTGAGTGAAGTGGGAGCCTACAACCAAATGTGGGCTGTATCCCATCCAACTGTATGTTTACTGACTAAAGTTCACTGTGTCAGGTGTAGCACGAGGTTGCAGTCTCAGCCACAGTTTCTTGGAAATAAACCCCATTGAACACAATAGAGGTTATTTCCACATAAACGCGCAGCGGATTGAGATTTTTCCAATCCTAAATTATAGTCCTACTGAACCTGCACCCCAACAGGCTTGCAAATTAAAAAATAAATAAAAATATTCTTGTTTTTACTCAGTGGATTTCAGTGAGGGTTAATTCTATGGAAGCCCAAGCAGACTTACTTGTGAGTAAGCCACATAAGTTTACTGAATTTAGTGGGACTTGTTAATAAAGATTGTGCTTTAAGGGTGTTCAGAATGACAACTTGAACGCAGCAGTTGAACTCTGTGAGACTCACACCCTGGGGTTTCCGAGCACAATTCAAAGTGTTGGTGCTGCCCTTTAAAGCCCTAAATGGCCTTGACACAGTAAAGCTGTAGGAGTGTCTCCTCCCCATCATTCTGCCCGGACACCGAGGTCCAGCGCCGAGGCCTTCTGGCGGTTCCCTCACTGCAAGAAGCAAAGCTATGGGGAACCAGGCAGAGGGCCTTCTCGGTAGTGGCGCCCACCCTGTGGAATGCCCTCCCACAAGATGTCAAAGAGATAAACATTTAGAAAACATCCGAAGGCAGCCCTGTTTAGGGAAGTTTTTAATGTGTGACATTTTAATGTATTTTTAATCTTTGTTGGAAACTTCCCAGAGTGGCTGGGGAAGCCCAGCCAGATGGGTGGGGTACAAATAATAAACTATTATTATTTATTGTAGAATTGCCTTCTTGGTGTGTTAAGCACTTGATGTGCTAAGCACATTTACAAGCTTCTCCTGGGATTGCACTCTGACTCCAGCCAACCCCTCCATTGGAATTTGCATAAATTGAATGACAGTATTCCTTCTTTTATGCCTCTGGGGGGCAAAGTAACTTTAGGCTGCAATCCTATATACACTTCCCTGGGAATAAGTTCCTTTGAGTTTTGCTTTGGAGTAGAAATGTATAGGATTGTACTGTTAAAGTCTCTGGCTCACATCATTGGGAGTCTCAATATGATGCTATTCTGTTGATTGTGGGGTGCAAATGGTCCACCTCCTTCGGTTTTAGGGAAGTGGGCTGGACTTAACAACTGCAGATTAGATAGCCCGTTGTTGCCCACAAAGCCACTGCAGTTTAAATGTGGACCTGTTCCTGAAGCGCCTGGGAGCAACATCAGGCAGGTGAGTGTGTGCAGTACCAAGCAAGAGGCATGCTCCTATCCAGTTCCATACATGGAGGTTGTCTTGGGACATATGAGGACTTAGGAGTGGTGCTAGACAACTTCCCCATTGGATACAGTCAGTGGGGCCCAGGCCCAGGCCTGGAATTGGCACTTGCCTGTAGTTAGACCATTGCGGTTTCATAGATTAGAGCTCTGTAAGAATTAACCACAGTTTACTGGAATCAGCACTTACTATAGAAAGCCAGCTGACTGATGGAGTGGGAGATATGAGGCCATGCATCTCCACCTGAGATCTACATCACTGACTCAGCACCATGTAAAGTAACATGGGGATATCTAGGACATCACAACTCTTTGGAGTCGGCTTCTTGCCAGATGTAAACATTGACAGGTCAGGGGGATGTGACCCCAAACACAGATGATCAAGTCTCACCAGCATTTCTGGAGAGTATATAAGGTTGAAGCCTACCTGGGCCACTGGGAGTCTCAATGCAGACCTTGCTGTCACCACTGGGTGCTGCACCAACTGCCTGTGAGGCATTTGACTCATTGTCTTTTCCCCAAAGGGAAGGGGTTCTTCACTAGCAGAGGAGACCATAAAATGATTTGTCTGTTTGCTCTTGCATTGCTCTTTACTCTCCTCATCTTGTAAATAAAACCTGTTAAAGAGAAACATTGGTGGTCTTCAGTGACTATCTGAGTCCTAAAGAACCGCTGCCTTTGACAAACAGGTAGCAGCAGAACACAGGCATGTGAGGCAAGGGAGGAGGAGACTGAGATGCCTCACCCACCACTTCTTGGTGATTGGTCCCTGCTCCTTTGATTTGGAAATGTTTTTGGGTGGGTAGGGGCTCTCCCAGTCCTTCCTCACCCTCCAAATTCCTCTCTTACACGGATCCTAATGACCTTGGGGGCATTTTGAGTATAGCATAGCTATTTTAGGAGGCATCTCCTTCAAGTCAAGGGAGCAACAACATTAAATACTGCTGACCTTCTGATTGGGAAAATATATGGTCCAGTCCTTGATTTATTAGAAGACGTCAGCATTTTTTGACACTCTGGTGATGGTAGAGAGGATTGTGTTCTCCTCAGGATTATCACAGAGGCTTAGAAAGAAGCCCCATAGAAACAAAACCCAACCTTTAAGCCTCCCAGTCTCATTGACCCTTTGCTGGAAGTAAGTTCTGCCCATTCATTCTTAAATGCATAAAGATGTTTGGGAATTTCTCATAAAACAGGAAAAAAAATCCTGTCTTCAGTGTTATGGGAAAATCCAAAAGTTGTTCAGAGTTAGGATATTGAAAAGACAAAGGCTGCCCACACATCATACATTTAAATCACATACCACACCCAAGAATCATGGGAACTGTAGTTTACCCATCCCAGCACCCAGTTTTCATAGTTCTTTGGGGTAGGGGGATGTGCATTAAATGTATGATGTGAAGTGCCATTGGAGGTGGATGAGGAATAACCTGAAGAAAAATAGGGGAGGATTTGTGCCTCTCACCTGTATGATCAGTTAGTCCACAACTATTTCCACTTGCTGATTCCCAGCTCCCGCTCCAAGAGGCAGCTAGGACTGCTGAAGTCTTCAATCCAATCCACACATTCAAAAAATGCTGTTACTGAAAATCCACTGAAATCCACCATGAATCACTCATAATCTGGAGCACATGGTTTGTGGGAGAAGGTGGTTAAAAAGCAACAGCTGTGTAGGTGCTGGTGAGCGATACTCACTTGTATTCAGCTGACCTAGATTGTAAACGTGCCCAATGCAGATAGTATTACCTGTGTTCTGTACAAAGCTGGCATTCTATACACTGTAATTACCATTTCTAGAAAACTGCCGCTACTACTAATAAGTTAACACTGGAGTAATTTCTGCTGGGCTAGGATTAAGATCCAGGTGGAAAGGAATGACTCCAATGAAGATGCAGCAGAAATTATCTTCTTGCAGGGCTGTGTGTGTGCTTGGGCTTTGCAAAGCAGAGGCAAACTTGGGAGACTTCTGGGACAATGGCTACCCATTTGGTCAATGGCATAGCTATATGGATCATAAGTGACAAGCTTATTTGGATCAAAGTGATCAAAGCTTGTTTGGAAGGTCTCTCTCTCTTTCTACTTAGGAGCTTCAGGGTCGCCTTGCTCAAAGGTATCAACAATCTTTCAACCACAGAACCTGACCTTGGAAATTTCAAATCATCATTGACCTTCTTTCACTTAGCTAACTTCGCCTAACTGATTCAGACACCCTTTTTACCTGTGAGTAAGCCCCACTGAGTTCAATAGGACTTGGTTAGAATGCCTCTGTTAGTCTTTAAGGTTATATGTTATATGTTGGTCTTATTGAGAAGAATGTGACTGGTGGAAGCTGGAACAAGCAATTTTATTTATTTATTTTTAAAAATATATTTTCTGTTTTTCCATTTTACAGCATTCAACAATGGATATAAATGTACTCAAATCAAATATTATTTTCTGCAACTTCCCTCCCTCCCTTTCTATGGTTTCTTATTTTTCTATCATTTTCTTACTGCATATCCAAATTTATCCTTTTTATAAATTTATCAAGTATAATTTCTTTCTGTTCGTGTTTATATCAATCCTGCTAACGTTTTAAATTGTTTACAATTTGTTTTCATATCTTCAATAAATTTTCCCATTCTGTTACAAAAAGTCTATCATCTTGTTCTCTTAATCTTCTGGTAAGTCTCCCCATCTCTGTGTATTCCATCAGTTTTAATTGCCTATTGTCTCTATTTGGTGCCGGTTCCGGGCATATATCATTCAGGCAGTTGTGGTTGCGTACATAGTTTTTTCTGGTCTTTCAGCACCTCTTCTCTGAGTATACCTAGAAGAAAAGCTTCTGGTTTTTTTTTTTTAAACAAAGGTTATTTTCAACATTTTTTTCCGATTCATTATGGATCATTTCCCAGGAAGCTGTTGCAATCTTACAGGACCACCACATATGAAAAAGGTATCTTTTTCTCTTTACATTTCCAACAAATATTGGATTCAGACTTATACATTTTAGCCAACATACTTGGCGTTAAGTACCATCTATATCTCATCTTCATATAATTGTCTTTTAATGCATAGCACACTGTAGATTTTCAATCTCCATTCCAGAGTCTTTCCCACACTGTCATATCAATATTATGACCTATACCCATTGTGCAATGTATCATTGATGATTTGACTATTTAATCCTTTGTTTGCCATTCTAATGATAATACATTTTAGACATTACCTTTTGATTATTCTTTAGCAGGTCTTTTTCTAATTGAGAGGTTTGAGTTGTAAAACCATTTTTCTTATCAATCTTGAATATCTCATTTAGTTGGTGATACTGTAGCCAACTTGTTAATATTCCACTTATTTCTGCAAACTTCTTTAGTTTAACCTCCCCTTCCACCCCTATTAACAACTTCCTGCATGTTACCCCATCCTATTCCATGTTCTTTCCCCCCTACCGCTATCACTTCTACTGGTGAGAGCCATGGAACAAGCCATTTTAAACCAACTCAATCAAGCCACCAGCTGAGTTTAGAGTGATATCCTATGCATGCCGGCTCAGAAGTAAGTCCCACTGAATTCAAGCGGTATGCTTTCAATATACTTTTTTAGGCCTGTGGCCTTAACTTTCCTTTCTGTTGCTGAGTTACCTTCCCTTTAAAATCAGGGGCACACATGGTCTCCTTTCCCCTCTAGCCACTGTCTCTTAAGGATGTGTATTCAGGAGTAAATCATTTTTTTGAGTGTAATGACTTGTAGGTGTGTTGAGGATTGCAGCTGTAGGTTCTTCTGAATTAGGGATGTGTAACCATGTCAGTTTTGGTTTCTCTCAGTTTCTAATTTTTCCACTTTCTACATCAAAATTGCAATTAAACAAAATCTTATGAAAGCTCATCATCATTTGAGTGCAAATTTATCCTAATATGAACATTTTGGCATGCAGGTTTGCACCCATAGACACATTTGTTTTGCAAAGCTTTCCCGTCTAATATAATGTATTTTTTTTTGTATACTTCACTCATATATGTGTTAAGTTCACATTTTATTTTTGCTATATGCAATTATGTACACATTACTTGGTTGGAGAGCTGCATTGCAAAATTCACAGATGTGTGAATTTCAAAGGACAGCTGTGGTTTGGTTTGCATCTTGTTTCGGAAAGGGTGTATTAGGTACCGTAAGTTTGCCTTTAAGCACGAACTGAATCAAATTTCTCCCCATCCCTACCTTGAATTTGCAATCCCATCCCTAATCTGGCTAATCAGAATTTCAAACCAATGGTATGATGTTGGAAAGCAAGGGGGTCCATTGTGGTGGTGGTGGGCTGCAGGACCAAGACAGCATATACAACTTATTTTCTACAAAAGGACACTTACATATCTCCCACCCACCCAATGATGTTCTGTTGATCACCTTTAGAGGCAATGGAATTATTGGAGGGTGGGAAATAGCTTTTTTCCTATGCAGTTTTTAATGGAAAATGCTGCAGCTTCCACAAAGCAAAATCAAGGCAAATCTAAGAGGTGGCCACATTTATTCCACAGGAGCCCAAGAAATGCCAGAGCAAAGAAAGGCAGCATTCTAGAAGTGTTGGGTGGCTATTTGGACAGAGCACCAGAAAACTATGCTTTGCATATGTGCTTGTACATGTCTGTGTCAATGCCTGTGTGTCTGTCTACTGAAGCTTCTTTTCCTTCCTCCCCCCTTACAGCCATTCCTGCTCCAGTTTGGTAAATGACTGTAATTATATGTTTCTATGGAGGGGGGAAAAACCCCCAACAACACAAAAAGCGGCGTCAAATAATTTAAAGCAGTTCAAGTGGAAGGTCTGTCAATTCTTTAAGTAAATGATCCTGTGTTTATTCAGATGTTTCTCCCCATAATTGTTGTCTGGAGGGAAAAGCTCACAGGCTAAACCCCAGTCAGTCTCCGAGGCTTAGGAGGAGACGTTGATTTGGGACTGATTTATTGAAACAGGGTGAAGATGAGGGAGGGGAGGTGTCTTTCATTTCAGCTGGGCTTCGGCAATGCATGGGGCCTTTGCCAAAATAAGAGGTGGGGCGGGGAGAAAGGAGGAGAGCAGCTCTGCAGCTCCATAGAACCAGCTCCAAACGGACTGCCACTGATTCATTGTTTGAACAGGTTGAAAGTCTGATAATGAGGTTTTGATGAATCCTGAACAAATAGTCTTCCTTCAAACCTGATTATACTATGCAGAGAAAGGGGATGGTGCGGGGAAGGAATGGAGAAGGGAAAAGGCATGGGACTCAATAGGAAGAGGCTACTGCAGAGCTGTTGAGCCCTTGCACCCGAACCTGTAAGCAACATATGGCTGTAAGGATAACATGCATGTAGCTCCCATACACCTGTTCATCACTCAGGTGTTTTATTGGATTGTTATCACCTGGCATGTGAAGGAAGAAAAATGCAGGTTGGATGATGTTGTAATCTCTTTGCCCTCTGTTGCTAACAACTAGAACTTGGAGCCCAGCGGAATTGATCAGAAGTAGGTTCCAGAGCATACAAGGGAGAGAGGCGGCATTTTTTGCACAACAAATAAACCCCTTCTGCCATTTTATGCCACAGGATGTGGAGACAGTCACTAGCTTATGTGACTTGAAAAGGGCATTGGAACATTTGAGGGATGCTACTTGCTATGTTGGATCAATGGAACCTCTTGGTGAACCTCCCACCTGACAGGGCAGGGCAGGGCGTTGCACCAGGCAATGACAACGTAAAGGTAAAGGTAAAGGGACCCCTGACCATTAGGTCCAGTTGTGACCGACTCTGGGGTTGCGCACTCATCTCGCTTTATTGGCTGAGGGAGCCGGCTTACAGCTTCCGGGTCATGTGGCCAGCATGACTAAGCCGCTTCTGCTGAACCGGAGCAGTGCACGGAAACACCGTTTACCTTCCCGCTGGAGTGGTACCTATTTATCTACTTGCACTTTGTGCTTTCGAACTGCTAGGTTGGTAGGAGCTGGGACTGAGCAATGGGAGCTCACCCCATCACGGGGATTCAAACCACAAGAACCGACTGACTGTTAGCCTGAGTTACCAGCATGCGATAGCCAGCTTGTTAACTTTAACAGAAATTCCATTTTTGTGTTGGGAAGTGACACCCCTCCTGATCAGTCAACTCCATTTATCAAGCTTTAAACTTGGAGCTATACATGAGTTCGAGTTGAGGCAACCTCTGCACTTTTCTGCTGTGTCACTCTCTAGAAGTGTGCAATCTGTGCCCCCTCCGCTGTTTCTGGATCACTACCTTATCTTACGTGACCCACAACATACCCTACTACTGCTTAGCCGAGCAGCAAAAAGAAGGCAGGGAAGGGCTCCAGATAATGATATTATTATTATTATTATTATTATTATTATTATTATTATTATTATTATTATTATTATTATTATTATTACCATCCCCACTATTTCTCCAAAGGCACCTTTTCCCTGCAGTCCAGCCCCACTCAGTCATGATCAGCTGTTCCCAAGTCAGCTGAGCAACACAAGATGGATTGCAGTGAGAGGAAAAATTCCTCCTGGACCTTAACAACAACATTGGGTCAGTCAGTAGAGGGGAAAGGGCTATGAGCGAAAGAGTGTGAAGAGACGAGACAAGATGAGAGTTCCTTTGGAGTAAAGGTAGGATGTAAATTTAATAAATAATAACATACATGCCCAGTGATAGAAAAACAAGGCCATTTTACTCTTTCATTTGCTATGTGGGTAGCTTGCTTTGAGAAATGCTCATGGTCATTGCTTTTATATTTTCCCTCCAAGGGGTCTCTCTCTCTCTCTCTCTCTCTCTCTCTCTCTCTCTCTCTCTCTCTCTCTCTCTCTTTTTCTTTCTTTCTTTCTTTCTTTCTCTCTGCTTCTCAGCAGGCTTCTTTGAATTAAAGGCCAAATTCATGAACAAATTGCACATATGGGTTTCATTGTTTCCATACTTGCTGCATGCAGTTGTATAACTGTATTGTGCTCATTAGGATAGAAACGGAGGAGTCAGAACAATTCTGAGAAGAACAGCTCAGGATTTCCTCCCAGGAATATGAATGAGAAATCATAGCAGCAATTGCTAGAAATCACCACCTTCAAAATGCAAACAGAAAAGGCCAGAGATGTACAGAAATCAGAGCCTTGCAATAGCAAATTATCAGGCCTCTTTAGAAGAAGCCTTGAAAGTGAGGGTGATCAAGGCAGCATGATGCACTAACACTAAAGTATGAGTAATGGGTCTCCCACTGTGGTGGACTATATCACTTGTTTTCCCTTCTTGACCTCTCACTTTTTCATTTTTGCAGTCTTGAGGAACAGGTGTGTCTCTCCAAAGAAGGCACCTGTGCCTGTTAAAAGTGACATTCAAACCTTTATTTTCTGAAGTCGTATGAAGCTGCCACCTTGGTGAAGCTAAGGAGGTCTGGGACTGGACAGTGCTTGGTTGGGATACCTCCTGGGAACCTTGGATTCCACAATGGAAGAAAGGAGAGAAATAAATTCAGGAAAATAAAATTTGATGAAAATCAACTTGATTTCAATTTTTGGGTGCTTGATTAGCTTAGGGAGTGCAGTCTTGCAACATTTCATCGTATTTCATTCTGGTCCTGCAATGTATGGTGCGAATTGCATGTGGCACCAAAGTCCTGTGCCATAGCAATCTTGTTCCATCTCAGACCCCCTTCTGCATCCAGAGCCTTCACTGGGCATTGGCCACATTTCCATACCCCATGTTAGCCTTCAGGACTGGACAGAAACTTGTTTCTCTAGAAATGAAAGCAAAGATTCTCAAAAGAAATTGTCCTTCCTTTCCCTTCCTTTCCCACTTTCTGCCATTCTACAGCATATGGATAGGGAACTTGTGACCCTCCAGATGTTGTACTACAAACTCATCTTCCCTGCCTATTGACCATGCTGTCTAGGACTGATGGCAGATGGAGTCTAACAACATCTGCAGGGCCAAAGGTTTCCCATCCCTGCCACAGAGTGATAATGGAATTATAAACTACACAGAGATCTTGTTGAAGAAGCAGAGGTGCAGATTAAAGAACGTGGGGTAGGTAACAAAATGGATATCTAATGAGCTGCATTTAGAAGTTCTGTCCTCCTGACTCATTGGTTTCTGAGCCTTGAGCAGTTATTTCCTGAAGGCATTCAGTCTTTTCTCAGCAGCCTGGAAGGCTAGAAACTTGCAATGAAATAATTAAAAGGTACAGGAAGGTTCTTAGGCTCCTGAGTGATTTACACTGCACTGCTGTGTTCTGTACCATGTGGCTCAGTAAGCTTCTAAATGTACACCACTGCATAAATTTCAAAAGCTGACAAATCCATCCTTCCATCTACTTTATGTAGGTTTGAACCTAAAGGACAGAGCTCTACCCAGTTGAAGTCAATGGTATGAGATCTTATAAGGATATATTTGTTGTAGAGCACTGATACACACTTGGCAAGAGAGTTCTAGTTCTATTATAACTTTGGACCTGGATTCTTAATAGGAGAGGGTGGGAAGCACATGTACTTGGTCTCTCTCCTTTTTGTTCACCTACAAGCATCAGCCTGGTTAGTCCCCATCCCTTCTCCCTGTTTAAATTCTTGTGTCTGATTATGATTCTGAGTCCAGAATTTGGACATAAGTTATCACCAGCTTTCCTTGCTTATTGGTGCTCACACCTGGCATGATCCTGCTTGGATTTAGGGACAATTCACATAATTGTGGCATGATGGTGGTCAGATGATTGAGCTACAATTAGCTTGACGTTTTTGGTGTGAAGATCACGCTTATTAATTTTTTAAAAAAGAGATGGGTGACCCCATGGCAATTAGAAGAAGGCACAATTTGCAAGCCTTAGTGAATGAAAGCTCAGGTGAAAGTTTTCCTTAGTTGTTGTGTTTTCATATTTAAGTTTCTACTTGACTCTTGTTCTCCAACAGAGGTGCTCAAAGTAGCTTGCAGAATCCAGCACTGATTAAAAAAAATCCTTATCATTAAAATAAGAAAATACTAAACTGAAAGCCACCTAAAAAGAACACCCAAACCATGGTCATATCATTAGTGCATGTGTGTTAATTGGGGACACCTTGGCAACATGGTGTGCTTAATGCATTGCTCCTTTTCTGACAGGTGTATCCTCAGGCCACATGTCTCTTGTTTACAAACTGATGGCATTACAAACTGGAACTGCAGGCAGAGACAGTGGCTGTGAGGGAAGAGGCACCAGAAGCAGTGTCAAATACACCTGCTCCATCATAACTGCTGCCTTGGATAGATTAACATACCTGGTTCCTCTGTCAAAATTTCTGGTTTGGATCCAAACTTTTAAATGAATTGATTTAGGAAAGAGGAACAAAAGGGTTAAAGTAAAACCATTCAAAGCAGGTGCCAATGGCACACAGTGCCATTTCTTTGAGTGACCAAACAGTTAAGTATGTACACAACATCTGAGCATGTTCCTTGATGGCGGATAATGCCACCTGATGACAGCTGCTTGGTCATGTCAGCTGTGCAGACACAAACAAAGAGTCCTTTATGGGTAATGAATCTTGTTTTTAATTATGAACATATTACCATTTTGAGACCTATTGGAATCGGAGCTTGTTTTACATACGAGAATTTAGAAAGAGGCTTGATTTGTATTGCAGAACAGGTAATTACATGTCTTGGTAGCATCACCACAATTTCCCAATGTGTCGCTGATGCTTGTCTAAAGGAGCTGGCTCAGTCCCTATTAGAAAACTTTTGACTTGTGGGCTGAGCCCAACAGGTACTCAGCAGCATTCTTGACACCTGTCAGAAGCAGGTAGAGTTATTTCTTTTGCTTTGCCATCACCATGTCAATGTGATTTTGTGAATTGTCCCTTCTGAATGGCCCCTGCACCTACATGAGCTTTCAATGTCTCTAGAATCTATTAATAGCCCACTACCACAAGCATTGCCATAATCTTTTGGTAAGTCACCTCAGAACCCCTGGAACAGCAAAGCAGTGTATTGAGCAAATAGAAATATTTGATACAGTCATACCTTGGAAGTTGAACAGAATCTGTTCTGGAAGTCTGTTCAACTTCCAAAACATTTGAAAACCAAATCACGGCTTCTGAATGGCTACAGGAAGCTCCTGCAGCCAATCAGACGCTGTGGTTCCAAACCCGTCAGACATTCGGGTTCTAAAAGAACGTTCACAAACCAGAACACTCACTTTTGGGTTTGTGGTGTTCAGGAGCCAAAACATCCGAGTTCTAGGGTGTTTGGGATCCAGGGTATGACTGTATATAGATTTGTGGGAAGAATGGTTCAGTTTGCCAGGGGACTCAGTTTAATTAACATACATTTTTTTGTGGGGAAGGGCAATTTTTTACCACACTGCTTTCATTCTTAAAGCCACATGTTGTGAGAAAGTTGTGCAATTCCCCTCAACTATTCAGTTGGAAATATGTTGGTTGACTTCCACCACCTCTAGGTTATCACCATTATGATGCTTGAGTCTTGTACACAGCCTTCAGAAACACTACAAAGAAATTGATACGAAGATGAATTCCAACAGTGGATAATCAAGAATAGTACCCCCCTTGTGATAATTCTTGAGTGGGTTGTGCAAGCAAAGATTCTAAGACAGCCAGTAAGGTGCAGCGAATTACAACCTCTAATGCAGATCAGCATTGCAAATGTGCAGATGTTTGGGGGTTGAGTTACACAACAGGGCAGTGCAGATGAACAACACAACACACACTGTGCGAGCCCTGCGATTGCTGCCAGATAGAAAGCTTGGCATTGATCACAATGCTGGCTCCTTTGTGCATCTAAATTACACCGACACAAGCTCCCCAAGAGTTAATGTGTAACTCACACTGCTTTACATATCACCTATGCATCTGACCTTTTTGTCGGTTATGTATCTGAATTAAAAGCCCTCTACCAGCTGAGCATTCAGGAGAGAATGAGATTCTGAAAAAGGAGAGCCTGGAACTGTTTTTGCTCCTAATGGAAAGGTTATAGGGCCCGGGGCAACAATAGGGGTTTGTAAGGGATTGTGTTCCTCTTGAGTCTGTGAGCAAGAATGGACTGCAGTCTGCCTTCAGGCGAGTCTATCAACAATTCAATGTGCTTAGTGTAGTACTGGATCACAATACTCTTTAAACCATATTTCTAGCATTCCTGAATTCCTCTGGGTTTCTCAGAAACTTCTCAGGGATTCTCACTGTTTTACTGAACTAGCATGACAGGAACATGCATAAGATCCCTTTAGCAGTAGAAAGACATGCTATAAATGGTTCCAGCCATTGTGGCGCAGTGATTAGGCTGTCAGGACTTGGAAGACAAGGGTTCAAATCCTCACTCAAGCATGAGGCTCATTGGGTGACCTGGGCCAGTCACAGACTCTCAGCCTAACCTACCTCAAAAGGCTGTTGTGAGTGGAGAGAGGGAGAATCATGTACATCACCTTGAGCTCTTTGGAGGAAAGGTGGGATATAAACGAAACAGCAATGACATCATCATTGACATTAGAATCCAGTGCTGTATGAAGAAACTTCTGCTCCTGCAATGGGACTTCATAATCTTTCCCACTGCAGTCCTCCATGTGCCCTCAAAGTGTGGAGGGTTGGAGAAACCCTATGGAGCACACTTTGGGGGTTCTTGGGGGCTGCAAGAGGTAGATGAAGTCTTGTTGCACAAGCAGAAGACCTCTAGTGCAACACTGATGTTCACTAGGGCCATGCAACTATTCTGGCTGAATTCCAGATTCCACACTGAGTCAGGCTGATATTGGGGTGACCAAAAATGCAGCCAGGGTGGGTTAAGGCAGCCCCAGATGACCCCGGGAAGGATTGGGTCCCCCTGGAATGGTTGGATGGCGAAGAGGGTGGTGATGAAGGAGACATAGGTGGCTTGCCTGAACTGTCTTCCCTCCTACCAAGAATGTGTTTAATTAGGGCTTAAAATAAGGTTACCAGATTTTTTTCCAAATAATCCAGGGACACATTTTTTTTTTGAAAAGAGAAAAAAAAGTTATTAAAATAGTTTTGTTTTTTAAATTAAGAAGTAATATCTTCTTGTCTGTGGCCTCTGCTGTCACACGGCCTTCCTCTGGGCCCCGGCCTGCTCTCTTGGAGTGCCAGCCACCATGGAGTAGGCTCAGGTTGGGCCTAGACTCGACCACGTGTCCTTGCCCTCCCGGTGCTCTGCTACCTTTCTTCCTCAGCGGCGGTAGCAGCGCATCAGGGCTTCCCCCTTTTTCCTTCTTCTTCTTTCTCTCTCTTCCTTCTCCTCCCTACGTCGGCTCCAGGGTTTTCCTGGCCCTGAAGCGCCGCTGGGCAGTCAGCCAGGTGGCCGGGCGCTTTCGCTCCCAGCTTCATTAGGGTCATGTGGGGGTGTGTGTGTCAGAGGTTCCCCCAGTTGACGCATCTGGCGTCTCCGGTTCCTCCTTGGCAGTGGCGGTGGCAGCGGCAGTCTCAGCAGCCCGGAACCAGCCTGGTAGCGCACTTGGCTCTGGCTGGCTATAGGAGCTGCTTGCTGCCATGACACCCACCATTTTGCCTTGCTGGAAGTCTCCATATGATGCACTTTGTGCCGTTGAACCAACCACGCAGCATTCATTATCCTACTAATAAATCTACAACACTTAAAATATAAATCCGGGGACATTAAATGAAATCCGGGTACATTCAAGGAACGGATTTTGTCCGGGGACAGATTTGTAAATCCTGGGACTGTCCCCGGGAAACGGGGACGTCTGGTAACCATAGTAAAACTGTAATTAAATGTGCATGGGTGGGGGAGAGGAGGAGGAGATGCAGGCAGACTGCCTACATCTTTTCTATCCCCCTCCCCTTGACAGCATGTTTAATCACAGTTTTAAACCCCAGTTAAACACTGTGTGAAGTTCTGTGATTTGATTTGGGGTCCAGGTGTGGAGCAGGTGGGCCCCGGATCATTCCAGGCTTGTTTGGGGACACCCCAAAGTATTGATTGAGCCCTGAGTTAGATGGGGGTGGCGGCACACACAGCCCCAGTAGCTAGCCTTATTTTACTGAGATCACTTATTCCCTACCCTGCTATGGCCACAGTAATCTTTTCTGCGCCTTTCTCATGCTAGTATTGTATTATCATTCATTCTAGAGTTTCAAAATTTAGTTATGAAGCAGACATAGAGCTGTGGAGGGAGAAAGTAATAGAAGGATAAGGGAGAAAGACAGATGCATAATTTCATGTTTCCATTGTGCCTCGGTTGTCTATTTTTTCTCCGGTTTCATTATCTTAAGAACATTGTTCTTGTTTGTTTGAAGTCACACCCAAATTGTAGGGATCGGCTCAAAGTATTTTATTTTGCTCTGCTATGAAATGCATAAACATTATATTAATAGGGCCCAGAAGGCAAAGAATGGCAGACTTGTGTCTGAGAAGAACACGTTTATTCCAATATGAAGCCCAGATTAAAATTTCTTCATATGCTCATGTGAAAAATATTTTTAAAAAACCTTGTCAAAACATTGAGTCATCATCTTTATGATGTTGTTGTTTATGGCTGTGTGGAATATAGAGCCAGCTTTTCCTACTGTGGAATCTAGCCAGATTTAAGAGTAAATGCCTCCAAGATTTTCTGCTAGGAAAACTCTACCCCCAAGTGCCTTTGACTGACATACAAATTTACAAAACAAAAGCCTTGCCTTTCCAACTGGGATGCAAATCAGATTTTCTAAATTAAACACCTTGGGCTTTGAGATATGGACTTTTATATACAGTGGTACCTCGGGTTACAGACTCTTCAGGTTACAGACTCTTCAGGTTACAGACGCTTCAGGTTACAGACTCTGCTAACTCAGAAATAGTACCTCGGGTTAAGAACTTTGCTTCAGGGTGAGAACAGAAATCGCGCGGCGGCAGCAGGAGGCCCCATTAGCTAAAGTGGTGCTTCAGGTTAAGAACAGTTTCAGGTTAAGAACGGAACTGATTTTTTGAATATAGCAGCCATTAACTTCCATCTGAGAGCTGAGTGGGACTGCAATCCTATACTAACTTTCCTAGTAATAAGTCCTACTGAACTTGACAGGGCTTACTTCTGAGTAGTCATGAACAGAACTGCATGGTAAGGCTACAATCCTATACACACTTACCATTTAATTTGGTGGGGCTTACCTTTGAGTAGACATATGTAGGGTTGCACTATAAAAATAAACTAAAATCCCATCCCAGCACTCATTCTATCTAAACTTTTACCACATATATGAGGAAAACACCTGCAAACTGAGAGGCTAAGACTGCTTCATTCAAAGTAATTGTTAACTGCTGAGATTCATATCAGTGTTTTCCCTCAAATATGTTTGAGGGGGAAAAAACACATTAAAGAACTCTGGGAACATCGCCCTCCAAATATACATAGAACTTGAAAGTAACTGAGAGTCAAATGGCAAGATTTTGCCCCACAGAGAGAAGTTCTCCTTTCGCTGGGGAACCTTGGGAATTAGTTTTGCAAGGGAGTGTGGAGAAGCTTGGGATCTCTAATAGAAACTGCTTCCCAAGCTTCAATACCCAATATTTTTGGAGGAAGCCATGACTGTTATTACGAGTATCGAAATGCTATAAATCAGAAATGTAGATAGGCCATAACACACCAACCTTTCCAAGGAGAAGATATCCTATAGTTAAGATTCTCTATTACATTTGTCTACCTTTTTCAGAATTCTTATTATTTTTAAAAGTTATATCACATCATCACTCCAAAAAGGGCCCAAGGATGACAAACAACAAATTATAAAGCATCATAAAAACCAAGGCTTGTTGGAAGAGGAGGGCATTCGGTAGGTGCCAAAACAAAACAAAACAAAAGAGCAGAGACAGTGCTTGCCTAATGTTTAAAGAAAAGATAACGTGTTGGTGAGAGGAGAGACATGGACCATCCCTGGTGGAGGACCTTGGACCCACCCACTGCTGATTTGCAAAGAGCCCAGAGGAGACAAAAACAAAGTGCTACATTGTTTCAACATATCTTCCCCGAAGCACTGTGAATGGAGACCCCTACTAAAATCATTCTTCCTGATTAGAAGCTAGACATGTCAGTCACAAAGAGCTCCACCTCCAATTCTCATGTTATCTTTTATATGGCAAACTTTGAGAGCAGGGTTTCACTTTTGACAATTGCACTCCCTGCATTTTTTCTAAAAATCTGAATTTCTGAAGCACCTCAAATTGCTTGGGAGGCTCTTGCTTTTGTTCAGGTGTGTCAGACAGATCTTGCTTCAGACAACCCTAAATCTTTCTGAAGTAGCCTCCTATGGTTCACAATTCACCTGAAATAAATGCATGACCCAGTCAGAAAGTGACAAATATTTGACAGTCATGTGGGCACTTCCCTGTGAGGAACTACTTTTCACTTTCATCATAACTGAAAGCAGAACGTGGGAAACTCTACAGCTTTATGCATTTTTATTATGATACAAATCTGGAGCTGAACCAAACAACCAGCCCAGCCCCCATTTATAATTTGACACAATTCAAAGCCAAGACAGCACATTTTTAGTTTGGTCCTGCAAGTGTGCAATTGAATTCTCAGTGTCTAAATTATAGAGGAAACAGGTAAACTGATCTTCCTAGCATAGACATCTCCACCCCTTCACCCTCCAGTGGCAGGAAACCTCATCCACAGCTTACTGCACTACTAGCAAAATAAACACAAATGCTTGTGCTAATACTTTTCACACTGTGCACCCTGGCATTGCTTGAGAGTTTTCTTTTCTTTTAGCCCACCCAATGTCAAAGGCTCCAGATGGGCAACAGTGCACAGAAAATATGACTAGGTTCCAAATAGCTGCTTAGGCTGATATAAGAGACTTGAACTGTGGAAGGTTTTTTTTACCCCCCCCTTAAATAATAGACCACCATGCCATGTCACAAACTCTCTTCCCTCAGGTTGAAATGCGGTTTGTCATGTGGCATGAAAGCTGCAGATTTTCATGAACAAATCTAAAGCCCCTGCAGCTCACAGAACAAGTCTCACAGGGTTCAGGATGAGGGCCACACAGTGCTCTATGCCCCCAGACTTCTCTGAGTCAGTGGAGAATCACAGTTCTGACCTGTGTAGAAAAGGTTTCTGAGCTACCTCAGTTGGTTGAGCATCTCCTTTGTATGCAAAATTTCCCAGGTTCAAACCCTGGCATCTGCAGGTAAGGCTGGGAAAGAACCCTAAAATCACGGAAGGCCACTGCTAGGGGACTGTTCTGAGTTAGGCAGACCCATGGTCTCACTCCGGCAACTTCCTATGTTCCTATGACTCTTGATTGACTGCTACCATGGTTGTTCACATATGGCAATTTGCTTTGGTAAAAAATGTGTGGAAATGAGACACGTGCCCTTTTGGGGGCAATGGAAAAGTGTAAAGGTAAAGGTACCCCTGCCCGTACGTGCCAGTCTCTAGGGTTGTGCGCTCATCTCACTCTAGAGGCCGGGAGCCAGCGCTGTCCACAGACACTTCCGGGTCATGTGGCCAGCATGTCGAAGCTGCTCCGGCAAACCGGCACCAGAGCAGCACACGGAACGCCGTTTACCTTCCCGCTAGTAAGTGGTCCCTATTTATCTACTTGCACCCAGGGGTGCTTTCGAACTGCTAGGTTGGCAGGCGCTGGGACCGAGCAACGCGAGCTCACCCCGCCGCGGGGATTCTAACCGCCGACCATGTGATCGGCAAGTCCTAGGCGCTGAGGTTTTACGCACAGCGCCACCCGCGTCCCCAGCGGGAAAGTGTGCTTGGCGGCAAATTCCCAGCAAATGTTTATATGGTAAAAGAGGTAAAACTCAAGTTTTACAGGCAAAACAGAAGCTATTGCACTACAGTGGTGTTTTGAGATCAAAATGCAGTAAGCCTGAAATTTACCTGTGTTCAACTTGTGCACATTCCGCTTTATGCATGTGGCAAAAAAAGAAAAAGGGAAAAAAAGGAGTGGGGTTCTGGGAAGAATGAGTTTGGCAATCCCACCCACCATGTGTTTTGACTATATGCATGTTTGGTTTTAGGTGCGATCCCCAAAACGTACCCCACATGTAAGTTGTGGACTTACTGTAACCCTTTGACAAGTTAGGTGTAGAGATCATTATTTGCTCAGGGCTCCAATGAGAACTGGGCAAGAAAGGCTTGAACTTGCTTTGCTATTGAAACCAGAAATTCTATCTACTTTGGCACAGTAGCCTGTGTACACATGGATAGGCATTTTTTTCCAATTAAAACTGTTTTTATTTATCATATTTGTATGCAACCTTTCTTTTAAATTGTTCAGGAAGGCATAGATGGAGCTTACCTATACCATGTCTAGTCTAGTATTGCTTACTTTGACTGGCAGTGGCTCCCTGATGTGTCTGATAGTCTTTCCTACTACTTGCTTCCTCACAATTAACACCAAGGACCTTAAGCATGCATAGCAGGTGTTCTACTACTAAGGTATAGTGCTTCCTGGAATGGTTGGAATCAAGAAATCTGCCTTATACCTGTTCTCACTATTTGTCTATGTCAGTGTTTCCCAACCTTGGGCCTCCAGCTGTTTTTGGACTACAACTCCCATCATCCCTAGCTAGCAAGACCAGTGGTCAGGGATGATGGGAATTGTAGTTCAAAAACAGCTGGAGGCCCAAGGTTGGGAAACACTGGTCTATGTAACACTATCATCTGCTCAGAGTGGCAGCTTTTCATGTTTCAGGTAGACGTCTTGCACATCACCTGGTGTCTGATCATTTTCATTGGAGAGGTCAGGGAACTGAACCTGGGACATTCTGCATACAAAGCCTGTTTTCCATCACTGATCTGTGATCTGAGAGTCAGTGGCACACCCAAGGTTTCCTAGACTTCCCTGAGCATGGTTGAAAGGCTACTACTACACCACATCTTTCTCTTTGTACATAGGTAAAAATGCTCTGTGTAAGAACACAGTACACCTGGCATAAAGTTGCTCTGCAGCTGAACTAAAACTGATCAACTCAACATATATTTCCATTAAAAAAAACAGTAATTTAACAGTAAACTCCAGTTCTGCTAGCTAATGAGCATTATATTAAATGTCAGACCCAGAATCTTATCCTCTCATGGTTAGGATGTAAGTTTAAAACTCCTGTGCTTATTATGTCATTTCAAAGGTGGTTAATTTAAATAAACTTTTCATTATCTGTTGATTTATGGCAGCTAAATTAATGCAATAAAGCTTCTCAGATCCTTTTCATGTGTGTTATTGACAAAAACACTCACCAAAAGAAATGTGAAAATTTGTCTTTGTAAACTTTAATCCTTGGCTTTGGCATGTGTTTTGAATTTAGCAACTCAACTGAAATGAACGTAACTACAGAAACTCAAAAAGTCAAATGTGTATATTTCATTACACAAAAATATTCATTTCATCACTCAGTGGTAATCATCCATGATTTATATGACCTGATTTCTGGGGTCTGACTTTATGTTCTTTCAGAGTTCAAGAAGATGTGGACGAGGGTGTCTGCATGAGAAAGCAAGTCAGAAATGGCAACATTTCTGATTTAGGTCATTCTTTCTGCAAAGAAATCCTTTGAAAGCAACCAGATGCAGTGTAAATTAGAGATGCTGTGAAAAATATTTGATTTTTTTTCATTAAATAATGCTTTCCGGCATGCCAAGATATCCACCAGATGAGCACAAATCAAATATTTTCTCTAACATCTGACATACACACAAAAAAGAGTGTGGATTTTTTAAAAAAAACAGATATAGGAAAATTTCTATTTGCTATTTCTACATTCAGAACTTTGTCTATCTCAAACCTACTCACAGTTTATCACAAACATTTTAAGCAGTGCTTGAAACTCTCCCCCATTGTTTTTTTAAATGTTTGTGTATTGATTGAAATTGCCCCCCTCTCTCACTTGCCCTCAGTGACTTCATCACAAAGCCAAATCTGATTGGCTATGCAGAAAAATCTGAAAGTAGCATTATCCCATTTACTACATTATCCCTGAATGGGTGGAATCATCAATAGGATTAATCCAGAAATAACGGGGGGGGGGGGGAGATGACACGACACAGTGATTATATAGAAACAACTGAGCTAAACAGAGGTGAAAAAATGTGAGCATCTACAAAATCTAAGTATTTGAGGTGGCTGGGGAATAAAAGGTACTTTTGCTATTTTTATTCCAAAAAACAACCTATTCAATTAATGTTTCTATATTGCATAAATATAAAATGATTTAGGTGTGAAACTATCATTTCCCAATCCAGGAAAACAGTGTGTTATATAAATAACACTTTTCACCTTGATTCTTAAGAAATAATTTGGATGCAAATTCTGATATTCTGTGAGATTTGTTTATACACAAACACTCTGATTCATAAAACCTTGGGTATCAGATGTATATATTCAGCCAGCATTTCTTTCTGATTCCCATATCAGTAAACAACCCAAATCTCATTTTCAGTGCCTGATCAGATTTTTTTTTTTAACCTTGCGCTCAGTTTTTAAAAAATGTTTGGTGATTCATATGAAACAAGAAGTACCAACTGCAGCAAGAAGAGAAGGAAATATTCATCTGCACATTTACTTTATCTTTCTCATGCATTACGTTCTGGCAACCCGAAAGCCTAATCTACAGTAGGAAAGGTTTGTGCACATCTGTATGATTACCTCCATCCTTGACAGCGATGCTTCACCATTTAACTGCTAAACCATTTAGCCATTTTTGAACACAACTTTTTCTTTTTCTTTCCAGAGGAATCAGTTTGTATTTAAAGAGCTGGAGGAAGTGCTTTGAATGCAAACCACTTTCTCAGCAGAGGGGGAAATACACTACTTTGGGGATATTTTTCTCTCTGCTGGGTCTTCAGGGGTGTTTCTGTAATTGTCAATCAGTTTAATCAGTGGTTATAGGGAGCTTCTTTGAAGGTGCAACCCAGTGCCAATCAGCTGATTGGTGCTGAAAGCAAGTCTCCAAAGGAGGTTGGTTTAACCATTGGTCTGCTGGCCAGGAGTTACAGAAATTTCATTTGAACATTGACAGATGTCAATCACCTGATGCCAGCTGCTTGACAGGTGGGGAGTCCCACTTACATGTCAAAGTTGACCCATGTGGGAGAGTGCCCCCTCTTGATTTAGCTAATCTTTCTTTGTATTTTAACATGTATCCCTGCCTCCAAAATTTATTTACAACTGTAACAGAAAAAAGGAAGAGAAACAAAAATGAACAATAGTAGTAATGAACAAATCCATTGCCAGCTGACATTGAGAATAATAAAATTCAGTAGGCAGTCCAAGTGTCCAAACAGGTGTCTAAATGAAATGGACGATTATAAGACATATGTTCACACTCATCACCAGTAGATGATAGATGGTGGATTGTTGTCTTTCTAGTCTTGCAGTATAAATTTCTTACACACCACAAGGATTCAGAATCTGGGTTTGTTGTCCATGTGTTAGTCCCAGGAGCACAGAATATAATTTAAGAGCGTGTCAGCATCTGCAAATATCACTGATTTTTCCAAGACCATGTTGATATAAACAATGATTTCTGACCGAAAAGAAAACAACACTGGATTTGCCCACATCATATGCCCCTAAGAGGCATTTTATTTTAATTTGTTCAGTTTAATAGTTCCGTGTTTTGTATAAACCTGTGTTCTTAGTGATGTGCAGGCTGTTTCTCCTCTGCAGCAATCCTATCTTCCATTCTGTGCTTGTGGAGTGTGTGGAACAAACTGCATATCATGTCTTGGCAGGGGTGTGTGTATCCCACTTTGTGGCTAGAAGCAAGATGGAAAGTGCTGTTTTGCCCTGCTGCAGCCAGCACTCCCACCACCACCTTCCTGCCCCTGCTGCCCCTGCCTGCTCTGCTGCCGCTGCTGCATCAGCTGCCGGTAGAAAAGCAGCACTGTCATCAGCACCAATTTGGGGTAAGTTCGTGCTAAATTGGGGTGAGATCTTGCTCCAAAAGGACACAACCTTGCTAAAAATCAGTGCCGATGGTGGCGGCACTTCTCCGCCACTGGCAGA
Source organism: Podarcis melisellensis (assembly GCF_964234715.1). Classification (NCBI taxonomy): domain Eukaryota; kingdom Metazoa; phylum Chordata; class Lepidosauria; order Squamata; family Lacertidae; genus Podarcis; species Podarcis melisellensis. Next base: position 51,848,174 of record NC_138537.1, read on the forward strand.
GGCAGTGGGGCAGGCGGAGCACCCATGGGCATGCTTCCTGTGGGGTTTCTGCTGCCTGAAGCAGTGGCATCACCCTGCCTAATGACTGGGCCGGCTCAGTCAGATCTAGTTCTGTGATGATTACAGTGGTACCTCGGGTTACAGACGCTTCAGGTTACAGACTCCACTAACCCAGAAATAGTACCTTGGATTAAGAACTTTGCTTAAGGATGAGAACAGAAATCGCGCAGTGGCGGCAGTGGGAGGCCCCATTAGCTAAAGTGGTGCTTCAGGTTAAGAACAGTTTCAGGTTAAGAACGGACCTCCGGAATGAATTAAGTTCTTAACCAGAGGTACCACTGTATTTCTAAACATTTAAAATGGCAGGGATCCATGAGCAAAGAACTTGGATGAGGATGGGTGGGCATGGGAAGGGGCTGTGTATCCCTTCCTGTGCCAACTGTTTGCTCAAAACTGCACCCCAGCGTCTTGGCTTTCCTATCTAGAGGGAATAGGATGCAGGTCCTTCAGTATTTTTTTCTCTGAAAGCAAAAGCAATTATAATGGGGAAATATTCAGTGGGTGACTGGTCAGTGAGGAGAGAATTAAGCAGCCCCTTTCTGCCCTTGGTGCCTTCACTCAGCCAAAAGCCACCTGAAACTTATTTGCATTAAAACACACAGAGAGACAAAAGACTCACTATGGAACAATGTAACATGCAGTTGGGATCCGAGAGCTTAATGCTTGCTGCCATGATCTGTTTCCATATACACACTACGGCTGTGTGTAAACGAGCCCTCAGAAACGTGAACCTGATTTAACCTAACTTTCCAATCTTAGTCAAAGTGTTACTTTACACGGTTTTCAAGTCAAATCCAAACAAAAGCTTTGCACGTGGATTTAGGCTTATAAATCACAGGAACGGTACGAGTGTGAAATATATATTACATGCAGGAAAACTATGTGAAAAGAACATTATTAAAGGTTGTTTCTCAAAAGTTAATTTATGGTTTAATTTATGGCTCTTGGGGAGCTCTAATTCTGATTCATCATGACCCCATCTAGGGCAGCAAATGAGGCAGACCACTTATATGAAAAAGAACATACATTTTATTTGTTATAAATAAATAAATAAATAAATAAATATGAACAAAGTGCTGCCGTAAGGCTGCACCAAAGTATATAAACCTGTAAATTTCCAGGTGATCCCTGATTTTAAAACCTAAGGCAGCAATCCTACAAACATCTGCATAGGAAGTTAGCCACACTGAATTTCGTAGGGCTTCGTTTGGATACAGGATTGTATCCATAGCAGATGGGTAGTAATATTAACAACAACTGGAACAGCAGCAACTATGGTGCATGAATGCATGTGTTGTTTAAGGTTTTGGTCTGAAGAGCAAATAAGAAAAGCAAATTCTGATTTATGTAATTAGCATAATCACTAAGTTTTGAAAAATCATTTGAGGGGCTTCAGGTCTAACTAAATGCAGTTTTGCTATCCTTGATGATGGACTGGGCTGCTCATGAACTGGTACCATTTCAGTCTGCAGGGAGGATGTGTGTGTCATATAACTGAATATTCCCTCCTATTAAGAGAAACACACATAACCTCCTAGCATAGAAAACTGGATAGTGCAGAGAAGCGGCACTAAGCTGAACCCCCCCCCCGCTACCTTTTTTTTTTTGTAGGGACATTTTCCGTCATGCATTTCCTCTACCTTCAATCTGAAGCAGAACTTGATGCTTGTCTGCGCGGAGCCAACTCACAAATGAGAAGCAATATAAGTTCATTTTCCGAAGCAGAGCCCAGGCGTATTTATTTATTTGATCCAAGCTATACGAAATAACATATGCCCTCATATGAACCCGTTTGGGTTTTGAGATCTTCAGGCCAGGCTTTTCTCTTGGTCTTGCCACTCTTACAGGCACACTTAGGGTGGACACAGGAAAGGGCCTTCTTGGTGGCTGCTCCCAGACTTTGGAATTCCCTCCCTGGATGAACCAGACTGGCTCCCTCCTTGTTGTCCTTCTGCCAGCAGGTGAATACCTTCTTGCTTTTGGGAACTGGCTGCTTTTAATGAAAGGGCTGGTGCCGTGCTGTTTTTATTGTAATTACTTCTGTGTTTTAAACAGATTTTATATAGTTTTAACTCTATAAATCTTTATTTGTTTTTAATGATAGGTTTTTTCCCTATGTTTCCTATGTGGTTCTTGTTTTTATCTGTAAGCTGCCTTAAGTCCCACTGGGGAAAAGTTCAGCTATAGCTTAACAGCAACAACAACATTCATAGCCCACCCTCCACCCTAAGATCACAAGGTGCTTTTTTCTAAAAAAATGTTTAGAGGTACTCTCATTTTCCTACTCATATTGAAATACTTCCCCTCAATGAAGCCAAACTTAGATTCACAAAATGTTTAGGGGTATGTCACAGACACATTCTAGACAGGAAAAGGCTCTCAAGGAGGGCATAGAGCTGGGCCTGTGGGGCGTGTGACCACGGAGAGGAGGTGTGGCCTAGGGAGGGTCTTGAAGGCTAGATTGAGAGGTATCAGGGCCACTTTTGGTCCTCAGATTTAAGGTTCCTCCTCCCTGCTTTTGAATGTGAGCAAGTATCCCACTGGAACCTGAACAAGAACTGGAAGCAACAAACCCAAGCTGTGGATATCTGTGCCAATTCCATCTCTCCTCTACCAAATTTCAATCAAAGTGTGTTCGAAAATCCTGTTCCTCTGCTTACTGGTATTTATAAGAGGAAAACTGCTCTCAAAAGTTATGAGAGGGAAGAGAGATGCCACACACACATTAATCTCTCTTAGGGATTTACATGTAGCTGTGAAACATCGGGTATGTTTCTTACACATTTCTTTTACTGTTCTGTGTCCTCTGGAAAGACCCAGGATAATTTCAAATCTGCTTCTTAAAGGGATATTTGGAGAAACTCATTTCATTCTTAAGTACCATTGACTTTGTACTGAGAAAGCAAATGGACTCCATCAATGTGAGGCTCTCACTGGCAGGTAGCATGACTTTTGCTCTAACTTGACTCCCATAGAGAGTTGTGCACTTGCATCCATGCCTGGAGGGTCCTTTCTGTGCATGGAATAAGACCCTAGAATACCACCCTTGACTTAAAAGACACAGGTGCAGAACTGGCCCTCCATATTACACCTTATATTTGATATTTTCCATGCTGTTTTCGTTTTATGAACACTTCAGATACTGGCAACTGGGAAGGGGAAGAAATCTCATTCAGTTTGCATCTGTCAAATTTGCCCTTTCAAATTGTGAATTGAAACACAGCTGTCTTTTGAAATTGACGCTTATCAGAATTTCAAGATGCAGTTCTCAGACGAATCAATGTTTTACAACAACGCACTAGGGGAAATTGCTTGCAAAAGTGTGGACATGAGTAAAAGAAAAAGTATTAAAATGTGCCTGTTAGGAGAAATTCACACTAATATGCTGGAGAATTTTCATGAAGTTATTTTTAAAAAGAAATTGCAAATTGCACAGAAATTTGGAGAATGTTTGGAAAAATGTGAATGGATCGAAATGGAGCTATCCTGCCATCCTTAATGGCATCCCTGCTAGAAAAATCAGCCTGTGGCTTTTGAAGTGAGCTAGTTTGATGCTCTCTTTCGCTTCTGGCATGTGCCCAGCAGTTGTCTCCAATCAGCCATGTTCTGACAAAGACATGTTTTCCTTTTACCAGAACCACTTGATGTAAAACAGCAAAGCCCCGGGTTTTCCCCCTTTGCAATGCTAGTACAAGACCTGTAGTACTTACGCAATCATTAGTTTAACAAAGGCCATATTTCAACCGCAAGGTGTTTCAGGGCAACAACTTTCCCTAGTTGGAATGACACAGGTATTTATTGCAGGAAATCCCTTGCAAGAAATATCTGCCTATTACAGACAGCAATAAAGTCAACTTTTTGCCTTCAGCGTAATTCTTCCTAGGGCTGATCTGCAAATGTCTAAAGAACAGAAACATTAAAATACCTGCTGAATGGCAAGAGTTTTCCACAATAGCAGTGATGCTGACAATAACATATAGTTAAGCAGATTTGGACAAGAGATTTATAGACGATAGTTCAGGATATACAATATAAAAATATGGCTCCTAGGTCATTAATGGACTTCTGTGCCAATGGGAAAATAATTCTGTGACACATCTTATGTGATTTATTTCCCTTTGGCTTTTTTTTTTTGCAACAAGGCCTTGTATAACATAAATTTAGGTTTCTTTGTTTTGACTCAAGCAGAGTGAACTTATACATCTACTTTTATGTATATATCCCATTCTTTGGGTATATAGTGAGGATGGCACAGGAATCTGTAGAGAATATTTTCTCCTTGAAGAAAATCCGAAATCTTTACCTGGACAGAGATCTGTGTTTTGGAGATTACTGGAATCCTCATTTCATGTTTCTTACAGTGATCATTCAGAATAATAAAAACAATGCGTTTTTGGAACTGTCAACTGCACATTCTCTGAACACAAGAAGTTCCAAGCAGCGACGGGAATACTGACTTCATCATAGTTTGGAATTTGCCCACTGAGTTAGGAATCCAACTGTCTCAACTTGGAGAAAAGGTCTCTGTCACTATAAGATTTTGAAGTCTCTTTGAATGTTGGGAAAGTGACATGTGTAATGCAGTACTCCTTTCAGCTCTGTGCATCATGACATCTTGCATAATATACAGGTATGACTGTTAGTTAGGTCATTTCCCCTGATGTTCAGTCAGGTTATATGAACCAGCCTAGACTCTGCAATCATCACGTGAGAAGCTTCTTTGTGTGCCCCCTCCCAGGGAGATTCAGAGGGTGGCAACATGAGAACGGGCCTTTTCGGTGGTGACTCCCTGCTTGTTGCATGCCCTAGTTTTAGGCACCAGGCAAATACTCTTCCTTTCCCACAGACCTTTTGGCCTTTTATTTGAAGGATTTTGTGGCCTCTTTTAGTTTAACTGTGTTTTAGCCTTTATCTGAACTGTGTTTTTAGGTTTTATTGTTTTTAACCACTTTGAGTTACCTTTGTGAGAAAAGTGATTAAGAAATACAATGAATAATAATCATAATCATAATATGATCACAGAACAGCCTGCAGCAATATCCCCATCAGTTACAAAACAGCCACAGAGTCTGACTTGGCTGATCTATCACACAACAGCTGACTATGGTGGTGCAAGCCTTTCTTCCATTGTTATAAAAAGTTATCTAAGTGGAGCATCACACACCTTGCTCTGCCATTTGCCATTCTACTAATTCATGATAGACAAACACCCTTGGAGGTCAGTGTCTGCAGCCCTAGTTGTCTGAAACCCACTGGCATAACCTTTCCGAAACAGGAAAATATTTTCAGACAAGCTCATATTAAGGTAGCTTATGTAGACACACAGGGGTTGAATTTCTGTATTTTTTCAGAAGACTGCAGCATTCATCTTAAGCTAAAAGGCAGAGCAGTTTTGAAAATAGAGGTAGTTTTTAAAAGGTAATCATAATTTTCTTTTTTTCCAGTATCTCTATTTTACCACCTCATTTTCAGGTTGATCTTCAATAAGCTGTAGTCAAAAGAGTCTCTTCTCAGGCAAAGGCTAGGAAAATAAAAGCACAAGAACTAATGCGAGCAAAGGGATTATGGTGACCAATTAGAATATGAGGATTTGCCCATTCATAGCAATAGCTATTGAGAAATAACCGCAGTCATTATTCATATCCTTTGACTCTGATTGGTTAAATAATGGTTGATTGCCAGACTAAAGGGATGTTCTTGTATCGTGCAGTCATTAAACACACACACATATTAAAAAAAACCCACTTCAAAGTGCTTATGGAAATGAAGCAACTGCCACAAGAGTGCAGGGAAATTGCTAAATAAGGTAGAGAGGGGAGGCTGTGTATATGTGCCAGTAACTGTGCAGTAGGAAGTTTATTCTCTGTCCAGTATTTTCCCCACTTTCCCATAATACAGCATGAGCACCAGTTCATTTTCTTACATTCTTTGCCAACCATCTAAAACAATGGCAACAAATAACCTACACCATATTGTGCTCCTGGTAGGTTTGCTTTTGAAACACTGGGGAACGCTCGTGATTATTTGGGGATGAGGAAGAGAACCTAGACACTCACACAGAAATATTGTCTTTACTGCTTAGGAGTTTGCCTACGAAACCAAGAAGCGACTGCTTTATGATTATGAGTGATGATACAAAAGATACAGCACTTCACTAAACCGGTTTCATTATTGCTATTTATTCACTGATATGGTTCAAGATGGGGGTACAGCAACATAGGTCACAGCCCTGAGGTGCTTACAGTTGAAATGAATTATGCAGACCTTTCTTGTCTCCCGCCTCCCTTCTGTGAATGTGTGCATGCATTTCAATATGTGAAGTAACTAACATTAATTTCAAAGGAGGGTCCTTTCTTCTCCTGTATTTCAACCTTGGAAATCTTTGATGTTTCAAAGAATCTCCTTGCCGAACACAATCTCATTCCCACAGATGCCTAACTCATCAGCACCTTTATAATTATCTCAGGAGAATGGCAGAAAGTCATTACTCAGAACAGAGAAAAATGCAATAATTACACCACACACTCAGTGACATATTTGTGCGCTACCATTCAATAATATCTTTAGATGGCAGGCAAATAAACAGATGGATGCAAAGCAGAAGATCAGGAGCCATCTATTAGCATGATTGTCTGCATTAAAAACAAGCTGACGGCTCTGCATGCACACACATAAGAATTTTGCCTAAGGCTGCAACCCAGGTCTACTCAAAATCACATTTAATTCAACAGGGCTTACTCTCAGGTAACAGAGGTTAGGATTGCAGCCCAGAACCATCAGTGAGCACTCAGAGTGAGGGGAGAAATCGGATTCAGTTCTCATTTAGAGGTGAACCTATTTAATTTGCACATTCTGATTTTTCTTTTTTGCTATTGTTGGCAACCATCTATCAGAAATAATACACAAACGAAAAAACAGCCAGCCTTGAAAACTCACACTTTTCTGAATTTTGCAATGCAGTTCTCAAACCAAGTAATGTGTACCGAAATGGGTAAAGTATGCACATAAACAGGGGCAGACCCTGGTAATATGGCGCCTTATGTGAGGCCAAAATTTGGCGCCCCCGGCTCTCATGGTGTCTTCCCAAAGCTTCCCATAGATATTTCAGTCACCATGTACATTTCCTGTTTATGTCCTACAATGCACCTTTCATCCAACTGGGATCACCAAAGAATGGCAGGTAGCTAAACACTCTAGCCCCCCCCATGCTTGGAGGACTAGACTGTGAATACCACCAACTAATAGCATTCTCCTGGCAAGTACTACGAAGGAGAAGCATTTGGTGCAAGAATTTGTAGCAGCGCTGGTTGGGAATATCCCAATGAGAACTGAAATGGTGATAACAATGTACAGATGGTTCATTTGCTCTGTGGCATCATAGCATCACGGGATGAGGGTGGCGCTGTGGGCAAAACCTCAGCGCCTAGGACTTGCCGATTGCATGGTCGGCGGTTCGAATCCCCACGGCGGGGTGAGCTCCCGTCGTTCGGTCCCAGCTCCTGCCCACCTAGCAGTTCGAAAGCACCCTTAAGTGCAAGTAGATAAATAGGGGGAAGGTAAATGGCGTTCCGTGTGCTGCTCTGGTGCCAGTTCGCCAGAGCAGCTTCGTCACGCTGGCCACGTGACCTGGAAGTGTTTGCGGACAGCGCTGGCTCCCGGCCTCTAGAGTGAGATGAGCGCACAACCCTAGCGTCTGTCAAGACTGGTCCGTACGGGCAGGGGTACCTTTACCTTTTATCATAGCATCAAGAGCACCCAAGAAAATACTGTTATTTTCTATTGTTCCTATCAAATCCTCGATTCTGAGATTTTGATTTCTTGGAGGTTTCATGTATAGATTACAGTTCACCAGTGCCATTAGCATACCTGCTAGGAGCTTATTTCTCTCATCTCCTTGCCCATTTGTAGATCTTGGCTCAGAACTTTTTTCTGCAGAGTCCAGGGAAGGGAACTGGTCATTTTGTATGAGGGTTTTTTTATTATAAAATAATAATAATAATGAGACAGAAGTTTGGCATTTGGCCGTATTCAGAGGAATTTCCACCTGAACAAACTGCCCTCTGATACACTAGAATACTGACATATTCAAGGCAAATAGCCAGATTTTTACTCCCTCCCACCTCTCTCTCTCCTTTTATTTTGGCAAGCTGAACAAGAAATTGGATTCTTTCTTTGGTAGTCACACAGACTGTAGCTTGTGCCTACTGACCCACAAAGTTGCATATGGAACAGCTACAGATGTGGCAGCGATTCCTGCAAGCTTGCTAAGAGTAAAAATATCTACAGTTAGCTGTGCTGAAAGAGAAAGGTCACAGAACCTGGATAATTGCATGAAAAGGAAGTCTCCTTTGAAACCAATGAACTTAAGAAGAGAACAGCTGGTTTGCACCAACAGCCCACCTAGTCCAACATCACGTTTCCCACAAGAGCTAACCAGATGCCTCTGAGAAGCCACAAGGGGAATATCAAGGCAATAGTCCACTGTTTTTCTCCAGCAACTTGTATCTCTGAACCTAGAGGTTTCATAGAGCCACCATGGCTAGTTTTATAATCTAATATCATGGAATCGGCTGGCTACCAAATGGTGGGCATATTTACCCCATTTCAGAGCCCTGTGTGGAATCTTATATGTATGTGATGCTCTTGCACATGCCAGCTGTCCTATTCATTCAGTTGCTATTATTATTATTATTAATTTCATTAATTTCATTTCTATACCGCTTTATAAAGAAAAAAAATCTCAAAGCAGTTTACAACAAATTCAAACATCAAATAAAACAATCCAGAGTAAAACATGACTGAAGAAAGTCATGTATGTGTTTATATCAATATTTTTTATTTAAAAAGAAAGTCAATACAGAGTATACATTTAAATCAATGTAATTACAGGTGTTCATTCATGGGCGAGAGCTACTCTCTCCACTGAAATTATTACTACTATTATTATTATTGTTAATAATAATAATAATAATAATAATGAACTTTTGTATATAATTTTTATTATGTTTTCTGTTTTACAGTCTAAGATACTCATTTTACATCCTTAAGATATTAGTGACTCCCCTTCTCTTTCCATGGTTCATTTTACATATCATAAATCCCTGCATATTTTACAAAAACTATACCATTCTGTATTCCGTTATTGCATCCCTCAAAACATTTTTACACTGTTGAATGTATCTTAATGCTGCCAGCATTTTCAGCTGTACACAATTATTTTCCATATATTCAATAAACGTTTTCCAATCTTCTTTAAACGTATGTTCTTCTTGTTCTCTTATTCTATATGTTAAGTCTGTGAGTTGTGCATATTCTGTCAACTTAAGTTGCCATTCTTCTTTAGTTGGGACCGTGCTCGTTTTCCATTTTTGGGCTAACAAACACGGGCTGCAGTAGTAGCATACATAAATAACCTTATTTGACACCTGTGAATTTCAGTCTGAGTTATCCCCAACAGAAAGGACTCTGGTTTTTTTGTTTTTTTTGTTTTTTGGGGGGGGAGAATTACTTTTAAACATTTCCCCCCCCCCAATTCACTATGGATCATTTCACAATACTCTTTTACCCTTTTGCAAGTCCAACACATATGAAAGAACGTTGCCTCCACCTCTTTGCATCTCCAGCACTTATATGATTCAATAATAATAAACTTTTGGAGAAGGGTAACGCTCCATGTGCCCTTTAGGGTTCCAGGATTTCTTTTTTTTTTTAAAAAAGAAATACAATTATATCATCACTGGACTAGGGTATTGGTGTAGCAGCTGCATCTAATACTGCAGCATCAGAAGAGTTCCTGGAAGTCAGGTTCTCCTCCCAGAGAGCATGTGTTGCAGTGAGGTCACCACAACTGACTCTCTGTTGCTGGGATGGATAAGTTTGGATTGCCACAGCTACCCGATTGGTCCCTCAGAAGCATGGGACCTGTTCCGGCCAGTGAGGCTGCACAAATTGCTTCTGAGGGATACATATATACCGCTGCATGTTGCGTTGAGATCCTTCTGTTTCGCTTCGTCCACCGGATCACCTGCCTACCCTCCCTATATTTAGGGTCTGTGTTGACCTTGCTATACCGTCATGGGTCGTTTGCTTTTGGGGCAGGGGCCCGGTAGGAATTTTTCCCACTTGGCTGATTGGCTGCTGCCTTTTGGGTTTTGCCTACCGTGTAGCAAATTGTCACAACTTTGTAAGGTTTGCGGTCAGGCATTGGTTAATGTGTGTGGAGGGGACGAGGCGTGGCTGTGACAGGTCCCTCCAATGGTTGCTGTGTAGATATTCCATTAAAGGAATCCAGGGGCTCGCCATGCATTTGCCCGACCCCTGAAAGGGGGATAGGGCCGCGCAAGAGCCCCTGGAAGCATTCTGTGTGTGATCTTAGGTTTCTGCACCCATCCCAATCAATCTCCTGGGGTGCTTACCTTGACTGACCTCTGCAACTTGCAGTTGTCAGTTCTGTTCCTGTCCTGGATAGTCTGGGACAGGTTCAGATAGTCTGAACCAATGCCTAAGCAAACCAATCACAGACTGTAATCAATAAAGTTGAGGTCAAAATTATGCCAAACCTCAAACTAAAATTTGAGTCATGTGTGAATTTATTTCTAGGCAGTTTTGGTGATCTTAACACGCAATGCTATCAGTTTATATACTGGAACCTGCATTACAGAGAGGGAGTTGTAGTATAGCAGTGTAGGGGATATAGCTCTTTTAGAACATCTAACTCAGGGGTCAGCAACCTTTTTCAGCCGTAGGCTGGTCCACCGTCCCTCAGACCATGTGGTGGGCTGGACTATATTTTGGGGGGAAAGTGAATGAATTCTTATGCTCCACAAATAACCTAGAGATGCATTTTAAATAAAAGGGCACATTCTACTCATGTAAAAACATGCTGATTCCTGGACCATCCGTGGGCCGTATTGAGAAAGCGATTGGGCCACATCCAGCCCACGGGTCTTAAGTTGCCTACCCCTGATCTAACTTAACCAACATGAAGTTATTCAAGGGGACTCTGAACTCAATTAGTTTGATTAAAAAATGGTACTCCTTTTTATGTTTATTAATGACGGGGGCAGGTTTAGATGTCCTCCAGCGATTCAGTCATCTTCATGGCAGGGTTATTTCAACATATAGCAACATAGTTTGGGCTTTTAGATGTATAGCAGATGTAATATCTTAAATAATTCTGATGTATTCCATTGTATCAAAATTGTCCATGATTTTTGTCTTTTGTTCCTGTTGAAGAGTTTACGAAATAATATTTTTTTCTTGGGAAAAAAGAGAGAGAGATGGAGCCTCCCTACCACCCCAGTTATCACTAGAGATAATATTAATTGGTACCCCTGTTGGAAGCTCCTGTTAGCTAGGGAGAAAGAGGATTTTAATGGGAATTGAGAATGAATGATTCCCTCCTGGCTTGAAGTAATCTCTCTGGAGCTGCTTTGCAACATCATGGGGTGGAGTACTGAGGAGGAAAGGTAAGGCGTTTGATCTGGCATTGCGGTTGTTCAGCAAAGCACTGAGTCCAAAACATGAAACGCCACACAACAATAATAAAAGAGACACAATGAGCAGCCATGGGGGAGGCACTTCAAGCAGCAAATGAAGCTGGAGTCCTTGACTTCAAGCACTCAAAACATCTCAACCCTGAAAAACATCCAGTATTTGGGTAAATAATGTTTGATGCGAAGAGCGATTTCTTAATTCAAAACCACACTGCTGGTTTTGGAAAAGCCTTGCCATCATTTTACAAAACTGCTTCCCATTAACTAAATCATTGTTAATTTTGTACCCAAAATTACGAGCTTGATACTGATTCAGCAGTTTGTGGTCATTTGGCATCTTGCCACATGGCAAAGCGAACAAAAATAGGCTTGGATTCCAAACTGGAAACGGCTCAAGCATCCTGTTAAGAATCAAGCAGATTGTTCTTCAGAGGGTAATCTTACTCCTCTCTGTCTGCCTGCCAGTCAAGTGAATCTCAAGTACACTTTGTATTTATAGCAAACATTGAAAACATATTTTAAGGGATAATATGATGAATTAATATGCACGTGGGACATGCAAACCTGCAAAGTGGCTCTTTCAGCACAGCTTTATGGAGCTCTCAGTGCTCAACACGATCTGGCTGCTGCAGAGGCTATTGTCTTCAATTATGAAGAAGCATCAATGTTCTTAATTCTTAATTCATAATAGGCTGACATCTGAACTGCTAACAGGGGAAATAAACTCTAGAAAGCCATTCACAGATTTACTTTCTAGAAAGCCAGGTGGTTTCAAGCTTAGTAAAGGGTTGGCCTATCTAACTTCTTCCACAGAATTCAACCAACCTGCATATCCTGTGGCATACCCCACAAGTGTCCCAGATAAACGAGGACATCCTGCTTTTTCTCGTGAGAAGATGGCAGCCATTTTCCTCCCTGAAAAAGTTCCTTTTGGGGGCTGCAATCTCACACGGTGCCCCAAAACTCATGTTTTTGGCCGCCATACCTGAAAAAGTGATTTTTTGGGGGGAGTGGAGAAAATTGCAGTGCGAAATCATGCAAGATCACAGCATCCAAAATGGTCACTGTCCTCTTGTGAGAAAAAACAGGTAGATGGTGTCCTATAAGATGGCATCCCAGTTTTTGTTTTCAATGTGTTGGAGGGCATGCTGTGGTCCCTGGGAAGCCAGAGAAACAGGGGATCTCCCTCTCCAAGGGCAAAGAGAAAGAAAGAAAGAAAGAAAGAAAGAAAGAAAGAAAGAAAGAAAGAAAGAAAGAAAGAGAAAGAGAGAAAGAAAGAAAGAAAGAAATAAAGAAAGAAAGAAAGAAAAAGATCTGCCCTCCGTGAGGGATAATTGATATTAGATTCTCCCTACCTGCTGTTATAGATAAAGTGCCTTTGGTTTCCCACCCCTCCCTACTTTAGAACCACATCTTAAATCTTAATATAATCAGTCCTTGATATGATAATATTTATGGCTGTTTATTTAAGTATACAAAAATTGGTAAAATATGGACATCCTTTATTTTGCAAATGGAACTTTTTGCTGCATATGTTTGACAGTATGATGTTATATGTTTAAATGTTCTCTCTCTGTGCGTGTTTCTCTCTTGGACAAACAGTTCTGCTTCTTGTTCGTGTGCCCTCAGAGCAATAAAAATGGAGCTCTTGCAATTTGCTGTGTTTATCCTTGGCAATCTTGTCTCAGACCTCATTATACTTTGAGGTGGCAAAGATTGCACAACTGTGATCTTATTGCCTCATTTTATTTTATTTTATTTACACGGGGGAGGTGTTTCCGATAAATCTCTCTCATGTGAAAATCTCTGGTTTGACACAAACACCTGCCCACGTAAATGTGAGGTGGTAAAATCACTGTGTAGTGCAGAGACTTTACCATCTTCAGAATAAACATCATGAGTCAGTCCATATTCTGACTCTTGCACTCAGACCACAGACTTAACAGCAAAACTGAAGAAACATGAAAGAATTAAAGCACCAGGTGATGCTGGGGCCAGAGAGGAAGACAGATAGAGAGTGAGACAGTGAGTGGGCGATGTGGCAACCAATCAGCTGCAGGCCTCTGATCATATTTACCAATTGGGAACTAGCAAGTGTGAGTGGATGATGTCATAGTATATTACAGCAGGCCTAGCCAAGTGATTGAGTAATACATCAGGAAGATAGCTGTGTCCTTAGAGCATCAGGCTGGTCCCTGTTTCCCATTATAGTAGCTTACAGGAATTTAGAAAGAAAAATAGGAAATGACATATTTTTATGTGCTTTATTCTATGTCTCATTAGAGGGTTAGCCACTTACATATTAGCTATCTGTCTCTGTATCTGCTTAATGTCCGAAACAATTTATTTTAAGATCTACTTTAAAAGCAAGACATTCCCTAATTGTCTCGCTATAATATATGTAAAATATTTCACTACTGGGGCTCATTAGCAAAAGCATAGATGCTGTTTAGTAATCCATAAGGTGATACTGGTTAATGAACATTGCAAATGATCCCACTAGCTACTTTAAGATTAATAACAGATATGTCTCCTGCAACAAACAAGTCTCCCATCCCCGGAGAGAACTGGAGAAAGTGGATCATAATTAGGATGAGGGCATACCAGGCATTTATAGTTGTAGTTTTTACCAATGAAACTATCCTGCTTTTGTTCTACAGCTGCTCTGATTTGGAAGGCACAGAATGCATCTCTGCCTATACTCGTGTTGCTATGTGCTAGCACCATTCTTTCTGAAAATAGGGCATCAACTTAAAAATACCAAAACTAGGATGGGGGATACTTGTCTCCAATCTGAATGTTATCCTGGTTCCTTTTGCCAATTAAATATTTTTCTCCAGGTACATCAATGTGGGAACATGTATGCCGATAGTGCCCCATGTGTGCACATTTTCTTGTCTTGCTGCCCTGGGAATCATCCTTTGGCTGTTGTATCAGATGTGTGAACCTTGCCACACCACCTCTGCTCATCTTAAATTTAGCAAAATCCCTGTGGGACAGCTTCATGGTTTGTGATGGGGGTGGCTGCAGCAGCTTGGTTTCTCAGATCCATCAGTTGAATTACTGCCTGCCATTATTTGGGGAGGGAAAACAGCTGTGTGTGTGTGTGCGCGCGCGTGCGCATTCAGGTAGCTACCCCACAGGGTAATTCGTCAGAACATGTAAATGCTACTTCTACAGCCTCTCTCCTGCCATTTTCTTCAGCTGGATGTATACGATATATGATATACGATATCTTTATTGTCATTGTCCCATGCAGAACAATGAAACTGAAAAACTACATAAAACTATATAAAACTACATAAAAACTACACAAAACATTCAAAAACCCCTAAAAACTCTGAAACCCCATTTTAAAATACACTATACTATACTATACTATACTATACATGTGTGTGTGTGCATTTAACACGACATGAACAAGGTAGTCAGTGCAGATCCAGTCCTCACCCTGTCCTCACCATCATGCCAATGCTGTCACCAGCCCCATCACTGCAACTGTAGCCTCACCTGTGGCTGCCCCCATGACATCACAACAGCCTCAAGGGTGCAGCAGTCACAAGGACAACGGTGCTGGGTGGTGCAGGAAGCCCTAGCTGGATTGGGGGGGGGGCAGATCTGCTACCTGAGGCAAATGGCTTCAAGTCGCCTCATGCGTGGTTGCCACAGCATGCAGTACTGGTGCAAGACAATAGCAGAGATCCATTCATCTGAAACCAGCAGAACATGCACACTTGATGCCAGCAGCAGAACAAGCAAATCACTAACCCTTCAAAGATGAGCATTGGCAGGAGGCTGCAGCTCAGTAGATGAGCTTGTATTTTAAGTTGATGAGGTCCCAGGTTAAGTTACTAACAGCTCTGGTGAAAGGCTCTGGGGAAGCATACAAGCTTTGGAGAGCAGCTGCTTGATTATGCTTGACAGTCCTGAGTTAGAGGGATTGTTGATCTGATTTAGCAGCTCCTTACATGGTGTCGTGATTGTGTGTGACCATGACAGGAAGGTGAAAATGGTGTTAAGTGGCAACTAATACATTTTAGGTGCTCTTGAGTTTGTACCATCAGACTCTCACCAGGGAGTTTGGGTTGATTCCTTTTCTGCCCAGCAGGCTGACACACATCTTGGGCAAACTTTCTCTCTTGCTGGATCCCTGATTGCACCTCTCAACAGGTGACCGTTTTGCTTACGCCTTGTAGTTCTGCTTATCCTGGCAGGCTCCATATCCTTTTTGAGAATAAAACTTCCTTGTTGTGCCCATTCAAAATGGGTTATTTCTGGTAGTAGAGCTCAGGTCATCCAACTCTGGGAAATGAAGACAAAAGAAACACATCACAGCAGCATCAACAAATGGCTAATTGTGCAAGACGTCCTACTTTTCCATCCAACAGGTAAGGGCTTCATTCAGTGCATTCATAGTACCCCAAGATAGTGATGAAGGTTCTGTGATGAATGAGAAGCATGATTGGAAGATTCCTGTTCTTAGCAGAAACTAAGGTGTCCATTATTTTAATGGTCTGGTCCATAAAGCTTCATTTGGGTAATTGTGTTGGAGTCTGAAAAGCATGGCTGTGAACATAAATTTAAAGCCCCCAAAGAATCCAGGGGATAGTAGTTTATTCCTCACAGAGCTATGATTCACAGATTTAAGCAGAGTTTTGACAACCATATGTCAGGAGTGCTCTGATGGTGTTTCCTGCTTGGCAGGGGGTTGGACTCGATGGCCCTTGTGGTCTCTTCCAACTCTATGATTCTATGATTCCCAGCACCCTTAACAAACTACAGATTCTTTGGAGGAAGTAATGTGCTTTAAATGCAGGATGTGTACACAGCCTAAGTTAGAACTATGCTGAAAAAGAGTCATGCGGCTGAAATCTACAGAACTTGCTTTTCAATGCAAATTATTCCTACATCCTCCAAAAAGCTTTTACTGAGTTATGCTAGATTCCAGCAACATTGTCAGGAGTACCTAACAATCTTGGGAAGCAGTCAGATCCTAAGAACCTTGACTGCTGCTTTTCTGGTAGTTCAGTATAAACACTGGGCAGACTGAAAGCACCATTTTAACTGTTCATGCTACACAGAGGAGCCCTTTAGCCCAATTAAATATTTGGTGGGTTCTACAGTAGTTAGGAAGGGACACGGGTGGCACTGTGGGTTAAATCACAGAGCCTAGGACTTGCCAATCAGAAGGTCGGCGGTTTGAATCCCCGCGACGGGGTGAGCTGACTTGCTGATCAGAAGGTCAGCGGTTCGAATCCTCGCGACGGGGTGAGCACCTGTTGCTCAGTCCCTGCTTCTGCCAACCTAGCAGTTTGAAAGCATGTCAAAGTGCAAGTAGATAAATAGGTACCGCTCCGATGGGAAGGTAAATGGCGTTCCCATGCGCTGCTCTGGTTTGCCAGAAGCGGCTTAGTCATGCTGGCCACATGACCTGGAAGCTGTATGCTGGCTCTCTCGGCCAATAAAGTGAGATGAGTGCTGCAACCCCAGAGTTGGTCACAACTGGACCTAATGGTCAGGGATCCCTTTACCCTTTACCTTACAGTAGTTAGGAGAAGCTGTGAGCTGCCTCAATTCTCTTTGATGCTATCATATCATGTGCTGATCATAATCCAGCATAGAGTTAAGTGAGCTCAACATGCTTAATTTGCCATTGGATTGTGGCCAATGGATGATACTTATTCCATAGAACTACAGAGCCTCAGAACATTACGGATGCCTTCATTGCAGACATCACAGCACCAAAGTATTCATTTTCCTCCCCTCTTTAAATACATGTTGATCTGGCAGTTTTCATCCATCCGCAATGGTTGAGTGAAACCAGATCTTTTGAGTTCTGTACTCAAATAGTATTTTATGAAAATCCATCACTTATTTCATAGTCTTTGGTGGCAGCCTCAGAACAATGATTAGAAACAGGGAAAGCATCCCAATGAATTAATGGCAATAATTATCACAAATTGCTACATGCTTACATTAATTATATCTGTTTAAAAATAGGCTGGTGATGTAACCTGGCAGAGTTGACACATTAACCTAATGAGAAGAGATTCCCGCCCCGTCTTCATTAGACGACAATGTGCAAAGCAGACACTTACACCACATTAACCCCTAAATTATATGCTAAAGATGTCACTCCCTTCGAAGTGACAGCTTGCTCTCTAACTGTATTTCAGGATTAGCAATCTCTAATCTGTATAGATGCAATCTATTCCATAACTAATCAGGCAGAATTACACCATTTCTCATTTACAACTCTATTACTGTAGCTTGTGGCATAAGCAGGTTGGATCCACCTTAATTCCATGCCAACAAAAGCCACAAGCTTCCCCCCCCAATCTGAATAAATTATGCAAATAAACAAAAATATGCAAATGAGGCTCTTGCTACTTGTAAAACAGGGATTTGAGCTCCTGTCATTTTTTGCTTCTGAAGTTTTACCCAGACCCATTTGGACAGGAGACTTTCTTAAATACACAAACAGATTGTGGCTTTCAGATTGCTTCATTCAGCTCAGAGCACCAAATCTGTACTTATGTGTGGCTGATACCCTGAATTTACCTAGCCTGGACTGCACGTCATGAAAAAGCCTATTTGAAATCATACTGATGTACTCATATTTGCTCATGATTTTATGGGTCCTCTCCTACCTCAACTTGAATACAACAGGACTAAAATTTGAAGAATAACATAACTATTAACAAAAGTGGTATCCCCGTCGAGAATCTTTCTCAGAGCAGTGTACATTAGAGTCCATGCATTGATTTGTTGGATCCAGGCAGCATTTGGCAATGTAGCAAATAACTGGAGATAAACCCATCAATCCTCATTGGCATCTTTGCTATGCTGAAGGCACTATGCCTTGAGTAAGTGGCTGCTATATCCCAGTGTGCTCTTGTATGTGAGTGTGTGTATACATGGGGGGTACACTAAAAATATATATGAAGAGCCTTCTGGTTTGGAGCAAAAGTCCATTTAATGTTGCATGTTTCCAATGGGGACCAGCTAGATGCCAGTGGGAAGCCCACATTCAGAACCTCAGCAAAACATCCTTGTGCTTCTCAGCAACTGGTATTAAGAAGAGATATTTCATACTCAAGGTAACATATAGAAATAACCACTGATAGTCTTATTATCAATGAATTTGTCTAATCTCAAATTTTCATTGAGGAAATTTGCCTAGCCTCATTTTAAAGCCATCTAAAGTGGTAGCCATTGCCACATCTGGAGACAGAGAACAAATAGTCAATCCATATAGTAGATCCAAATGGATACAGAGGTGATCATAATATATGTATAAAAGGAAAAATGTGTGCTCTGTTGTGAGTAAACACCAGCTGAAATCGCACCTGACATGTAAATCCCACAGAATGGTCCTCACATCTTCAATTTTGCCCTTTTTATTTCCTAAAATGGCTGCAATGGCAACATTGCATTGTTCCCAAGTGGTTCTTCATCATGTACACAGCATTAATGAACTATATTCTAAAATGGCTCAACAGAGGTTTTCCCCTCCCAAGAGATATGGAAGCCTCACACTAGAAAAAGCAGGTGGCAGAAGAAGTTCTTCAGAAATTATGACCAACCAATTAAAGGTATTACAAATTACAGGCACATGTTGCAAGATACGTCATGTGGGAATTTGAAGCCACTAACAATGGATGCTGAATTTACTCTGAAGAACATAAAAAGTTAGCGGTATAAATTTGATGGGTTATATTTCCTTTTGAATAGGCAAAGCTACAAGGGAAAAAAGCAAAGACTAAATTGCATGATAAGATAGAAAGATCAGTGCCAATGCCACGCTGGGTCCTATTTTGAATGTTTATCTCCTGCTATAACTCCACGGCGCCTTACAGTTTTAGCAACTGACTTTGAATTGGAGCTTTCCTTCCTTTCGGTTTGTGTGTGTTTTGAGTTGGTATGCAAAACAGTCCATTCAGTCTCTGGCTATGCCTGCAATTGTTGCTTATTCCATGCCCATACCAATTTGAGTTAGCCCTAAAGGGGTAAATGTTCAGCAAGACGGTCAAAAATATATCAGAGAGTTTATTATTTATTTATATTTAAATTTTTATAGACCACATTTTAATAGAAATACAGCAAGTTGATATACATAGGGACACAACATCACAAGTGCAGAAGGCCGTGAGTGGCATACCTAGATCTGCTTTCTCTCCCAACTGACCTTCAGCCTGCCACCTGAGGTGACTGCCTCACCCAACCTCATGGGCGGCCTGGCTGTAGCAAGAGCCATTTGTAGTTTGCTCCTCCTTGAATCTGTCTATTCTTCTTCCAAACCCCTCCAAGTTGATGGTCATCTCTGCCTTCTATGTGAGCGAGTTGTGTACTTTAACTACCGTATTTTTCGTGTATCACATGCCCCCATGTATATTTTGGGGGACTTTAAATTGAGAAAATGGGGGGGGGGAGAGATTGTATCCGAGTATAAAATGACCCTCAATTTTGAACATATTTTTAAAATAAAAAAACCCTAGTCTTATACACGGAAAAGCACGGTATGTGCTGAATGAAGAAATGCTTTCTTTTATCTGTCCTGAAACTGTCAAGATCCAGCTTCATGGGATATCCCGGAGTTTTAGTGTTCGGAGAGATGAATAAAAACTATTCTCTATCCACTTTTGCCATATTAGGCATAATTTTATAGACTTTAATCATGTCACCTCACCTTTTATCCAAACAAAAGTCTCTCATAGGAGAGTTGCTTCACCCCCTTGGCCATTTTGGTGACCATTTTCTGAACCTTTCTAGCTCTACTATATCTTTTTTGACGTGACCAGAACTGTACACCATATTCCATAGATTTGTATCATGACATTATGATAGCTGTAGTTTTATTTCCAGTTCCTTTCCTAATGATCCTTAGCATGGAATTTGCCTTTCTCCTGGCTTCCACACACGGCGTTGACATATTTTCATTGAGCTGTCTATTAGGACCCCAAGGTCTCATTCCTGGTCACTAACCATCAGCTCAAACCCCATGAGCATATATGTGAAACTGGTTTTTGTTTTGGTCTTTTTGCCCTCGCATTTATCACTTTACTCTTTTTTACATTGAATTGAAATTGTCATTTTAAAGTCTGTTCACTGAGTTAGGAGAGGTTCTTTTGGAGCTCTTCACAATTTCTCTTTGTTTATCAACCCTGAGGAATTTACCGTGGTATCATCATCAAACTTGGCCACCTCACCTGCTCACTCCTAACTCTAGATCATTTATGAGTAAGTTAAAAAGTACAGATCCCAATACTGTTCCCTGTGGGTTCTACTTTCTGCATCCCTCCATTCAGAGAGTTTTCCATTTTTTCCCTATTTCCTGTTTACTGCTGTTTAACAAATTTCTGATCCACAAGAGGGCCTCTCTCCTTATTCCATAACTGCAAAGATTACCCAGGAGTCTTTGGTGAGGTACTTTGCACAAAGCTTTTTGTAAGTTCAAGTACACTATGTCTGCTGGATAGGCTTGCCATACATCAGGAAAATTCCTGACTTGTCTTGGTTTTTCTGTGTAAAAATGGCATTGGGGGGAATTTTGCTGAATCGGCAAAATGTCAGGGAAAACCTGGATGTATGGCAACACAATGGAAAAAGCAGCAGAAACAGCTTAAAAAGCTTAAAATCGCAATTTTGGGGTGAGGTTTCCCCAAAAAAGTTGAACAATTTTGGTGGGTTTCTAAAAAGGTCAACAATTTTGGTGTTTTGCGAGTGTCAGGAATTTTACTTTTTGAAACATGGCAATCTTACTGCTGGATCACTCCTATCTATATGTTTGTTGATGGTCACAAATAACTCTAATTGGCTCCATCTCTGATGTCTCTTAGGTTAAGGCATTCTTTTTCTGCCCAGCTTTTACTGTATATTAATCCTGCTCGTTGCCAATCTGATTAATTTTTTTATTGTGCCTTTTAGAAAAAGCTGTCTGGTTTTAATTACATTGACATCTTAATTCATTTACTCTTTCCATACATTAACTTTTAGAGGATATACACATTTTTAAAAAGTCATTTCATGGATATTTGCTATGAAGTAGAAAGTAGTAGGGAGCCTTTCAATACTAGCTTCCTTTGCTGCTACACAGAAACAGAGAGAACCAGGCAGATATTGACAAAATCAGGATTCATTGCATCTCTGCTCCCTAATTACATTGGTGACAGCAGAAGACAAAGAATATACATGAGATGTGAGCAAGGTGTTAAATCATAATAACATGTGTTCTCGCTTATTCCTCTTTCCTACATGTGATATGAAAAAAGTTGCACTAATTAAGGTTACTTTGTCAGACTGATTGGTAATTACTAGAGCAAGCCTCCTAACCTTATGGCCTCAACAGTAAAAGGTCAAAAATAATGGTGTTGTCCTTTGGAGATTAATGATGCCTGGATGAGAAAGACAAAATAAAACATGGCAACTTAAGACGGAGGCATTTTGAAGTTTCTGTCCCTACTTTCTATAATGCTCCTTAAACAGCACTCCTTAGATCCCGAGTCCATTCACCTTGCAGGCCATTCTGCACTTAATCTCTCTGCATTCACTAGCCTACTCTGATTTCAGCAGAGTGTCACTAAAGTTAAACGAGATAAGAACTCCATTGCAGCCTCTCTGCTTTAGAGGTCAATGGAAAGTTTCTCTGGCTGCATCATTCAAAAATAATAGATATCTCTTTATGATAGATTAGTTAGGGAAGCTGATTTCCTCCCCACTCCCTTGAATGGCTTAAGGAGTTCTTTGACTTTCTGGTGAAGCGAAGGGCCAGCATGTCGAACCTTTCCAAGGCCATGCATGTCTGTTTCAAAGACTCCCTCTAATACGGAGCTCTTTCCTATAATATGAGACTGTTCTTTTGTTGATCCAACAAGAAACAAGCATTTAAAGCAACTGCTATGAGAAACCAGTGACACATGGAAGGCCTATTAGCACTCCATCAAATTAACAATAAAGTTTAGATTCCCTCGAGTGTCGTATGTGTGCTTTAAAAAAATAATAATATTGGTTTATTCACTCTTGCGTTAATAAGGTGGACTTCTGCCAAAAGTACACAGATTTAAATCCACTGGACCTGCCTTGCTAAATTAAGATATTAAATGAACCATTCCTTAATTTTTTTTGTTCCCCAATATGAGGTTACTATACAGCTTATATTTAAAAACATGCACATTCTTTAGCGTCCACACATAATTTGTGAACTAGGCTGTGGAAAGCATTAATATCAGCATGTTAAATAACTAGATTTTGAACTCCAAATACCTGAATTTTAATTTGGAATGTATGAAGCCACTAGACACATTTCATTAGCTGTGACAGCCATTTCATATGTCCCAGGAAAGTGTTTAATCATGAATGCAATATTTATCACAAAAGTATCAGATGATGTATGCCATCTTTGATATGTACTACCATAACTAGTTGTGTAAATGAGCCCTCAGTGGGGAAAAAAGTGTGGAGTGTTGGTTCCCGCCCCCCAGTTTCCCCATGTATTTAAATGCTGAATTCATCATAACTATTAATTCTCTCCCCCCCTCTCAAACTCAAGGGACTAAAAAACCCAAACAAATACAGGTCATATCTGTGTCTACAAATCATCCTCTTGAATGATTATTTCCTATAACAGAGAAATATAAGTTGTACGGCCAAACAGCTGTGGCCCTGAATACAAGGGGCACATATTTTTATTAGTTGCAGATAAAATGGTTATAACACAGACATTTATTCTTTTGGCATCTGGTGCACTAAACGGTTGTAAATCAGTGTTCTCTTTGCCCATAGGTACCAAATGCATTACTCATTAAATGGTCCCGTGAGAGCATAGTAAAACATCTTTGAACATATCTTTTGGGACAGGCTACAGCAAGTGAGATCATTAGCAGTATTTCCCTGTGAATCTATGGAATCATTGCTGAATTCATTGCTGTTATGCTATACCTTCAAATTTTAACTGATTATGTGATGAGTTTACCACGAGAGGCCTTAGGACTAAAAAACCCATTAGGCATTGCAACTGCAACCACTTGAAAACCAAGTGGAGAGGAGCTTATGTGGAAGAAACTAACTGAATTCCAGTTTGGGTAATAAGGACTGATTGCTGGGGATGTGGTGGTGGTGATGATGGGGAGAAAATAAAAATGACCATTGGAATTCCTTCAGTGGATCTTGCAAGTCCCTAGTGAGTACTGAATCATGGAGAAGTACTGTTTGCATAGAAATCCAAACTCAAATAGAATGACCTTCATTTATAATTGGCATGTCAGTAATCATCATCATCATCATCATCATCTATTATTTATACCCTGCCCAACTGGCTGGGTTTCCCCAGCCACTCTGGGCAGCTTCCAAAAGAAGGTTAAAAACACATTAAAACATCAGACATTAAAAACTTCCCTAAAGAGGGCGGCCTTCAGATGTCTTCTAAAAGTCTGGTAGTTGTTGTTCTCTTTACATCTGATGGGAGGGCATTCCACAGGGCGGGCGCCACTACCGAGAAGGCCCTCTGCCTGGTTCCCTGTAAGTTGGCTTCTCACAGCGAGGGAACCACCCAGAAGGCCCTCGGCACTGGACCTCAGTGTCCAGGCAGAATGATGGGGGTGGAGATGCTCCTTCAGGTATACTGGGCTAAGACCGTTTAGGGCTTTAAAGGTCAGCACCAACACTTTGAATTGGGCTCGGAAACGTACAGATTAGTATATTCTGTTTTAATATACTAAGGCATTTTAATATCTTCTTTCCTGTTCATTCAAACCCTTGTGGTTATGTGGAAATTAATGATGTGTCTGCTTACAGAACTAGTTTGATGTTCTCAGTGTTGAAGTGAAGGGGACAAGGCAACCATGTCACATGGCCTGTTGTATAGGTGAGGCAAGCTAATGGAGGCTGTACCAGTAAGCATATTGACATTGGGAGAAGGATTTGGCAGATGAAGCAGCAGCCTATAGAACCCAGAACAATTTTGCAGCTCACTAAATATGACACCCAGCCTTTAAGTCCAGTAGTTTAAAAAGCCATACTTGTCCAGGCTTTCTGAAATGTATCCATCACCATGCTGAGTTTCTAGCTGAGAAGAATTCACATGGCATGGAGTTAGCAGAACATGCTTCAGTCACTCTTTGAGGCCATTTGAACATAAAATTACTTTATGTATAATTAGAAGAATTATGTTTTTGTTTTTCTGTAATAAAAACATATTTATCATATCTATCTGTCTGTAGGAGGTGAGATTCTGGTTCATTAAATTCATTAAATTCAATAAAATATAGCCATCATTGACAGAATTTAATCTTCTGAGAACTCTGGAGACAAATGTATGGCTTTCCCTAACTTGCATTTAAAAATAACTTACACAGAATCACAATGAAATAGCTTAATGGGCCAACAGCTACAGGCAGCACCATCAAACAGTGAAACTATTTGATACTGACAACCCTTTCCTTTAAAGTATTTCTGGACATAGATATTATTGCCCTGTTTGAGCATAGCTACAAAGATTAATTCTGTAGACAAGGCCCAGTTCTGCTTGATGCTGAATGGCAGATTATTAGAGAGAATTTGCCAAGTGCTTTCAAAGCTTATTAAAATTGCTGGGAGTTCAGGTGCTCAGTAACCTTCACAAGTGATTGGCTTCTTGCTTGGCCAAATCCTAAAACAAGATATCCAGTTACAGCCGAAAATAAATGTAGGTCTTTGAAACATCTAAAAGTGCTGCTGAGAAACTCATCAGTCCTGGTTAACAAGGTGGCAGTTGTATGTTTCATCTCCAGGTGACAGATGGCTAACCTGCCCAGAGGTTAGATGAGTTAAAAGGTTTCAGTAGCATCTGAATATCAGTCATTATGGCAGAGGTCAGTGCTGTGAAAGAAAAGGATGGAATCTTTTTTATGGTGATGTCTTTATACTTTTGTTTTCTGTGAGTGGTTTGGTTTGTGTTTTGGTGAAATGAATGCAGCCCAGAAGAGAGAAAGCTCTCTAAGGGCAGATTCACACATGCATTTGTATCACTCAATCTCTCATCACTTGGGTGGTTCACGGTTTAATGTGAGAACCACCTCTGTTGAAACAGATTGTTTTTGATGTGATATCAGGAGATATGAAAGTTCTTTCCCTGGTGATCCGTGATGGCAGTTTCACACATGCAAGGTATTGATGGGGTGAGTCATCACATGCAATCAGCAAGTGACAAAACACATTTTATGATCTCACCACAAGCCTGTCTTCATGGCTTGCATTTACCATGGAATGTCACAAGCGATCACACTATCCTGATGGGCTTCAGAAACAAACCCTGAAAGTATAATTTTGTTTGATACAAAGTATTTGTGGGGTGCTGACTCTTAAGAACGAGTGTGAACCATTCAGCCACAGAATACAGGTACCAACCATTTTGTGTGTGTTCAATTGGCATATGACCACTGATGGGTGCACTATTTCTGCCCCCCCCCCACGTTTTGCTGGCATGGAAAGCAATTCCCATACAAATGGGGGTTATCTGTATGAGAATGAATAACAAAGAGTGCCTCTGATCATATTCAGAATAGAGGCGGGGTAATCTTAATCTCAATCCCTCCCCAAACAGCTGGAATTAGGGGCAGAGCTTCCAGGCAGGGCAAGTTTAGGTTAACATGGTCCTCTGTCAGACGAATAGTAAGGCTGCACCAGTGCTTCTTGTCTACTTTGTGTTGCAAATATAAATGACCTAGCCAAGTTCACACGCCTGCTCCACCATGAAGTATCACATGATGGCCTCAGTCAGCTGACCATATCTCATCGCGTCCTAACTTACACAGAAGGGTGTAGAGCCAGAGTTTGCTCCCATTTGTGGTAGGAGCCCTTCAGGATAGTCCTATCAGTGGGAAAGAGGGGGAGAAATGTTATCTGCACATTGATCTTTCCCGTGAAGCCCCCAGACCACTTCCCACACTGTTCTGGACAGTGCCGGATTTATGTACAGGCTAAGTAGGCTGAAGCCTAGGGCCTCTAAATTTAGGGGGCCAGCCCACCCGCTCCCCAGTGGGAAGTCTTCCCTCTCCCAAAATTGCAAACCCAATACTTCATGTGAGGGCAGGACAACTCAGACCTCTAAATCTAGGGCGCCTCACCAGCCTGCCTGCTCCCCAGGGCTACAGTCTCCCCTCTCCCAAAATTGTAAAACCACGACTTCATGCAAGGGCAGGGCAACTCAGGCCCAGCAACTATTATACTCTGGGCTAGCCAGTGGGGCCCAATCTGAAGTGTGGGGTGCAACTTGAATTTTTTTTTTGTAGGGCCACAGTTCACAGCCAAAGTCTGCAACATCTTATAGATATAAATAAAATCCATCTAGATTTCCCTGGTGCAGGGGCCCTCTTAGGAATGGCCCGCAGGGCCCAAGTTGGCCCAATTGCTGAAATTGCCTTAAGGTCAGCCCTGATGAGACTGTGCAGGGGTTGGACTGACAAGCCCTGCACCTTCTAGGTCTCTGGTGTCACCATTCAGAATACCGACTCAAGGACTTGTTATGGAAATAAAGGGGGGCACTTATTGGAAATCAGTTTTGTCACCTTCCCCCCCCCAAACCCAGAGACAATGAGCCCAGCCAGCTTTTATTCACAGTCGCATAAGCTCTACACTACAGCATGGCCATAAACTTGTATGTTCAACCACTGAAATATACACCCAATATGTAGCAATGGAGATTTATGTTACTGCTTTATGAATGAACACTGTGTTTTATGAATGGACTCTGTATTTTGTGAATTACCTAAGAGCCACCAATAGGGAGCTCTAGAATCTGACAGCTAACTAATTGGGTACTACCAAACAGCGACTCCTATTGCTGAAAGCAAGTAACCAGCAGAGAATGCTTCAGCTCAGCCTTTGCACAGTTGACTGAACAGCCCCTGCTGTGCAGATAATGGAGAAAGTTTGTAAACTGTATCCCTTCTGGCATCCTGGCCAACTCTATTATGCTGGTGTAAACCCTGGTGTACCAGAAGCACAGAATAGCAGCAAATAAAATCCGCTCATGCTTCAGCAACTGATAAGACTTGTCAACCAGTTCTTCCAAAGTCTTCCTAAATTATAAAGCTCCAAAACATACGCCAAAAGAGAGTAGGTCTGGGAAGAGTGAGGCATACAATGGGCACCACCAGTGAAAAGGCCCTGCTCCATGTAACTCCTGCCCTATCATTTGATAGAGTGCCCACTTGCCCTCATTCTTGACATGGAATGCTCTCTATTGGAGTCTCCAGATCCAGTACAAAGACCATAAGAAAGGAGAGCAGGGACTTTGAAGTTCCCAACAACTGTTAAGCAAGCAAGCAAGCAAGCAAGCAAGCAAGCAAGCACACAGGTCACCTTTGTCACAGTCAGGACGCCTATGTCCTGGCCAGGCCTGCACCCAATCTTGTTTTTGTATAATCTTGTTTGTCCTCAGTAACCAAAATTATATTATCAACATATACAAGCAGAAAAGTTGTTTCCCTTCATTTGCAAGGAACCGTACAAAGCAAAGTGGCACTAATAAAGAAAAATTCCAGGGTGGCAACAGAAAGCAAACTAAAAATGCTTTTGCAGTTCATCAAAACTATCCAGCAATATCAATTTATAGGAAAACTGTTGCTATTAACAGTAATCCTTCTAGTTGGTTAATTGGTTCGGCAACTTCCATGCACATGACGTCTGATGCTAATTATTTCTCCCAAGAGTTAAATGATAACTAATCAGAGGCATCTACAGGAGAGCTATGAGATTCAGGTGAGGGTCAGATGCCTTGTCAATCCCAGCAGGTATAAAAGAGGACGACCAGGCCTGCCGCCTGGTGCCAGCCATCTTTCTTCTAATAAAAATAATTAGCAATGGAAAAAAACCCCTGCATTCAGTTTAATCAGATTAATACAAAACCAACCCATCAAATTGCTCAGCTCAGCTGTGCCTCTGTTAAAAGTTCAGCAACAAACCTGAATGTAATGAAAACAAAGGCAGATAAACACATTGAAATTGTAGCTGAGAGGACAGAAGCATTAGGGTAACACCCTTGATGTTGTGATTGATGTAGTGGGTGACACGGCACATGGAGCCTGACAGTGACTGAACAATACCTATCTGAGTCTGTGCGCACCTAGGCTTCCCAATGTGAACTAAAGCTAGAGAGGATCTGCCTCGCAGCCACATCCCTAAATCCAGCGTTTGCAGTGGCAAATGTCATCTCTAGTTTCCTTTACAAGACAAGGTACCTATTAAGTTTTACTCCCTTAATGGCCTTTCAGGTCCTTCTTAGACCTTCAAATTCTGTCGTACTGGGCGACTAAAACAATCTTGCTTGATCACAACCGCTGCGAGTAGTGAAGATTATGGTTTGGCAAGCGTCACGAAACCAAAACTACCCTTTTTTGTTTACTGTTTTCCTGTGATAATTTATGAAGGCAAATATTCAGACTGAACACAGGAGAGGGGGGGAGGAACCACCCCGGTGTGATATAAATATACCTGCACTTCCCACAGCTTGGCAAGCATCCTAAATCGACTGGTACCTGAAATTATGCCAACCTGTGCAGCACATCTGAATTTGAAACTAATCTCTTATTTACAATCAAAGGGTCTGCAAAGCTGTTGCTTGTAACACAGCTTATTATTCTGCATTAAATATTGTTGTTGAAACTGGCGTTTGCAAGGGCCAATTAGTATATTTATTTAATAAAAATTAGTCCTGCTATTTTAAGTGAAAAGCAAGAACGTAAACACAGTTGTGAGTTGCACCCCTCTTTCTGCAGTTTTGCAGAGCAATCCTATGCACAAGGAGCTGGTACAAGTGCGGCTAGCACAAAGCCACAGCAGACCCTGAGCCCAGGGGAGAAGCAGCAATAGCAGCTGAGCCCGCAGAGCAGGAATTCACAGAGCAGCAGCGCAAAATACAGAACACAGGAGCAACTGGCCTCACCATGGCAATCTAGGTTAAATGTTGACAGGCACAGGGGAGAATCCTTGAGCCCCCAGTCATGAGGCCATACAGAGATAGCCTGAAAAGCCCGGGAAACAGCAAAAAGAAATGTAAAGGGTGGGGTGCTACTTGATGACCCTTCCTGATGTAGATCTTCAGCTAACCCTTTCTTCCCTGGCTGAAAGGGGGGAGGGAGGTCCATTTTGTGGCTCACCTCAGGTGCCAAAACGTCTTGGACTGACCATGCCACAGCCCCACCAGTGTGCAAGGAAGGACCTGAGCAAGGCAGGGCCCCCAGGCATGCAGCCAGATGGGCTCCCCTTCTGCCCAGTCATGCTCCCATGGACTGGTCCAGCAGGCTCTTATGTTTTCATGTTCTAAGCCTCTTCTCTGCCAGCTGATGCCAGCTGACGCTGAGGTCCTGCTACGTACCTGGTGTTATGTATTCAGTGGTCTCTGTTTGCCTGAGCTTGAGTCTGAACTAAGGAATCTGAGCCCCTGTGTTCTGATTCGATACCTGATATCCATTCACAGAACATTTCAGGATTTGGGCCTCTGCCATTGGCCCTTCAACTCTGAGTCATGATTCGCAGCTTGGAAGTTTAGACAGCCAATCACACTGGGAGTGGGAGTGGCCCAGGCCTTGAGAAATGTATATAAGCAAGTGCTTTGCCCATTGTCCTGTTCTGTTAGTTCAATAAAAGTTCTTGCTGTTATCACTGTGTCTTGCATTTTGTGAACTCACCTACACTTCACCTGGTGTGTTTTTTTACTGCTGAGGATTATAGCTGCTACTGGTTTGTGGCTGCCAGTGCACAGTTTAGCACTCTTGGTAAACCATGATCCTCAGCATAGCCTGGCCCTGCTGGGGATCCACGGAATCCAATGCTGCTAATCTCAGTGGATCTCATTAGAACCGTCTTCTTCTTTTTGCACAAATGCCAGGATTTGGGGGGGGGGCTGTGTGTGTATGTGTAAAAAAACCAACAAAACCTTATATGAAGACTTGCCCATTCTCTCTGAAGCTGTGATGACATTCAGTTTGATTGCGAGTTACACCACATTAAAAAGAAGAAGATATTATTCTCAGAGAGGCTGTTAAACCTGATATGCCTACATTTATTTACTTTTGCAATATCTTTGCCATGTGTATAGTGATACAGTGAATTACTAGCTTGTGGAATGAATGAAAATAATGTATGTCTGCGTTAAATGTCAGAGGAAATTGTGGCACTGATTAATAAGTAAAGAATACATAATTTAGAAGGGGGGAATTGCTCCTTTACAAAAAATGCTCTCTCTATATGTGTGTGTGTAAATTCTCACTCAGCCTTTCACAGAATGAACAGATTAAAATGAATGCAAGATGGGACATGTCAGGGAACCAGTTTGCTCTTTTTAGTCAGAGTATTCATATTTCAGAATAACAAGTTCTTAATATTTCACTTGCAATGGACTATGGATGTTTCCATCATTACCTGTTTTATTAGGATCTGGGATATGAAATAGATATGTTCTGTTTTGTTTCAAAGCTATCATCAATGTGAATGAAATGACAACTCAAATTACTATATATTTTTTTTAAAAAAAGTACGGAGAGAAATATTTTTAACTTCAACCTTTTGACTTATTCCGTTTTCATATTGTAAGGTTTCATTGATTTTTTTCAAATCTATAACATGAGTGCATTCAATGCAAAGGATAACCAGTGAGACCTCTCAGTCTCGGGCTCGGAAACGACTTGATGGACAACTTTTAAATGAGACCACACATGGACAGAACACCTTGAGAGGGAAGATGCCCTCAGGACCAAAATGTATATTCAATTAACATTGAAGCAGAGTGATGCTATTTCTCTTTGAGATGGGATGTCTGGGGAGAAACAGGACATCATGTGCAATAGGGCTGATTTATGCTCTGCATGGAAGGTGCAGCTGTGTTTGCTGCAGGAGATGTATCTGTTACTATGTAGTTTCCTAGTACAAATCCAGCACATGCTTACAAATACACAGATCTCCTAATTATATGGTAGGGTTGTCACCTGGAGGCGTGTGGTGACGCCACATCATGGCGTGTGTACTGTAGGAAGTGTGAATCAGTTCGTAGGGCTGATATACCCATGGATGGACATCACTTGGAGATCGCAGCCTCAAGTGATGACCTGCAAGTGTGAACAGACCATTGCAGGTCAAACACTGCTTGAAAGAACTAGGTGGAGCTTTTAAGGACGAGTGCTTTTCAGTGGAATTAATTCACATGCTCAGCTAGGAGTCTACAGTTCTGTTCAGTTGTTGTCTCCCCACCGTCCCACTATGCAAATATCAGGGGGAGCTATGGCAAGACTGCTAACCCATCTCCCTCCCCTGTGCCCCCACCAGCATTCCTGGAGCCCACCATGTGTTGGGGGCTGGACTTTTGAAGCAAAGAGCTGTTTTTGTTAGAGTAGGTGCCCTGTGCGATTTAGAAAGCTGGGAGAACAGAGTTAAAAATCATGTGGAGAGCCTATTTGCACAGAAGAATCCTCCCTCTACAGATGTTGACTCCCCCCCCCAATATGTGGGGTGTGTGTACAGGAACAGTGATGAGGCCATGTGGAAGGGGGCAAGGACAATGGGCTGCCATTCTGCCTTCTTCACAGTGCTCTACACCTAGTGCAATTCTGGGGTACTGTGTGTGGGGTGAACAGTGACTCAAAACAGTGGGGGGTCTCCAGAGAACATTCTGCAAAGTGGCTTCCTTTTTCTAGCAGGGTGAGAAAAAGAAAAAAATCTTGGGAATTTATTTACTTTATGAATAAAAAGCATTTGTATACCTCTGTGTCATAAAGATATACATATCACGGAGGCCTACAGCAACAAAACCATAAAACCCTACAATAAAACCATGAAAAAGTTGAAAACAGACATTGGATGTTCCCAGAAACATGCTTGGGAAATTTTCTCAGCTGCTGATAACATCAAGGTTGCAGGCTTGATATGGGACACCTGCATATTCCTGCACTGCAGGGGGCTGGGCTACCCAAACTTGGCCCTCCAGATGTTTTGGGACCACAACTCCCATCATCCCTAGCTAACAGGACCAGTGGTCAGGGATGATGGGAACTGTAGTCCCAAAACATCTAGAAGGCCAAGTTTGGCCCTGCCTGGGCTAGATGATCCTAAGGATCCATTCCAATGCTACAATTCTATGGTTCTATTTTAAACTCCCTATGTTTTATTATTTTTTATTGGGTGTCTCCTGATCTATTTCCCCCTTTTTATCTTGTGTCTGAGTATTCCCTCCAGGATTAGTGGGGGGCATCTGCCACAGGGGATGGGTTAGGCTGTGGTGAGGTGCATGGATGCACTGTCACAGCCAATGAGACATTCTCACTGGTGCATCTGCACAGCCCTGACCTCCCCACTGCCTCCCTGCCCCTTTATTGATACATGGCAGTGATATCACTGCCAGGAGGCTATAGCTGCAGGTTTGCCAGATGAGCCCTTGGAGTTCTTCTAAGGTCCAGTTGGCATAAGGGCAGGACATAGGGAGGAAAGCCTCTAATAGACCTCAGCACCTGGGCAGTCCTTAAGCCAGGTACTTGCAAGGGGTATTCTATACTGAATCGAGTGCATGACTGGCCTTAAATAAATACAGTGGTACTAGTTCTTTTTTTTATTTATTAAAAACCCCCACCTCTTTTAATCTTCACATTTGCAAGGGGGGAAGTTCTGAATTATGGCACCTTGAAGGCTGTGGCAGACCACATCAACCAGAAACTATGCAACCATTTGTTTCATGCGGCGTGTGTGAGTCTTGCCCCTGTTAGAAACCAGTAAAATACTTATTCCTCGTTATCAGTATGACTATAGCGTATGTGGAAATCATAGCACACATTATTAGAAGGCAGAGCTCATAAGTCTGTGTATCAAATGTGATTATGGTGTGGGCAGGTGGAATGACTGCAGGGGTGTGCTCACTGGGCCAGTTTAACACATGAATGAACATTTGGAAAGACAAATGATCTTTTGGAATGGGCATGCTGATTCCATCAAAGGCCAGTACCTGGTGTTAGAGATTGAGAAAGCGGCGGAACAAAATAAAATAATACACATAGACCTCTTAATCCAACAGGACATTGATGTACACGGAAAGTCAGAATCCATTCTCTGGGCATTATGGCTATCTGCTGTGCTTTACAGTTCGGAATCTGATTGCATTGCTCTTCCAGTGCTGAGAATTTGATTCGCGTTCTCAGCCTCCACTGCAAATTCCATAGACTGACTGAAGCATACAGTGACCATTTCCCTCTGGTTGTTTCTCGACAACTGGAACACAGCTAGGCACCGCACCTTCTTCCAGCACTGTAAATCAAGGAGTTAATCGCCCCAAACTGCCAAAAATCCAAAGGCATGATCGGGTTTCATCAAAACCTTTGTTACATTAAACATCTCAGTCAGCTCTCATTATCCAGATTACGCAACCCTGTTTCTGGAGCTGATTGGCACAGGCTAGTGTTGCATCACTTTAATAACAGAAAAATAAAGTTGTACGGCAGACAAGACTCCCAGGGGCCATCTAAAATAACCGGCTAGTGCCAAAGCAAGATCCAGCCACCCAAACAGTGAATGTGAAGAAAACAACCACCAAATAATGAATGGAGGATATTTTTAAACTGAGCCAGAAATTCAGGACAAAGATGAAAAGCCGAGGAGATCTGCAATTTGGAAGTCCAACAGAGGCTGCCCCTAAGAGACTAGCCAAAAAGTAAGAACTATTGGGTTGTAGGTTGATAGGGCTTACAGGGCATGTTATAGTGATATCTGAATGCTTTTCAATTACTATATGAAGGAAGGAGCTGTTATTACTAAAACAGGGAGCAGAGAATAATTCTTCCCATTTTAGAGATGGGAAGGGAGCGACGGAAGTGAATTAATCCAAGCGAAAATATCATTTGGATTAATACAATTTGTATAATCTTTTGTATAAAGGTCATTTACATGAAAATGCTATATTGCTCTCGGGACCTCTCTACACACTAGCATCTGGTGGCTGGCAGTGTGGCAACATTGCCTTGACTTTATGTTTCCTACCCTGCTGCTGGGAAAGGGACAGCAAAGTGGACATGGTACATATGCTCTGGCAGAGTCAAACTGGTGCTCCTGCCAGCAGGAAGTGAAAGGAACCCTTCTACAGCAAGGGTGGCTAACCTGTGGCCCTCCAGATGTTGCTGGACTACAACTCCCATCACCCCTGACCATTGGCCATGCTGGCTGGGGCTGATGGGAGCTGGAGTCCAATGATGTCCAAAGGGCCTCATGTTAGCTGCCCTTTTTCTAAATCCATGGCTCCCTTATCCAGAGCTGCATCCTGGGAATTCTCCCTTCATCCACACAAAGACTTGGTATCCACTTTCCCCATAAACCTGTTCTAATTTTGCCACCCAGCCGCTCTCATTTCCCACTCTGCTTTGACAACTGTCTTGTATAAAGTTTAATTGCCTCTCCTGAAGCCAAGCGCAAGGAGTGGCCCTTGCTATCTTTAGGGCTGCAGTGTGTCATTTACTACAAAGCCCCAGAATTGTTACCTTTTTCTTTGTAGGCTCCAGACCAAGCTGTTTTACAAGGCAATAATTTGTGGTATCAAAAAATTGCTTCTACAAACCACATCCAGATGTCACATTCAACCAGTGAATGAAACTCTTTGCAATAATAATCCCTGTAGCTTTCACTTCTTTTTGGATGGCATCAAAACTGCTAAATTACACTTTCTTTGTTTTCATGTATATATCAGTAGCAGTTGTGCTAAACAACAGTCATATTTTTGTGTGATCTGTTAATACTCTGAATCACTTGTGCAGTCCAAAAAACCAAAACAAAAACCCCTTACATATGTGATAGGTTTCGTCATGGCCAACTTTCAGATTATTTTGTGTTATAGTTAATGCTCTGGTAACCTCCCATTTACACTACTGAAAAGCCTTTTAAAACAATCTGGAAAATGCATTTGGTCCAGAATAGGGCAGCAAGATGTTTAACTGGGACTGGGTGGTTTGACCACATTAGGCGTGTGCTTTGTCAGTTGCACAGACTCCCAGACCATTTGCAGACCCCATTTAAAGTGCTGGTTTTAACCTTTAAAGGCAGAAATGGCTTGGGGATCAGGTTACCTGCAAAACTGCCTTTTCCAATATGTATCTACGCAAGCCTTAAGTTCGTCTTCGGAGGCCCTGCTTCAAGTGCCTCTGCCAAAAGAAGGGAAGCAGGGAATCACTAAATGTGGGGCCTTTTCTTTGGTGGCACCCCAGTTATGGAGCAGCCTTCCCGGGGGGGGGGCACATGGCACTATCCTTGGGGTTTTTCCCATGACAGGTGAAGCTTTTGCCATTCACAAGACCTTTCAAATAACTTCTGTAACCTGGGCTTCTCAGTTTTTATACTTGTGTTTTAACTTTGCTTTTGCAGTGAGTATTAATTTTTGGTTGTTGTTTTATGTACCTTTTGGTTTTATGTCTTCTTTTGTATTTTAATTAGGTTTTCTTTTACATGCACACATAAACTTTTTTTGCAGATGGAGCTGGCTAGACACGGATGTTCAGAGGAGGGGCACTATGCATATTACTGGGTTGCTAGCCCTCTTTGCTCATTACTTGTGTGAAGGTGGCACCCTCACAGAACTGGAGCTGCACAATTGGCTCTGCCACCAGCATCAGGCAATGACAGCAAATCTGAAACTGGACGGATCAAATGAGCTTCTTGATCACAGAGTACTTTTCTACCCAGATTGGATGGCTTACTTTTCTTCTGACAGAGCTCCTAGGTTTTTTTTTATCTTCCCCACAACAAGCAGGCATTCAACCGGTGCAGCATGACCCATCGTGCCCCAATTTTATGTTGGGAGACACTGGAGAATGAAGCTCCTTCTTCTTCAGCAAATCTGGTTTCTTTGCCATGGACCATGCTTGAACATCAGAAGTGATAATGGAAACTAGTTTCGCTGTGCCTTGCATCATACAGCCATGCTGTTCTTTTTCCTTAACGGTTTAGACCTAAACTCTGCCTAATCCCACTGACTTTTGATAGTTCGCATCTTTCCTGAGTTGCCACAAGCACTTACCAATTTCTGCAAAGCTTGTGCCAGATACACAGGGTTAACATTTCCACAAACAGCTGGTGCTAAGCTTATGGTTGCAAGTGCCAAATGTCTTTTGGAATCAGCCCAGGAGAAAACCAGCATTTAAGCAAAGACAATAAAAGTGGCTAGGCAAATTTTCAAGAGAGTCTCTGTACTTGGAGTTAACCAAACTTATGAATGTTTTACAAAGTATGTGATATAGTAGTTGTGCTTAGCTATGTGCTGAAACCTGCCCGCCAATCTTGCAAATGTTTTCTTCCCCTGCAAAAGAGGCTTCTGTTTTTCTATTTCACTCACCGTTCATCATTACATTTTCAGTGGGTGCAGGATGAGTATACATGATGGTTGCAAATTGGCCAAAGGCTGTGTCAAATTCCCACTGAACTGTTGTCAGGTGCCAAGCAGGCAGCCTCCCTGGCTTCCTGAATTTATATAAACAGCCTGCTCAAGGACATTATGGGGTTTTCAGACAGCACAGGCACCCAGGAAGGCTGCAGTATGCAAACCGCTAGGGGGATGGTTTGCTGAATGAGAGAAATTTTTTTAGCCACCTTGAAAGGAACAAAATAAAATCTCACCCATGAGAATTTCACTAATTCTTTTCTCCACTTTGATAATTTTTACATGCAATTTTTTTCTCATTAATTGACGGAGAATAGTAAATACACACACAGAGAGTCACACACACACATACACACACACACAAGAAATGGTTAGCACCACAAAGATTGTTCTTAGCTAAGCCTTGCCTGCAGTGACTGGAGTGCAGGTGTACCCTTAGAGGTACGGGGACTGACAGATGACAAGGCCAGAATAAAACAACTTTTCACTTTACACCCGTTCTTTATATATTTTCAAACACTTTGAGAAATTAGAAAATATTTACACATATGACCCACCACATTGGCATTTATTCTTTTTCTTTACCCTGTGGTAGTTGTTACTGCTTTCCAGATTAATCTAAATGTAAAATGCAGCCTCCGACCTCGATCTCATAGTTTTCCACTTGGCTTTAGTGAATTTGCATTAGGCTCAGTTTAGGGGCAGGTGAGTAGCTACCCAGAAATAAATGGAACAGTTACCTTTCGTACAGCAACAAAGAGGTGAAATGTGCAGCGTATCCAATCCCTGAATGAAGTAAGTATTTGGGGCATATTTTTTTTAGTCCATTATATGAAGTTGAATATTTGCAGATATAAAGGGCTGCAATATGAAGTGTGGAAAGGGAGGAAAAAAGGGCTAAACTATTAAGCATATGAGCTTCCT
Organism: Podarcis melisellensis; assembly: GCF_964234715.1. Classification (NCBI taxonomy): domain Eukaryota; kingdom Metazoa; phylum Chordata; class Lepidosauria; order Squamata; family Lacertidae; genus Podarcis; species Podarcis melisellensis. The sequence goes on from NC_138537.1 coordinate 51,886,028, forward strand.
CAACTGCACGGTAATTTTGCTTCAGATGTAAAAGGCCGATTACTTCATGACAGCTGGCTTGTAAGTGTATTAAATGGACAGAGGCAAAGAGAGTGTCCTTCAAGATGAATTTCTTGTCATCTTTTCTTGTGGAAAGAGGTTTATCCCATCCCTTCAAAATCTGTAGGGTATCCTATTTTTTTTTAGTCTTAAAATATATATTTGGTTTTCTTTGAAGATGAATAAAAACTGGGGTGCTATTATATTCAGTTCCTACTTTGCAGCATCCAGAAATTCCTTTGCTATTAATATGCTGGAGAAACAGATTTCTTTGATTTTTTTTTCCGTTTAGAAGATCAAAAGCTGTCAGAAATTGTTTCAAAAGAAAAATAAATCTTTGAGAAGTTGGATTTGAAATAATGAGTCTCCTGCATGTTGCCTATACAGTGCGCAGAACAGTTTAATGATAGTTATAATTTTAGTGTCTTGCTACCAGCATCACTCACCTACACAAAACATTTCAACCATCTTCTTAGGCTCCCCTTACCTGTAAATATAATATCAGGAAATTGGATAGAAATTACATGGCAAGTATTATTTTAAAGTATGCATTAATAGTCATTGTTTTTTAAATTGTATCTCAGATGCTGTTCTAAAAGCTGTGTGGAATTTTTCTTCCAAACATTGTCACGACGACTTAATTTTACTTTAGTTGGTATTATGAAAAATGTCTTTTTATTTCATCATTAACATCTGGCTGATAAGAAAAGCAGAAAGCTGAAAATGGAAATGGAAGCAATGCGTCCTTAGTGTTTTATTTCCCTCTGTGAAATGCATCTGGCCTGATCAATGCGTTTCAAAATCCTGAAGTCTATTTTCTGTGAAACACGACACACCACTAATTTTAGGTGACACGTTTTGATGAATAATAATGTCAAGTAACATGGTCATGTTCATCATAGGTCATAACTGAAGAAAAGAAGGATAATGGATTTTGAATACTTAGCATCACACCCTGCATTTCCACGGCTTTTACAAGTTGTGTGTTTTTTAGTTTAGTTTTTTTTTAAATGCCAGCCACAGATAAATTGAGGTTTAGAGGTGAGTGGAGCTTAGCACTTTGGGCACTGTCCTTAAGCTGTCCTTGCACTTCAGATGTGATCGGTCCCATCACCCATCCTATAAAGCTTTAAACATGGCACTGGCTGGATCTTGAAGAATGGATCTATCCCATTCTACACGGCTACCATTTGAATGCCATCCAAACAGAATGCGCCCAATCCTGGGAAAGCCCATGAGATCAAATGTATGTACAGCTATAACCTTACCATTACAATCTGGTGCAAACTCACTTGAGAAGCCACCCCATGGAACTCAAGAGGGATTTACGTGCGGGTGGCGCTGTGGGTTAAACTGCAGAGCCTAGGACTTGCCGATCAGAAGGGGTGAGCTTCTGTTGCTCGGTCCCAGCTCCTGCCAACCTAGCAGTTTGAAAGCATGTCAAAGTGCAAGTAGATAAATAGGCATCGCTCCAGCGGGAAGGTAAACGACGTTTCCATGCGCTGCTCTGGTTCGCCAGAAGTGGCTTAGTCATGCTGGCCACATGACTCGGAAGCTGTACGCCGGCTCCCTCGGCCAATAAAGTGAGATGAGCGCCGCAACCCCAGAGTCGGCCACGACTGGACCTAATGGTCAGGGGTCCCTTTACCTTTAAGCATGCACAGGAGCAAGCTACACATTTCATTCATTTCAGCAGGACTCACTGCCAGTCTGTTGAAATGTGTCTCTGCTGAAAGGATTGCTTGGTGTATAAAATAACAACAAAAAAAAGGGGTGGTGGAGAGCAGGAGGAGCCTTAAAGTTACCCATCAGTGCCCAAATAACAGAATGAGCAAGCACCCAAGTCACCTGGTTACAGTTTTCCTCACTATGGATCATTATCCTGATCCTAAGCTTTGTTTGCTCCAAAGGAAGTCTCACTATGTTCGGTGGTGTTGCTGCATTAGTCCTGGTTCACTTTCCGTAGTTGCATCTTGGGAAGCACACTCACCATACTGACCACCCCAATCATCCTGTTTACATCCCAGTAACTACTGCAAAAACAGGAAATGATGTAGAATGATGTCTAGGCAAAGGGATGCATGTTTGTTATACTGCAAGTAACAGTCAAACATGTGTGTGTGTTTGTCTGTCTGTGTCTACGTGTGTGCGTGTGTGCTGAATTTCTTTTCATCCCAAATTTAAAACATTTAGTGCTTCATAAAGCAGCTGCTATTTAACTGCCAATAATGTTTAACATGAATTTGCACACCGCTACCTATCCTCATACTGTATAATTTATAACACTAAGCCCTTTCAATACTCCAAAATGCCAGATAAACTTTTCTCATTTGCTCTTAATTTGGTCACGCAGGATAATACCAACATCTGAAGGCTCTTTAAACTGCTTTTTTCCCTCTTTAAAAAAAACTGCATTCCTGAAAGCATCACCAATGCTACCTCTGCTCCTTGTCATCTTCCATAATTATTTCCAATCCAAAGCAGTCCTTAATGCGCTTATTAATCTGGCATTCTCCTCAGTGTGAAGCACATTCAGCTCTATTAATTTTTAAAAACCCTTTTTATGGGGGACTGCAGATGCTTGGCTATTACTGAAAAGCTATTAGAAGTTAACACCTTTCTCTCCCCAGAGACTGGCAGCATCCAAATGCCTTCAAATGCCACCCTATTTTACATTATTAGCTGCTAAGACTAAGATATATATATATATATATATATATATATATATATATATATATATATATAGACACACACACACTACTGAACTGCTAATGCTATTATTAGCTAATGGCAGAATTCTGCATAGCATTTAGATACATATACTGGGTGCACAGAGACAGTCAGAGAGGGTTTGCTAGTTTTTTTATTTATCTGTTCCTGAACAATAATATTGCTGAACAATAATATTGTCTCTCCAGAGGTTTCCGCCACTTATGCTATATTTCCACAAGTAGAGATTCCTTAGGCCTCTACTTAACTCTTCATAGTTATCCTTTTCCTAATTCTGCTTTTAAAAATGTGCCCCTTAATCAAGGATTTGTGGGTGCATCATAAAATCACATAATAGCTCATTTGTTAACAGCCCCATGCATAGGCCTAGGATTTTTTCTTTGTGTGGTACATGTGCACGAGACAATTTCCCTTTCCTTCTCCTGTCCCTTACATTGTCTGTGATGCTGTTTTGGAGGATCCCTCAGCCCTGGAGAGAAGCCCTTTGGGAGTGGGGCCCTATAGTTGAGATAAGAGGGACTGAAGACCTCCAGTATGCACGGAGAAGCATGTTTCTTTGGATCCTGGCCATAGAAATTAAGGAGAAATGAAAAGAAGAAGAAAAAAGGTTGATGTTTTCAATTAGGTGAAGGGGGTTGCCCCCATTTGTAACTATGGCAACAGAGCAACATATTTCTAATGGAAATAGAACTTAACTGGCTGGCTAAGGCCATTATCTTTACAAAGCAACTGATTTGGTTGGTTTCCTCTTATAGTTTCTAGCTCACATCAACAAGATCACAGGTGTGGAAGGGAGCCACAGATATCATCCAGAATGACTCCCCAAACCTATAACAACATGAATAGCATCATGTACAGTTTAGTCTAAAAATGACAAAGGGCAAACTCAACATTTATGGGAAGGTGGCCACTGACTTTAATGGACTTTGGATTGGAACTTTATTGAAGAACAATCTCAGATGAGTAATGGTTTCTCTTTTGAACCTACCTCATCGACTTATTCTTTGGCTAAATAAATGTAACAGGAGCTGTCAGGGAAAGGTCCACAATTCAGCACATGCTTTGAAGAGACAAAAGGCCTGAGATCCAGTCCCTGGTCTCCCTCAGAAGAGCATAAAAGAGGACTCTCATCTCAAGCTTTGGAGAATCACTGCTAGCCAACCCTGAGCTTGACAGACCAGTGGTCTAACTTCATATGAGGCCTCTTCCTATGTATATTCAAATTTGATGCTAAATATATTTGAAAATCTGCTACAGAAATGAGCAACAATAAATCTTTGACAGTATGAAGAGCCGGATAGTATGGAGTTTACAAGCATAAAATTAATCTCACCCTAATTATGCAGGACCACTGGGTGACCTTAAATCCCCATTTATAATATATATCACCATTTCAACCACCATTTATCATATGGACAAAATAATACTGAACCTATATGAACACTTAGGAAAAGTGAACATGTTCCTGCATTTGTTTTGTTGTTGTCGTCCATGGTTATGCTTATCCTGCAAGAGCTTCTATGTAAAATGGCCCAAGTATGATTTTCAGACAAGACTGACTCCATACCTCTTAGCTAGAAATTAAGCTGTTCCACATGACATAAGCTTTTGAATTCATGACACTGTTTACACATGCATTGCCAAAAAGCTAAACACGCACAAACTTTCAAAATGTGAAGAAAACTTGCTTCTACTTGCATGCAGTTTTCCTCCCTCCCCAAAAATCATTTTAACTTTTCGTTATTCAAAACAATTTCTCTCTAAATTAAAAGAACAAAGTACTGCAACCAATAGACAAAAACAAAACAGCACTGTTTCTTTTGAGCCAAGGAACACCAGAGTACGACAGAACATATTTGTTGGGGCAAAGCCTCTCTGGTTTTGCTGAAGATATTGTGAGACAGTGGTGTGTGTCCATGTCATTGTGAGTTCATTGTGTCTCTCTGCCTGTGAATGGCATATGATGGTTTTCATCCACACAGTCCTGACTTGTGGCACTAGTGCTGTTTCTGCTTGCTGAGTGTAGCAGAGCTGATGGATCACTCTTGCTTACCAAGAAAAGCAGGGGGGGGGTGAGGAGGCAGTGGGGAGGCTGGCATGGTACAAATGCCCTGTTCCTACCCCTTTCCTGTCTGATAAGTAACCGTGACACACCTGCTGGTAAGCTAGTATAGCAGCTCCCTGCTACCTTGTAAGCTGCTTTTATTTCCAGGGACCCTCTCCTGTTTCTGTGCCTGCTGCTGGGTTGTTGTTGTTGTTGTTTCTGCACAATTTCTGTATTTCCTGGTGCAGTGCTACCCCTTCCCCTCCTTGTCCAGGCTGAGCATGCATAGGATATTGAGCAATAATTGGAACTTAGGATGGCTCTGCCCATCTCCAGAGCCGACATTCATGTGAAGTCTTCCCTTCCCCAGAAAACTGCAAAGATAGAGGCTGTTGTTGTCTCTCGAGCAAACAAAGAAACATAAAGTGACTTACTTGGGAAGGGATTTTTCTTATACAGATGGGCTGAGGCTTTGATTCCATTGAAGCATGCACATTCTTTTGAGGATTGGAACTTAAAAGCACGTAAAAAATATTAGAGAACATCATTTTTGAACTAGCAGCAATGGTTGGGAATTGCATTTTCTTTCTTAAAAACAGCTTTATGTCTGGGCTACTCATCTCCGAATCGCACTGCTGTAGAGGAAATAGGGCAGTGTTCAATCGGGAGGATCAGCTGCTGTGCTGTTGGCTACTCTGTGGAGGGCTTTAAATCAAAATGCCACTTTGCACGTTAAGTTTAAAAGGGAAATGCACTTTCTGCTTCAATCCGGGTTGGGTTTCTAACTTTGGATATCTGTATAAATGATAGAAAGTGAGGAGCAACCCCTAAGCTGACATTTATTTAAGTAATACACCAGCAATTGTATTGAGGGTGGGGGGCATAAGTCGAAGACATGATTTGCAGGTTTAAGGTTCTAGATTCAATCCATAGCATCTTGGAATGATTGGGAATGATTGGGGAACCCCTCTCTGGATCCCTGGAGAGCCACTGCAAGTTGGTGTAACTCAGTAGTGCTTACTTCTGAATAAGGATTGGCGAATCTGTCAATTTCAGTTCCTTTCAGCTTCTAGTTTTTCCAGTTTCCAGGTCAGTTCTGCACATTTATGCAACAGTGTGCAATTTTTCTTTAATGTAAGCAAATCATTGTGAAAATTCACAAGCACAATTCTCCCACAATTCTCCCATTTTTGTAGGCAATTCTACCTAAGACACACAATTTTGCAAAACATTTTCACCTAATATAATGCATCCTTGTATGTTATTTTCACTGATATGTGTATTTATCTTCACCCTGTGTTCTACTTCATGCATTGTGTCCCTGTTACTTGGCCGGAGAACTATACCGCAAAATTCAGATAAGTGCAAATTTCAAACAGTGGCTGGGTTCCACTTGGTGTGTGTGTGTGTGTGTGTACACATATATATGAAATTGTGACTTAAGTAGGTTCACCTTTAAAAGCAAACTGAATCAAATTTCTGCCCCCTCCCTCCTTCCCAGTAGACATGTATAGGATTACACTGCTAGGGAAATGATTGTGCTCAAACATAGTCTGGAATAATGGCAGCAGAATTTGCCCATTACGTTATATCTCAGAACCTTGTGGTGAAGCCAAAAGGTGGGGAAAAAATATAGGGCACTCTGACCTGGCTGTTTCAAAAGAAACGAAAGGCAACAGAGGAGCTTAAGTAATGTTAAAGTTTTGTTATCAAAGTAAAAGCCTGATCTCACATCTTTTGACCCAAACAACTCATTGATTAAGCAATTAATGTTATTGTGATCCCTTCGCACACCCTACCCCCTTTCCCATTATCTTTAATTGCCCCTTTCTTTAGAAAGCAGTGAAATCAGAGAGCAGAACAACTTGTTTGGAAACTTTTTAGCTTCTGCAATAAATAAAAACCTCTCCCTAACTGGGCCAATTCCCTTTCTATTAAACAAATATATTAATTGTCTAAAGAGAAGAATGACCCTTTCAAATGAAACATAATTAGGTAATTATGTAATTAGACTGTTTTCTAAAATGCACATTATGTGCTAAGTAGGCAAGACTTGCTTCTTGATTGGCATTCCAGCCTTTCCTTCAATTATTCCATTGTTATAAATGTTCCTTTATAAAAAGGCTTTCCTATAGCCTTGTCCACACACACACACACACACACACACACACACACACCAAACACTGCCAAATAGAGCCTCAGTGGATGGTAACACACCTGCTGTTTGGTCAAATTATCATGATTTTTTTTGTGGTGTGTGTTTGCCCAGAAGTGGCTACTACTGTACCTCTGAAATGGGCAGGCCTTGGTATTGATCAGGGCAGTTCATTTGAGTTCTGTTGGGTTTCGCTGTCTGCGTACACATGTAGTAGGGTCATTTTGTCACAGTGCACTTTTGTAAGTAGCAGTTAGCAGTTGTATGCACCTTTGTGCAATAACTTCATCTAAAGTTCCAGTTACAGATAGGTAGCCGTGTTGGTCTGCCATAGTCAAAACAAAAAAAATTCCTTCCAGTAGCACCTTAAAGACCAACTAAGTTAGTTCTTGGTATGAGCTTTCGTGTGCATGCACACTTGTGGTGTGCATGCACACTTGTGGTGCATGTGGTGGTATCTGAAGAAGTGTGCATGCACACGAAAGCTCATACCAAGAACTAACTTAGTTGATCTTTAAGGTGCTACTGGAAGGAATTTTTTTTGTTTCATCTAAAGTGTCAGCTACCATCCCTGTGGTCTGTACATGCAGATGGACGTGTTTCCAAATAGTGTGCAAAAGTGTTCTCTATTCCCTTCCCCTCAGTTAGTGGTTCCACAGAAGTGTGCCTTTCAAAAGACAGGAACTGGAAACTGGTGTGTTGCTATTCTGATATTCTGATAATATATAGCAGTATACGGAGGTGGCTCAATTACTGTACCTATTTTGCCTGTTTCATTCATTGACAACAGGGTGAAGTGCAGTGGCACAGTCCTACAATGCCGGTATCCTGCTTTTGTATTTGTTTCTTACTTTTCCACCCAGGAACTCAAGGTTGTGTATGTTTTCCTCCCCCCTTTTATACGTGCATCAGCCCTGTGAGGTAGGCTAGGCTGAGTTAATATGTGTTCATAGGACCAGATTGAACTAACGTGGTGTGCTAATGGAAACCAGCCCAAGGATTCCCATTGGTGCACCAGGACTTCTCCCCTCCTCTCCCTTCCACCCTCTAATATGCTCTGGAGGGTTGGGAGAACCCCTCAGAACCGTGAGGGTGGATGAGGGGAAGGGAGATAGGTTCACCTGACATAATGGCACAACACTGACTTCCACCATCAAGCAGCAGTTCTTGTCAATAGATTGCGGGGGAGGAGGAGATGTAAGGGGTCCGATCCACACAGGGCCAGGAAGTGCAGTTGGCATCTTGGTGAGGTGGGGGGTGGGGTGGGGAGATTTTTCTACTGCAGGGTACCTTTTTCTCCGGAACAGAAATTAAATTCCAGTTTTATCATTAACCCCAACATATCTGTGATGGTGTTAGGCTGATTAAACTGTTTGCATAACCTTATTAGGTGCTGAAAGGGGTGGGGGTGGAATGTAGTCAATTTAAATGCTAGTTATTTGCCCAGTTAGCAAAAGCCCATTTTTCCTTGCCAAAAGTGTAATTCTTTTGCTTGAGATTTAGACCGTAGATATTGACAGAAGAATAGATAATAGATAATTGATGTCAAAGGCTGAATAAGGAAGTTGTCGATCAGCCGGGGTCTACGTTATCTCTACGCAATGTAAGATCAAGCAATGGCAAATTGTTGCTTGAAAAATTGCGGCATTGAAAAATTCTTTGGGAAGAGTGGGGAATATAGATGGGTTTTTTTTTCCAAAAGGCCTGTTTCCCTCTCCTGCCTTCCCAACTGAGCTGCTGGATCTAATTATGTGTATTTTGCAAAATTGAATTTTTAGAGGACAGTTATAATGTTCAAACAAGCACAATGTAGAATAACCCATCTTCACCATCTAATCCAGAGGCATTCATACTTGGTCTGTGGTCTGTCCTCGTATCAAAAAAATAACAGTCTCCTGAAATGCCAAGCAAAACTGGAAGTCTCACTGAATGTAATAGAATTTATTTATGTGTAAATAATATGTGCAGGATAAGGGTGCTCATCTCACTATTGTGAGCCCAGCAATACACTAGAGAACATTTTTTTCCCCTTCCATTTTCTGTTGCATGAGATTTTTCAACTGTTCTTATATGTTTTTCAATGCTGATTTCAAATCTGAAATCGATTTTCATGTACATGCTATAATTATCTTTCAATTTCCAACTTTTGCTGATATGTCATATTTACACTGGGGATAAGTGGACACTGGCACGTTGATCTACCCTAACCACATGGTAATTATTGTTTTGCAAACTTAATTTTTCTTTATTTTTATAGTTTTGTAACCTAAATATTTGTATTTTTCAGATTGGACCATGGCTTCTTCAAGTAGACAAAAATGTGTAAACAAGCCTGATGCCTTTTATTATGCATGTGGCTGCTACACACTTCCTCGTCAAAGATGCAATATAACAGCATTTGTGAGGCGTGCCTATAAAAGCTATTTTGAAATTCCCCTTGGCGACCAAGACAAGAAATATTGTTTGTCACAATTGTGAAGAAATGCTTAGTGACTGGACAAGGGAATACATTTTTTTGCATACTCCAACTGTACATAGATACACATGTCATTTTCAATGCTATACATGTCATGTTCAATGCTATATAAGTCACTTACATTTATACTCATATTGTACTACTTTGGCTATGTGTTTAATAAAATATTGAATTCTTGCACTGTGAAACACAAAGATTACAGTATGGTGAAAAGTGAAAAACATGAATTGCAAAAAAAAAAAAACCACACAAAAAAAACACCCTAGAGCTTACAGAACAAAACCAGCTTCAGATATGAAATCAGCATGTCGAAATTAGGTTAGAACAACTGCAGGTGTCAATGCAACAAGATTTTTGTTCCCAAGTGAATTGGAGGGCTGGCTGCATGCTCTGACATGCTAGAAGACTGGTTTATCTTATGGATCAGCACCAACTTTGGCAGCCTTGAACATGCAGTCCCTCTAGATCAGGGGTTCCCAAACTGTGGTTCAGGGACCACCAGCGGTCTGCAATCCAATCAGAAGGTCGGTGGTTCAAATCCCCGTGACGGGGTAAGCTCCTGTTGCTCAGTCCCAGCTCCTGCCAACCTAGCAGTTCGAAAGCACGTCAAAGTGCAAGTAGATAAATAAGTACCGCTCTGGCAGGAAGGTAAACGGTGTTTCTGTGCGCTGCTCTGGTTCGCCAGAAGCGGCTTAGTCATGCTGGCCACATGACCCGGAAGCTGTACACCGGCTCCCTCGGTCAATAAAGCGAGATGAGCATCACAACCCCAGAGTCGGTCACAACTGGACCTAATGGTCAGGGGTACCTTTACCTTTACCTTTATGGTGTGCCTGCAAAAATACAATTCAAAACAATACAGCATCTAGTACAGTGTAATAGAATTGCTGCGAAAGAAAAAATAAATAAGTGGTCCACAATGAACCTCAGCAAGCTTCAAGTGGTCCATGAGAGGAAAACTTTGGGAGCTGCTGTTCTAGATGTTGTTGGATTCCAGCCCCCATCAGCCCCACCAGCATTGCCAATGGTCAGAGATTATGAAAGTTGCAGTTCAAAACATCTGGTGGGCACTATGGCGCGGAAGGCTGTATTACTGAGTTACAACCTGAACTAAGATGTTGTGTGCAAGCAGAACTACTGCCAAAGTTAAGAGGTCAGTCACCAACTGCTTGAACCCACTGAGTCTGAAAAGGTGGAAGATTACTGGTCTAGAACACCCTGTCAGCTTGCACCGAGGAAGCTGTCATTCAGAGATTGCCTGCTAGTACAAACGTCTAACTGGGGGAACACCTGATAATTTTACTTTACTTTCTCTTCTTCTGCAACACATCTAATCTAGATTGCAAACATGCAGTCTATTTTAATTATTGTAAAGCTCCTAGCATGACTACTTCAAGAAAGCCCAGATTTCCCAGCGCATTGCTGGGCTGCCTCCCAGCATAGCTGCATAATGTTTAGTAAGGGTTGGATTCTCCCAGAATGTTCAATAGTTTAGAGAGGACTTGAGTAGAGCACAAGGAGTGAAGAAGGTCATCAAGGGCAGGAGGAGCAGGGGCACGGGGATTAAACAGAGGATGTGTGTGCAGAGAAGGAGGCCGTTTAAGGCACAGCAGCCTTGTGTCATAGCGCTGAAGAACAAGATGCTTGATTATTTGAAAACGAAAGCTGAGATTCTGAGAAAGCCAAATTCTGCAGCACATTCCAGATTCCATGCTGAGTGATGCCTATGCAGAATATGCAAAGCTCTGGATTTAGGTTTTCCTTTGCAGCTGTGTGCCCATGTGTTAGACCGATATACATTTCTTCTTTAAAAAACCAGCGGCATTATTTTTGCGATGTTAAAGGAGGAGGAATTCACAATTTCTTAATTCAGGCCATAGCTTTCATACCAGATGCAGAGCTATGCATGATGGCGAACATCCCAGTATCCACCGGTGTGCAGTTTAGGACATCTGGGACATTAGAATTCCTTCTCAGGAAGTGCCATTAGTAGCTTCATTTTTTAAAGCATGTGTGTTGAAATGTACGAGTCCAATTTTTTTGGTTACAGTGCCCTCCAAAGAGACAGGGAGCTCAAAAGAGGACACTGGTCTCTATTAAAGTTGTATATGTTAATGTATATGTAGAGATACGCACTTTTTTATAGGAAAAAAAGAAAGTGACTGTACTTTAAATGGACATACAATACACCTTACCCTAGTGGGAAAGACTGTGATCAGGTCAACAGTGTGCCTGCTCAGTCTGTGGTCTAGGTCCTAGGTGCTGATGGGTGTTGCCTGCTAATTAGTACTGGTCTAAGTTCAAGGTGATGGTTTGCATGTGTAAAGAGCTAAACAGCTTGCGACAAAGATACTTGAAAGATCATCTCACCCTTTATATCCTCAACCAATCCCTGCACTCTGAAGGTGTGGGCCTCCCCCACAGACCATCTTATCAGGAGATCCATTCTGTACAATATAGGAATCGGGCCTTTAGTATTGTGGGACCTACCCTTTGGAATTCCCTCGCCTTGAATATTAGACAGGCGACATCTTGGTTGTCCTTTTGGTGCCTCTTGATGGTTTTTTTTTGCTTCCAATAAACCTTTTATGTAGAGATCTTAAAAGGTTTATTATTTCCCAGTGTTGGAATTATTTATAATATACTTTTAATTGTTTTGTTGCTTGTTATTTGTTTCTCTGGGCTCCTCCGGGAGGAGTGGGATATAACAAATGGGATGTAAATGTAATTAACTGATTAACTAAAAGCCCCGCTCCTCACCTGCTGTCCCTTCTGGACAGCCTTCAAACAGAGGACAGTTCTCTGTAAAACAGCCCATGTGACCACCTTATCGTTGGTGCAATATGACCCAAATCTTGGTGCAGTGCCATCGGAAAACGCCAACTCTAGGCTGAGGGCCAGCACCACTGTTGCTGTGCCTTGCCCCAGTATTTCACCATGATGTCTTACATGGGGACACATGCAGAAATGTGTACCCAGAGAGGGTTGTGGTAGTGTGTGAAGAGATCCTGTCAGGTCTGGCTCTCTTGCCACCCGAAAGGCAGCACCGCTGGCGCCACTGCAGCTAAACTTGTCTGACTGGACTAGGCTGCAGAGTTTTACCCAGGAGTTCAAACACCTGTTCTTAGGTTTGGGACTCCAAGCAAAATGCTAATATGCCAGAGCTTTGCATTAATTTGGTTTTGTTCAAAGGCTGTTTTTACACCTCTTTGACTAATGGCACTCAAATCTTAAACACATCCTCAGAGATAAAAGGCATCATTAGTTAAGTCCGTAACTAGTTCCAAAGCATTAATTGCTAGTCTTATATACAGGCCAGGAATTAGTCTCATCTACTTTTAATCAAGAGAAGTTGATCCTCTGTATAATGAACATACCTCAAAGCATCAGGTCAAAGGTAACAATGACTTGCATTTTATCTTCCTGCAATCTGCTCTGGAACAACAGGTGAGGTGACTGGATAAGTTTTTAAACACACCCTTGCTCTTCTAACACTAAATGAAGCTCTATGTGCTGTATAGGCAGGGATCACCAAGCCTAATAAAGCAAGGCTAACTCCTATAGGTCTAAACTGGTTTAAATTATCTGTGGGTGTCCTGCCTCAATCCCAGGAAGGACCCACATAGCAAGTCAGATCAGCTGTCAAAGCACCATGAAGAGCGAACAACTTGTTCTGACAAGCATTTGAAGTCTACAAAGTCCTTTGAGCCTCTGCCTTCAGTCCACCTTTCCTTGGCTCCAGGTTTTTCTTGGTAAACAAGTTTCTTAAGGGCCAACACTCTGGCCTGAAGATGGACACTTCTCCTGTGCTTCCAGACCTTTCCCCCAGGTATACTAATTATTTGCAAAAACATATGCAAGAATGTAAAGGTAAAGGTACCCCTGCCCGTTCGGGCCAGTCTTGCCAGACTCTAGGGTTGTGCGCTCATCTCACTCTATAGGCCAGGAGCCAGCGCTGTCCGCAGACACTTCCGGGTCACATGGCCAGTGTGACAAGCTGCATCTGGCTAGCCAGCGCAGCACATGGAACGCTGTTTACCTTCCCGCTGCTAAGCGGTCCCTATTTATCTACTTGCACCCGGAGGTGCTTTCGAACTGCTAGGTTGGCAGGCGCTGGGACTGAACAACAGAAGCGCACCCCGCCACAGGGATTTGAACCGCCGACCTTTTGATCGGCAAGTCCTAGGCACTGAGGCTTTTACCCACAGCGCCACCCGTGTCCCTATGCAAGAATGTAGAAAAGAGTTAAACCCATGCTACACTATATTTCTGCACCATAATTTTATTACCAAAAACTTTTATTCAAATATATGCATTGTCATATTTATCTGTTGATGTACTTGTTACTTTAGGAAACCAAGAGCATATATCCATATAATATATGTATAATAATGTTTATAGTATGCAAAGATTCTTGATATTTGTACTGAAACCAGAGGGTGGCAGGAAATTGAGATTAATGAGTGAGACAGGAAATATCTATGCAGATAAGGTCAACATACATTTTCAGAAAATTCCATACCTTGAGGGAACAGGGGGTACAACCCCCGTTCTTCTTCCATGTTTTCATTATCCATGGATTATGAACACTTGCCCAGTAATATGCATGCATGAATGAATCAGCTGTTACTGTTTTGTGCTAAATCATCCTGTGAATTTTGGAAGTTCTCTGTGTTGATGTTACTGGGCTTTTGGCAGTCTGGATACACCTTGCTTGTTGAAGCAAAGAGTTGCATGAATCTTTTTCTGAGTTTTTCTGAGTTGACTTGAAAAGGTGTTTTGGGGATCATTCTTTAGAGATAGTAAGACTGACACTAACCATTGTGACAGATGTACAGCTGCCACTGCCTGAAAATGACTCAGCTCCTGTCCTCCTCCTCCTCTTTTCCCAGCATTGCCTAATCATGCCAAAAGGGGCAGTGATTGTGACACCATCCCTTTCCAAGTTTGTGTATCTCTGCTTTCTTTGATTGGCTGCTGCAGGCAAGGGCATTGGCGCAGGGGCATAATGTGTGTGAGGGGAGGCAGGGGGCCCATAGTCCTGTGTGCATGATTTTTCAGGGGTGCAAGCCAGGTGACCACATGCAAGGATCTCTGTCCCACCCTGCCTACCTCGGCGGGTGTGTGTGTGTGTGTGTGTCTGAGTCTCAGAGCCCTGCTCCCTTACTGAATAGTCACCTGGACAGCATCAGGGTGGGGAGTTCTGGCCAAGTGCCGTGTTTGTTGACTGGACCCCACCACGCATAGGTGGCCAGGACTGAGCTGGTGTGCGGGCTCTGTGAATGTTTTGTGCCCTGTGTGTGCATGCCCAACAATGTTGGCAGTGAGGCCCGGCCTGGCCTGGCGGGTTCTGTTGACCTCCCACAACCCCTCCTGGCATGTGCACACCGGCATGCATGCCCCAGGTGCCAGAGAGGATGCAAAGCGGCTGCGTTGGTGCGCTTCCAGCACAATGATGCCATGTCATATGCTTTGTGTTGACTAGACATTACAGCAGGATGAGGTGAAGGAGATGCAGGAGTGATGCCTTTGGTATTGGCCATGCATGTGACATCATGCCCAGTTCCAATCTAAGAAAATGCTCCAAGAATCTAGTTTACTTTAAAGATATTATTTGGGGGTATTCTGCCCGGAGAATTAACCACAAATATTCATATTAACGTTTCCACATTGGGAATGATCTTTAAAATAATAAATGTCTTTGTACAAACACAGTTTGCCTTCTGAATAACAATGACGTTGAGGGGCGGAGGAAGAATTCCATAGGACATGGGTCAGCATCTAATTTCTAAGAGGTACCAGATTTCCAACTGAAGAGTCAGCTTGTGCCCATAGATGCTCAGGCCCAGGCAATGGAGACTTTGTCAAAATCCTCTCTGTCTATGCACTTCAGTCAGCAGCCCTGTTCAGGCACTGAAGCGGCACATGGAGAAGGGGACAATTCTGCAGGACCTACCCCTGGTCACCAGCCTGGCTCCCTGGACTTGAGATGTATGTACGGGGAAAGCTTTTACACAAGCAGCTGTAGGCACATAGGCTTCCATGGTATAAATGTCCACATTAGGAGGGTGAGTTTAGTGCCATACATGATGTTAGGGATAGTGGTGCAATTCTGTCTCCCCTCCATCCGTCTAGGACAAGAGGAGAACTCTCACAAGCTTCTGCTGCTTCCACACTGGAGGAGATGGAACTACAGAACCCCCTCCCTGTGTCTGCACTAGCATGAAAGGGACCAAGTTTCAAAATGCTCTATGTGTGCAGAGGTGGAGTGATGGTCCTTGAGATCAGAAATGGATGAGACGTCTGGAGAGCCTTTGGGAGCTGGCTGTGGCTCCTGGGCGTCCAGTTCTCCATCACTGGTGAAAGATTTTAGAGCATTCTTTCTTAACTGGTGCCTCCCATATGTTTTGACTATAGTTCCCATCATCTCTGATCATTGACTGTGTTGGCTAGGGCTGGTGCCTCTGACTGCCTTTCTTGTTCCCGCACTCCTGCACCTGACTCTTCAGACTGACAGAGTGGCCCAGAAGCAGCATATCCCTTAGGTGACCAGTAGAGGCACTACTAGGCAGCCTTGAGATCTGTGTCTTGGAGACAGGTGACCCAGGACTGGCAGGTTGAGGAGCCAACCAAACTGGGTCGGAGGAGGGTTATTTTTTTTGCTGCAGCCTGGCAACAGCCTGGATTGCCTATTCACCACTTCTTGTCATGGCGTAGTTGGCAGGATCACCTGTCTGTTGCCAGGTGAATTGCAGCATGACAACACTACATTCTTACATTTATATATGGGGGTGGGGAGGGAGAGAACAAGCCGCTTGTCTCCCTTGAGTTCCAGGCACATGTTTTTAGAAATAAATATGACCAAAGAATCTCACAGGGAAAAATAACTTGGGGGACAAAGTCATGAAAGAAAAATGGTGAGAAAGTGTTAAACGGCACCCTAACTCCTCTACTTTTGACATTGTGCCAGGACAGTTGCCAAACATTTTAACATGGCATCAGCTCGAGTTAAAACGGGAAGCTATCCCTAGTATCTTCATTTTCATTTATGGACTGCTAGATTTGGAAATTTGGTTCTGTTCCTTTTAAGATGGTGTGCTCCTTTAAGAAACCAGATTTAGATATATATCCTTTAAAATCCTGCAGCTTCAGGGAAGTACGGATCCAGATTTTGGGGTGTAAACTCATATTTTCTTGAAATAATTTGCAACTATCATTATAATGCATCTACCGTTTAAAGTTACCACTGATGACTGTTTAAAATCAAGCAGAAAAGCAAAGACATCTTTGATGGATTATCAAGTTCTCCACATAGCATAGGATTGCAAAACGACACCATGCCACTTATCTTTCAGCCCCATTAAGCTTAAGGCGCTGAAATTGCTTTAAAGACTTTTGACAACTTCGGCTAGATTCTTTCTATCCCCTTTACCACTTCTACTTAGCCATTGTCACCATTTTGTCAGAAATTAATTCTGTTAGTGGTGAGGTTGGTAGGGATGTCAAACTGCTTTAAAAGGCTGGTAGTTGGATATGTAAGTATCAGTTTGCATCTGGAACTTTCTTAAAGTATCACCAGCATTCCCTTTTAACCCAAAACATTCATCCATAAGCCCTAAACTGTATCTTATTTAAGAAGTATGCATGTATTGTAATTGTACCAGGGCCAAATGAAAGAAGATGGGCTTCTGCCATGATGGTGGTTTTCATAATTGCAACTCTTTTGATATCAGACTAGTGATTTTCATTAGTTTAATATAAAGATACTTGAATCCTTTCCAGGAGCTGTTTAATGAATTACCCAGACTACCTCAACTGTTACAACAGCAGCAAAATCACCAGTGGCCAGATTCAATAGCAGCATTAAATAGATCTGCTCTTAGATTGCTAGGAGTCACATTGCTAAACAAGCAATGCCACAAGTAAGTTAGCAAAGATGGTGGGGCAGAAGTTCTACATGATGATATACATATGTTCAGTGCTGACTGAAATCAATTTATGCACAAGCTGAATAAGCTACATCTTTGCCTATGTGCCAGTGTATATGCAAATATAAAAGTTTATTCTTTCTATCGCCATTGCCTTTTCTGTTAGAATAATGCACTTTTTTTGGTAATGCTACAGAGCCTCTTAAACTTGACAACACTTGGGACCTCAGCAAGCCTTAGGCTGTGTATACATTACCGTTTACTCTGGGTTCACTGCACTCCCAATGCTGTTTGTTTGAAGCTGAGAACACATCACCCGCAATCCATATGTGTCCTGTAACTTCTTGAGAAATGCTCATTTTTGATGTGCTTCCCCTCAAACCAATTTCTATCCAATTAAAACATGGAAGCAGTTAAGCTGTGGTGTGTTCATTTCCCAAAAATGCAGGGATGTTAATACCAATATACTTATTTATCCGTCCTTACACTATAGGCTTTGTTTCTCATTCATCCTCTTTTGCTTGGTTACGAAGAGGCTGTAGTTCTTCTAGCCAAGAACCTCAGGGTCAAAGTTCAGGGTCCCTGCCCTGGCCTCCACAATGGGTGGTCTGCCCTGGCTGTTCCCCATGGCCTGAGCACTGAGCCTTTCAGCCTCCAAGTCCACTCACTAGCACCTTGTGGGTGTAACCACTTTCTGCTTCCTCCCTGTTACCACTGCTGGCTTTCTGTGCCCCCAGTTTTGTGCTACACATCTGTTGTACAGGTGTGCTTTTAGAAACCATGTATTGACAGAGCCCACAAATCTAGGGGTACGAGCCAGAATAACATTTAAAAATACAGTCAAATTTGTATAAACCACAAGAGAGTTGCATGGTAACAAACAGAGATGGCTAGAAGGCCTGGTTGAGCCTCTTGTTCTGAGGTCTCCTACAGAAGATGTATGGCCACACAATTTCACTCAGCCTTTAGAACAGGCTTCCTCAACCTCCAGATGTTTTGAGACTACAATTCCCATAATCCCTGACCACTGGTCCTGCTAGCTAGGGGCAAAAACATCTGGAGGGCCGAGGTTGAGGAAGCCTGCTTCAGAACATTGCAGTAATGACCTTATTGGGAATATATAGGAACTCCCCTTAAAACACCAGGATGAATGGCCATTATTCATCTTTCCAAAGCTGCAAGCTTAGTTTTGCAATAGCACTGAAGTTCCTAGTTCAGGGGCTGGTTATTCAAATTATACTGAACTGTCTGTCTATGATAATTCGTGGGATTGTTTGAAAAACCAGTTTTGTGCTTTTAAGATGAATACTTCCTCAAAATTAGCCACATGGAACTTTAGGCCTTGTTATTGCTTTCCATTTTTTTATTTTTTGGCTCTGTTGCACATTACCTCAAACCCAGCCTCATACATGTGTTTTCCAGTTTAACTGATATTTTCCAGCATTAGTTTATAATAACCACATGGAAGACTTTCACATCAGCAGAGTTCTTGTTAACTGTTTAATTCAGTGAACGGAGATCTGCAGAAATGACTTAATGACACCTGCACACTGAACTGTGCTTTCAATAGTTGAAAGTATAAAATGTATAGCAAATTAATATTTCTCCTTTCCCAGTCATTCACACGTTATCTCTGTTTATCTTCTATTTGCAAACAAAGTAAAGCAAAATAATTCATATCATATAGTAGAATATTAAGACACTACAAAAAAAAATAGCAGAAAAAGTTAGTTGAATCAGGCCCAGGGATCTCAGGTTGAAAAGATCTAAGGGTCTACTCCCATTGCAATTTAATATCTGAAGGTGCTGCCTCAATCACAGAAATGGTAACAGGAATAGTAAGAAGATAATCTCCCCCCCCCTGACTAACCCAGACATCACAAGTATTGAGTAATCAGGAACAAATCCATTTATTTTATTGCATTTTTATCCCACCTTTTTGTCCAATGAGCTCAAGGGGGTGTACTTGATTCTTCCAATCCTCTTTTTTTTTAATATAATTTTTTATTAAGTTTATGAGATACAGAATCCAACTTCCAATTACAAATTTCCATAGATCTAGTGGACTTCCCCCCTCTTCCGAACCCTGCATTCTCTGTACATTCAAAACATCAGCAATTTGTTAACTTATTTCAAACACAATAATGTATCTTTCATTTTATCGTGATGTCTAATCTCTAGGACCTTGTAGTCCAAATCCTTAAGCTTTTAATTTCAACACAATAAAGTTATTTCATTACACCACCTCTAACTTCTTGTACCTTATTTTCCATTTCAAAAGTTTACAAATGCTGAAGCTATAGTTTCCTAAAAGGAGCATTTTTTTAACATTCATACAACTTATAATGCTTTTTCAAATAGTCCTTAAATTTTTCCCAGACTTCCTCCGTTGCTTCTTCTCCCAAGTCTCGGATTCTGCCAGTCATCTCGGCCAATTCCATATAGTCCATCAACTGCGTCTGCCAATCTTCCAGCGTGGGTAAATTTTGTGTCTTCCAGTGCTTTGCCATCAGGATCCTTGCTGCTGTGGTAGCGTACATAAAGAAAATTCTATCTTTCTTGGCCACTCTCTGGTCTACCATGCCCAGGAGGAAGGCCTCCGGTTTATTGGGTAAGGTAAATCTGAGTACCTTTTTTAATTCATTATGTATCATCTCCCAGAAGGCCTTCACTTTCGGGCAGGTCCACCAGAGGTGTAAGAATGTCCCTTCCTCCTCCTTACACTTCCAACATTTATTGTCCGACAGGTGGTATATCTTTGCAAGCTTGACTGGGGTCATGTACCACCGGTATACCATTTTCATAATATTTTCCTTCAAGGCACTACATGCCGTAAATTTCATCCCGGTGTTCCATAACCTTTCCCAGTCTTCAAACATAATGTTATGCCCCAGATCCTGCGCCCACTTTATCATGGAGGATTTAACTGTCTCATCCTGTGTATTCCATTTAAGCAGCAAGTTGTACATTCTCGAGAGTAACTTAGATTTTGGCTCTAGCAACTCTGTCTCTAATTTCGATTTTTCCACCTGGAAACCCACTTTTTTGTCCGCTTTAAAGACTTCCTGAATTTGAGCATAGTGCAACCAATCTCGCACCTTGTTTTTTAACTTTTCCATACTCTGCAACCTCCAATTATCTCCGATTTTTTCAATTATTTCCCAATATTTAGGCCAATGGGCCTCCATATTGAGTCTTTTACATGCTTTGGCCTCCATCGGTGAGAGCCACCTCGGAGTCTTACTCTCCAATAAGTCTTTGTATTTTGTCCAGACCATAAAAATTGCTCTTCTGACAATATGGTTTTTGAACGATTTATGAACTTTAACCTTGTCATACCACAAATATGCATGCCACCCAAAAGCATTACCAAACCCTTCCAGATCGAGGACATCGGTGTTCTCCAATAAAATCCAATCTTTCAACCAGCAGAAGGCTGCAGATTCATAATATAACCTCAAGTCTGGCAGGGCAAACCCCCCTCTTTCTTTCGCATCAGTTAGTATTTTAAACTTTATTCGGGGCTTTTTGCCCTGCCAGACAAATTTAGAAATATCCCTCTGCCATCTTCCAAAACATTCCACCTTGTCCACGATCTGAAGGGCCTGAAACAAAAATAACATTTTCGGCAATACATTCATCTTTATAGCAGCTATTCTACCCAACAAGGAAAGTTTCAATCTTGACCATGTTTCCAAATCTCTTTTAATCTCTGACCAACATTTCTCGTAGTTATCTTTAAACAAATTCAAATTTTTGGAGGTCAGGTACACCCCTAAGTACTTTACTTTTTTAACCACATTTAATTCTGTTTCTTTCATGAACTCCTCTATTTCTGTAGTTGTCAAGTTTTTTGCTAGAACTTTAGTTTTTTGTTTGTTCAACTTGAATCCCGCCACCCGACCAAAGTCAGAAATTAATTCTAACACTCTTTTAGTGCTAGGGACTGGCTCCTGTAATGTTAATACCAAGTCATCTGCAAATGCTTTCAGTTTATATTGTTTCTCTCCGACCACAATTCCCCGTGCCAACCGGTCATTTCTGATCATGTTCAATAGCACCTCCAGGACTGAAATAAACAACAGAGGAGACAGAGGGCACCCCTGTCGTGTCCCTTTTTCAATTTTGAACTCCTCTGTCACCACGTTGTTTACTATCAATTTAGCTTTTTGTTCTGAATAAATTGCTTCTATTCCATTTTCAAACCCCCGCCCTACTCCCATCCTTTCCAAATTTTTCTTCATAAACATCCAAGAAATATTGTCAAAGGCTTTCTCCGCATCAATAAAGATCAACACCGCTCTTGTATTTAAGTTTGTTTGTAAAAATTCCAAAATGTCAATGATGTTTCTTGTGTTGTCAAACAAATGCCTGCCAGGGAGAAAGCCTGCTTGGTCCTTATGAATCACTTCATTTAATACTTTCTTAAACCTACTTGCCAAAATGTCTGCAAAAATTTTGTAATCCACATTTAGGAGTGAGATGGGACGGTAGTTCTTAAGTTGGGTTTTTTCAGTTTCTAATTTTGGTATCAACGTGATGAAAGCTTCTTTCCACGTTTCCGGTGCCTTCCTCCCCTCCATAATCTGGTTACAAACTTCCAACAGTGGTTGTATCAACGAGTCCTTCAATACCTTGTAATATTTGGAAGTAAGTCCATCAGGACCTGGAGACTTGGATTCTTCCAATCCTCATTAATCCCCACACCAACTCTGCAAAGTAGCTTAGGCTGAAAGACAGTGACTGGCCACGGTAACTCACTGAGCTTCATGGCCAATTGGGGATTTGAATCCAGGCCAACACCCTAACCACAGCAGTTCCCACACATCTATAGTACAGTGGTACCTCGGGTTACAGATGCTTCAGGTTACAGATGCTTCAGGTTACAGACTCCGTTAACCCAGAAATAGTACCTTGGGTTAAGAACTTTGCTTCAGGATGAGAACAGAAATCGGGCGGTGGCAACGTGAGGCCCCATTGGTTAATGTGGTACCTCAAGTTAAGAACAGTTTCAGGTTAAGAACGGACCTCCAGAACGAATTAAGTTCTTAACCCGAGGTACCACTGTATTGGTGGGATGAATTATAGACAGACTAAAGACAGTAAGACAGTATTACATAGGACAGTTAGAACAAAACTTTCTGCAAATGTGCCACAAGCTGGACAATCTTCCTAGAGGGAAGACAAGAGCTGTAAAATCCTTCTGTCTGTGGGTGAAGAGAAGAACAAATTACCCAAGAGCTTCAGGACTGAAAGAGTTGGGTGGTGGATAGACACAGGATTTGAAATATCTTGGGTTAACTGGTGGCAGTCCCTGTGTAAGGCTGATGAGGCAAAATGGATAGTCCCTTCCTTGGAAATGGCGTGGTTATTTCTCTTTCAGGTGTTCTTTCAGGAATTTCAGGTGTTCTCCCTGCCCCCCGTTGTTGTTTGTGGAATGCCTGAAATGAGTGGTGTGTTGTGTGTGCAAGAATGAGGTGCAGTGCTGACAACTAAGGTCTCGTTGTGACAAATGGGAGCCTGAATCACAGAGGGGCCTCCCACTGGCCACATTGGGACCTTTGTCTCAGGTGGCAGATCAGGGCCCACCCACCCTCTGGACTGCTGGCTACAGTCTGCCACTGTTTGGCATGCTGCTGCCAGGCACTTTTGCCAGGTGGTTCCCCCTGTCACCTTTTCCCCCTGCCCACCCACAGAGTGCGATGCATTGTAGTTCTCATTTGCTTTTGCCCAGCACTTTAAGTTAAAAATTGCAAAGGCACAGGAACTAGAGAACAGGGGGCAGAAATTTATGTATGGTAGAATATGAAGAATAATAGTCATGCTTTTGGTAGGAGTGTGTTCATCTCTCTAGGCTTTGTGCAAATTTACACCTACTCTGAATTGGATTTACTGCACCGTAGAGCACACACACTTTCCTGGGCTATTATATTATGGAGATTCTGAACCTAAAAATACATCAGGGGTATAGTTTCGGAGCTGCAAAAGTTAACCAATCAGTCGAAATCCAGAGGGGGAATTTTGGATTATGTGATAGCCTGCTTTTTTCTCCCAACACTTCCTATGGAAATTATTCCCAGATTTGCAATTTAATTTTGCATATGGACACATTTTGCTGATGCCAAATTGCATGTGGTTTTATCATAAAGAGGGAGCTCAGTGCTGTGCTTGCTTCAGTCAGATACTGACCTGAGTACAGAACACAGAAGAGATCCAGAATAATACCCAGTCATTGTTCTCGTCCCAGAGGACCTAATCACGCAAGGTGCTGAGACCCCCTGATCTCCAGCTAAGTCCGTGCTCAGCACATTCTAGAAAGGGGGGGGCTGAAATGCTTTCCAGCCTCCCCCTTTCCTGTCTGAGAGTTGAACATATATAAAAATCAATTGTTAAAATAAAGTTGATTTTTTTCCCCTGTCACCTTTACAGGTCTGTTCCCCAGGATCGTAACTATTTATGTTTTATCACATTTTCACATGGAAAATGTGTGACAATGTTTTTCTTTGGACTTTTCAGGATCAGATTGATGAAGCAGAGTTCAAAGCCAGACATGCAGCAAAAGAGACAAAGGTTTAGTAATGAGCTTGAAATTTACAAAACACAGAAGCAAATATGGCTTTAATACATGATGTGACCCTTTATAAGGCTTGAAATTACTCTTCAAAAATCATTCTGGCTCGACTTCAGAGCACAGTGTATTGTGGGATACCACAGATTGACTTTGAGTAGTGGGCTGGTATTGCAGGAATTTTTTAATTTCCTGTAACTCACAACAATTCTCTTGCAGTTAAACCTTAGAAATGATCTTGCTGCAGTCCTTTTCTGAACAGGGTGTAAGTCAGTTCAGACTTATGCACACATGGATGCAAATCAAGGTGAAGTAAAACATGAAATACGAAATTATACACTTATTAAATCAAAATTTGAAAGTCTATAAACCATAAGTTTAAGGCACACTTAAAAAGCAAATTCTAATAAAAAGTAGCTTAAAACTGCAATCCCATAGCAGTGGCCTGGGAGTAAGTCCCAGTGAACTTAAAAGGGACTTGTATCTGAGTAGACATGGGCAGGGTTGTCCTGGTAATTTGCACTCACAGAGTGGGGAACAATTTGATACAACAAATGATCCTATTAGTAGCTTTGAATAATCCTTTAATTGACTCTTCAAACACATTTCCCCAAAATATATCATGGTGCTGGTCCTGCATATCATATGTTTATTCTTGGAATAAATAAAAATATCCAGCCAACATAGACTTCTTTTCATTTCTGCAGGCAAACCACCACGGTAGTGATAACTTCCTGGAAACAATAAAAAGAAACACTGAACATTAGCAAAATTCCCACTTAAGTTCCATTTTCCCCTTCTGTATAGCAGCAGGACACAAGCAATTGGCTTGGCTCCTTGGCCACTCCTCTGCTAATGCGAAGATGGTGATTCCTGCCAGTTCCCTCTTTGGACTGTAGCCTCCCATCATCCCATAGTCTACCCCAATCTTTGAACTTTGATCAGAAGCACTGAAATAACATGGGGAGAGGGAGGGTCCGGGGCTTACTCAGGTCAGCCCCTTTCCCCACCCTTACTGCACTTAGCAGCCAGACCCCTCCTACTCATGCATTTGGCCAGCATATGAATGGGCTTTCTGTGGGTACTAAGGTACATGTATAGAGCTCCTCCTCATGTGTGGCAGTCTGGTCCAGTGTGCGGCCAGAATCCATGCAAGGGAGCGAAGTATCCCTATCAGTATGTTGAGCAGTTGACTAGCAGGGGTTTCAGATTCAGCACTGATTGGGTAATTATTATTATTTATTAAACTTATATACCACCTTTTCTTTGAAGGGTGTTCACAAGATAAAAATACAGAATAAAAGAACACAAAAAATAGTTAAAACAAAACAATAACACCCTCCACCACCACAAACACATTTAAAAGGCCACAAAATATTAACCAGCCCAAGGCTTGGTTGAAGAGGAATGTTTTCACCTGGTGCCTAAAGGTGTATAATGAAGGCACCAGACAAGCCTCCTTGGGGAGAGCATTCCATAAATGGAGCTGCTACAGAAAAGGTTCGTTCTTGTATTGTCACCCTCTGGACCTCTCATGGAGGAGGCACATGATGAACTAATGGACTACTGATATTACTGGTGGACTGTACAGACCAAAGTTCACAGAGTCTGGCAGAATACACACACCTCCGCAAGTAGTGTCCTGCAACAGGAATCTGCACATACAGGTATGGTCAGAGTAGAGATCCTTCCATCCTCCTCCTTTTCTCCCCTCTTAGGTGCATTTTGAAAACACACACACACCATGAAGCAAAAATTGGGTATAGCATTCCGCACTCCCATCATTAATTTAATATATTCCTGCATGTTCAAAACAAATTCATATTAGAACAAAATGATAACATGCACAATTGTAGCCTTTTCTAGAAGGGTAGCTGTGCTGAACTTTTGCAGTCAAAAGTACAAAAGTACAAATTTTTTTTTGGCATTGAAACGGCTAACAAATATGTTCATCAGGCACATGTACAGCAAGTTATGCACTTAATAACACTTCATGCCCCCAATGGACTGTAGTCCACAAAATCTTATGCTATAATAAATTTGTTAGTCTTGAAGGTGTTGTAAGAATCTTTGTTCTTTTTACATAATATTGTGTTTTTTTAAAAAGTAACTATTTTAAAACTCAGTAAATTACAAATGGTGCTGGACAGAAGTGGAAAAAAACAAACTTGCCTTACAGTGAAGGGAATTCTGTATACAAGAAGGATGCCAATCAAAATATTAAATGTTCATTTTAATATTTTGATCCTGACTTTATGCCTCTAAGAATCGGGAATGCGAGTTCTGGGTTGGGTTTTGTAGAAATGATATACAGCAACAACACTGATTAAAAAAGGTAACTTTATTTTATATGTTCTTGGAATTTCCCCTTTTTAAAAATAACACACAAATGATTGAAAGTTAAGCCATCTTAAGCAGACTAGAATCCTTGAAAAACAGGTCATAGAAAGAACTGAAGCTGAGCCAGTGACAAAACTTTAATAAGCAGGGAACATTTTATAATATCTGAGCCAGTAACAGAAAGATCCAAGCCCTTTGAAATGAGCAAGAATTTGATGGAACCATAAAGATTTTCTTTCCTGGAAAGAAGCAAGTAATTCATGTTTAAATATTCAGTGTAGTCACTTTCTAGTAAACTGCTCACCTCTTCACCAGAACCTTTGGGTTATAGCCAGCTAAGTTATACACAGAGTAAAGGTAAAGGTAAAGGTACCCCTGCCCGTACGGGCCAGTCTTGACAGACTCTGGGGTTATGCGCCCATCTCACTCAAGAGGCCAGGGGCCAGCGCTGTCCGGAGACACTTCCGGGTCACATGGCCAGTGTGACATCGCTGCTCTGGCGAGCCAGAGCTGCACACGGAAACGCCGTTTACCTTCCCGCTGGTAAGCGGTCCCTATTTATCTACTTGCACCTGGAGGTGCTTTCGAACTGCTAGGTTGGCAGGCGCTGGGACCGAGCAGCGGGAGCGCACCCCGCTGCAGGGATTCGAACCGCCAACCTTTCGATCGGCAAGTCCTAGGCTCTGAGGCTTTAACCCACAGCGCCACCTGCGTCCCATACACAGAGTAGACCCACTGAAATAAATCGAACTAATTTAACCATGGTCAATATTTGAATGGCTGTCCTATGTGTAGGACTGACATCAGAATAACCTATAGCCTTCCACAAGGTAGGCCCAACATCACCCCTTGAGCTTTGTGGCTGAGTGGGGGCAGAGGTGGATTTAGGGGAGCACGACCAGTTCAGTTTCACTGGGTGCAGAGCCTTGAGGGCACTGCAGCTGCTGCCACGAGTCTGAGGTAGAATGAAAGGTGAGAGGCAGGGGGGAGGGATTTGGGTGTTGCACTAGGTGCCACTGAAATTTGATACCCCAAGGTCCACCACTGGTGGGTATTCGAACCCTGCTCTCCCAGATCCTAGTCCAGTACTCTAACCACTACATGACATTGGTTCTGCTGTATTCACCATAGGAACTTCATTAATTTCATCTGCTTTGGGGGGGGGGCATTTGGGTGCAGGTTTTTCTTGACCTTGTGCTATTCCACAATACCATCAAATTGTGAAGGTTCCTCTATCTTTTTGTACATTGCGTCAAAATTATTGGCAGCATAAGCTGTTGAAAAATGGACTCGAAGCAGTGATCTTGGCATGGTATGCAACTCCCCCCCCAACATTGGTCCCCTGATTCCAAGAGAAGTGTAACAGTCTGTATGTATGTTTGGGAAATACATGAAGGTAAATATGGGGACAGCTGAAGGGGGAGGGGGCTCATTTAGTTCCACCTCAGCATGCCCATGATGCCAGTTTATGAATTCCTCCATAATTCCTCTGGAGAAACAAACCATCTGTTAAGAATCAAAAGGAAGCAACATTTATGCATTTAGTCATACATAAGAAGAGTTAGTACATAACTTTCTGTTTATACAATTCCCATGACTTCTTCTCCGAAGAATCATTGACAGCCGATATATCTTGTTTATAAGCCTTGAAATAACAATGTGGTTGCATACATTTTGAAGGGCTTCACAGAAAACACACAAGATAAAGATAAGCATCATAAAATTGAGCTTAAATAGGCCCTTTAAAAAGAACAAGTGCCGCCATTTTATTGGGATCATAGAGTTTCCTATCCATGCTGAAATACGAGTTTGCCAGATATGTGGAAGGGACATCATCGAGGAGTTATGGGCGTGCATATATGTGTGTGTTCCGTGGATCATGGTTTCCCAAAGTGTGGGTTGCCATTCCCCTAGGATTATGGAAAAAGTGGAGTGGGCTCATTAGCCCATCATTGCTGTGTGCCCAGATGTGGCCCCTTGAATCTCTCATACACTGTGTTGATTCAGAAAGCACCAATTAGGTAAGATTCATCTTCAACCTTCATTCAATTATGGCCACACAAAGCCTTCCCAACACACTTTCCATTGTGCAATTCACACATAAGTGAACCTACAGGGTAATCCTTCTATAACAGTGTCACAGATGGTTACCTGTGCAACACCTCAAAATTTCACTCAGTTGCCACTTACTGTTTTCCTTCTGGAAAAAACAAACACCTGTGGCATGAAATGACTGAAAAATGCATCTAATTTTGCCATGAGGGTGTGTTCATTACCTCAGCCAATGGGGTAGTAAAACACTTCATCGTTTTTTCATAAGCAAATGGTCAGGGAAAGGTCAAGTAAGGTCAAGAAAGTGTGTGAGGTGTCAATTGGTTGTCACAAACCATATTCCTCCAAGCAAGGACAGTTTTCTTGTACGTTTCTTAATGGAGCCAGAGAAACGCCCCACGAAACCATTAATGTTAGTTGATGTTAGTTCTGAGTTGTAATAAAGTTTTTTTCTAGACAGCCTACAATATATTCATAACATTTTTACTGTAAAAGATAGTTTTTGTTGTTTGTAATTGAAAACAACCCCCTGTACAGTGGAAATATCATTGGGGTAGAAAACACACCCCCAAGCATTAATGTGCCTTTCCCACACACACATTGCAAACTGAATCAAATTCTAGGCCCTATTCCAGTCCCAGCCCACCATTTGCAAGGCTAGAAGGTTGCTGAGCAACTGCAATGGGATGGCAACCCTTCCCTTCATTGCCATGGGGAGGAGAGTTGCCGTTGCACTTTGGAGGGTAAGGAAGACAGGAGAAATTGAAAAGAAAGAACAGCATAGGCTAGCAGGAGGAAGGAAGTTAGCTTGGAATATCCCCTCCAGTGCATCAAAAGCCATCCATCTGGTTTTATGCCATATATTGCATCTTACTGAGTGTAGGTGGGAGGGCCACACCTGCACACTATTTCTGTGCTGACATGTCATAATAGTAATAATAATAATAATAATAATAATAATAATAATAATAATCTCATTGCTATTCAGAAACCGGAAAAGGTTTCTATTGGCACACATAGCACCAAACATCCGAACACATAAAAGTAAAGCCGAAGCTTTCATGCCAGAAAGGAAGTTGTTCTAAAGAGCCTCCAATAAATGCGAACAACACATGGCCCCCAGTTTGAGGATTTTATCAGCTGCCATGGAACAAGACTCATTATGATCTAAACACTTCTGACAGTTTTTCTCATGACTTCATCAAGTCCCCCTAATGAAATCATCAGCGTCGAAACCTGGGCAAGGACGGCTAAGGTATCACCTTGGATATGGGAATCGATATTATATGAAACAATGTCAGCGCTGGATTTTGCTGTGAGGAATGACCTCTCAATCCGGGGCTGTTATTGTAAATAGGGGATCAGCTTTCCACGGCTTTGTTGAGGAGGGCTACGAAAAGGACAAAAGGCTCGAGGCCAAAGCTGAAGTGCAGATGTTAAATGCAAACAAAATCAAGAGTTGAAGCATGACCAATTTAATGCCTGTCCTAACTTGTACATGAGATATCCACTTGCAAGCTGCCCAGGGAGAGGTTGTGATTTTGCCTTCTCCCGATGCCCTGCCATTTCCTTTTGATCTTTTGATAGCAAGAGCCAGAAGCTACTGTTCCTTTACTATAGCTTGCATAGACAGTTATATCCCCCCTTAATGCAGACAGATGATATGGACTGAAGTGTCCATTTATTTGATAGCTAAACCCCAGTGATCTCTGCGAAAATAAAATAACACTGTTGTCTATGTGAGCAGGGAAACCACACAGAAGACAGCTTTTCAGATACTGGAGCCCCCAGTGGACAATTGTTCGCCCATTTCAATTTACACAGCTGGCTGTCATGTCCCAAGAAGATGCCTTAGGACTCAGAGCCATGGAAAGTAAATTACCATCTCATTCCAAACAACATCATTTCCCTTTGCTCTGGGCAAAATTTGAGGTATGTTAATACAACAATGTTAGGAAATCAGCATTGCTTCTGTTGGCACAACATTTAACCTGTGTAGAAATGCCAAACGCATTGAAAGAGTGAAAGTGAACTTTTCTTAAAGGAGGAGGGAGACGTAATGCACATAATTGATGAGGCTCTTCCATTTCTGAGAGATCAAAAATAAAAAGGAAAGCTCAGCAGGGGTAGGAGTGGGGTGGGCAGTCATATGAGAATAGAATTTGCTGTTATAGGGTTGCCATACACCTGAAATTTCCTGGACGTATCTGGAATACCGCATTCGGCAGCAGCATGCAGGCGGAAATCGGCAAAAAGACATTGAAAATCCGAATGTATGTCAGCCCATACTGGCATTGCTGTTTTTGCTGATTTTACATAAAAACAGCTAAAAAACAGCAATTCTTAATGCAATTATGCCAAAAAAGCTCAACTACTAAAACTAAGAAAGCTCAACGACTTTGGGCAAAACTAAAAAAAGCTCAAAAACCTGGGCCCTCTGGTTTTTCATTGTTTGAAATATGGCAACCCTACAGTTGGATAAAAAAAAGAGAGAGGGAATATTGATGTGTAAGAGTGCAATTATCTGAAACAGCTAACTTTCAAAACAGATATGAATACACGAGTTTTAAAAATGTATATAAGTTCACTTTAAAGTATCTGCCATGTCATAGGTACTGTATAGAGAAGGCTGCTCTTTTAAAGATTCACTTACTTCTAATTCTCTTAATATGAGAAAAGTTCCTTGCAGAACATGGTCTTCGGAGCAGAACTTCAGTTCCTAAGAAACTCAGTTTTCACCTACCAAATTAGGAAGGCATGGCAAAGCAGGGGTGTCAAAAGACTTGGGGAGGGGCAGGCCCATGACTTAAATTTGCATTCAATTTGTATGTATTGATGTAAATTTAGGGTGACTTTCAGAGGGAAAACCATTCTGCAGACAAAGCAAATAACACAACACAAAATGGGAGAAGGGGCAGGAGGTCTGGGGGCTAGTGAGAAAGATCTGAGGTTTGGATCTTCTGGACCACCTGCTAAGAATGTCCCTGATGTCAAGGTGGTGTTCTAGCTCTCCTAGTTGCCACTTTTTGATTCAAAGCTCACAAAGTCAGAAGTGCACCTGGTCTCATTCACTTCAGTGCTGGGGGCACTGCTGCACACATAATAGTGATTGCTGGCCTCTAGAGTGTATCTGGACCAAACCTCAATGTTCAGCTTTTCATTACATTCGCAGCTTCCTGTCTGTCTCTTGCGATCCCATTTATGTTCTGCGACTCATACTTCTTCAGAGGGTAGCAAAGTAAGGCATTTGCCTGAGCCCCAAGACCAGCAGAGGGCCCACCACCCTAGCTGTGCTGTCATTTTCACTTTGCAAAGAATTATTCAAGAGGATCAGATGCAACCTAAAATAATGACCTTCTCCAGGGGGCTCGCTGATCGTGCTGTGACCTACAGCCACCCCAACGGTGGAACCAGCAGTGCGTCAGTTTCTTGATGCTAAAGAATTCTCATCCCAAATGCTCCAAGTGCATAGAAGCTGAGAAAATTGAACTCACACACACACAGGGCACAGACAAAAATACTGATTTCATCAGCTCTGAAAGAAAGATGTAAGAACATAGGGAGAGCCCTTGTGTATCTTACCAAAGCCCTATTTTCCACAGTGGCCAATCAGATGCCTATAGGAAGCCTGCAAGCAGGACACAAGGGCAATAGCCCTATCCCACTTTTCCTGCCCAACACCATGTGTGGAACTTCGCTGTCTGCACACTTTTGGAGCACATTTCTGGTTTCACATGTGGAAATCCCATGTTTACATGCAAGCATACCTGGCGCAGCAGGTGAGGAAATCACATTTAATTCTGGTACGATGTATATGGTTGAGAGCCTCACTTTCTGTTGTTTTCTTTATTTCTTTATCCGCAGAAGAGAGAGAGTCTGAACTTTGCACAAAATAGTGTAAAACATTAGATGCAAGCCAGTGCGATATATTTCAAGGATTATCAACAATTGCAAGGGAGTAATCTGACTGTGAATTCATTATCACTGAGGATACTTGCACATGCTGAGTTTATAAATTTGATAATGCTCGGTTTATGAGTTTGATTACTGAGCTGAATTACAGCTCATACTCATTATCTCAATTAATGCATGCTTTACCACTGTGCTGAAAATAACAAAAACTCACAATCAAATGCTAATCAAATAAACTTCTCATAATCAATGGCTATTATATCTGAAACCTCATGGCACAGTCCCGAAAGAACAGAGAAGAGCAAATATAGACATTAGTCCCAATTCAGCAACATCAGTGCAAATGACTTTCTCAATGAAAGTTTGCTCTGGTGAGGGCTGAACTCTATCTCTCTCCATCTCTCTACCTCTCTCTCCCTCTCCCCCCCTGTGTGTTTATATGTGTGTGTAAACTGCAGGCCCCTCGATCTGGATCAGAACATACTACATGCTAGAACATTTTCTCAGCTCTCCACAGTGGTTTTTAATGAATTTATTCCCCTCAAACCCCACCCCACCCCACCCAGTTATTTGCCCCATAGATTTTTTCTCATGAAAATTTGTCAGCCTTTTTGCATAAACAACTCCTAATATACACATTTTGAAAGCAATGTTCCTTATTACGATGCATTTTATGTTATTTTCATTAACATATGCATTTTAATACATACCTCTCCCTGATGTAGACTGTCCTGGCTCAAATGTAGAGCTCACACTTTACAT
This sequence comes from Podarcis melisellensis, assembly GCF_964234715.1. Taxonomy (NCBI): domain Eukaryota; kingdom Metazoa; phylum Chordata; class Lepidosauria; order Squamata; family Lacertidae; genus Podarcis; species Podarcis melisellensis. Next base: position 51,919,034 of record NC_138537.1, read on the forward strand.
GAAGGCCACCCCGGGATCAATCCCTAGCCCAAAGGAAAAGATAGCAAGTGGTGAGAAAAACTTTGCTGAGAATCCTGGAAAGCCACTGCCAGTCCTAATCGACAGGCCCAGGCTAGATGGATGAATTGTCTGGCTTGGTATCATTTAGCTTCCTGTATTCCTGAGTATAAGGCAGGTGGTAGGCTCAGAACTAATTGTGTTTACCTCATTGTGCTGGATGGAAGGTGGGAAAGAAGTTCTTCCCTACTCCGGACTGTATAAAAGTAGGGAGGCTTTGCCATGGATGAAAAGGCCACCAGTGACTACTCACAATGATGGCTATGCTCTGCCTTCATAACTGGAGGCAGTATCCTTCTGAATACCAATCGCTGGAGGGAAGAGTGCTCTTGCGCTCTTGTGTCTTGCTTGAGGATTTCTCACAGGCATCTGGTTGGCCTCTGTGGGAGCAGAATGCTTTACTAGATGGGTCATTGGAGTGATCCAACTGGCTCTTCCATCTTCCGCATGGTGGCTCCCTTGTAATCAAGCTTGTGATCACTCAAATGCTGCAATCCACTCACAATTGCATCTCAACATTCATTATAATTTTACTGCCACACTTGCCCCTCTGGAATATTCTTCTTTGCCCTTGCTCCTTATGGGCCCATAAGACAGCAAATTTGTTAATTATTAATACAGAATTCTCTAATGTGTTAATTTCCAACACGGAGAGACAGGCCCATTCAACTGAAAATAATGAATGTATGTGCTTGTGGGAGCAGACCAGCAGCATGGTAATAGGCTCCACCCTGAGCTGTGAGCATTCATTATAACAACAAGATTATCTATCCATCATCTATCTATCTGGAAGATTTTTTTAAAAAAGGAATCTTGCTTTTCACAGGTTCTTGGTCACATGGAGAAAGCTTATATGTGCATGGGCTTTCTACAGATGTTATAACAAATGCATGTAGGTCAGAGTAGAACCTGCAGCACTGCCATCACCTGAAACCCACTATATCTGTTTATTATCTCCAGTTGGACAAATGTATCCATAACCATCCAAGAAACTCATGGTTTGAAACCAGGCACAGAGAAGATGCTACCTCCTAGAACAGAAGTTGGGGAACCATTTCTGTTCAGTGAGCCAATTCAGAAAGAGGCCGCCTCTATGTAGGTCACATTTGGCAGGTAGGCCACCAAATTACCTGATGTCACATGATGTAAGGTGAACTGGATCTTGCTAGGAAGCACCTGGGCTTGCATGCAGGACCAAATTTAAAGCATGCTGGCTGCAAGCCCAGCTGCAAAGGGAGTGCAGAGTGGATTTGGTTTGTGGGCCAGAGGTTTCCCACTGCTCTACCAGCAGATTGTACATGTTCACATATTTCTGTGAAGTGAAAATAAAAGATGTGCATAAGAAGCAGAGGAGTGATAGGTCAGGACCACAAAGGAACACTGTCCAGTAACAGCTTCAAAGCTTCAGTTCAGATTTGTATTTTCTCTGACTTCACCTAAACTCTCACACCCTACATGAAAGAAACCAAGATCAAATGTTGACATTAAAATGGTCGTGCATCTTACTAAATCCCTGGGAAATCCACACTTATCATTTGTTTACAAGTGGAGCAGGAAATGATCTAAGCTTCATCAGCTGTAAATTGAAACCCAGATTTCCTTAGATCAAGTGGGCTTACTCTTCATGCAGAAAATTAGATATGATAGCTAAAGCACAAAAAGCTCGTAAGGTATTAGCCAACCTTTGTCATTCTGTCAAATGTGATCACCTGTTTAGACCATTCCTTGCACTTGATATAGGTAGTTACATTTTGCAAGATGGTTGTTAAAGGCAGTGTGTCTCCAATCACTTTTTCTTGAATACAATAGCAATAATAGCAACTAATTACTTAAATGGGGCTTAAAACCTCTTTCTTTGACTGCTTTAATGTGTCACACAGTGATCATGAAATGAGATAGCACTTTCTTTTCACGTGTACTTTGATATTACATAATCATTACCATTGTTTGGGAGTCATTCTTTCCAATCCCCAGAAAATGTGGCCCCACCAGGATTCCCACCCAATTTTCTTTTCATGCCTCTGCATCTTTCTCAGGTATAAGAAACGCAGTATGCAGGTAAGCAAAACAGGGATTTTGATCTTCACCAGTGCAATGCTCCTTGCTTGGCTTGTTCGACAAAGGAACTGAATAAGCTCAATGGTGCTATTCTTTTCAATTCTAATGAAATACTGCCAAAATCTCCATCACCACTTTAAGCCAAGAGTTTCATGCTCTTTGCTAAAAGGGTCCCATAAGGGATTTTATATTTTATTGGATTCATCATTTAACAGTCCTGCTTCTTGCTGTAGAAATAGCATAATTCTTTAGTTCATTTTGCTAAGGTATGCCTAGCCCTTTCACTCTCAGATTCATTCAGTTGGATCCTGACTAAGGCCACAATCCTATACCCAGTTTCCTGGGAGTAAACCCCTCTCAACTTAATGGGACTTACTTCTAATGTAGACGTGTAAAAGATTGTGCTGTCAGTCTGTTTGTTGCCACCAAAATCAATTAGCTACTTGTGATTAAATTTTCACATTTTTTTTCATGAGATCTAAGTGTGACTAATTTAATCATCTGGATCAAACCATCTTAGCTTCTTCAGATTCACAATTCAGTGTTCTGCTAAACCCACGGATAAGTTTTGATTCGCCATATGGTAGTTGTTGGCTACAATCTAAAGTAAAGTTCACCGAATCACCTGGGATGTATTTCTGAACAAAGTTTGGGCTTGTTGAATCAATGGGCCATTCCACAGCCCTCCAAACTGCTGCTCTAAAAAAGTAGGAATGTTCTTGGACTGAGCTGAGATCATATTTTTGTCTCAGCCATGGCTGACAAGGGATAAACCTCTCTTCCTCCTGAGCTGAAAGCCCCTCTCCCCCAACTACCCATTAATGAAGAAAAAGCAAAGGAGTAACTGCATGCTATGCAAGCTGTGTAATGTGTAACTTGGCCCTGTTCTTTGTGAAGTTTCATTCATGAATGATAGACTGTGGCTGCATATACAGCAACACCTCTCTAATCGTTTTTCTCATGGTCAACATGATGCTCTCAAAGTCGACTTATTCTAGATTCTGCCATCCACAAGGCTTCCTGGTTCATGAAGATTTTTCCTGCTCTTTGAACCTCCATATTTGTGTCTATGCAGCCTTCAAACACACACAGTGTGGAATTTCATGCAGGACAGCGGCACTTCTGCAAAGAGATATGAGGATCATTTGCCCCAAATAATGGATGTTTCCCATTTTTTGCATGTTCAATGAAAGCTTCCATTATGCTCCCTTTCTCGAAGAAGCAATTTTCTTATTCAAACCAGTCAAGAGGCATTTTCCTATACAATAGGCTTGTCGTTGATTACTCTCATTATTGCTTCCATTCTCTGTTAGAATTGGAGTAATTGATACTTTCAATGCATGCCTATTAGAAAGGTAATTTCATATTGTACCTGGTATCTGGCCAGGTAAGGAGCAAGGTTCTGAAGGCGGTTTCATTACCATAATCATTTAATGAGGTCAATCACAAGTCCATACAAACTCAGATTAGTATGACTTAATTAAGCTTTTAGAAAATGATCAAGTACCATCTATTAGGATTTTCAGAATATGATTCAGGCCAATTAGACCGTTTCCTCTTCGATGAAAGGGGTAATAGGAGGTACTCAGGTTACTTTCCAGGTGAAGCAGCAATTTTGCCATTGTTGCCATAGAGTGAAAAAGCTTGGCCAGTGAGAAAACACTAAGCATCAAGGATCACAGACATTTCATATCGTGCAGCTGTGATGACATGCAGGGAGAGATGGTGTAATCTCCCTCCTTCTGACAAAGCATTGGTAATGACAGCCGAGACTGGGGCAGGGTTGTGCTTAAAGCTCTTCCAGCTTCAGCTCAAGAAAAAGGAGGCGACTGCTGCAACACACACACACACACACACACACACACACACACACACACACAGAGAGAGAGAGACACAGCTTTATAAGAGAGCAATCATTCAGTTTGAAAGTGCATCAAAACAATAACCGCTGGCAGAAAGATCTGAAGTACACCCTCATTATTTCCAATAGCCTGGAGAATATATAAAACAGACAGTGCAGCAGGGACCCAGATGCACTCAGAGCTCCAGAATGGCCAAAAGCCTGAATTTGCCGCAGCAAAGAGAGGCGGCTGTGCGTCCCATGACCTGTGTTGCTTGTTTGATGATCAACATGGAGGTGGTTGGCAAAAGGAACAGCCAGAGAGACCTGGAAAAGGAGAAGCAACAGGAGGCCCCAGTCAACAAGGAGTTTTTCCATGGTTATCCTCACTGTTTGAGCTTTCATTTCACCCAACTGTTCATTTAATGTAGGGTTGGGGAGCCTGCAGCCATCCAGATATTGTTAAAATCCATCTCCCATCATCCTTGACCAATAGCCATGCAGGCTGGGGCTGGTGGGAGTAAGAGTCAAGCAAGGTCTAAGGGAGCTGCAGGTTCCCTGAGTGAACATTAGGTCAATGTATTCTGGAGGTAAAGAGAGAACATACTGCAGTAAACCTTCCAGAAAGAGAGATATCATTCAGGGCTAGGTCAAGTGTTCTAGAAGAAGAAGAAGAAGAAGAAGAAGAAGAAGAAGAAGAAGAAGAAGAAGAAGAAGAAGAAGAAGAAGAAGAAGAAGAAGAAGAATAGTAGTAGTAGTAGTTTGGATCTGATATCCCGCGTTATCATTACCCTAAGGAGTCTCAAAGCGGCTAACAATCTCCTTTCCCTTCCTCCCCCACAACAAACACTCTGCGAGGTAAGTGGGGCTGAGAGACTTCAGAGAAGTGTGACTAGCCCAAGGTCACCCAGCAGCTTCATGTGGAGGAGCGGGGACGCGAACCCGGTTCACCAGATTACAAGTCCACCGCTCTTAACCACTCCACCACACCCACTCACAGGAAGTTCTTTTCCTGACCCCAGGCATGTGAGGGGCATTTTCTTGGATACTTGCCATCGATAGTAACACAAAGGCATTCTGCATATGCTCAGAGGCACTGTTTTAGTTGCTGTGCAAGTTTACAGGCTCAGTTCTTAGCATATACTAAGCCGCTTTATTTGGTAGAAACTTCTTTGAGTGTATATACATCCCAGGATCCTTCTTTGCTGTCATTTTGTAAACACATTTATAAATTCAAAACATGCTCTGGATCAGGGCCTGCTGGGCTACAGGAAAAGGCAGGGCTGCCAGGGTTGTGATAAAATTCCACACCAATCTTTGCTGGTTACTTGCTGGTACAGCTTCTCAGTGAGAAAGAAGTCTTTCACATAGCCTTGCCAACTTAGCTCTGGATGCAGCGGGGAGTTCTCCTGTTGACCCAGGTCACTAATCACCTGTGTTCCACTCAGAGTTGGCAGGAATGAACATCAGCTGAGCAGATTTGGGATACTTGGGTAAGTTTGCATTAAAATGGAAAGTCTGTACGCTCATGACCCTCTAGTTTCAACACCATAGAAATGTCTTTCCAACCTGGTGCTTTCCAGATATTTTAGACAACGCTATCTGCCATCCCTGACCGTTGGGTATGGTGGTTGGGGCTGATGGGAGTTGTACAAGCATCTGAACGGCACCAAGTTTGGAAAAGGTTGGTACAGACCTTCAGTCAGGCCCAATAAAGTGCACGTAGTAGAAAGAAAACAATCTGTTCTAATTGCATTGGACAAAGTGAACATTTTGCTTCAATATGGCCTCATTTTCTAAGTGAACATTTCTGAGATGGTAGTGTTAATTAATGAGAATAATGTGTAATTTGGCTCTCATTTTCAATTTATGCAAGTCTTTTTATTTTGCAGGAAAAAGGGATACTGTCAACTTAAAAGTCACACTTCTCCATGATTTCTTTATATATATATAGTATTGCTTCCTACAGATTGTAATTAAAAATGTCACAGAAAACAGCGCCTCTGCATTTGTTTAGCTTCTCAAGTTTAATAACATAATAATGATGGTCATGCTGGCAAGACACTATTTATTAAGGTTGAGGGTTAAAATGGAATGCCACCACAACATAAATTCTATGGGTTGCATCCAAAGGCTCATTTCCATTGATGGAAATACTATGTCTGCTGAAGGAAGAGTCTTACAGTAGAAAGGAGTTCCTTCCATAGGAGGAGAAAAACCTTTCAAACAAAACCAGATGCTAATCTGCATTAAGACAAGCAACGTATGTGAAATACCTGTGCTACATGGAAGTGGGTTGTATCACCTTGGTGTCGGTGACAGTGACGAGTCTAGTTTTCCTCACATCATTTTTAAAAAGAAGGATAACAAATAATGGCTTTCATTACTGCTCATAGCATGTACACCATACACCGTGAGAGACAGAAAGGAAAGATGAGCATGCTAAAACAATATCGTGTTTTTAGTAAAGTTTCCACCCTTCCTCAAAACAGCATGTGCTTGTGGTTGTTATTTGCATATGTTAATTCATCCAAATATTTGCAAGTTTAAAATTAACCTGTCAGACAAGATGAAACTGATAGAAGTGTCTGGTGAACCTACATATGAGTCAGGCAAGCCTCTAAATTTGCCCTATTCTCTTTGCAAAAGATGATTATCATATAAAGAAGAGTTCTAGCCATTTGGAAAACTGGACAGTCCAAACTAGTTTTCTTCTTCTTCCTTGTATGAAGTTCATAAACTTCCATTCTGCATTATAGACTTATTGCAGACTTAAGGGGTGCATTATAAATACATGTTATATTAAATAAAACTGTTGCATTTGAGGTGCATATGTATTTCTTCATCATGTGAACATTGCCTGAATTGCCTACTTCCCCTGGGTTTCTGTGATATACAAAGAAACTTTGGAGCCTGTTTCACAAAATCCAAATATATACTTGCCTGAAGTGTACCTCACTTTTCTTCCTTTTATGCCTAGTCCTGTACATGAAATGGGAAAAATGCCTAGGTACACAACAGCAAGTACACAACACCTGTAATATGCACTCATTAAAACTTCAGTGTGTGATATGTTGTGGACCCATTATCTGCAAATTCTGCAGAATAAATATGTCATAGATATTATTTAGATATTATACATATTGTTTACTAAATGAATTGCATGGTTAGGAGGAACTTGAGCGGCAGATGATTTTCTGCCGGGGTGGGGAAGTGCCTGAAAGGTTGAAAGAAGCTCTGATGGAAGATTCTAGATCCTTTTAGGATACTGAAAATCTGAGACCACTGAAAATTGTATGTGAATTATTTCTATGTCTGTTTTATGTATAAAACCTTTTGCACCTCTCCCTTCATTTCTTAAAAGGTTCCTCAGTTACAGAAACTGTAGCGAATAGATTTAGAACTGTTTGTGTATCACTCTTTTGTATGGGGATCACATGCTTCCAGTTTTATTCATTTACTGGTTTATAATGTACCGGTACATACCCCACCTTTGCTCTATAGAACTCAAGGTGGCACCCAACATAGACTGCCCAGGTGGTCTCCCATCTTAGGCACTGACCATACCTGGACCTGCTCAGTGTTATGTCCTCATCATTTGCCTCATCATTTGCTATGTCATGGGAGGAGATATGTACCGGTATGTTCATTTTGATTAGCATCTGCAATTTCACCAGTGGGCAGCTTGCAGGACCAGTCCAAGACCTTTTGCTCCCTGAGGCAAAGGGCAAGATGGTGACACCTCCCCATTCCATGTACAGAAGTTGACTATGTTCACAAGTGAATCCTATTTCAGCAATGGCAACAGGATAGTGTCCCCCACAGCACTTGAAGTAGCAGTACAGGCTGTAGTTCTGTCCCCCAACAGAGGGAAACAGTGAGGAGTGGGAGTACAAGAACAGCCAAGGAGGTACTGCCACTGCCTTCCCCAGCACCTACCATCTGGGGTGGCAACCTCATGCTTCCTAATGATAGGGCTGGCCATAGTAGTTTGAAAAGTGACACGAATGTGGAATTGAGGTTCCACCTGCAAGATATTCAAGTGCAAGTTGCAGCACAAGTGTTTTGGACCTATTCATGTGTTGTTTCCCTCTGTGTTTTGCATCTGCCTGACTCCCTTGTCTCTCCGTACTTCATAAATTCCACTTTCAGTTAGATTCAGGTCCAATGATGAATTTTAGTCTGTACCAAGCTAGCCCCACCCGAAATTCACATCCTACTGGTTTCCACCTAGAGTATGCCAAGTACCATGCAATTCCTATGACTGTAACATTCATCAGCACCAAAGTCCACTCTGCCTCTCTCCAGTTGCTCCCATGAGGAATATATTATGTATATTTGCTTCACACTGCATGTCATTTTCACCCCTCCCTCCAGCAAATCCCCATTTGGACCCAGCAGTAGTTCAGATTTTGCGTCTTAGTGGTTTCTTAGTGGTAAGCATATGTTTGAATGACTCAATGAGTGGAACAGATTTGAGGAGAGCGAAGGACAGTGGAAAATAATAATAAAAAGGCAATCTGGGGAAGCATGTGCCAAAGGTAAAAACAATTGCCAGCAAATTAATATTTGGAGCAAATTAGAACCTCATTTAAAGCCAGTGAAAAAGTAGGCGCATGAGATGCTCATCCTTGGTCTCATGCCTGCTCCAGGTTAGCTATAAATCAGTCCAAAATAAATAACTATATGAATCCTTTGCTTTGTTCAGTGGTATCTCCAGCAGGGATGTGAATGTTCATTATGAATAGCGGCTGAAGGCTTCACCACTCGGCAGTTTTATAAATACTAATGAGTGACATATTGAGAAAAATTGTACCTACAAAAGCAAAGTCTTCTGCCATGCAAATGAGGCCCCAATTCCCTACAGATAAGAATCTTTTTGATGGAGCACATGCAAAATCTACAGCTCTTAATTCTTTCATTAGTATTCCAGGCAGACGATTGCCAAATAACAGGGAAAACTGTCTGAATTGCTGTGTCTGAAACCTAATATTGATTTGTTTAATAGTGTCAGAAAGTCAAAATTCACAAATCTCTTGTCGATTGTTTATGAGGCAGTTAGCAGAGAAATGGATGCCCCTGCTTAATTAATAACTCATTACTGAAATTTGATTATATGCCTGAATGATTTAAATAGGCTCTAATTCAGTATCTGCAAAGCAGCGTTGCAGCAAAGTAAAATGGATCTTAAAGCTTGTTTTTAACACAAGGGCTGCCAGTACTTCATGATCTCGAAGGCAGAGAGAGAATGCTGACTTTCCAGGGCAAAGTTCGTCCTGTATAAATGCTTTGACACCAAAATGTATCATTCTAATGATGTGATTAACCGAATTCTAGGTAAATACAAGCACAGCAGCACAGAAATATTCTTTGTTGGGAGAGAGAGAGAGAGAGGACAGCTGAATGTTATTCTGTAGTGTATGATTATTATATTGAGGAAAAGGGCTGGAAAATGAATTGGAAGGAAAATCCTTCAAATTTTTCATTGCCTGTTACTTATAGGTTTATAGCCAAAGGGAGAGTAGCCTCCCTTTCTTGAATCTGCAATACTGTGCCATGAGTTTTTATAAGGAAAGCAGTGTATTAATAACGTTTTTTTAAAAAAGCTACATGGAAAAATAATAGATTCCTTCTATTACCACTAAGGGACTCGTGTGGTGCTGTGGGTTAAACCACAGAGCCTAGAGCTTGCAGATCAGAAGGTTGGTGGTTCGAATCCCTGGAACAGGGTGAGCTCCCATTGCTCGGTCACTGCTCCTGCCAACCTAGCAGTTTGAAAGCATGTCAAAGTGCAAGTAGATAAATAGGTACCACTCCAGCGGGAAGGTAAACAGCGTTTCTGTGTGCTGCTATGGTTTGCCAGAAGTGGCTTGGTCATGCTGGCCACATGACCAGGAAGCTGTATGCCGGCTCCCTCAGCCAATAGAGCGAGATGAGCGCCACAACCCCAGAGTCGTCTGCGACTGGACCTAACGGTCAGGGGTCCCTTTACCTTTACATTTACCTTTTGCTATCACCACTAGGAATTCAAACAGCACTTTGTATTGTGTATAGTATTTTACAGTCGTCATGGTCTTCCAGGTTTTGAGGACCCTTGGACAATATGCCTTCAGTGGGCCCTCACTAGAGCTGGCCCCACCATTAGGTAACGTGAGGTAACTGCTTCATGCACTAGATGTTGGGAGGCAGTGGTGGCATCCCCCTGGCTGTTCGTCCTGAGCATTCTGTCCTGCTGCTGTGCCTGCTGCCTCTACGTGAGCTTGCTGTCCTCAAGTATGCCAGAGGACACTGCCCTATTGCCAGTACTGAAAAAAGGTTCAACAGCCAGTCTAGTCAGCTTCTATACATGAAATGTGTGCGGTCCTTGGGCAGAAAAATCCTTTGGGCCATCCCTGGCCCCCTCCCTGAGTGGGGCCCCCTCCTCTTCACCGCTGTCACCACTGTCAAGTTAGCTAGTGAGTGGAAGTTGCTGATCCATCTTGCTGCTGACATTGTTTGTTTGCTTAGAGAGGACAGGTAAACAGGCAGCAAGGAGGGAGCACTGTGCATGCAGAATGTCAACCCTTGGCACCTCTAGGCAGACCCGGGAACACTGGAGAGCTGCTGCCAGTTGGCATGGGTAATACTGAGCTGGATGGATCAGTGGTCTGAGATTCAGGATAAAGCAGCTTTCTGTAGTCTTATGAAGAGAAGTCACAGTGCCAGAAGTTCCAAGCTGACCGTGGGCCCCTGCTCTTGTGTAGGCCTTGGCAAGTGCCCAACAAGGCCAACCCTGACACTGGTGCACACAACCAACTTCTGTAGTAAGTTCAATTTTTGCATGGAGAACTGAAGCTGAGGAGCCCTTTCCATATCAGCTTTACTGGACTGAGAGTTTCTGCAGTACAGCTTCAACCCACACCACCACTTCTCATTGCACCGTTGTTCTTCTTTGAAGGAGGAGCATGGGAAGGAGCCATGGCAAAGGTCCTCCCCTGTGGCCTTACATTCCTGATGATACTGAACTGGTGTGGGAGGAAGAACTTGAGCTGCAATGGTGCCATTGGCAGCAAAGATAACCCTGGAAGAGGCTCTCAGACTCGACCCTAGTTCCATCCTTAGTCCTTCTGAGAGGCGGGGTAAATGTAGGCCACTCAAGTCCATGCCCCACCCACACTGACAAATGGTGAGTATCAACTGAATGTAATGGCTGATTCTGTCTGCCACTCTCCAGATACTCCTGTGCTCAAGTGGTAGAGTCCTCTCTCAAGCACAGGACAAAACACAGCATTCTGAAGACTGGTTTGTCGATACCTATAAATCACCCACTTAACTTTATGTACGCTATTAACCCTGCTCGTTGCTCAGTCCACTCAGTCAGTCAACAAACATTATTGATGAGCTAAATCCAGCTCCCCTCCCCTAATCACTGTAATTAATGCAAAATGCCTTGAGGGGATTATTTTTAAATTTAGCCAGTGCATTAATTGCTTAATGTCTACAGCTGTCTCCGGGGTGGGGGGATTGTAAGCACTGGCTTTTATTTCATGCACTGTTGAATACTTAGGAATTGCATGCACAGATGTGGTCAGGGTTTAACACTGGCTCTGAGAAACTTGGCCTGCACACTTAAGTATCCTCAGATTATCCTGGTATCCTCAGGAATATGCATTAAGACTGCCACCTTTACCTGCAACAATTCACACTGTGATTTTTCTGGGTTGTACAAGCACTCAACAAAAAATAGGAAATTGTGCAATAGCTTGGTTGAAATAAAGCATGCATGGCCAAACCTAGCCCTCCAGATGTTTTGGGACTACAGTTCCCATCATCCCTGGCCACTGTTCCTGTTATCTAGGGATGATGGGAGTTGTAGTCCCAAAACATCTGGAGGGCCAAGTTTGGCCATGCCTGAAATAAAGCAATACAGATAATGCAAACCCCACCTGGTGCCCTCCAGATCTTTTGACTTACAATCACCATCATCCTTGACCATTGGCAATGTTGCTTGAGGCTGATGGAAGCTGGAGACCAAAACATCTAGAAGGAACCAGGTTCAGAAAGCTGAGGCAGATGGTGCATTATTTTGGTCCTTTCTCTCCTGGGTCTTTAGTTTGAGGATTTTGGCCAATAGCATTCTGAGAGACCATGTTCAGGCATCAACAAACAGCTGATGACTACTACTCTTATAATGCTGATTTCCTGGCCTTGAACATTCATGCTTTATGTGGGGTTGCCTTTAAGGAAAGGTCAGAAACTGAAGTCAGTCCAAAATGCAGGCGCGAGCAACCTGGCTGGAGCCTGACGACTGGACCAAATAACGCTGACCTTTTACCAATGACATTGGTTACACAGTTTCCAGGTTTAATTTAAGTCCTCATGTTACCTTTTAAAACCCATTACTGCTTGAGACCAGGTAACCCAAGGAAGAACTTCTCCTATACAAATATACCTGAACCGTTGCTCTCTGTTCCATCAGCACTGGGAGTATGATAGATGCATACAAGGACAGGGCATTTCTGATGATGATGTCAAAACTTTGGAATGCCTCACCCAAGGCTCTGACCATGCATCTGCACCATGCCGACCTTCCCGCCGCCTCTCCTTTCCCCCTCTCCTTCCCAGGAAGCAACAGTGAACCATCTGTTGCGAAGGGAGCCCCACCTAGCAGGTTGCTTCTGTTTACTGTACAGTGGTACCTCGGGTTAAGAACTTAATTTGTTCTGGAGGTCTGTTCTTAACCTGAAACTGTTCTTAACCTGAGGTACCACTTTAGCTAATGGGGCCTCCCACCGCCGCCACGCGATTTCTGTTTTATCCTGAAGCAAAGTTCTTAACCCGAGGTACTATTTCTGGATTAGTGGAGTCTGTAACCTGAAGCGTATGTAACCCAAGGTACCACTGTATTTACATTTTCATTGTTTTATTACATGCTGCTTTGAGAGTTCCTGTTAGGGTTGACAAGTGGCATATAAATGCTTTTACAGATAAATATGTACAACGGATGCTGCTTTGAGTACAAAGATTGCAGGAAAGCAGGATATAAATGAAATCAATAGTTATGCTTACATTCACCAGGAGGAGGTCATAATCTCTACCTCCCTCAAAGAAAACCCCGCAAATTGTTAGCTGTTTCTGAGCCAGCAATCCGGATCACCTCTTTCGAAGCTCAACGGAAGCATGTCTTAACCTGGCCCTTCCTTACTTGAGCATGAAGCCACTATAACACAAACATATACAACAGCATTGTCCCATTGCAGCTAGAGGAAATCCTTTGCAGAAGCAGACTTCCATTGGGCGCTAGTGCCACCCTCCCTGTGGAATGCTCTTCCTTCAGATGTCAAGGAGATAAAGAATTACACAACTTTTAGAAGACTTCTGAAGGCAGCCCTGTATCAAGAGGTTTTTAATGCTTGATGTGCTTATTATGTTTTTAGATTTGCTGTAAGCCGCCCAGTAGAGTGGCTGGGGAAACCTAGCCAGATGGGCAGAGTATAAATAATAAAAGGTGTTGTTGTTGTTGTTGTTGTTGTTGTTGTTGTTGTTGTTGTTATCCTTAGCTGGGCAGAGAACCAGGCATGCAAACAGCTGCTGCAAAAATGGCCCTAGAATCAAATAATTATAGAGTTACAAGGTCATCTACTTCATTACAGGAGCTACAATGTAGCTTTCCTGATATATAGCCAAGATAGCCTCTAGTTTAAATATCACCAGTGAAGATGTTTCCTATACAACAAGAGGCCTCCTGTATACACGTGGCCCTGGTCAGTTTACTAGTAGAGCTGATTATCTTTCCAGAGGTTGGGAGTTGTGGGCAAGGTGATGGATTCACTACTTCCATTTTTGTTTCTTCTAAGCAGATAACTAGCACCATCCTTGGTGAGTTGTTCAGAGATACACAGTTGGAACAGGGCAGATGGATCTTGACAATCATAGGAGAGAACTATTTTTAAGGACTAAGTTTGTTTTGTGAATTCATGAGGTTTTCTTTTTTTTTAAAAAAAAGATGTGCAAAATCTCTCTTTTCCACCCCATTTACTTCACTGGAATACTTGATTTTTTTTGTGGGCTGAGGAGCATCTCTACAGTGCTGAGTAGGAAGTTAGTACTAAATGATCACAATTAACTGTACATGTCGGGTCTGAATTTAAAAAGAAAAAGAAAATGGTCATGAACATTTTTGCTGGGTGCAGCAATGATTCACAATATCGGACACTGCCAATTAACTTCTGCCAAAATATTAAAGCAAAGAGAAGTAGGAAAAATCAGTTCATTAAAGCCAGGAAATCCTTTTAAAAGACTACATTTTAACTTTTGCTCAATAGCCACACTGGGGAAATATTGGCTTTTCTTAACTAAAAGTCTATTTCAGAGTGCCCTAAGAATTCCCAGTGTTTTGTTTTTTTTAAAAAAATGGACTGAACCTTTATTTTCTTCCCCTAATTTATTACGCTTGATTACGCAGCTGGAATGGGAAGGTAGCTGCTGTTTGTAGTTAAATAACTCCTCACAATTTCTTAAAGAAATGATCTTCAAAGCTTCAATGGGTCAGTGGCTCAAGTACAAAGGAAAGATTGATTTTCATACTCCCACTCTTTGTTCCCAAAGTTTAAAACAGACACGTTCTGGTAAATTAGTTTGTCTATGTTATTAATGGAAGAACTTATTAAACTCCCATAAATACATGGCGGTATCTTGCTTAAAACACGGAATGCATTTGCTTTGAAAAAAAATACACGTCTAAAAGTAAACAAGGGGGTGGGTGGGTTTCTATTTTGATTTGATTTCAGAAATGTGAAGGCTAGAGAATTGTTGGTTTGCAAAATATATTAGGTATGCGTAATGATGTATGGTACAAAGAACTCAAGTCACTTGAAAATATGTTATTTGCATTTAATGAAAAGCATTTGCGCACTGGTATGTGGCAAATCTATGTATGAGAGGAAGGAATGCTTTAAACAAGAGATACAGTCTTGTATGCATGGCAGCTGCCTAGCAGGTAAAGTAAGGCAGGACATAACGTTAATGAAATCTAATTTTCCATTAAAAATATATGTAGTAATAAATGTTTTAACCCCCACCCTGTAAAAACCCTCTCTTACATTGTGTCCTCAGTCTAGCTATAATCAGCGATAACTAGGTCCCACTGAATGCAATGGAATGCATTTTGCATTTATTTAGGCTGTTCTGTGGGTAGACAACAAATGCACAGATGTTTGGTGGTAGCCATTACCTCACCATCCATACATGTGATGGTAGCTGAGCTCTACATAATTGGGAACGCTGAGGGGGGGGAGGCGACCAGGGCCCCTGATAGCACAGAATCTTTCTTAGGTACATAATTTTGCTCCCACAAGTGCTCATATCAGACATGTGTTTCACCATGTGAATGGTGGAAGGCAAAAGCTGCTGCTACCAGCTGTCCATAAATTCATTGTATGTGCAGAGAAGGTCCCAAATGAATTGCTGTTGTTGTTGTTTAGTCGATTAGTCATGTCCGACTCTTCGTGACCCCCTGGACCAGAGCACGCCAGGCACTCCTGTCTTCCACTGCCTCCCGCAGTTTGGTGAAACTCATGCTGGTAGCTTCGAGAACATGTCCAACCACCTCGTCTCCTGTTGTCCCCTTCTCCTTGTGCCCTCTATGTTTCTCAACATAAGGGTCTTTTCCAGGGAGTCTTCTCTTCTCATGAGGTAGCAGTTATTAAACTGAACCAGAGGTTTTAATTGGACTTGCAGGATATGTTGGTTGGATTGAGTCATGGTTTTTGTTTGTGGGCATATGTATGATGGAAGAGAGTTGACCAAGTTGTAAAAGCATGGTGATCTGGTCAACTTCTGTTACAATTTTAGAATTCATTCTTGTGGTCCATTTGAATATGTGATGAATTGGTTTTGTAAAAAAAACAACAGCTTCGAGTCTCAAAAGGTGCCTGCACTTGGGAAGCTCAAATGGGAATTTTGTAAATGGGAATGCTTTCAGAGAAGTGTTCCCTCATGTGCATTTTGAGGTTGTTCAAACCTTAGGCCTACAAACGAAGTGTACCAACTACCCTCCTGTCCTTTGAGATTGGCTCACACTGGTACAGTACAAATTTTGCACCGAGTTTACATTTGCTGGACTATTTTAAGTCATGGCATGTTTGAATAACTTCTGTCTATCTAAAAAATGAACACAAAACCCTCATTTGCATAGAGAACTAGCACATCAAGGAAAGGGTTAGTCTAAAAATCTTCTCCTTTGGATTTTTTTTAAAATAAATGTTATTTCTCCCTCCAATAGTCTGAAATGAAAGTGGGACCTGTAATAAAATCTTGTAGTATGAAGCTTTCCTTGTTCAAAATCCCAGCAACTCTTATTATATTCCACCAAGCAAGCAATTCATTCCCCCACATCCTAATAGCCAGCATTAGGTAAAGGTAAAGGTACCCCTGCCCGTACGGGCCAGTCTTGCCAGACTCTGGGGTTGTGTGCCCATCTCACTCAAGAGGCCAGGGGCCAGCGCTGTCCACAGACACTTCCGGGTCACGTGGCCAGCGTGACATCGCTGCTCTGGCGAGCCAGAGCTGCACACGGAAACGCCGTTTACCTTCCCGCTAGAAAGCGGTCCCTATTTATCTACTTGCACCCGAGGGTGCTTTCGAACTGCTAGGTTGGCAGGCGCTGGGACCGAGCAGCGGGAGCGCACCCCGCCGCGGGGATTCGAATAGCCAGCATTACATGACCACTAAACATGCTCAGTTCTCATTAGGCTATTTTTGGAGCACCTCCCCCCCCCTTTAAAGATTTTTTGCATTTCTGTAAATCTTGGAATTCCCATGATTCAGGAGGTGGTGAACTCTCCTTCCTTGGAGGTTTTAGCAGAGGTTGGGTGGCCATCTGTCATGGATGCTTTAGCTGAGATTCCTGCATTGCAGGGGGTTAGACTAGATGACTTTTGGGGTCCCTTCCAACACTACTATTATATGATTCTGCGATTCTATGATTCTACTGCTATCTCCCCTTCTTGTGTATGGTGCTGTTTTGGCCACATAAACTATGGCACCCACATAACTGAGACTGCTATTAGTATACGCAAGTGGGACCCAACAACAAAACACCTCTCTGTGTGTGTGAATGTGTCAGAGTGTTGTAGCCTTCAAAACTTGACCTTTTAAGGCAAGAGGCTTCCCAGTGTGAATTAATGGATGTGTGGCAGTTACTGAGTGAACAAGTGAATGGCTGGAGTGGTGTTCATCTCCAACTATATCAAAATCTTGGATTTTTTAAATTGGTTTCTATGGATAACTTGGACTTCTGTCCCCCAGGACATTTACGAATTGTTCCTCACTGTGAACCAGAAAATTAACTAATCGAAATAATGGGATAGCTCTCTCTACTCCTTTTATATCAGTGTGTCCCTACTTTCCATCTCATTTCTCAAACATTCCATTTCATTCCCTTTCCATCTGGTTTTAGTGTTTTTCTTCTCAATGACCGGTCAGTATGCCATGGTCACTGGGCATGCTCAGTCCTCCTTGAGCTATTTTAAAGGGATTATTTCTTTAGATTCCCCCCCTACTTCTGCAAAACATGGGGGTTTACCCAAGTGTGCCAGTGCCTTCCCTCATGGCTGGCCCACCCACTGGCCACCTTAAGATACTTGCTTCAGGTGGTGGATCTGAAATGTGTGCCATGCTGAAATGAATCTGTAGAGCGCACGTCTGGTTTATGTTTGGACTTTCCTATTGAACAAGTGATAGGAAAACACAAACCTGATTAAGTATACATCCATTTATTTATGTGCATAATCTCCTTAGCAGAGTCAGAAGAATTTGTTCTTATAAGCCCACTATTTCCTGATATTCACTGTTATTGTGGAACAGGTGTTTTACAATGGAGGGCACAACAGTTTAAGGAGGAAAGCAGATATTGTTGACTTATAGAAGAAACAGAAGTGAAGATAAAATTAAAAATATGCTTTGGGAACCTAGGAAAAATAAAAGCCTCTCTTGTATGGAAAATATTCATCTAATAGATACATGCCTGAAAAGATTGGACTGCTATACATGTAGATTAGCATTATGAATCTCTCCAATAGCAGCTGTGGTGGAAGGCAAGAAATTTAATTTAATTTAATTTAGAAGGTCAATCTAGGGATGTTTAGAGTTTGGAAAAGGACTAGCACTCAATCAATATTAGGCACAAATTTTAACTTATGAACAGCCAGTGAGGAAATATAACACTGACTCTCTCTCTCTTTGTATGTGTGTAATGATTTTAAATGATTTATATTGAATTGCTTTTTTCCATTTTATTTTGCATTTTTAATATTACATATATTTATTGACAAATTATATTATTATTTTTTGCAAATGCATCTAATTCCTTTTTAAAGCCTAGTTCCCGGTTTCCTCTATACCCATAACCTTCATGATTATCAGAAAAAAATACCAGATACATTCACACAGATTATATGG
Organism: Podarcis melisellensis; assembly: GCF_964234715.1. Taxonomy (NCBI): domain Eukaryota; kingdom Metazoa; phylum Chordata; class Lepidosauria; order Squamata; family Lacertidae; genus Podarcis; species Podarcis melisellensis. Next base: position 51,937,428 of record NC_138537.1, read on the forward strand.
CCTATATTTTAATCATCAGATTATTTTGTAACTTCCAATATTTAAATAATTCCTCCATCCTAAATACCAGATAGGTTTGCACAATCTTCAAGGCTCCTGGAGAAAGGTTTGCTATGGTTATGATTTGAAGGGGGCAATGGCACTGACCAGCGAGGGTTATTTAAATCACACAGATGTTAGCCATATTACCACAACTACACGGTGATGAAAATCATAGGCAAAGGTGAAGGGTTTGTGCAAAAAAACCCAACACACACACACACACACACACACGTACGTATTGGATAAGGGAAGGACTTCCTTCAGCAGACATGATATTTAAATAAAAAATAATTTAAATGGCAGCGCAGACTTCCACTCTTCATTGTATGCATGAATGTCAACATCTGGTACCAACATTTTGACAATTCTATTAAAATGCCTCACCATTCCCTATCTAACACCTGTTAGCTCTCATTTTCTTTCCTGAGACGCACACCAGTAGACAGTATAGATTCCAAATCATTTATCACTTTTAAAATACTTCCATATGGGGTATTTTGAAGGGCCTGCCTTGGCCTTAGGCAAATGTTTTCTGAATGCATTAAAATTCAGGACTCGGAGAGGAAGAAAACTGTAGACACTAATGTTTCATAGCATTTGTGTCTGGTAATTATTAGTCTAAATTATGGTTCACACATGACTTGACAAAGTGGACCGTGGATTGTGACCCCCTCCTGCCCAATCCCGCACCTTAGATATGCAGCACTGAATATGTTCCAGGTTATTGAGATGTCAATCTGTAATCATAATGCAAATACCCCTTACTGAAAGAGAACGGCTAAGAGGTGTATGAGGCCCTGGAGACTCTCTAGATATGTCAGAAATATTACATTTTAAATGAATGACATCAACAAGAGAACATGTGTTTAAAAATGTGCACAATTAGTGAATATATTGGAGAGCCAAGCACTGAAGAGAACCAGACCGCAAGGGTAGAAAGGGAGGTGCTGTGTCATGTGACAAACTTTTCTAGGATTTGGATAAAATCTTTGCGTTTTGGCAATGTTAAGGTGACATGGAAAATGAGGCTTTTGTCATGGTCATATAATAGTGTTATGTCATGATTTATGGAAACTGTCAGAAAAGAGAGATATTCTTGCCTGTATTTACATATCAGACTTGGCTGTCATTTTCCATATTGAATTGGTCACTGAGTTGCTTGTAATATTGAAAGTTAAGGCATAATGTGAATTAATGCACTCAGCAGCCCACCCAATCTGCTTGCAAACAGATGCAGGTTATTTACAGTACCTTATAAGGATAGCACAGTGGTACCTTGGTTCTCAGACTTAATCTGTTCTGGAAGTCTGTTCCAAAACCAAAGTGTTTCAAACCAAGGTGCACTTTTCCATAGAAAGTAATGTAAAATGGATTAATCCATTCCAGACTTTTAAGAACAACTCCTAAAACAGCAATTTAACATGAATTTTACTATCTAATGAGACCATTGATCCATAAAATGAAAGGAATAAACAATGTACTGCAGTCAGACAATCAATCAATCAGTAGCTGAACTGGGTTCCAAATAGTCACACAAAAAAGAGCAACAAAAACACAAAATAAATAGCAAAAACAGATGGACCTCAGTGTAGCACTCAAAATGGAAGCATAACACTCAAAATGGAGCACGTTTGGCTTCCAAAAATAGTTTGCAAACCAGAACACTTACTTCCGGGTTTGCTGTGTTTGGGTTCCAAGTTGTTTGAGTACCAAGGAGTTTGAGAACCAAGTTATGACTGTATTGTTTTCTGTTTCTTCTTTTTTTTCTGTGAGGCTACAGAATGAGCCTATTTTACAAAGGTTTGAAAAAAGTTTCTTCACTGTTTCCAAGAGCTAGCCAAGAACAGCAGCTACAGTGACAGGACTGAACGTAACATAATAACTCTCATGCCTCTCACCATCATAACTAATGTACACTCTTGCTGGGAGAGCACACACCAAGCAAGGGTCAGGAGAGACATGCTTTATTGTAGCTGGGGCAAATGAAGACACCTGGTTTCGCTGGTGCAAATGCACCATGGAGTCTCTTCTCTCAGCAGTCTTTTTGCCTCTGGCCATTGCTGTGGATATATGACCTGACTGACCTGTCTCCAGGCACAGCATGGTCTGCAACCGATTCCCACACAGCAGGGTTAATGTTGCCAGCCTTCATGTTATGTTTGCAGACATCTTTATAATGCTGTTGGTCTGCCGACAGGCCTGGTGCCTAAGGCCAGCTTCCCATAGAGCACATCCTTGTGGATACTGCTGTGTTCTGTCCTGTACACATGACCAAGCCAGTGAGGACTTCGCTGAGAAGGAAGTGTGAGCATGGTGGGAATGTGGGCTTGGAAGAACACATCTTTCTTTGAGTCTCTGTCCTGCCATGTGATGCCCAGAATCTTCCTGATGCAGCGCATAGGGAAGGCAATGAGCTCACGCTCCTGGCGGGTGCATGTTGGCCATGACTCACTTCCATAAAGCAGCATACTCAACACACAAGCCTGGTAAACCTTCATCTTGCCATGGGTCATTAGCATCGCATTCTCCCATTCTGTTTGAGGCAAGCCATTTCCATAGCTGCCTTACCAATACACTTGTCCAGCTCAGTGGCAGTGGGAAGGTCGCTGGTTATGGTGGAGCCCAGGTAGACAAAATAATCTACTCTCTTAAGTGTGTAGTCACCAATGCTGATGTGGGGAGTGCTGGCAATGTCCTGACCCGGGATGGTGGTCTTTGTCTGGCTGATGGTGAGGCCAAAATCCACGTAGGCTTGGGCAGAACGGTTGGTGAGTCTCCGCAGAACTTCTTCAGAGTGCACTGTGAAGGCTGCACCATCTGCAAACAACATCTCATAGATAAGAACCCACCATACTTTTATCCTGGCATGCAGATGTGCCAGGTTGAACAGATGTTTGCTTAATCAAACTATACACGGCGTATTGATTTTAATATATATTTTTGGCACAGTGTATTTTTGTTTATTTGTTTGTTTGTTTTACTCTAGCCTTGAAGAGCTTTTCCAAGGAGGGAGAAAATGGCTTTGTGACTAACACGAGGGGCAGTCGGTCAGTGCCACACAAAACCCTGCTCCAAGAAAGCAGGGCAGGGTGACTATGGGTTAGAAAAAGAGCTGGCTGATCAGCCCTATACAAATTCAGTTTCTTCTGCAAACCACATTTCCTATGTACACATTTTCCTATCTGATGAAAACTGTGTAAATTTTCCAAAGCAGTCAGTGTGCTTTAGCAGCAGACTCACCACTAAAATTACATACATCTCTCTATAGTCTTAAAATGTAAATAGCTCTGGATTAGATTTTGTAAAAAATATGAAAATAGAATTTGTGTTAGGAGGTCTGTATAGTCTTTTGCATCTGACCATCCCACATGTTGAAGAAGAAGAAGAAGAAGAAGAAGAAGAAGAAGAAGAAGAAGAAGAAGAAGAAGAAGAGGAAAGATTAGTTCGCCAGGAAGGAATTTGCTCAGGGAGCTAGAAATACAAGGCTTTGCCTTAATTACACAATTATTAAAGGTGCAGAAGGCGTCTTGTCCTACCTGGCAGATGGCTATCCTAAAAGCATGAATACAAATTCAGATTTGTGAAATGAACTTGAAGTTGCATTTGAATGTTGTTTTCAGTGCCAACTCTATCATGTATCTCTTCAGATGTTTGTGCTATTGAGTTCAATGGGACTTACTTCCAGGTAAGTGTATACAGGATTGCAGCTTTAATTATCCAGCACTCAGAATCTTGCCCCTGTATTTTATCATAGATGCAGAGAAGTAAATGGAAGACCCATGCTCCAAGAAACAGCAAATATGTACATCTATGGACAGTTAAATTTTCCGACAGTAAATATATGAATACCTACATTTTCACACATCTGCTGTTTACTAAATAACATTTCAGCACAGTTTTAATCTTATAAGGAAATTGTTTGAAACTTGAAATAAGTGCACTTAATTAAAGGAAGGCTGTGAAAATGTGCATTAATCTGATATGACTAATAGCAAAGTGCATGAAATTGCTAATTAGAATTTCATTAAAGGTGCTGCTTTATCAGACTGTGAATATCACAACCTTTAAAATTCTTTCAGGAAGGCTTAATTCCTTTTCAAACAGAAATATTCTTTAAAGACATTTGATTTGTTCTGAAGGAATTTATAGCTTAGTCTGAAACATTAAATGTTGCCAATATTCCATAGGAGTAATATTTGAATGAAAATATGTATCAGGTACTTTCTTTCATCAGTCAGATGAATAATCTCCCCACCAAAAAATCATTATTGTTCAAATAATGTAATCAGAACTTTTTTTAGTTAACCCCCCCCAAAAAACCCTACAATTTAATTTTAAGATTATTCAGACAATATTTTGTTCATACTTAAAACTGTTAATAATAGATATATATTTAGCAGGGAGAAAAGTTTGTTTGAAAATGACAATAATCATTAATATTGTTTTAGAGATGTGGTGGAAATAATCAAGGCATTAAAAACAGAGGTTCTGGAAAATATACAAAAGGGGAAGGGACAATCCTGTGTTAAAAAAAAAAGCCTCATAGAAAAACACAGTTGTGTGAATTACAAACCCAAGCTGAATAAAGCTCTCTATGCACATATCAAGGCTGGCTGTTTTGACTGTGTTGCATTCAGGCACAGTAAATTAAAAAAATACACTGACCTATTCTTCCCCAGTGCTTCCTAAATCTGTTCTAGGGCTTCCTCCAACCCTCGAAGAATATGGGGTGCACATGATGGGGAAGAGGGGGCAATGACCTGTTGTGAGAGTGGAAATCAGCTAACGGGGCATGCTAGTTGGAATACCACCCAAGATGCCAACTATTGATGGGCAATTTCAAGGCCCCTACTCTTTGCCTTTTAACTGGCCTTGGACCACACAGCCCTTCAAATGATCCTATGTGAAGTAGGACATTAGAGCCACCTTAGGCCCCATAATTGGTCAGATATTCATTCAAATGGGTACAGAGAAGTGTGAATGGTTCTGCACCCTCCATTAAGGTCAGTGATGAAGACTTCACAGAGGAGCTTGATGTGAATGCACAGAGCTTTGAACGAGGGTATATCGGTGTAGCCCAGGTTTATATAATAGAAGTTTTGCAGTTGGCTTTAGTACATAATTAAAACTGTGATGTGTCAAGAAAGACCAGCCTAGAGCTTCAACCATGTGGCACCCAAAAGGAAGTGGGAGAGAAGGTCATTGATCTTTCACAGACAAACCACCTAATAGATCTCTCAGGCTCATTTGCAGCCAGTACAATCCTGTGCCTGCCTCAGTGATTAAGAAGACATTTGAGAAAGGGTTTCTTGATCTATGGTGCAACTACAAGGGATGTTGCAGGGTCCTTAAAAAGAGAGCAAGACCCAGCAACCGGGGAAATAAATTAAAAGGGAAGCGGTATGGTAGGCATCGATAGTGGGCTCTGTCAGGGTAGCATCTGCCCCAAGGTGCTGGGTGCTGAGACTTTTCATTGGCCTCCACTGAGACAGTAAATTTGTAGGTGGCTTTTATTTGTAAAACATCTGGCAGTGGTTGGGTGGGTGTGTCACATGATTAAGTGCTCCTCAATAACTTGCCAACAGGAAGACAACTGGATTTGGGGGGAAAGCATTGTAGGCTAGGGTTTGTCTAACACGTTCCATTCATTTTCTTTTAATTTTGTAAAACACAAAGCACATTACCGCACATAAATAGGCAACATGGTAAAGGTATTAAAAGTATTAGGTAAAGTTGTTGAGAGCACAAAAACAACAAAAGAGAAGAAAAGTTAAACGACAAAATGAAATAATTTCAATTTCTCTTTCTTTCTTTCTTTCTTTCTTTCTTTCTTTCTTTCTTTCTTTCTTTCTTTCTTTCTTTCTTTCTTTCTTTCTATACTTCACTATGAGTTCACAGAGTTTAACCATTCACAATTGTTATAAGAAATTTCCCATGTCCACTCATTCACAGGATTAGAACTGTGTGAGGGGGAAAATGTGGCTACGTTTGTTGGCCTCACCTCTGTTGCTTACTCTGCTGCCTTCCACACTATAGAGAAGGTCCGAAGAGCCTGGCTGACATGTGAAGGCTCCTCATGTGACTGAGAACCCCGGTCATGCAAGGCTCTAAATCATTGGGGGAGCTTGTGTGTGAAGAGTAAGGCCCCTGCTTCAGATCTTCTCCTCCAGCTCAGGGACAACAGTGGGGCTGGGTAATGGGCTACAGTGGAAAGAGTAAAGCCAGTGGGCATAGCCCCACTCCCCCCTCATACAATTAAAAGCACACGAGGGATTGAATGCCCTCATAGTGCTTTTGTCATATATTAATATTACATTTGTTGGCATCCACCTGTCTTGAGAGACAATGGATTGTGCTTTCAGGGGCGAAGTCAAACCACTGGAGAATCACAGCATCTCCTGTGGCTACAGAGACTGGTAACTTGTAACCGCTGCCTCCCACATTGTTTCTGCTGTGTTAACAGCACTGAAGTGACCACCCTGGGGCACAAGCCTAGGCAGTGTGCATGGAGGTCCTGGGCTGCCCAGATGACAAGACCCTCCTCTCAGCCTCCCTGGATGTGGTCCAAAGGAAAATAGAGCAATACGTTTGCCACCAACTTGGCTACAGGAGTTACTGGAAGGAGGCGTACAAGATGCCATCCAACCATTTTAGGGACTCCAATTCAGAATTGTGTAGGGTTTAGTTCTTAGCCTTTTTCTCTCAAAGATGTTCCTCAAGGCAGCGGGTATGGATTTTTCCTCAGGGTTTACTCCAGAAGCCTTTCTCATGAATGAGTATAGCCATAAGGTGGTGGAAGTTTAGGATCAGAGTTTTCCTTCTCCTAGATGAGCTAACTTCCCAGGTTGATGAGCCCCATCTACCCCTCATTTTCCTCTACAGCACATGCTGTAATCACCTTCTTGACTTTTGGACCCACTATTCATCTCATCCGCTCAATCCATCACAGCCTGTCTTCACATGCAGGGGAAGTCCCTAACTCACTGAGGGTTTGAGACCCATCGGCTACCCTCACCTGGTTTAGCCAGCCAGTTGAAGCTGTTCCTGGGGTGTGGCTGTTGTCACATGCTGACAGCTCCAAGGAACCACAGGTGAGAGCTGAGTGCAGGGTGGGAACCAAAGGTGGACAAACTACCCTGGAAGGAGCACAATGTGTTCCCCACCTTCATTAACACCCCATACACCCCAATAATATTAAATAATAAAGACAAAATAAGTCATTGCAAAAAACAACAGAAGTAATCATCTCAGATTATCACATGCTTGTTTTCTATGTGCAGGGATTTGTTTGTTCTGGGAAAGTGTTCAGTTATCAGAGCTTTCATCCTACAGCTTGGTGACAGGTTTATTACCACAGTGAGAACTTCTGCTTTCTTTAACTACAATGAAAGGATTTTTCTCCTATTAATTTGCCCCTGAAGATTATTCTCCAATCTCCTACCTTGGGCTGTGTCCCCCCACTTAATGAACCCACACCTGATGTGGCATTGAAGTTATACTAAAGCAATGAAGTAATATTAAATTTTCCATGAATTAAATATTATTGTTGTAACTTACATTTCACAGGTGTGACAAAATATTTAAGGAGATCCACATCTGCAAATCATGATTATCATGGCCAATGATGGCAAAAAAAAATAAATCATTTTACTTTTACTTTGATTTAGTATTCAGAGCACATTTTTCAAATTCAAATTAAAAACTCATCGTCTCTCATTTACATGACAAAAAGATTCTTGAAAATGGATAAAAAATGAACAGAAGAATTTTTATTGGGTAGATAGTTTATTATTACTTTGAGCATTTTAAAAACCACATATGAATAGCAGTTTGGTATGATTTCAACTCTTCTTATTGGTATATTTTCACACCAGTTGGTATTTTATCAGTTGGACAAAATAGAACACAAAAGCTGATTCAGCTTTCCTTCATAAATACTCCAACTTTCTTTATGTACGTTTTCTTCCTACAATAAATATACTGATTAAAAAAAAATCAGTCTAGACTCAAATGAATGAAAATTATGCTTATTAAATGTAATGTCTGGAGTCAAAAGTGAAGTGTCAATCTTACCTATCTAACTTCTAAGCAAGACAAACAAATGTGCTAATTATAATATTTAAACAGAAATATAAAATTATTTTTCAAATAGAAAGAACAGTGGCATTGTTGTTCGCATTGTAACTATGTTATTACTATGTGATTACATAGTTACAACTATTATAACCATGTGGTACATAACTATGAGGATACTCCAGCCTCATTTTGGCAGGGGGGGGGGACCCTATGCATTCAATTTAATTCACTACAAGTAACTGGTTATAGGGATCTGTAACATATGGAATTCCAGATAGTTTCTATGGTTCCCTCCCACCTTCTAATGACTGTATTAAAAATAGAACTCAAAGGTTATTTTTATTTCTACTTCTGATAACAGTCCTAAAAAGAACATCAGATAAAACTGCTATTAAAAAAACCTACAACCATTTACACCAATCCAACTATTCCTTGAATACATGCCGTCAGATTCAACTAGTGGGAGCCAACATAATGAATTTCTTTAGTGGAACAGTGTTTCCCCTGCTTCCCTCCCCCACTGCCCCTCAAATTGGCTCAGGGTTGTTTTTCTTGGTGAGGAGAACTTTCAGAATAGCGCACAGAGGGTGATAGGAAGAAGGTTGGAAGATTAGTGGAAGAAGAGGGGAGACTGTTCTGCTGGACAAGCAGAAATGTTTGCGCTGACAGAACATTTGTAACAAAGCAACATCTACTCTCTCCCAAAGGCTTCCTCATTCACTTAAAAGCAACGGGGAGCCTGTGGCCTTCCACATGTTTCTGGACTAGACTAGACTAGCTCTCATATATCATGGAAATGTGTGTCTATCTAGCAGACATCTAAATGCCAAATGTAACCTAATAGCATTCTGAAGTGATAGCTGCCTCTCTTAATGGTTTCCAGTCAGGGCCAGCTCAGCCATGAGGCATGGTGAGGCAGTTGCCTCAGGGTGGCAGGCTCCAGACAACTTGAAGGGGTGGCACTGGTGTCATGCACCTGCCAGTGCCACACTCCCACAGCACCTGCACACACACACAGTTTCTCTTTCCAGTGTATGAAGCTCCTTTTCTGGTGAGTCAATAATATCTGGGAAGGTTAGAGGTTTGCAAGAAAAATCCTGCTCTTCATGGATTAGGTATGGTCATGGGCATGGATTATTTGACCTCAGTTGTATCCTATCAACCTCTGTTGTAGACAAAGGCATGTCAAGGTGATTCAGATATCTCCCCCCTCCTCAGTGAAAGTTAATAAGCTCCCCCAGATAGGATTAGGGCCTCCACAAAGACTCTTATTGCTCTATTCATGTGATTCTTTTTTAAGTCCTTGGCTGCTATTTAATATCTCTATGCTTCTTTACATCCCAGAGCTTTGCAAGAAGAGAGACTGTCCAAAATGCTGCCTGTGGAGCATGGAAAAGCTTTCGTATGTGTGTGTGTATACCCACCCACCCACCACAGAGTGGAAGATTTCTTTTTTAAAAAAGTTAAAATCACCATGTATTTTATTTTTTAAATCTTACATTGCTTTGTTTTAACAACAGCCCCCAGTTCTTCGGAACTTTACAGGCAGCATTCTAGACAGTCACACATTATAAAGTCTATGGGAGGGAACAAACACTCACCAGAAAGAATGGTCAGTGTCAATCTGCCAAGTTTTGAATCAATGTACTGGCAAGATTGTATACCACTCAACCACAAGGTGAGGAAAATATGAAAAAAGGAAAAAGAACACAAAATAAACCCATAAGGGATTATGGAGAAAAGTTAAATCCTTTCCCCACAAAAAGCCCCTGGACCTATTTCTCTATAATTTAGCAGATCCATTCTAAAGGAACTCCTATGCCTATAAAGTTCAGCCACTTTGGCTCAAAGTGAAAAAAGTTATAGCTGTTTTTAGATTCCCCCTTATCGTGAATGAGTGGCTTGGGACTCAAAACACAGATTGAAGTAGAGCGAGTACAGAGTAACTCAGAAATAGATCTGCATTTTTAAAAATATACCAAAATACAGATACAAAATGAATCTTAGAGCCCACGCACATCCTTGCGATTTACACTATTAAATAGCCTTAATCTGTATGTGTTTGGGAAATAGCTACATTCTCTATCAATATGATGCCTGTTTAACCCAACAGTTTACAACAGATGATAACATATATGTACAATCCCACCTCCAACACCTGTGATTCTTCAGGATCAGTTTCTTAAAATACTAAATAATCATTAAAGAACTGTGCACCAGCATGTGTGTGGGAGGCAGCCTTGTCTCCTTAAAATATTATTCTGCATGGACTACAATTGGTGTAATGATACACTCAAAAGCCACTGGCTTCTGCATCACATCTTATATATATAAAAACACATATGTAGCTTTTAATACCTAATTGCATTTCTGATGATAGTGATGCATTTTTCTATAAGAGTGCTAGGCTCACGTGCTCTAGTAAAATGCTGAACTATGAAAGATTCAAGTTCTTTATTGACTATTCCTTAAGCTGCCTGTGAATTAAACCTGCTAATTATTATGTTAATGGGTGTGCCCCTGTTTTTACACCCGTCATTAGTCGTTGGAAAAAGTTATGCAATGGGGCTTGCTGAAGTCTTAGGGAAAAGTTAAACGCGAGGCAAAACCAGGACATACTTCTGTAGCATATGCCTAGGCTACCCCCTGTATCTACAACTGGGAGTTGCTCATCCAGGCTTGGGTCCAGTGCATCACTGCAATAATTTACATTAGCACAGTAGACTGGCCTACTCTCCTCCTGCCTGTACACACCTTACACCCTCCACACATCTGCTCCAGAGTGATGGGGGGAACTCCTAGAACAGATGTTCAAAGGGGGAAAGGAGAGGGGAAATTCTTGTGCTGATGGCGCAGTTACTTAGTGCTGTATTGGATACAAGTTCCAAAGAGCTTAGTCTGAACTGCCCTGCAATCCTCTTGAACAGTTGGGAACCAGCATGTAGACTATAAAGATGATGAGATGCATTGTGCTATCTCAACTGATGCCCACAACTAACCATGCCTTTACATGCTGTATTACCCAGGTGAAATAGAACCTTTCTTCCCAATAGCATCCTAGAACCATAACCATTTCCATTCTAATGTGCCTCTACTAGGGGAACAGTCCGACTTTTAAATGGTCCACATTAAATTTCTTGCAACCCTTCAATGGAAGGAATGGCTGTGCCATTTGATATCCAACTGACAATCATACAGCCCGTTCTGTATCCCAGTTAAGGGAATATTCAGTAGTGCAGCTGGGACCTTGTGCATACATTTCCTTTAAAACAAACCACAATCAGGTGTCTGGTGGGGAGAAGGAAATGGGGAATGAAACCAGTTTCTGTTTCATTTACTGGCTGCACACAGAGGAATGGTAGGAGGAACCAACTGGAACCACTCATCATTGTCCCACCACCGCTCCCCAGGTTCTGAGTCTTCTTCCTTTGGTGGTTCCCTAGTTGGTTCCTCCCACCATTCCTCTGCGTCCAACCAATCCATGACAGTAACTTATTTTATAAGTTTACATGCAAACAGCCCTAGCAAGTAGATTTGTCTAGGGAACTGTACATGCAGCATCCATTTGAGACCTGCACTTTCCTGTTCAGCTAGGTCAGGGATGGGGAGCCACAAACCTAGAGGCCAAATTTGCCCCTACAGGCCCTCTCTCTGGTTTTTGGAATTCTCTCCAGGCCACAGCCTCTTCTCAGCTTCACACCCTTTCCCCAGGCCACACACCTCAGCAGTGCTATTCCATACCTTCCTTAAGTGTTTTTGCCTGGCTGGAATGTGTCCTTTAACTCTGATAATGCATCTTGCTTGTCTGAATGGAGGACAGAGAGGAGTGTAAGTTGTGTGGGTGCAGAAACTAGCCTACCGTTCCAAAGTAAAATTCACATTAGTCGACTTGTCCACTTTTCCTCATCAATAGCATCTGTCCCCCCAAAGGGATGTGGCCTTCAGTCCCCCCCAAAAAGGTTTTCCATCTCTAGACTAGGTATATATGCTAAGAACTCTGTTCTTGTGCACAATGCCCCCTATCTGGATTAGACTGAGTAACTTCAAGGCTGAAGGTGCCTCTGTGTGAATTGCTCCACATGGCCAATATCACTATCAGCAAAAGGGACAGTGCACATCTTGAGTAGCTCTCTGCATTATTGCCTTTGCATGGAACACTTGCCTTGTCCAGGTAGGTACTTGGGATGTAGAGATACTAAAGGTAAGGCAGAGCCATCTAATACGTGTCACAAAGAAAACATTTTCTTCCTGGTCTTCCGGCACATGTCTGTATTAATTTTAAGCAAGGAAAAATAAATGTTGATTAATAGGCTGACTGTACTGATACACAAAGAGAGAGAGAGAGAGAGTATGTATTTTAAGACAGAGATGTGTATGTGTTTATGGGGGAGGGGAGTAGCATTTATATAATTAAGACGGGTGGTGTAAGGGGAAAAAGGGTAGGGAAATATGTTCTTTCTTTCTGTTCACTCAGATTTGAAAAGCTTTGTGGACAAGCTGTCAAAATCTGGACTGTTCTATCCTAACCTTTATAAGTAATCCTAAAAGCCCAGCTAATCAATTGAAGATCATAAAATATTAGACTTAATGCTGCAAAGTGCTGCTATATAATTCACATAACAAGCTCCTACATAATTCAAACAGCAAACATATCCTTCTACTCAATGATGGGAGGTTGTTTAGATCAGCAGGAGAATGTCAACACATGTCACATTTCATGGATCTACTGCTTTTCGAGAACCCTATTAAGTTAATTGCTGGTTTCTGACAGCAGAGAGCATGCTGGGAACACAGCAAGCTTTATTAGCCTTTCGGGCATTTGCAGACATCAGCCATTTTGCCCCTACTTGCATACATGAGTTGCTGCACAGAGGAGCTAAATCAAATTACAAGACAATCAACGCTCTTGGCATCACCTTTATGCTAGGTTCCTTTGACATTCTAAAGAGGTTCCAGTGCCAAACATTTGCCTGTTTGGTTTAATAATAACTTCCTTATATACATTTGCAAGAAAGGGAGGGGTGGGGAACTACCCCAAAAATAATCAAGCCGTTTACATCATTTTTCACTGTATAGGTAATTCATATAAAACATGCAATCAAAAATGTGCTGCCTCACGTCTTCCTAATGAAGCTCCGTTGGTAGCTATTAATAGAAAAGCAGCCTCCAAGTATAATAGCAACACATTATACTTTCCATTAACTATGTGCTTATAGGCATTAATGTCAAGAAATGCCATAGAACGCAAGCTTCTCACCTCCACCTCCCACGCTTAGGGAGGCTTAGGGCTTTAAAATCTGAACTGGTTTCATAAGTGTGACTTCAGGTTTCAGTCCATCTATAGCTTTTTATGACTGGTTGCCAGGAAATATAAATTGGTGGCCTTACTTGGCGTCAGTGGGCATTTCCTTCCCAGCTTCTGACATCGTCCAACACACACAAACACCTAAGAAAGAAAACTTTTATTTTTCAGCAGTCTGATCCAAACCCATGATCTGCCTACATCTTTTTTAAAAAACAACAACACTGTTTAAATGTTTTTTTAAGGTGATAATGATAATGATGATTATGTAATGCTTTTAAAATATGTTTTAAATTTTTATTTTACATTGTATTTTTTTCTCCCACGTGTGATTTCCACTCCTTTGTGAGGAAGGGTGGGATATACATTTAATAAACAGATAAACAAAGGCAAAGCACCTGATGAGCAGACGTTTAGGCAAACCAGGCCGTAGAGTATCCCCCAAAATGTCACAATAGAAATGAAGACCAAGTCTTCACTTGGGATAAAAGAATGCATAGCCTTGGTCACTGAAGCCAACTCCAGGGTGCTGTGGGTACTTTGGCACCCACAATCATATATTTGTGGGGCTGGGCCCCTACAAAGTCAATGGGCAAAGTTGAAACCCTTCATTGTGGGCACCCACAATCTCCAGCATCTATGGCCGTGGCCACTTCCAGATTTGAGGGGGCCTACTTCAACGTGCTCTCTGGTGGCTCCTCTTTCACATCAGTGCACTACAGGTTCACCCACCTGGGGACAGAAGCAGGTGGGTTTGCCCGAGGTTTGCTCCTACTATAGTGCTGCTCCAGAGCATTGAGGGAACATTTTGTCACCCTCCCCACTGGTGGCCCACATTCTAATTTCCTTCAATGCCCCCAGCGGCACACTGGGGGAAATAAAAATGGCAGCTCCTCTTCCCAGCTACCTGATGCTCACTGGTCAGCAATGCCTGATTAAAAGGGGTGAAGACATCTGGGGTGCAAATGATGCTTCTTTTTTCTGCTTGGAAGAGCTTTACAAGAAATTTTGTGAGGCAGGATTTTGTGGTGCTGTTGCACTTACTTTATTAACTGAAGGAGGTGTGCAAGAGGTATTGTCTCCCACCTCCCAGTTCAAATGTTTTTTGCAACAATCCATGGCACTTTGGTACTGAATAGACACCCTAATTAATATCTATTGAAGAGGCTACTTTTTCTTGGAAAAACTACAATCAGCCCATGAGTTTGAAAATTGAAGGGGCACTGGAAGTAGACATGGAACAAAAAGACTTTCAAAATCTGGGAAATGCACAAGGCCTATTTTCCATCATAAAACTTGGGCCAGTCTGTTCAAAAGCCAAAGGATTCCTGTATTATTATTATTTTTTGCCAAAACTCATGTTTTGGGGTTCCGAATTCAAGTTGTTGTACCTTCATTATCACCATTTCCAGTTTATGAGGGTGTGGGAATCAAAGCTTTCCTTTCAGTAGCAAGTGGATGCAGAAAATGGCACCTACAGGCCATAAATTTTGCCACAGCTTCTCTTGGCATTTGATAAATATGCAGGCTTTATTCAAGTGCTTTTTAATTCACAGAGTTGATCTTTAATCTTTGTGTGGAGACATTATTGAACGAGAAGTCTCTTTCCCCCTAAACTTATGTGTGTGCTCCAAAAGGTGTTTGTGGTTTATTGGAAAGTGACTCTTGAAAGATGAAACCCTAAGTTGTACTTGAGAACATAACAACAAATGCAAAATTTCAACTGTAGTGCCACGGTTCATGCAGGAAGTGGCTATAAAATACATCATAAGCACTCATTAGTAGCGAGTCCCTGTGGGCTTGAGGCAGCCGCTCATGTGCGGCAGTCATTAAGAAGGTGGCAAAACAGAAGCTTCAGTTCCTTTCTCCTGCAGTTTCTTTATCAGTGCAAACCAAACAGTACAAATGAGTTGATGAAAACAGAGTTGAACCATGTTGGATGCGTTACAAAGAATGTTACTGCATAGATTATGCTAGAGGAAGAAGGCAAGAGAAAGGCTGCTGATCATCTTCATCTTCTGCTTCTCTGATAATAACGCCATGCCAGTTTATGAACAACAAAACCAATTAAAGGTCTTCAAGTTAAATCTCTAAAAATGGCACTGGTCCCCCATTTTTGAAGCAGAATGGTGAGATGTAACCCTGAATTAGGCTTCACGGTGCCTAGTATAAGCCGAGATATGCTTGTGAGGTAAAGCAATGTGCTCCATTAAATCAGCAATGGTAAGTAATGAGCACCTTACAATGGCCTGGGGATTGTGTGGGATGTAAATCACTCCTTCTAAACCTCACAATTATCCTTATAGTTCCTGACTGGGGTGGAATGCTTTTAGCCATCAGGTTTTTTTTCAGGCACTCTCAAGACCTGGCCTGTCATCTCACTCATATGAACTGCCACACCAGCGAACTGGTGGGCAGGTGCAAGGGCTGTCATGTTGGCGCAACACCACAACTAAGGGCATTGCGCCATTGTTGCAAGATAACAAAGGGTGTTATACAGATAAAGCAGTGTGGGTCAGCAGTGCTGCATTGGCATCAACTGACATGCCAGGGATCGTGGAGACATGCTTGTAACTGAGACAGGCAGAGAAAGAGGCAGGCCATCAAGTAGGTAAGGCAATGTAGAAGCAGCCCAATCTATGACTTAGAGGCACGCCAAACTGTGGACCCAGATCAAAATCAGCCATGTGTTGGACCAGGTAGCAGCGGAAGACCTTGGGGTCTCAAATTTCACTGTGCCCTTGTGTGACGCCAAAATTCTCTTGTACTCTATTCTAAATCATAGCTGCAGTGTCCCTTGCAGACACACTCTCCTAAATTCACCTTTGCAGGTAGAAAGAGTGTTATTGGCACCCATTAATCATTGCTGAGCAGGTAGCAGCAATGTCACCCCCTGGCCATCTGCAACAGTGGTATTCAAGCCCAGCAGAAAGCAGCCACTTTCAAAATGGTGCAAATATTAAGGAGTCCGGCTGCTGGAGCCCCTGGTCTGAGGCTGCCTTACAAAAGACATTGTTGCTATAACGGTGGTCTGCAAAGCCACCACAAGGAAATGAGAGGAGTATCTTTGTAGCTTGATGGGGCAATACACCTCCCACACTAAAAAAACCCAACAACCTTTGGTCCTAAACCAGGGCTTTGTTCCCCATGAATGTCTACTTGACCATATGCAAGTATTGTAGTGCAGTAAAGAGTTAAAGTATAAGGTTACCAAAGGTCCCCATTTCCCGGGGACAGTCCCTGGATTTACAAATCAGTCCCCTGACAAAATCCATCTATTTAATACAAAGTTGGAAAATGTCCCCGGATTCACTGAAAAAAAATCTGGTAACCGTATTATAGTAATGATGCAACTGATAGCGGTATGGATTTGCTATTGTATTCAAAGACTGTTGTTCCAGCTGTGTCAGCAGAAGCCACTGCCTGCGTAATTGCCACCCATGGATTTGGGTGAAAACAGAGTGGGTAGTGACTAGGGTGAAGGATTTTTCTGCTGTGGCACCCTGGCAATGGAACAGTCTCCCCAGAGAGGCTTGCTTTGTCTTTTTGGTGCCAGCTGAATATCTTTACATTTACCCAGCATTTTTAAAAAATATATTCTGCTGATCTGTCTATACCTCTGAGTTTTAAACTGAGCTTTAAATAATATTTTATTTTTAAAAATTAATTTGTTATTCCTCGTACTATTTATGCAGTATTTCCATCTCTCCTTTCTTTTTCCTTGTGAGCTATCCAGAGAACCTCTATTATAGGCTGGCTATATGCAGTTCATAAATAATCAATAAAAAATAATAAAGAGTTCGACTAAACTTCTGTGTTGACAAGCTCAGATTGGGCTGACACAGGACCATACTCAGAGATTTGTGTCATGCAAACTCAGTAGGGAGAAAAAAACGTAGAATTTGAGAAGACTTATCAAGAGTTTGGTAGAAAGTACATAGCACAGGGGGAATTGCCTCAAGAAAACAAAGGGCTGTGGAATCTAAAGTATTAGGCACCCAGCAGAGTCTTATACAGCAGTTGCTTCCTAATTTCAAAAACATCTGTTCATTTTAAAAAGTAAGTCTGTACACAGTTTACATTTCAAGGAGGGTTAGCTTCCACTTTTCAATTTCCTTTTGTTTTTTTGATCAATCACTGTATTTGTAATCAGTTCATTCCTTACCCTTCTTCTTTTTCTTCTGGTATTCCCTGCTCCCCTTGGGAAGAAGCTAATTTCACTCCCTGCAGTCTATTTACTGTTTAAAACTAACATGAGTCTATTGTTTTTTGGCAATGCAACACAAATCCCTTTAAGAGAAGGAAAGTCCCCTTAAGGGCACCTCTGACAAAATACCTTTATATTTTTGCCGCAGTCACCCCCTCCAAGCAAATGCCATTCCCAGATCCTGCTAGTTGCTTTTGGAAGGAGGAAAGGTACAGTGAAAAATGCCAGAGGGAGTAAACTTAACAAAGCCTAAATGAAATCAACATACTTTCTGACAAGCTGACAGTCTAACAAGCTAATTACTATAGTCATAATTAACACCTAGTAAAGCACACAGCACAGCACCTCAAAGCAGCTAGGAACCTGTTAAGCGAGAATAGGATACACTTTAAAAGCAGCCCATTAACCTGCAGAGAAACTCATTGCTCATAGCTTTAAAAAATAAATAAATTGGTGAACAATTAACTAACCATTCCAGGGAAGCAGTCCAGTGGACAACATGGAATGCAGTAAACTGATCAGTACCATGTTACACCACAGTCATCTTCAGCTATCCTGATCTGTAGTGAATGGATACTGGCATTTTTGATATATTTGATGTTTCATATGTACCTTATATATACATTTATGCAGGGCTTTTTTTCAGGGGAAACTTGCCGGAAATCAGTTCCGGCACCTCTCAGGTGGGTGCCATTGCCATTCTAAGAGAAAGATGGAGGCTTTCATGGCGAGTCTCGGCACCTCTTTTTCTAGATAAATAGCACTGCATATATGTGTTGTTGCAAAATAAATCCCTTTGGGCAGCCTCAAGGAAAGTGATTCATAAATTGTGTGTGTGTGTGTGTGTGTGTGTGTGTGTGTGTGTGTTCCAAATGATCAGTCACAAAGCACTTTCTGTCTTTATTGTCTATGCAAGGAAACATTGTTCCCACAATTGATCTGAAAGGACCAACCTTTGCCTACTCAAAATACCAACGTTTTGAATCACTGATGCTGAACGAGAGCAGACCAAAACACAATACTCTGGCATTCAGGTTTTGTGAATATTAATGAAAAGTTTGAATGAGCTCATGAATGAAATGAAAAGAACAAGATAGTTTTGATGCCACTACCCACTGTGCCTTCCACCACCACCTTTCTCTTTGGCATTACAGTAACAGCTCCACGCTCTAGCCAGCTGGGCTATCCAGGTGGCTTGGAGTACATGGCAACCATGTTGTCTTATAGATTTTGCAGGAAATATCTGTTAGCAATATTGAGGCAGAATTTAGATTTCTGCTTGCTGAATTTCTATTCCAATGCAACATTAAAAACAACAACTATTCCTTCTTCTCTACAGGAAATAATGTTATGCTAAAATTGCTTATTATTCTTATACACCCCAAAACATATCCAGTTCTTCACAGCTGATATTCATTCTTCTTTTATTTGGCTTTAATAGTAGCATAAAATAGAGATTCATAGTTTAAAATACTTATCTTTCTCTGGATTGCACTCATTGTACATACCATTCGATTTCTCTAGATTTGTGCCCATTGTATGACATTAAGTTTGAAAGGAATAATAAAAAAATGTTGGTTCATCGATATCAGGATTTGCAGTAACTTCAGTGGATATGGACTATCCGATTGGAGTTGAGCAAAAGGCATATTTTGAGAATGGGGATGGAAGTTGCATTAGGAATTAAGAGACTACCTGAGTGTAATGGTTCTTTTCCTCTATAGTGGGTGGAAGAGTTGTTAAAAATATTGCATCTGAATATATGGACATTATTGATATGAAGTGTAAGCCCTTTACAAAAAGTATTTTGAAATTCTCTGCTTTCTTTTTAAAATAGCAATATGTGTTTTTCTGTTAACACACACACACACACACACACACACACACACGTTGCCCTTTAGCTGATTTGCCTTCCAGGTCTTCTCATGAATCCAATTTCCACATTGCTGCAGGATAAGAAAGTCACATAAGAGAGCCAGTGGAGGGGTGTGTTGCTGAGAAAACCAACTGTAAATCCCTGCTCACCTGTGAAGCTCCCTAGATGTCCTTGGGAATGTTACTGGAGCTCATCCTAGCCTACCTGACAGGTCAAATGCTTGTCTGAGCTCTTTGGAGGGGAAAAAGGAGCAGGATGCAAATGCACCCAATGCTATGAAACTGATCTATCAATGAAACTGATCTGTGTTTTAAAAAGGCTCCATTGGCCCTCTTCTTGAGCTATTTGCTGAAACTTGACTTCCACTCTCCACTTTAAAAAATAAATAAATCGATCAGTTCATGGGTCAATCAGACTAGAGATCGTCATTGCCAGCTAATAAGCACAAGCTGACCTCATTTTGCTTCTTGTGACAATAGCTAGTATATGTACCAAAGAGAAAAAAGGAACACTGATGGGATGCAAGGATAGTTAGTCTGACTGATACGGCAGACCTCCTTTTTCTCCCTGCCTGCCACCATCTATGCCAATCAAAGTATTTTTTTTGCCATGTAAAATAATAATTAGAATCTGAATGGATGTGGAAACTACAAAAGCATAACACATTAGCAATTGATAATCGTTTATATAATAAAACACTGCATTTTCCCTATACATCTCTAGACTGATGCTTCATCTAAAAATACTCCCATGAAACAAAACCATCCAATTACTTGTTTCGTGGATGAATCCCTTATTAATGATCTTGCGGTGAAGGGAAAAAAACATTAATTACTGGACACAGTGGGATCTTTTATATTCCGCCTAGTCTGGACAGCACCAATTAATAGTACAATTATTATCAACTAGCGTGGCAGGTTCACTGAGCAGAACTTTCAGCTGCTGATTGGGTGGGGAATGTGGGACAGCATCCCCACTGTGCAGATTCCTCACATGTAAGGGCTATTATGCTGCTAATGTAAGACCTCAATGTATGTATTTAGGTATGTGATTTGCTTGGTCCGCACGAAGCTTCGTATCACCTTCATTGATTTTAATAGGTTCAAGAAGGTTACAGCTCTTGCATGTAAGTGGATAATAAAACTGCGAGAAAGGCATATTAAGAGGGAGAGTTCCACTTATCCTTCATTGATGCAGGCACAGCTAGGCAAATGGCTGGTTATAGATTCAGGTAGGTAGCCATGTTGGTCTGATGCAGATGAAATAAATAAATAAAAATTTTAAAAAATTGTTCAGTAGCACCTTAGAGACCAACTAAGTTAGTTCTGGGTATAAGCTTTCATGTGCATGCACACTTCTTCAGATACGCCAAAACAGAAGTCACCAGACCCTTATATATAGTGGGAGGGTGGGGTGGGGTTTTTCTCAGAAGGATAGTGGGAGATGGGTGATTGACTCAACGGGTATGGTAAACCTGTTGATGACTGTTAATGACTAAAATTAGTCCTACAGGAAAAAGCAATGGGTAGTATGCAGATGACCAAAAATATCTTTAGCATATGTAATGAGACAAGAATCCAATATCTCTATTCAGACCAGGTCTCTCCATAGTTTTCAGTATAGGTTATAAGTAAGGGATGCAGGATTTACTTCATATATACGAGGTGGAACATCAGCTGTTGTATATGTATACTGAGTTTCTGGGGAGCTAATGCCTCAGTTTGGGACATGGATGCAGTGCTGAGTGGATATGGGCTAGATTATTGGTGGGAGTAAGCATCTGACAGCATATAACACCGGTTCTGTAGGAAATGCAAGCCTCCTTGTATTCTACTGGGCCAGGTTCAGGTTTTGGTACAAATGCACAAAACTCAATATAATAATGCCATTATATAGCTTAGATGCCACTGGATTTAAATGTTTCTGGATGGAGTCAGGAGTTTCTTGTCACTGTTCTGCTCTTGTTTGAGAAAAGCAATAAAGTCTTGCCTAGCTTCCTGAAACTGTGATATAATGGATTAAAAAGAAGAAGCAGCTTTCATACCCTGCCCTCAGTAGTCCACACCTGCTTGTGGGGGATCAGTTGTCCTAGGGTGTCCAATGTATGTACATCTGCAAACAGACAATCTCACACAGACACATCAGCGGACAATAATCTGTGGCTGTGAATTTTATTCTCCAGTATATGATCATAATCCTTTTGCAACTGCTTCTCTATCTAACCATGCAGTGTGAAAGCCAACTTGTATACACATCACTCTCTTACTTACACACACACACACACACACACACACACACACAGCACAATGCACCATCTATGCTTAAAAGGAAGAGGTGATAAAATGCTCTCCACTAGGGGATAATCCATTTTCCCAATAAAATTAATTCTGTAAAGCTTCACATCTGGGAGATACATCCAGAAACTACATTTTAACACCAGGGAGTTGGCATATCCAGTTCTGAAATATTACCCCTGGGAAAATATGGACACTATGTCTGAGAAGGTATTTCTTCTAGAAATATGTGGAATAAGATGCTAGCAATAAATGTCTGGGCATGATTGCTATGTCATTCCCTTCAATTAATAGGAATAGACATAACAGGTGAATAAATGTTGGCCACTCTGGCAAAAGCCATGGTGTATTATTTTACTGCAGTTAATTAAACCAAGTGTTCAGAACCCAGATCCATTCTGCAAGTTTTCCATAAGCAGAATATGCAATTGTGGATTTGATCTAAACATCAACCACACTTTATTTATTGGGTCAAAAGCTAAAGGGCTATGAATGAATTTATTAATTTCAGCCACAGACCAGTTCCAGCTCACATACAATATCAGAGAAGTCATAAAACACGGTAGGGATACATTTGAATTTGCAATTGGGTATAACAGGTGCAATACAGATATAGCAGCAGTTAAAAATATATAAGTTAAAACTTAATCACTAAAATATAACCTAAAATGTCATTTAAGGCCTTAGCCATTATGGTAGCACAGATTGTTCTCTAAGTTTTATGGCAGTCGCACAGAATTTGGCCACCCTTAGTGTGAGCTCTGGATCCTTGTCCTCTACCAAGGATTTTAGATATTGAAATTCGGACCCATTTGGAGATTTTTGTATAGCAGGGGTGATAAATGCTGAGCATATCTCCCCGTAGAAACGACAGTGTAAAAACTAAGGGGTAGCAGTAATATTGAATTATGATGGCACTGGATTTGGGGGCCATACCATGAGAAAATGTACCTACTGTTCCCCAGGAAATCCAGCCTCCAAATTTTACAGCACCCAGTTAGAAATGTGGAAAAGTAACATCTGAATGTACTTTGACTTCTACTTATTAAGAACAGAGTTGATGGAGCAGTCAGCTTGCCAATAGTGGGGCAATTATATTTGCATGACTCCACTTCCTGTGTCATGGGATGCTCTCCTTGGACAGAAAAGTCTGCTGCAATCACAGCTCAGAAAAAGTAGCTGGTGGAAAGAAGCTGGGGAAGAAGAACCATTTTAAAATCTTTTTAAAATCTTTTAAAATAGAATAGATTGGTTTTCATTTCCAACTAAAGGGGAAGGTTCTCAATTGTACCGAATTGTGGTAATAGTAGTAACAGTAGCAACAGTAGCAGTAGTAGCAGCAACAGTAGTAATACTTTGCTGACCAGCTAAAGCCCAACAGAAAATAAAGTATTTCTTGGATTGTAACTGTCCTGTTCTGGTCTCCAGTATAAAAAGCACCATCTCATTATTTGCTTTCATTTCAGAAGTTTCATGCCATACCTAAAGACTTGTTGTTCTGTCTAGTTAAACACTAATGTATTAAAATGCTAATAATTAAGCTGTTACGACTGACTAATGAACTCTGCCAGGTATAAATGATGGTCTTGTTAGATTCACCACACAGCAAGGCTTCCTTTGTACTGAAAATGTTAAAGGTTAAAGAGCTCTTGAAAACAACAAGTAGCATCTAGAAGCAATTACAATTTTCCCCCTGGAAACTAATCGGCGCTACAATAATGTTTCAATTCGCACTTGGAGCGGGGAAAAGAGCTCTATTCATCGCGAGTATCTTGACTTTCAGTACCAGGACAGTAATTTGCTGACCACCACAGTCAATGAATACCTGCATCTCCACCCCAAAGCATGTTACACTGTTACACTGTTACACATGTTACACTGCGGGCACATCAAAAACAAATGCAGTCCTCAAAAAATTAGAAAGGACAGTGAAATTTCACACCTTAATCTAATGCACTGGGCTCTAAAGTCCACATGGAATTATTATTCCTGTAAATGTTCAGCATTTGTTCAGCACAGGGGTCAATAAAGGCAAAGAGCTGCCTCCTTCACTGAATGGGGAAGCCAGTATGTTCAGAAGGTGCATCTGCCCACATCACTGCACAGAGAGCTTTTGATTAAGGAGGAATTCAGTTCTCAACCCATTGCTTAGAGGAAGCCCCTCAGACACTGTGGATGACAACTCCCATCAGCCCATTCCAATATGCAGAATGGTCAGGGAATTGAACCTGGAGGACAGCACATTGACTACCCCTGCCATGTTGTTGTTGCTTAGTTGTGTCTGACTATTCATGACCACATGGACCAGAGCATGCCAGGCACTCCTGTCTTCCACTGCCTTCCGCAGTTTTGTCAGACTCATGTTAGTAACTTCAAGAACACTGTCCAACCATCTCGTCCTCTGTCGTCCCCTTCTCCTTGTGCCCTCCATCTTTCCAACATCAGGGTCTTTTCCAGGGAGTCTTCTCTTCTCATGAGGTGGCCAAAGTATTGGAGCCTCAGCTTCAGGATCTGCCCTTCCAGTGAGCACTCAGGGCTGATTTCCTTAAGAATGGATAGGTTTGATCTTCTTGCAGTCCATGGGACTCTCAAGCGTCTCCTCCAGCACCATAATTCAAAAGCATCAATTCTTTGGCGACCAGCCTTCTTTATGGTCCAGCTCTCACTCCCATACATCACTACTGGGAAAACCATAGCTTTAACTATACGGACCTTTGTTGGCAAAGTGATGTCTCTGCATTTTAAGATGCTGTCTAGGTTTGTCATTGCTTTTCTCCCAAGAAGCAGGTGTCTTTTAATTTCGGGCCTGCTGTCACCATCTGCAGTGATCATGGAGCCCAAGAAAGTAAAATCTCTCACTGCCTCCATTTCTTCCCCTTTTATTTGCCAGGAGGTGATGTGCCCAGTGGCCATGATCTTAGTTTTTTTTTTTATGTTGAGCTTCAGACCATATTTTGCACTCTCCTCTTTCACTCTCATTAAGAGCTTCTTTAATTCCTCCTCACTTTATGCCATCAAAGTTGTGTCATCTACATATTTGAGGTTGTTGATATTTCTTCCAGCAATCTTAATTCCGGTTTGGGATTCACCCGGCTTGGAATTCACCCAGTCCAGCCTTTTGCATGATGAATTCTGCATATAAGTTAAATAAGCAGGGAGACAATATACAGCCTTGCCGTACTCCTTTCCCAATTTTGAACTAATCAGTTGTTCCATATCCAGTTCTAACTGTAGCTTCCTGTCCCACATAGAGATTTCTCAGGAGACAGATGAGGTGATCAGGCACTCCCATTTCTTTAAGAACTTACCATAGTTTGCTGTGGTCAACACAGCAAACCCCTGCCATAGCTAGAATGAATTAGCTAGTCTGATAGGGATTCTCTCTCTGGGCTCCTGCAACTAGCAGGTATCGCTGGACCCAGAAACCCCTAAACAACTGGTCTATCTGGGGCCTTCTGGTTCCTTCTGAGTCCTTGGTGGGCAGTCTTGCAAGTGTGCCAAGCCTGTTATTGAAATGCCATGTTCAAGTGGTGGTTGTTGGAAGAAGGAGACGTTGCCCCTGGCTAAAGCACAGCCCTGCTGCAGAATAAACACAGCAACATCCTACAATGTTAGTAATGCATGAATAGGGCTTCAGCGTGTGCTTCCATTTAAACTGCATTGATGCAACAGATGGGGAAAGGACGCCTCCTGCTTATGTGTATTTTAAATTAAAAAGACACATTTGTACTAAGGGATCCATAACTGAGTACAGAAAATACCTTGCAAGAAACAGCCTTCAGTGAGGTCTGCAAATGAAGAAATACATCCAGCAAACCATACCCAGATGGCCTAGGAAAAAGAGTCATTTGAGATTTACTCAGTCTCAGTTGTTATGGATCAAAGCCATATTACTTGCAAACAGAAACTAGTAGCAGTGTCTAAAGAGAAGAACGGATATTTCCAAGGCACAGATAAAGTCTTGCATAGGAAAGAAACATTGGCGATAGAGGCTGATGTTTTATCTGACTTCATGAAGAGCTTATGTGCCCAGAGCTACTTCAGTTTGAAATTAATATTTGTATTTTTCAAAACACTAGATGTGTATTCACATACGTAGGGACCTCAAGTACTTCTCCATCCATGGCTTTATTTGTTTTGCTTGGTGTGGCATCATTTGACCTGAACATGCGAAAGCATCAGCCAAAGAGCAGTTGTAGTTTAGGTAAATATTATCCTTTTCTCCTACATTAATTAACAGGTACATTTCGTCTAGTATTTTTGTTGTACGTATTTTTGAAGTATGTAACATTCAAGGCACATTTCTTCAGGAAATCTGTTTCAGTATACAGTGGTACCTTGGGTTACGAACTTAATTCGTTCTGGAGGTCTGTTCTTAACCAGAAACCGTTCTTAACCTGAGGTGCGCTTTTGCTAATGGGGCCTCCCACTGCTACCATGCTGCTGGCGCACAATTTCTGTTCTCATCCTGGGGCAAAGTTCACAACCCGAGGTACTACTTCTGGGTTAGTGGAGTTTGTAACCTGAAACATTTGTAAGCCGAGGTACCACTGCACATATTTCAGAGTTATACAGGGGATTGGTTGTCTAAGAATTTATTAAATGGCCAGGCGCTGTCTTTTCTGCTGAGAGATGGCTAAAGCCCAATTCTGCTATTCCCTGCAGCTCCCCTATATCACCATCCATGTGGTTCTGTTTGGTCCCCAAAACTTCTGTAACAGGTTTTTGCTGCGGCAGGAAGGGGGAGTATCAGAGAGAACCATTCATCCTTTTCTTATGTTTGCAGATGCCTCCGCTAGATCGAAAGCCATTTTGCAAACAGAACAGCAGCACTGGATTTCACCCGCATACCCACCAACATTCCTCAGATGAAAACAAAGACATTTCTCACTCCCCACAACTGACCCTCCTTGGCCCCCCCATTTTTGTGTGCCCCCAAAACAGAGCATTTCCTATCAGAAGAAAGGTGAGTGTCACCATCACTCCACCATTGGGACACAGCAAGCATGCCCTCCAACGTCCTGACCCTCCTTAATTCTGATTTTATTTAATTCTTTGGTAGAAAACACATACCAATAGTGCACTGGCAGGAGAAATAGGGACATTTCAGGATTAAATCAGAAGCCGGGATGGCTTTTGTAATACTGGGACTGTCCTTGGAAAATCGGCACACTTGGGGGGTACGTACCCATATCCTCCTTCTCTTTTTCTCATACAAGGACCTTCCATTGTATCTGAAGAAAGCATTTGTTTAAAACATTATGAGGTATTACAAAAATCAAAACAAACAAGCATACTTAAAAATAATAAAATCAAGATTAAAAGCTCTCAGATTGCAAAGCATGGTAGAATAAAAGCCTGCTTTTGCCTGCTTTCTAAGAGCAAATATATATGTAACCAAACCAGGCAGTCCAAGAGTGGAGAGTTTTAAGAGGCCAATTGTGTGCAGCTATAAGGCTACTCAAGCTTTGCAGCACTGGTTTATTCTGTCAGGGGCACAGCTATTCTAAGTGTGGATCAGGGGAAAGAGAAGCTTACGGAACCAAATGGAAGTGAGGAAGGATGAGTATTTTGAATACATACACCAGGCCCAGGATGGCATAGATTTCCCCATTCTGGAGAGGCATGTTGTAGGAACGAGAAATCTTTAGATCATTTGGATCCAAGCCTTCCCCCGCCATGGCTCCTATTTGCTCCTGGTACAGTCAAGGTTTGTTTCTACTGAAGTCAAAGCTTGGACACTGGAAAGGTGAGATCCATGGAAGTGGCTGGAAGGGGCCTTACAAAGTTTCAAGATATCTCCCTCAAGTGTAAGGCCTCTGTTTGAAACATTCTATGACAGGTCGGACATCTTCCAGTTGAGGGGCCATTTAATGTCATTTCCATGGGTTTGTTTTATCATATCATTGCTTAAAGTAGTATCGCAAGCTCCCTTGGCGACTGATCCCTGTGCAAAAGTGAGATCTAAATATTTTAAATAAACAAATACAAATAAATAAATGCGCAACTTAAAAGACATCCCCATCATTCCCTTGGTTCACCAATATTTGTTTATTAAACTTTTGGAGAATTAAGACAAGCATTCAGTTCAATAGTCCTTTGCAAAATCCATGGCTTCTCTCTCTCTCTCTGTGTGTGTGTGTTGGTGTGTGTGTGTACCTTCAACTCTTTCCTTCTGTAATCCACAAAAGTTAAAGGGTGACTTGGTGTGAATACTTAAAGCAACACGGCTCATTCTGAGTTGACAGGTCAGACTTCTTTGGTTTGAGAAAGTAACTTGGCCTCTCTATGTAATTAATTTTAAGGGCACCTTGGAGGAAACCCTATCAATTGTGTGATTTCATGCTGATTTGTTTTCTCAGTGGGAGCTGCTGTTTCTTATTGGGTGGCTGAGTAGTGAGATAATCAAATTCATGTCACCTGCAAGGGGGAGCAGGGTTGAAATGCCTGTCTAAAGTTAAAGGGAAACAGTGTAGTGTGTCGGTGGGAGGAATAGTCTTTCAGTGGAGAAAGTCAGAACCTAAACTGAATTTGGGTGGCATAATGTGGCCCGAGGAATTCTCAGAATCAGCAAAGATCAAATTAAAATTCACATTGAAGGGACAACTTGGCTAGAATTTTGAAAGTATATTTTCACACATGGCACTGCTGTTAACTAGGCTAGACGGCTAGTCAATAACAGAGAATTCGTATTTTGTTGAAGGGACATGACAAATACGTCAGCAAGTATGAATCCATGTTTGAATCACAGACCCTCCAAGTGTCCCTATTTTCTAGGGACATCCCTGATTTAGAGAAGCCATCACGGTTTCTGATTTGATCCCCAAATGTACCACTTTTCCTTTGGGTGCCCCTATTTTCATTGGAGAAATGTTGGAGGGTATGGAGTTATCCGACCCCTGAGGCATCTGAAGGCAATTCTGTATACAGAAGGTTTTTTAAAAAATGTTTAATGTTTTATTATGTTTTTATATATGTTGGAAGCTGCCCAGAGTAGCTGCGGCAACCCAGTAAGATGTATGGGGTATAAATAGTAAAATTATCATTATGTAATGTGAAGTCCCTATTTTCATAGGAGAAATGTTGGAGGGTATGGAATCAGCCACAGCAAAGATCTGCAAAGACTTTCTAGGGATAAATAGAATTAGCTATATTGTGGTGCAGTCATATATGTTAGCTCAGAAGTAAGTCTCATTGAGTTCAATGGAGTTAATTCCCAAACCAGTGAGAATGGGATTGCAGCCTTAATTATTTAATATAAACTTTTTTTTCTTATTATGTTATCTTTAATTTGTGTTTAAAATGTTTTGTCATAGAAAACAATACCATTGTAATAACTGCTGGCTAAAACATGTTTTTTAACTTAACAGTGCAAACCTGTAAGTTTTACTGTGTTACTCCCTAATTGTGTGTGTTTAGGATTGCAGCCTAACCAATCCTTCAGGCTTTTCTTTGTGTGAAGATCTGAACAAAATCATTTTTTTAAAATGGACTCTACATTGTAGTGAAAATTTCAGGACCCTACATTTGAATTTCAGATAAGGTGACCCAAAAACCAAGTCAAAAGTTATATGTTAACAAAAGTCAAGGGTCACCAGAGAGAATCTCAACAGGGTCACTTTTGCATTTTACATATCTTCATGTTTACTGCTGTTCTTTATTTTATTTTCTTTGCAACATGAGAGTCACAATCTTAGGCCACCAAGTTCTGCAGCCAGTGCATCAGTGCAGAAGTATAACCCAAGTTTAAAGGGATTTTCTCCCTCTCTGTGAGTTGCTTTGGAGTGATGCATTGGCACTTCAAGAAGGAGGAATTAGAAGGAATCTGGCTTACCACTGTTGGGATGGTTGGTTGCTGAATGACCAGTTGCCTTTTTCAATTTAGAGTGCCTTTGAGAGTCTGTCTCCAGTCTCCACTAGTTACCGCCAAAAGCAGCATTAATGGTAGGACATTGACTGGGAAAGTGAACTGGCTGGCTCATTGACTTGATTAAGTAAAATGAGGTTCCCTCTATTGTTTTGAGGGGGAAAGCAGATGGGAAGATTAATAGGGAGGGCCTGGATAGGAAATTAAGTTGAGGTTACTTGAGTGAAGATGAACTGATTTTGGACAATCTTGATAGAAAATAAATTGGTGCACAATATATGAAGGGGATTCAGAGTAGAAATTAACTGGGATAAATTAATTGAAGAGACATTACTTAGGAAGGGATCTGTATGGGAGATCTGTAACTCAACCCTCATTCTGCAGAAAGCAAATCTTCTTCATATTGAAAGGTTGGCATATTATTGCTAAATTGGATAAGTCACAAGGGATACACCAGGCCTAGGCAACCTCCGGCCTTCCAGATGTTTTGGCCTACAACTCCCATGATCCATAGCTGACAGGACCAGTGGTCAGGGATGATGGGAACTGTAGTCCAAAACATCTGGGGGGCTGAAGGTTCCGTATGCCTGAGATACACTATTTATTTACAAAAGATATAATGTTGCTTGGGTTTGGGTAAGATACCCCTTTGGACGGGCTTTGCAAACCACACTGGCCTCTCTAGTCTCTCAGACTGTTTTTTTTGGGGGGGGCGAATCAAGATGGAAGTCAAGGTTGGCCCCAGAAACCACTTGGCTTGTGAATGTCAGTGCACCAGAGATGCAAGTGAGCAAATCAACAAATGAGCCATGTGTGTGAAAAGTGCACCCCCTAACAAACCGTCACCTTCTTATCCCAATATAGTGGAATAAACAGTACACAGCCAGATGCTAACACAAGCCCTTGTGCTTGGCCGTTAGGCTCCCTTTGCATCCCATTTATCAAGGCAACATGGGAGACATGAAATTAATACCAAATAGAAAAGGTTAGAGACAGGAGAAGGGGCACAAAGCATCCGAGTTCGGGGGAGGAAAGTGCATGAAATGCATTTGGTATGTGAAAGGAGCCAGATGTTTGCAATTCAGATACATGCGATTATCCTGCACTCGGACATCCAGAGACAGAAACAAATGTATCCCTAATATATTCTTCAAACATGAAATGCCAAGAGTATATGTGAAAACATCTGTAACATTTTTGGGTACACTTACTTCCCCCATCTTTCGAAATGATATGAGATAACTTGAAAGACACGCAGCAAAATGCTTTAGTCAAGAGCAGCATCAGCAAAGCTGGATGCTACTGAAGCTGGGCTTCAATGGAGTGGGGGGGAGGGGGAGGCGAATGTGAGGCCCCTGGCAGTTTTGGAGAAATAAAAATAATGGCTGGACAGAGCAAAGTCTGTTGTAGGCAGTGACTTTATTTTCTTTAGACCTGAAATACAGTATGTTGGTAAAAGGGATATAATTTGATTATATATAATGCTTAACTGCTGCGTATGCAGAATCACAATGGGTGCATCATCCTAACGTTTAGTGTTAGATGCATTTTTTACTATTAATAAACAGCATTGCACTAGAACTGAGCAGGCATTCTGCCAATCCTGAGACAGTTTAACGGTGTAACAATCTCTAATCAACTCACAGGAGGATGACGTGGAGCAAACTAGATTCCAGAAATGCCAAGTCATTGGGTATACATTTACTCAACTCTGTTACATTATCCTGACTGCAGACTGAATAATAGGACTCTGGAGCTGGAATGTCTGTCTTCTTTTTCAACCTCTTGCACTGAGGGAGGATCCTCTCTACCAAACACTTCTAATATCTTAGCCCGCAATGTGGAAGACAAGTTGATGCTCCTCCGGAACTCAGGGATAAATATATAACATGTAAAAACACAACAAGCCTCGAATGACAACAACAAAACCCTGTGGGGGCAAGGAATACATTTATTAAAAAAACTCCCAGAGGCATTGTTTGAGTGGGGTGTCAAATAAACCTTGTGTACAAGTGCTTGTAATGGAACTCTGATATCCTTGAGAGAAAAGCTGTTTGGGCAAATCCAAGCTTGGAAGACTCAGCTACAAAACTTACTGGATGCTCTTGGGTAAGTTGCTGTCTTTCTGCTTAGCCTACCTCTTGAGGCTGTTGTGAACAGAAGTGACCAGTAAAGCAGTTCACCAGTTGGAGCCACTGGGGAAGAGGAGAATTGCCAGTCTTATTTGTGGCAGCCAGAAGGTGACAGTAAAGGCAGGGGAATCCTGAGCAGATGTGAAGTTGCTGATTGGCTAGCATTCCTGCTGACACCACCAGCCTATTGCCAGTGAGAAAACAGCTAGCCAATCAGTACAGTGGTACCTCAGGTTAAGTACTTAATTCATTCTGGAGGTCCGTTCTTAACCTGAAACTGTTCCTAACCTGAAGCACCACTTTAGCTAATGGGGCCTCCTGCTGCTGCCACGCCGCCAGAGCACGATTTCTGTTCTCATCCTGAAGCAAAGTTCTTAACCCGAGGTACTATTTCTGGGTTAGTGGAGTCTGTAACCTGAAGCGTCTGTAACCTGAAGCGTATGTAACCCGAGGTACCACTGTATTGGTAGGCCTGCATGACACTGACTCAGATATGTGCCCCTGTTTCTCGTGAGCAAGAAACCCCCTTTAATCTCTCATGGAACAGACAGATAGGCATTCCTCCTAGCAAACTGCCCCTTAGCTGTGAGGCTAAATGGCTGCTCTGAACTACTGGGAAGGAAGCTGAGATACAAACGTAAGAAATAAGGCAAGGAGCAGTAAATGGAACACTCTGAATACATCTTGGATTTTTCCCATCAATAGATCAACAACTGGGAATACTTTAGCCTGAACGGCTTTCCATACTAAAGTAGTCCCAGGGGACCTGTGGCCAGGAGGGACCTACATATTACAAAGGTCAACTCATGCTACTTCCATGTTTGTTTTTTGAATCCATGAACTTTAAAATAAGAACCAAAGTTCATTCTGCAATTGAAGAGATCCCTCCGTCAGGCAAATGTCAGGAATTAGGCGGTATTTTCCTTCCCTTTCACACTCTCCCGCTAGCAGACCTTCATTCCACCCACCACTTATTTGTGCACAATAGCAGATGCTATGGTTTGTGTTTTCAGATCTGTCGGACTTTTCAATAAAGTTCAAACATCCTAATTTAATTAGCATGGATTTAACAATGAACTAGCTGTGACCTTTCCCCTTAAACCCCTTCCCCTTGAAGCAGTTGTGCGTCTTATTGTTGGAAGACTCATGTTCATATCCTATTTTGGCTTCCAAATGGAAGTCAAGTTTGGTGGCCACGGGCAGCCCTCTTCTCTCTACCCCCTCCACAAATTATGACCCATTACAGTCAAGTCTGATTTAATATTCTCTGGTAATCCCCCCCCCAAAAAAACCCCTAAGCATTCCAGGAGTCTTGTTTTAGTGGATGAGCATAGAAAGATGTGGTTGGGTGCAGATTGCTGCAAGGCTGGTTTGGCC
Organism: Podarcis melisellensis; assembly: GCF_964234715.1. Lineage (NCBI taxonomy): Eukaryota > Metazoa > Chordata > Lepidosauria > Squamata > Lacertidae > Podarcis > Podarcis melisellensis. The sequence goes on from NC_138537.1 coordinate 51,970,601, forward strand.
ACTCCTGGCTGCCTTGCCTTATTGCCCATGTTCCATTTTTTATTAGCATAATGCTTACATAACTTTAATTTTTTTAAAATGAAAGATCAAAGCAGCTGCAGGTAATATCCAATGAAGGTACTGCCCACTTCATACACTGCAAGCATTTCAGCAAATGAACTGAATTCCATTGCTCTATTGGGAGAACTCCCACATGATCTCTGTGTGCAGTGTACAGCCAGGAGGATGTAGAAGAGTTAATTCTACTTGTCTATTCTTATTATAATTCATTAGAAAAGGGAGAAACGGCAAGGACAAGGATCTATGTGGGGGTCCTCATGAGAAAGTGCCCTAACTCAAGAGAGGGACCTAGTAGCAGCAATGGGAGACAAAACATTGTCCCTGCCCCCACTTCCCCACTACTTACCGTCCTTATGAAGATGGAAATTAAGGACACACATCTTCTCTCATCTAAAATCATGCATTTTTATGAAGTATGCCCAGCGTTCCCATAATTCAGCCGGGTGCACTTTGCAGACCCTAAAGTGCTGTCACTACAGAAGGTTTCATTGCTTGCACCTGCTAAAACATTTGAGGCATTTGAGAGGCAGTGAAACACATTTGCTTTTCATTTTATCTGACTTTGAAAATCTTTGAAGTGTTTAATAGTAGTTCAGGAAAGATTTCTGCCTCTTAATCATTTACTTGTAGGGCACATTCTCCACTGGTAGCCTGTCAAGCAGAAAACGAGTTTAGTCCAGTTTTATTAAGTGCCGCATGCCGAGTCAGTGTTCATTAAAGGTGTTTTAAGGTTTGAATTATGTAATTTATGAGAAAAAAGAAATAAAAAATTCCATTGTTTTATTAATATGCAGCACAGGATACATTGCTAATATAACATGCATTTTAAACCAACTCTTTGATATAAAAAATATACTTTTTTTATAAGAGGCCCTTGATACTTTTTTAAAGCTCCCTTTCACTGTTCAATAAAATTCAGATATTTTAATTCAGTCAACATAGATTTGGGAAAGGAACTGTTCTTGACCTTTCCTCAATGCCAATTTTCCTTAAAGCAGATTGCACTCAAGGGAGAGATCTGAGGGGGGGGGTCATTTTAAAAAACACACACACACAGCCAACAACTAGAAATTACAATACATATAATGCTAAACTCAGGTCAGGAATTGTTTTAATTTGTTCCCCATATATTCTGAGCTAATAGGATATTTTTCAACGGTGCTTTGGTTAAACTCAAACAGTTTGGTAGCCCACCAAAATATTTTAAAGCTGATCCTGGATTAATAATGTAAATATACTTTTTGATAAGTATGTAGGGAGGGAAAATGCGGTTTTTTAAAAAAATATATCTGCCAGCAGATATGGGGGGAATATGTTTTCCCTGAAGATTTGCCTGACTTAGGTTACTCTGACGCTTGAAAGATACAAATCAAGTCAAACCCAAACTCCTCCAAATACAGACTCAGATGCTCAAGGCTACCGTGCCAGAAGAGGCTGTGAGTGATAGCATGAGGCTATGAGTGAACATTCTTCAGTGGTCACTCCTAAGTTTTAGGAAGGGAGGAATGCATAGGGAGGTGGTGGAAGGAACCCATGAAGGCTGAGGTGCATGTGGGGGCAGCTAGCAGGGCTTTGGGGAGCAGAGAGGTAAGAGGTTCAAATCAGAGAGCTCAAGTGCTAAGAACATTTCCAAGTTATCAATCAGTGCTACAATACGAAGAGGCATCCAAAATTGGGGGGATAGTTTAGTTGTTCCATGATTTAGTAAATAGGGCAGGGGTCTCTAACCATTTAGGCCCCTGGGGGCATTTTTGAATGAGTGCTCTGGACAGCACCAGCCACTCCTTGCCTTCTGCTCCAAAACAGACTCCCTTCCCAGAGAGTGATCTCTCTCTCTCTCTCTCTCTCTCTCTCTCTCTCTCTCTCTCTCTCTCTCTCTCATACACACACACGACTTTTCCAAGTGATCTGTGTAAAAGTCAGATCCAGTAGAGTTAACCTGAGTATTGAAAAGCACATAAAGGTAAGGTTATCAGACGTCCCCGTTTCCCAGAGACAGTCCCCGGATTAACAAATCAGTTGCCATACAAAATCCATTGAAGTTGAAAAGTGTCCCCAGATTCATTGAAAAAAAAAGCTAGTAGCCTTACATAAAGGTGAAAGATGAAGTGTTTCCCACTTCTAACTTCTCTTCTAACTTCTTGGCAGAGCTTTAGGTACTTTTTAAAAAGGGAGAGTCACCTTTATCACCTGATGGCCAAGAGGGCAGTGAATGGTGGGCCTCTGAGATTTTATTACACACACACACACACACACACACACACATATATATCTGGCCATGTGGTCTAAACCACAGAGCCTAGGACTTGCCGATCAGAAGGTTGGAGGTTCGAATCCCCGCAATGGGGTTAGCTCCCGTTGCTCGGTCCCTGCTCCTGCCAACCTAGCAGTTTGAAAGCACCTCAAAGTGCAAGTAGGAAGGTAAATGCCGTTTCTGTGCGCTACTCTGGTTTGCCAGAAGCGGCTTAGTCATGCTGGCCACATGACCCGGAAGCTGTACACCAGCTCCCTCGGCCATTAAAGCGAGATGAGAGCCGCAACCCCAGAGTCGGCCACGACTGGACCTAATGGTCAGGGGTCCCTTTACCTTTTTATATAGCTGGTGCCATCTCCACGTTGTTGTTCTTTGGCTAGGGGGGTGGCCTGGGCAAGGTGTTCACAGTAAGATCCCTCTGTGAGTGTGTCCACTTCCTCCTTGCACATTCACCTGCTGCTCCCTCTTGCTCTGATCCACACAATTTCTGAGAGAGGGAGAGGGAGAGGGAGAGGGAGAGGGAGAGGGAGAGGGAGAGGGAGAGAGAGAGAGAGAGAGAGAGAGAGAGAGAACAAGATGCATGGTGGGTACTGCTCCTTCTCATTGCTTGCACACTCAGAGAGGGCAAATGAACAAGCAACGATGGCGAGGAGAAGGTGTGATCAGGCCAGGAGGCTCCACGAATGAGCAGTGGGGCTCCCACTGAGCAAATGGGCCTTCGCAGCTTCCTGAAGAGGCTGGCTTCTGATGCTGACCTTGCATGTAACTGTCCGAAAAGGACAGGGACAGGATCAACACCAGCATCTGAAAGACTCCAGGTTGGCAAAGTCTGACCTATGCTATAAAGTCTTATGCAAGCAATGAAGAGGAGAAATGGGAAGCTAACCACTAACAGTGTGGGCTTTGAAAACGGTTCCCCCCTTTTTTTAATGAATAAAAGTCTGACCCATTTAGAGGCAGAGTATCAAACTCCTTTGCATATCTCTGTCATCCTACACACAACTTCTGCTCATTGATTTCTAAGCCAAGGCAGGATCTGACTCAGAGGAACAAAACATGTGACATGAACCTTACCCACGCTGCTTCATCCTCTCTCTCTCTTAGATTGCGTCTAAGAGTCAGGTGAAATATTATGTATTGCCATGAAGATTTATTTTATATATATAGCTGGTGCCATATATATCTGTCCATTCATTTCAGAATGCAATCTGAAAGCCTATGGAACCAATAAAAAAATCTGGAAACAAACAAACAAACAAAGCAGGTTAAAATGCAAACTTAAAATTATAGTGCAAGGACTGAACAGTGATCAAAAATAAAAAAGCCAGAATATAAAAAGCACTGGCATTTTGGCATATTTTCAGGGAGAGGGTGTTGCGGAGCCATCCACAGAGTCCCCCCCTCCCAGCACGTCAAACTGCTGAGGGGTAAAATGAATGGACACAAAAACTGTCTGGGATTTAAACTGCCACAGCTTTATTGATTTCAGATATAGGAAGCTTTGGCATAGGCATGGGTGGGTATCCCTCTCAGCCCCGCCCTGCTGGGGGAACTGAGGCATGGCAGGGTCTGTTTAAGGGTGGATCCATCACAAAATGCAGGTTTACATGACTGGTCCCCCAAACACTGAGGGAAGCTCTATGGACCACTAGCCCTATGCCAGGCATAGGCAAACTCGGCCCTCCAGATGTTTTGGGACTACAACTCCCATCATCCCTAGCCAACAGTGGTCAGGGATGATGGGAGTTATAGTTCCAAAACGCAGTCGGCTCTTTGGATAGAGACTTCTTTCCAGACCCCTTTAATGGGGTATCCTTTTAATACTGCTGCAGGGAACAGGGAGTGGGTCAGTCACCACTTCACACCCCAATTGGATGAAAGACTCTAGGATTCCGCCCAAGGCCTAAACCACCAAAGTTGTGACTAGTGCTATGGGGAAGGCAGAACCTGCAGAGCAGGGAAAATTCCTTCATGGCTCCAAATATGGCAACCATCAAAAGACCGCAGCAAAGTCCGGCTAGCTGAAGAGAAATGGTTAGAGCAGTAACCAACTATTAATGAAGGGAGGGGAAGGGTGGGTGAAGCTCCTGGCAGACTGGATGCTGTGCTGAGTGGTCAGCCGGGCTAGGTAGATGGCCATGGCCCACCGTGGATTGGCTCATTTGAAGGATGGGTTTGGTGGGAACCAGCAAACCTCCATAATATCCACAGGGGACAGGGAAACATACTAAGATGGCGCGGTGTGTCCGGGTGAGAGAGGAGGTGCTGCGCTGGGCCATGACCACCACTCACCAGCAAAACAGTAAGTGGTCATTTCTTAATTGGTAAGCATGATTCTCATTGTGGAAGCAGCTTCTGCCATTTGCTCCAATGAGAGCAAATGAGAGCCTCTCTCGCTCTCTCATATCTGTGAAAGGGGTAGAATCTCCGTCCTGCTCACCGAAGGGGAGTGCAAAGACAGACCTGCCCATCATATGTGCTGCTTTTCATAGGGTAATTCATGCAACAGAAAACCTTGATGCTTAAAACATATAATTGTCTCTGTAATTATGCCCTTTTCTGGCTGCTAGCATTAAAGAGGAGGGATTTTTATTTGACTCTGTGGAGGACAATTTATATCTCAGTCTTCCCTGAAAAAGTGTCCAAGGCAGCTAATGATACGTGCCTGAAATCATGTCAAAATATAAGAAAACACAGTGGAAAAAATGTTACAACTTAAAAGCTAGGATAAAAAGCTATGGTCAAAAAGGAAAGGGTGAGACAAGCCCTCGTCTGGATGATGGTCCCACAAGTGGGGTGTGGCAATGCAAGGTGCCATAAGGATGGCACAGAACTTTTATTTTACCCCCACCATAAAAGGCCAGGTTGCTCTTAAATTGCTGTTTCCAGCATCAGCAAAGCAACAAGCCAGCTGAGTTTTGCAGGAGCAAAATGCTAAGCGAGGGTGAAGTTTGCTGTAAGGAAATCAGTTCATCAGTGCTTTGCAATTTAATGTTTAATGCACCCCATTTGATTCTCCTCATCGGTTATGAAAGGTCTCTTTGAGGTAGGAGGAGATAGCACCCTTTCTTATGAAAAAAGCAAATTATACCCAGGGGCAACATCCCTGCACAACAGGAAAAGGCCAGCCTCCTCCCAGGAGATATGGCCCCAAATTAAATGCAAGTAATTTCCTGGCTAACCTGTGATTTCTATCTGGTTGTGGCTTCTGGCATATAACTAAGTCTCAAGTTCTGCTATTTCTGTTTAGCAGCCCTCACATGTGCTCCTGCTTTCATTTCCAAACTTTAATATGCAACAGCCCGTCCACAGAAGGCAGTGGAAGGCCAAAAGTTTTGGCTGTGCTAGTCAGCTGCAGCTTTGCTAGGAGACAGGCTGGTTGTTCGTAGTCCTGTAGCATTTTGTCTCTTTTCTCAGAATGCACCAACACATGTGCGCATTTGGAAGCTACAGAGCTGGCAAAAAAGCACAGGAGTTTGTCAACCATCGATTGCTCTGCTCTCCATAAACCTGTATCCTCAGTGTCATAACCATCTCTTTATACCATTCGCTAGAATCAGGGGGGGAAACCTGGCCTGTGACAGAAGTGGAGAAGTCTTACGACTTAGCCTATTGTTTTGTCACTAACCTGGCTGAAAGTGAGACTCAGCAATGCCTTTAAATCATAATGCAAAACCCTTTATCATGGGCAGTTTTAAAAGTCCTGTTAATAGTGTGTGTGTGCTTAATAATTCTTATCTTGAGATATGCATAACTGTGGCAGTCAGTGCTATTTTTCTAGAAAAAGAGGTGCTGGAACTCATCATGAACTCCTCCCTTGTTCTCTTAGAATAGCAATGACGCTCACCTGAGGTGTGTTGGAATTGAGATTCAGTGAGTTCTGGCTAGGAAAAAAAACAAAAAACCCTGGTGGCAGTGTAGGTAACATTCTGTGTGATGCATCATAGCCAAATGCAGTCATCTATTCTGCAACACTGGCTGCCAGTTGTAATACCACCTGATTGGTCATGAGTTTCACTGATATCATGACCAGGATACTTCCAGGTGGGTGTTTATTGTGAGAGGGGTGCACCTCATTCATCCTGCTTTTGTTTTTGTTTGCAATGTCCAGATGACAGCCTCTATTTCCCACCCCGCAGTTTAATCCTGAGTTACCCTTTTCTGGGAGAAATCCAATAAGCTTTTAAAAAAAACTCTACTGCCCACAACCCATTAAAAATACCGGAGTTACCTGTTTACAATATTAAACCCCAGTGGCGTAGCGTGGGTTGTCAGCACCCGGGGCAAGGCAAGTAATTTGCGCCCCCTAACCCGTGGTTTTGCGCCCCCTAACCCGTGGATTTGCGCCCCCTAACCCTAACCCCCAGATGTTGCGCCCGGTGCGGCCGGCCCCCCTGCACCCCCACGCTACGCCACTGTTAAACCCCCACTGAAAGCATCAAAGGATACCTTTCAGAACATCACTATCACCCTTAATCCTTATGTCTGTGCTTTGACATCAGCAGCTGTGGCTCTTCTTCATGTTCCACTGTTGGGGAGCCTGATTCAGCATCTTATGTGCTATGGATACAATACAGCACACAATAGGGGTCCCCTCACAGGAAAACAACCATCTGCAAGACCCACATTTTGCACACGTATAAATATCTCAAATAACAAAAACTGCACAAACAGACAACATAGATCATGCATGCTTTTAAAAGAAAAGCCAGTTAAACGTCTGTATATGGCATTATGAGATATAAATATCTATACAAATGTTTGGTCCTGCAGTTGGTTGGTTTTGATGTGGTATATAACCTTCTCCTTGATGGCACCCTGCTTCTAGAATGCCCTCCCCTTATGGGTGGTGAGGCAACCAACAGTGGGTGGGGTGGAGCCGCTCTTTAATATTTCCAAGACCAGTGCTCTTTGGAAGAGGCTAAGCAGTTCTTTGAATCATGGCCATTGTAATTTCTTGCACAGAATTATAGAACTGCAGAGTTGGAAATGACCCAGATGGTCAGCTAGGCCAACCCTCTGCAACGCAAGATCTTGCAAATCTGGACCATCCGTACAAAGACTATATGCCGACTCCCTGAATATTCTTCTCCAAACATCAATGAATTTCTGCTCAGTTTTAGTAAGTCACATGCAAAAGCAATGCTTGGTGGATTGTGTTGTGAGCTTTTGAATGGGAAGTACCTTTTAGCTTAGGTCTTTTAGCCTGGCTCACAATTACTGAGATATGACTCCATTTGTAGATTATTACTTTATTTCAATAAATTGAAAATTCCATACCTAACACCACAATTGTAATAACACTAATATGCTTCCAATTGTAAACCTGTCCAGGGTTACACAGCACCTCCAATGATAAATTATACTGACATCATTAGTCCCCGATTGGTTAGGAAGCTGGACACACAATGAAGTTTTATTGTAGGTATCGTTTACAGTTCTGATAGTTTTACAAGGTTTAATAGCTTTGTATTAAATATATCGTGTTTGGAGTAAGCTAACATCTTGGTGTATATTGTATGCCAAGTATGCCAGGGTGTTTCATCAGAAGGGGAAAATATTTATGTAAGAAAACTGTAATATGTGTGACTCTGGTCATAAATGTTGCCTTATTACTTTTCTGTCGTTGCAGCTGACAAAAAGGACAAATACTAAACTGTCTGTATAAGGGGGCCTTTGTCCATTAGTCCCAAATTAGCTCTGTCACACAAAAATAAAAATCCACACAAAACTTCCATAGGAACTCTACCACTGAAGAAAGTTATGTTATGCAAAAAAACAAACAAACCCCTAAATGAATTGGAACTTGAGAACCAATGTTACCTTAATCAGATTAAATTTAGGGCCTTTGTTATTGTTCTTCATGCACTCGTAAAATATGTGTTGGAAAGGACACAAGCCATGAATGTATATATGACATACGATATGTGTTACATATAGAAGTCTGAGGTGCTATTTTAGGGGAACTACTGCAATTTGCTCCATTGAATTTATCCCACTCAACTGGGCTCGATACTTGATGATGCAGAAAGCAGGGAGAGAAGATACACAGGTGAGATCCTCACCTTCTTTCTACTTTTTAAAGAGTCTTGTGTGAAAGGAATAATAATAATAATCTAATTTATTTAAAGATGGGTAATTTAAAGATAGAGAGATGAGCATGCTGTTTCCATTTCAGGAGCAGCAGAAGCCCACACTTCACATGAGACTCTGGAACTGTAAAAGAAATACAGTGGTACCTCGGGTTAAGTACTTAATCCATTCCGGAGGTCTGTTCTTAACCTGAAACTGTTCTTAACCTGAAGCACCACTTTAGCTAACGGGGCCTCCCGCTGCCGCCACACCGCCAGAGCACGATTTCTGTTCTCATCCTGAAGCAAAGTTCTTAACCCGAGGTAATATTTCTGGGTTAGCAGAGTCTGTAACCTGAAGCGTCTGTAATCTGAAGCATATGTAACCCGAGGTACCACTGTATGCAGCTTACTCACATGTCCTCTTTCTACATGTTCTTATCAGGCAAAAAGGCACCCTGGAAAATGAAGTTGATCCACTGGGAGGAAGTATCTGACTCTTGTTTAGCCAGTTGCAATACTTTGGTGCTTCCAGCTGTGATCAGTGAACCTTCTCAAGTGAAATTGAGATGAACATACTTAGCTATTTTTAATAAAATTAGGAAAATGGCCTGATTTGGAGCCTGCCCTGTTAATGGGGAATCTGTCCTTTCATTGAACCTCCAGCTGAGCTCTCAAATCGCTTTACCTAGTTGCACCTGCAACATTAGGAAGGAAGGGCCCTCTCCCCCTCCTGCTAGTTGCTCTGGCAGCATCCAATACTAGTTCCAAAATGTCACTATTTTAAGCTTATGATTTGATTGTATACCAGCGAATTCAGTTTGGACAATTAAAGTGGATTTGACCGTATTGTGCAAAAAGCACAAACAAACAACCCGCAAACAGGGGTTTTTTTCTGGTAAGAAAGGTGATGGGAAAATGTACTGGAAAAGGTGAGATAAGGGCAGAAGTAGATGAGTTCATACAACCTCCATAAAGGTAAAGGTAAAGGGACCCCCTGACTATTAGGTCCAGTCATGGACAACTTTGGGGTTGCGCACTCATCTCGCTTTATTGGCCGAGGGAGCCGGCGTACAACTTCCGGGTCATGTGGCCAGCATGACTAAGCCGCTTCTGGAAAACCAGAGCAGCACACAGAAATGCCATTTACCTTCCCGCCGGAGCGGTACCTATTTATCTACTTGCACTTTGACGTGCTTTCGAGCTGCTAGGTGGGCAGGAGCAGGGACCGAGCAACGGGAGCTCACCCTGTCGCGGGGATTCGAACCGCCGACCTTCTGATCGGCAAGCCCTAGGCTCTGTGGTTTAACCCAATACATCAGAATATATGCTCAGTAAACAGCACTGTTCCCCGGATGGAGACAGCCTGCACACAGAGATGCATTTTTAACTTCAAGGCTGGACTACTGCATTCTGTGGGGGGCTGCCTAAGACACTAGCCCAGAATCTGCAGCTAGTAAGAAATCTGCAGTATGGTTACTGTACAGAAACATTTTCTTCATCAGCGGCTGAAACAGCTGCTCTGGCTGTCTTGAAGCTACTGAGCCAAGTTTATGGTACTTGCATTAATATACAAAACCCCAAAGAGCTTAGGACCTAGATACTTCAGTGAGTGCTTTCCCCTTACACACCTACTGATACTCTAAGATCTGCCAGTGATGCTCTTTTGATAGTCCTATGCCATCCTGAAATAAGACATGGAAAGTGCAATCTCAATTGTGGCCCCCTGACTCTGGTCTGGGATCATCTTGTATGGGAAAGTGTGGGGTATAAGTGTTTTAAATAAATAACTATCCTGATTCTTGCATGGTTTTTCACTATGTTTTCTATTTTGTGCCAAGTGGCAGCTTGTAGGTTGGGCTAATGTTAGTAGGTGGCTATTGCTGCTGAGCAGAGAGGCTAACCATTACACCCAGTTTGCCATTAGATAGTTGCACAATGTCATAGCTCTCTTTGCCTCCAACGCCACCAGGCAATACCTGTTAGTAAGGTTGTCTTCTTTGGTGGCTGCTCAGCAGTGGCAATCACTTACTATTACCAGCACACAAGCCACCATTGTTTTTGGCTGTCATTCATTGTATTCAGTCAGACTATTGGTTTCCTCCACAAGAGTGGTAGACATGCTAGAGACTTCATCACATGCACTCCTCAGTTTACACAAAACCTTCTCCATGTGGTTGTACATATACATGATTTAACAGAGAAATTCAGTATTGTGGATTGGCCCAGAGCCCAGTTCTTTTCTCTTTCTCTCCCACACTGTAGCTGGTGGTAAACGGAGGAATCCCTCCCTTGTAGTATGAGAAAAGCCATGGCCACATATTTCAAACATAATGAACAAAAGTGAAACCTACTATACAATGTTGCAATGTATGCTCTCCTAGTAGTAGAAGTTCCCCTCTTCAGCATTCAGCAAAATCACCACCCAGGATACTTTGTTCTACCTCATCCAGTTACTTGGAGTTTTCAAAATTCCATGGTTACTGGAAGTGGGTTTCTCACGTCACTGCTGGTTTGTTTCTTTAAAAAACTGTTACTGCTGCAAACTCTGGGATCCCCCAAAGTATGCTAATGCATCCATCTCTTTCTCAGAAGCTACAGTTTGGTTGTTACTCACCACCCAAGTAATAATAATAATAATAATAACAACAACAACAACAACAATTTATTTCTACCCTGCCCATCTAGCACTGGGGAATTAGGCCATTATTTTCTTGACAATTAACTTTCAGAACAAACATGAGATTAGAAGTGTTTGGGAATTTATCTGAACTTCAGCAAGGGACTTCAGTAATTTTTCAACTCCTGTATTCACAGTTCAAAAACCTGCAGACCAAACTGGGTCTATATTAATTTTGTATATATGTGTATCATATTAAAATGTAATATAAGTAAAAAAAACTTCCTATGTAATCCTGCATAGACCCACAATAATATATGTGCCTTGCTCTCCCTAACTAAGCATGCGCACGATAGCAGCATGAATTACTTGCACTTATTTTGGGGTGGGGTGGGGAAACAATCCTTGTTTACTATCCTTTTTTTAAAAAAGACCATAACTGCAATTCACTTTTTAACGACCTTATTTAACTAGTTTCTGAAGTGGCTCAGCAGTTCTCTCAGTCATCACAGGCTACTTTCTTTATTTTGCAATAAACAAGAGTCAAACCCCAGACTGCAAATTTGTCAGCGATAAGGATACCAGCTCTCCCAATAATCTATAAATTCAGCTTAATGGGGCAGATATCAGAAAAATGTGTTGGACTGAAGGAAAATAAATCACACGTGGTTTCCTGGCATAAGCTGGCACTGTGTGTCTTATATTTCAGTCAAATTATTCCATTTGTTTCTAAAGATATTTTAATCCCACATGACCTCAAACTTCCCATGAACCAGGGCTTGAACAAAAGGCCGCCCACTGTCTTTGCAGTAAATCTGTTGTCTCCCTTCTAGGTCCTCAACCTGGGATCATAGATCACCCCTGCCCAGCATCTTGCTTCAATTTACTCAATTAACTTGAGTAAAGCACTTGTAAGTTTGCAGATGTTGCTTTATTATCAAGGCCTAAAAATGTACAAGAGAGTTCAGGAGCCTGAGGTTATGGGGAGGTTGTGGAGATGGGGGATGGGCTGTAGAGGGAGGGGGGTAGGTGGAAAAGTGCACGCTTCACAATTGTTTTCTCAAGATGGACAGGAGGAGAGTCGGTACATTGTTTCCCTGACAAGTTTATTGAAATCATAAGATGCACCTAAGTCTTACAAGTGGAGGAATGTTTGATGCTATCTTGCAGAAAGATAGGCTATGAGGAATCGGCATTTCACCTCAAGATGAGATAATGTTGTGATTAACAGATGTTTAATTGAGCCATTCATCAAGTGAGGAACCTGCCTAGAAGTCAGCAAGGCTAAGTAAATTATTTCCACCCCTGCAGGTGTTGGACTGGCACTTCTATTACTCATGTAGAAATGAGCTTTAGAAGATCCCCCCCCCCAAAGAAAAGATAATTTATTTCAATTGGATTGGATTTTATTTAATATGCTGTACACTGAAAGCACTTAGGTCCTGTTTTTCAAGCAAGCTGTTGAGGTGTAGAGGGAGTGGCAGGCTAGTTCTAGAGTTGGAGATGAATATGGATTACAAAAATATTTGTGGCAGATTTTCATGTTTGTTTCCAGAGATTTCATTCATTCAGTCAGTCAGTCTCTTCGTTACTCTTTATCAATGGCCAACATTCAGAAAGAAACTATGTACAAATATATAAATTAATACCAAACCAAATAGAAAACCAGAGCAATACAATGACTAACAACTGTATTGTGCTACATAATGCCGGGCACAGAAAAACAAAATTTGAACTATGCTAAGATTAACCCCCAGTGAGTTTTGCATGCAGCTACACATTGTTTAGCCATCCTGGAAGAGATGAACTGTGCTTTGACACAAAAGGAGTAAAAAAAGATATGCATAAAAGGGTTTTGATTTGGGAATAGGTTCTGGAGTTTTATGCAACAGCAGTGCCCAGTGACTCCTTTACAGGTCTTCCACATCTTAGAAGAGGGGCAGAAGCATGGGAGATCTGGAAGAAGGAAGATTTATAGCTCACCCAGTTCTTTTAAGAAAGACATTCCTCCAATACAAGAATATCCTAGTTGTGGAGAGATTAGTACAGTCCTGTCAGTGTCAGAGTTATATCAGTATATCTTGGAGGACTTTGAGAATGTTCACTTAACAAGACATTCAGATAAAGATGAGTGTCATTGACAACAAATTCTGATTTTTTTCAAGAGCAGTTTAGAGAACAGTGGTTTGTTTGGATCAGTTCTGTTCTATTCAGCCTTCCGTTTGCCTGCTTTCAGAGTAATGGACAAACTACTTAGGTGAGCCTTCTTGGCAGACCACTATAGTCCCCATGATATAAATGGAGAAAAACTGACTCAAATCCACACATGTTGATTTAAGCCTTTTGACGATTATAGCCTGGAAGATACTGAAACTTTGCTTGGTTTCAAATAATTAGCTGGCTTTTGTAATTTGCCATTTTCTAAATCATTACTTCACTCTTTGTCCTTAGCGTGACCTTACAATTTGTTATTTTAACAGTTTAAGTAGACAATAAAATATAAACATATACTAGATGACCCAAACACTGGTTGCTTAAATTACTGAAATAATGATTTATGAGCTACAAATTACAGTCACAAATCAGTTTTAAATGGTTGGAAATTCCCTTGTGAATACTGCATGAAAATTTCTGAAGAAATTTCTTTGCATTAAAAGGAATTGGAAATTTTTTATCACATGTGGCAGAGATATTGTTATGCTTAAAAATATTGATGTATTTTGCATATACTGAAGTGATACGACATATGAACAAAGTACTGAGTTATCATGGTATGAACAAGCTGTTGCTGATTTTGTTATCTTATAAAAGGGTGTGTGCAGACATATGCAATTTGAGGAGTGAGCCTGCTGTGAAACATACTCACTGCACCCCCCCCCCCAATAACTTTTTCTTCCAGCTCAAGGGAAATTGGTTCTCTGCAGGGCTGGATTAAGACCTTTAGAGGCTCTAAGCATCAGAAAGATTATAGTGCCATATGTAATTCAAAATAAAAACAATAAACTGTTAAATAAAATTTGAAAATATTCACGCATAGATTTATGGTAACAAATAGGAGGATCTGATTTCCTTGCATTATTTTCATCTACGTTCGTAGGATACCCCCTGGTTTATGTAGGGATAAGCAATAAAAAATGCAACAACAGAAAAATGGGGGAAGAGTTTGCGGTGCAGTGCAAGGAAGTCCTCATTGAAATCACATCCGTTTGTCATCTTCACTAGCTGTTTGTTTTAGTGCTCCCATTCATTGGGGTTTCCTTCTCTTTTTCCATTTTAATCATCCATTTCACATGCCCTGTGGCTGCGACAGGTCATTCTGGGGGGAAACGGCACCTGCCAGGAGCACACACAAATGTCTGTCCCGCTGCAGCTAGAGACAGAAATTGGTTCTTCTGATGATGCATTTTGGAAGGAGTGCTGATCTGACCAAGTTGGTCCATTTCGTTCAGTTTGCCATTAAGGTGAAGGTAAAGGTAAAAGACCACTCGATGTCCAGTCAAAGGCGACTATAGGGTGTGGCGATCATCTCGTTTTCAGGTCGAGGGAGCTGGTGTTTGTCCACAGACATCTTTCCGAGTCATGTGGCCAGCATGACTAAACCACTTCTGGTGTGACTGAAACCAGAGCGAATGGAAACGCCGTTTACCTTCCCGCCAGAGAGGTACCTACTTATCTACTTGCACTTGACGTGCTTTCAAACGGCTAGATTGGCAGGAGCTGGGACATAGCAACGGGAGCTCACCCCGTCACGGGGATTCGAACTGCTGACCTTCTGATCCGCAAACCCAAGCGGCTCAGTAGTTTAGACCACAGCGCCACCTGCGTTCCATTGTTTGCCATTAGGCCAGAGAGAGAGAGAGAGAGAGAGAGAGAGACTAGTTACACCCAATGCTGACATGCAACCTCTGAAAGATTACCTCTGAGGGAATGGAACCCTCAAAATAACAAAGGTTCTACACACCCTGCTGTTTTAATTTTAATTCCCTCCCTCTAGTGTTTTGTATGTCTGTTTAAATTATAATACAGTGGTACCTTGGGTTAAGAACTTAATTCGTTCTGGAGGTCCATTCTTAACCTGAAACTGTTCTTAACCTGAGATGCCACTTTAGCGAATGGGGCCTCCCGCTGCCGCCGTGCGGCAGCCGCGCGATTTCTGTTCTCATCCTGAAGCAAAGTTCTTAACCTGAAGTACTATTTCTGGGTTAGTGGAGTCTGTAACCTGAAGCGTCTGTAACCCGAGGTACCACTGCAATTCTTTCTAAATCTGCATCTATACATATAAATTAGCATATGCAAACATTATATGTGTATTTTATCTTCTTTTTGTGATGCATTTTCTTCTTCTTTGGTAATGTGCAAAGGGTCAAGGAAAATACCTAAATTCATATATAAATAGCACACTTTTACATTTCCTTGCTTTTTGACTTGTCACTTGTCCTAGCCTTAACTGTGCACTTAATGAAGCTTCTGCAGCTGAATGAATAATAAAGAGTAGCTGAATAGCTGGTGGCAAAATGGAAAGGCGTACAGAATTGTAAAGGTTAACAGTGCAATCCTGTGCATGACTGCTCAAAAGTAAGTCCCATTGAGTAAAATTGCAGCCTACAAATCTAAAACCTTTAAGCAGTGACTTAAAACCTAATTATTATGGATACAGCCATTCAACATTCATTTCTCAATATTGTTCCCTTAAGAAACAACAATTTAGTCAACCAATTATTTTATCTCTTTTAGGGATATTTTCTTAATTTGCAAAACAATCTACAAATATAATCAGCATGCTAAATACATGTGGTATCTTGTTCAGAATGCCATGTTGGGGGAAGAATGCAATTAAAGTGTCAAAATATAATTGTTTTCTTATATTTAATTTAAAGTGGCTGATTCGCATTGGCTTTTCATGTTTACGAGCTAAAAGACAAAGAGAGTTACTAGCACAACTGCAAGTATTTTAATAACAGAGATATAAAGCTCGGAGCATTTGTTTTTTAAAAAAGAAACAATGTCCCTATGATAAGGCTGCTGTTATCAGAACATATTAAACATCATGCAATTCATTTTTTATTTCTCCTCTTAATCGCTAACTTAATGAATAAAAAATTGGGTTAGATTTTACTTGAGTGGAACTACGAGGAAGGGAGAAAAGAGAATGCTTCCCCTATGCTGCCTCTGTCTGATACACCATGGTGTTTATGATGGGTCTATTTCCTGATCTTATCCAGCATTTTAGAATATGGTGAGGAGAGCTTCAGGAATCAAGAAGTCTCACAATTGGTGTGTACTTCCTCTTTCCAGGTTTTGGGGTATTGAGGTGACATTTCCTCGGCTGTGCCCAACTGCCATTTGACTCATCTCACCAGAGAATCATTTCAGAGACCATTCCACCCGTTCCTTATAACAACCACATGGCATTATATAAGTTTTTCCACTTAGGAAAGATAATAGAAAGCCATCTTCTACCAAGTCAGACCTTTGGTCCATCTAATAAGAGTATTAGACAATACACGGAAGGGCAATGGTTCTCTAGAGTTTCAGGTTATATCCAGTTATAAAAGTTTTAAATTCATCATCAGCACTGAAGCCAATACCTGGAGATGTAGGGATTCAATCTAGAATCTTCTACATGCAAAGCAGATGTTCTGCTGCTGAGCCATGCCCTTTCCATTTATTATTAATTGTAAAACACCTTTAGTGAGCTGTTAAAAGGTTTATAAATATATATGATGATAGAAAGACACACAGACAGCTAGAGGAAGAGGGCTCCTGTGTCTCCCGCCCCATTCCTCCATCCAACTTTTGATGGTTGTGAGGTAAAACTAAAAGCCTTCTTATTACAGCAAGCAAGAGAAAAGGATGAGCAAAGGAACCAATGCTGGAGCAAGATAGGAGCACAGTGTCTGTGTCTTCTTTACTGCCCTTGGAGACACAACAACACTTCTGGGATGGAACTTGACAGCCTTCCATAAACCACATTAACAAGAGTAAGTGTCAATATTCCCCAAGCATCAGAAATGGAACACATGAATTATTTGGGTCAGTTGTGGGGAAAATATTCTCATATCCCAGCCCACATCTCAGACCCCTTGTGGTGCAATCCATGTTGATGGTGGGAGGTGAATCGCTACAGGTTTTAAAACTGTCTCCCTTTTGGGAGAGCAGAAAGGTAGTGTAGAGTTGTGATGAAGAGACAGGAAGCAGAACTTGCAAGTGAAAAATGGGGGTGGAGAATTGGGACCACCAAAAGTATGTGCTAATTGTCTGAACCCAGTGAGACATTGCATAGAATTGGTAGCAATTAAGGGAGGATCCTCTGTTGTGTGATCTACTATATCAGCTCCCAAGGAGCTCGTGAAATCAAGCTTTAAAAAGAGTCTTGAGGTGAGAATGCTGGATAAAGAGCATGAATGTGAGAGGGAGTCCACTGAAAATGGCACTTCGCACATCAATCACATTTTGAATTCCTCCTTTTTACTGAGGGCTGTTCGCTTTCTTTGGCTTTTACCCACTCAAGACAGCAAGGAAGGAGTATGAATCTGGACGTGTTTCAAAGTTCTTTTGACTAATAGGCCTCTTTTCCTGCAAAATGCTTTCTACCATGTTTGCAAATATATCAATTAAAAAAAAGTAGAAGCCCATAAAGGAGATCAAAGATAAGATCAAGATTAGTTAAGCAAAAGAGAACAAGTTGTAAGAAAACAGTGATTTTCTCGATGAAAAAGTACCCACACTTCCTGCCTGCCTGAGTGTGCAATTTGAAGTTGCCTGAGGCAGCCAAACTACATACAGTATATAAATGAGGCAGGTACTGTAGAGAAATTCAGACATGAAAGAACTCTCTGAACAGGTGTCAAATACAATTGATTAGTACAGTAGATTGGGGGGAGGCTAGCCGGAAGAGAGTGTGTGTGATAAAAGTTGAGGAAAAGAAAACAACAGCTTCATAGCAATGGCTTGTAGAGATAGAGTGATTGCAATTGATACTGATTACCGTCTATAATAGAAATCTTAGAAGCCAATGTGTGTGGGAGAGAGAGAGAGAGAAAGAAATGGATGGGAGAGAAATGTGTATGTGTGCTTATACACAAGTTGTTTTGTTTTTTAAGGACAAGAAAAGAGCAAACATTCCTGACTGTAAAAAACAGAAATAGTGCTCACTTTCAGGTTGCACCCCTCCTTTTGACTTCTGCTCTAGCCCAGCTATATAATATATGAACACGGAAGCAGGTGCCTTCTCTAACTGGGGAGGAAACTGTATGCGTACATGCAAATAAATACCGTACACACAATTACTCTGCCTGATCCAGCAGTTAGGGCTTCTTCCTGGATGCCTTGGGCAATCAGTGAAAATGACGATAATGGTGATGATAATTTATTTATTCATTTCATTTTTGGATCACTTCCCACGAGGCGCCCTGAAGCGACTTGCAATACAACCGAAACATACACAGAACAACTGTATATATGAAAACAGTGAAAACATTTGCATATACAGGCACACCCTGTTTTATTGAGCCTCACTTGACTGCGCTTCGCAGATATTGCTCCTTGCAAGGACGTGGGTGCAGCTGCAGGCAGCCCAGCCGCGTCCAGGGGAAGGAAGCCCCCTGCTCCCACCATCGCCTCTGGCTAGGGCTGGATTTTCCTCCTCCTGCCCCTGCAGCTGGGGGGGTGGGCTGGCTTAATAGACTACAGTATAGTGTAAACATAACTTCTACATGCACTGGGAAACAACAAAATGTGAGGTTCTTTTCATTTCGATACTTGCCCTATTGAAGTGTTGTGGGCCCCAGTCGCTGAGGGCTTTGTAAGTTAACACAAGTACGCCAAACCTGTCCTGGTAGCAAATTAGCAGCCAGTGCAGCTCTCTCAGCTGTGGGGTAAGATGTAATCTGTTCCTGTGAGTTATCTGGCTGCTGCAATCTGCCTGAGTTGAAACTTCCAGAGCAGATACAAGGCAGATAAAGTGTGTTAGAGTAATCGAGCCTCGAAGTGCCCAGTGCATGGAACACTGTGATCAGGTCTTGTGATAGTTGCAGCTGGAGTACCAGCCAGAGATGGCAAAAAGCACTCCTAGTTACAGAGGCCACATTTTTGTGTTGGGCTGGTGTGTGTGGACATGCACCCCATATTACCAGGAGTAGGGATCTGAGCCGGAGGCAGTGGCGTAGCGTGGGGGGTGCAGGGGGGGCGGCCGCACCGGGTGCAACATCTGGGGGTTAGGGTTAGGGGGTGCAAATCCACGGGTTAGGGGGTGCAAATTACTTGCCTTGCCCTGGGTTCTGACAACCCACGCTACGCCATTGGCCGGAGGTAGGAGCGGATTGGCCCCTGGAGAATGGAGTCCCCTTGTGATGCTGCCTGCTGGCTCCTGCTTGCCATTACATTGCTGACCCTGCAGTCCCCAGAGGTGAGTCCTGGCTGGTGCTTTGACCCAGAGGTGAGGGGAGCCAGCACCCTCACTGATCCAGCCCCCCTGCTGCTTTTGCCCCTGAATGGCGGGAGGTGGGGTGTGTGATCACCTCTGCGAACTGGATCTGGGGGTCCCACGTCACCATTTTCATCAGCGGGATGTTGGAGAGTATGGCCCCTAGTGCTATATAAAGAGATATGAAATACTTTATAAACTAACACCAACAAACAACAAGTCTTAAACTTGCAGTGCTTTACATTACTTTTCTGCATGCCTTGGAGGAGAGAGGGCAGATACAACAAGGGCAAAATAACTTAAAAGCAATCAAAGGTAAGCTTAAAGTCTTGAGAGTTAAGCATATACAATTAATTAAAATTAATTTTAAAACCAATCTTCCCTGCAAGAGTCTTTCTTACAGAGTGGTTTCTGGATGTCTAAAAAATTAGTTTATTTAAAGGTTAGTTTTTTTGTCTATTTATTGCTTGGTGCTAGAAATCACACTTCAATCATAATGCCTTTTGTTTTGGGTTGAATTCTGTGATCAGTAGGCAGTGAACACATCACCTCGGTCTTAGACATACTCAAAAAGGGTCTAAATTTGTAGGTGCACAATACATCTTCTAGGATTGGGTCCAGGAAAAAGCACCCCAAGGGGCAGGTTCAGGGATATATATATATATATTAAAGATGATCAAAGAAATATTGCTTCTTTACTCCTTTCACCAAGCAGATGTGCAACGTGTCTTGGGAGAGAAATAGAAAAATTCCTGAGTGATTTATTTGATGAACTCCGTTTTAACCTAGCTTATTGCATGCCTGATTTCATGATGGTGGTTATTAGTTTCAAGTTGAAAATGACCAGATAGAGACTTGTTCACTTCATCAATATAATGCATTTATTGGTTGTCAGGAGAGTCACATGGCAACCAAAGAGTAAATCTTCCACTGTCTTAAAGTGTGTTTCCAAGTTAAAAGATTGCTTGATGTATAGCTGAAACACCGAATAAAAGAAAAAGGTAGAGGGAGATATATTGATTCAATTTTCGGATTAAAAACATTAAAAGCAGATGCATTGTTTATAACATTAGGATTTTATCAAATGCCTTGCATATGGAAAAAAATCATATCTACCATACAAATGTTTGAATTAAATAGTCCTTGCCAGAGAGGGAAGAGGGAGAAAGAAATCACTCCCTTGTGCTTTCTATGTTCTATAGAACATGCTACAAACATAGGAGAACAATAAATTGTAGAAATCAGAACTCAGTTTCTAAATAAATGAGGTTAAAATGATGGGGGAGGGATACATATTTTAAAGACATTTTTAGAATTTAAAAATGCAGAATATTGATAGTCTACCAAAGGGACTTAAGAATACAGTGGTACCTCGGTTTACGAACAGCCCTGTTTACGAACGATTCAGGTTATAAACTTCCGCAAAACCAGAAGTTTACCTTGGTCTACGAACTTTACCTCGGTCTAAGAATGGAAACCGAACAGTGGAAAGGCACCGGCGGTGGGGGGCCTCATTAGGGAAAGCGTGCTTCAGTTTAAGAATGGTTTCGGTTTAAGAATGGACTTCCGGAATGGATTAAGTTTGTAAACTGAGGTACCACTGTATGCAGTCTGATCCTAGGCATGTTCACGCACAAGTCCTACTGACTTCAGTGGGACTCACAGGGCCATCTCTAACCTAGAAATAGGGGTGGGGAACCTGTTTGACTACAATTCCCATCCTGACTGTGACTTGTAGTTCAGCAACATCTGGTGAGCACAGGTTCTCCACTCCGACACAGAAACAAAAATAGTTGGAAGTAGAGCTTTTCTTGATAGAGGTGCACACCATTATGCACCGGGTGGAGAAGGTGGATAGAGAAAAACTTTCCCCACTCTCTTGTAACTCTACAACTCATAGACACCAAAAGAAGCTGAAAGTACATCTTCACACACCATTAAAATGGTGGTGTTTTCTCCTAGAAGAAGTAGCAGCGATGGCCACCAACTTGGATGACTTTAAATGGACAAATTCATGAAGGATAAGACTGTCAGTGGCTCTGTCTAACCTGCATGGTTGGAAGCACTATGCCCTGGAATACCACTTGCTGGAAGCCACAAGAGGGTAGAGGGCAGTTGTGTTCATGTCCTCCTTGCGGGCTTCCCATTGTGACCTGGCTGGCTATAATGTCTTTATGATATATGTTTTATTTACACCTATCTACCTGAAGCTTTTGATGGAGGGGCTCGAAGCAGCAGCACCCTAAAATGTGGCCACTTACTCCATAGTAACAGCACCAGCGCCCTTTGTCTTCAGCCCCACTTGCTCCGCAGGGCACATCCCAGTTTCATTGTCCCTCTCTGCCTCCTGGTTACATCACTGCCAACCCCTTCCTTAAGCTAAGCTCTTTATCTCCAGAGGGAGGGAAGGAGGACTCCATTCATTTGCACTTGAACATAGTTTCCCTTTAAAACTTTGAACTCCTAATGGTTAACCCTCCCCATCCCATCCCAAAGGCGGTCACCACACAAAGAAGTCTGCCTGACTTCATTAACATTGGTTGATTTGGTGAGTATTGCGAGTGCCCAATACACAACCCAGGCGGTGTGCCTCCTTAACTAGCTTTTACACGTGCTAATAACAGAGGCTCATCAGTGGGTCCACCATACCTCTTGCCACCCCAGTGCACACTTGGGTCTGTCTATTTCCTGGTTCTAACATGCCAGTTCTAATTAAATTCCACTATTTATTAAACCCAAGCATTTAGTACCCACAGACCTATAACAATAGTATTGAAAGTGACCTCATCCGCCATATGTCTTTACACTGATGGTCCACAATGTAGGATGGAGATC
This sequence comes from Podarcis melisellensis, assembly GCF_964234715.1. NCBI lineage: Eukaryota > Metazoa > Chordata > Lepidosauria > Squamata > Lacertidae > Podarcis > Podarcis melisellensis. The sequence continues at coordinate 51,992,866 of NC_138537.1, forward strand.
ACTTGTTGCAGCTGATGTTCTGTGAGCTACCAACTCATATGTTATGCTGGGGGGCGCGGGGGGTGGGGGGAGGAAGCCGAGGCAAGATGAGAACCATTTCTCAGACTTTACAGGGAAGTTTAGTTGGCCAACCAGTTCATTGTAATTTTAAAAGCATGAAATACAATATTCTATATTTACGCTTGTCACCTTGGTAATCTTAATGAGCTGCATCACAACGGGCTAATTATTCCTTTTGGAATTGGCTTTATGTGCAATGGTTGGATTAGAATTCCCCAGCCTTGCTTGTTCAAGGGGAATCTCGGCTTTATTGCATATAAAGTTCGAAACTTTTTATATTCTATCTGCGCATGCAACCTTATCCACATATGTCCAAAAATACTCAGGAGGAAATACTGTAACAGGGTTTTACTGCTTTGGGTTCTTTTATTAATACCACATGTGCTGTTGTAAGGTTAAGTTATTAAGTGATATACAATAATTGTCTCTGCTCTAAAGGAGACATTTTCATTTTAACTATACTCAGGTGGATCCGCTTCAGTATCATTTATCAGAAGCATATTTTAAGAAACATCTCAATAGGACACATCTCCACCCCCCACCCCCGTCTTTTTAACAGGACCTGAATGGTCCAGCGTAGAAATTAAACATCCTTCCCTTTCATGCTGCACAAGTGCTAGAAGTTAGCAATATATATTTGCAACGCTATCGTCCTCTCAAAACCAGACTTAATTTTTGCTGGGTTGGTGCACTTGTTGGAACCCTGTATATGAAGGCATACAATGACTCTGTTTAGTTTGCAGGAGAAAATGATGTCATTTGCAAGCAAGCTTTCAGCTGTGATATTTTATAATTGTTTAGATGAAAACACGATAATCCTCTCCTCCTTCACATAAGCTGCAATCCATCTTTAAAACTGTGATAATTCATAAAACCTGCAGCTTAATAAACTAACAAACCCCAGGCCTATGTTATTTTAAGGGAAGTCAATCTTTGATCAGTCAAGCTGAAATGGGCCTGATAAGTGCAGGCCTTACGTGCAGGGAGCAGCTCTCCAGTTTGTTATTGCTATTTGCTCATCATCCTCAAGTGCAAAATAAGCAGAAGTCTTTCCTAGGCGTCTTATCTCTTTTCACTTTCTTCTCGAGATCTCTGTCGCTTTAATCCAGCATGTCTGCTGCTGGTTAACAAGGAAATCCTATGTCAATTATCGCCAACAACTTCCCGCTGTGAAGCTGTGGGGAATTGAAGCTTTTGAGAGTCTTTTCACACCAAAGAGTGGTGCTGGGCCTAATTAAATGGCCCTCATATCCTGCCAGCCTACCAGTGGCCAAATGATAGATAGCTAATGAATGATAACCTAATTTCTCCAAGAGCTGTTTTGATTCATATGGCCAGTTGGGTTCTCAGGTCTATTGAATTTAGGGGCTTGTTGTTTGCAATTATGATGGGAAGAGAGAGCCCTGAAAGGTAAAACTTGGAAAGATATCCGTCTCATCGGCTCATTGTGCACAGAGTTTCAATTGTCAGAGTATATGCCTATTGCATATCAGAAAGGATATTGGTTATATTTTAAAAAAAATTGCTTTGCTGAAATGAGTTGACCCTTTTGCTAGGAATGAATTGCTCTGGTGACTCTTACCACATGTGTGCTGCAAAATTGTCCCATAAATCCCTCTCATAAATACTATCTCTGCAACTATTATTTTTACAAAATCGCCGAATGAGGTATCTGCCATCACTCACACACAGCTGTCCCAATCCTCTCCCTTTTAATTTACTCCGCTCCGCCGTGGCCTGAACAAAACCACCTTCGCTGCTGCTGCTGCTGCGTGTAGCCAACTGTCTGCATTTAATCCTTGCGTGAAAACAAAATGACTTACACAGGTGGAGCTGCTAATCAAGAGTTCCCCCCACTTCCCCATTTTAAAATGGCGCATCAAGTGATTTCATAAATACTGCAATCACTTCAGAGAGGTGAGAGTTTGAAGCTTTTTACATCTAGATAAACTACTTTACCAGTAAAGTTAGCGCAGAGGATTAGATCATGGGTAGGCAAACTAAGGCCCGGGGGCCGGATCCGGCCCAATTGCCTTCTCAACCTGGCTCGCGGCTAGTCTGGGATCAGCATGTTTTTACATGAGTAGAATGTGTCCTTTGATTTAAAATGCATCTCTGGGTTATTTGTGGGGGTTAGGAATTTGTTCTTTTTTCTTTTTCAAAATATAGTCCAGCCCCCCACAAGGTCTGAGGGACAGTGGACCGGCCCCCGGGTTAGATCCACCTTCTAGTTAGCTGAACTTGGCTCTCTTTCAAATCAAAGGCAGAAGTTAGGAGGAACCTAACTTTCACGTCCCATGGATTTCAGTAGGAATTAGGCTCAAATAATGGAGCATGGATCCAACCCAGAGATATGATTTATTGCAGGAAACTAGACCCTGGTTCATACATTCATATTGCATGCCCTCCAACGTTCCTCAAATGAAAATAGGGACATTTCTCACTCCCCCACAACTGACCCTCTTTAACCCCCCTTAGATGGGGCAAGATTAGACCTGGATGCACAAAGGATTAAAAAATAATAATCAAGATTCCTTGCACTCCACTCCCACTTTCTTCCCGCCCATTGTGGCCCTGCCTTCTACCTGCTCCTCAGAGCCGGCGTGTCATGTGGGGCTGGCCCCCAGCAGCCCCAGCTTCTCTTCCTTCTCACCTGCTTTCCAGAAGCTGCTACAAGCTGCCCAAGGGAGGAGGCTGGCATCATTGGTCATGGAGAGGTGATGGAGTGGTGATGGGATGCAATTCAATGCTTCTAAGTTTAGGAAGGTTTCAAGAACAGAGAGTCAGCAGCTTAATTTCATATCATGTTTGGACCCATCTCTGAACATAAAAACAAATAGTAAGCCGTATGCAATATAGACATTCCCCGTACCCCCTTCATCCCTTCATCTACCTGAGCAGGCTAGAACACAACCAATGTCTAAATGGAGAAAGAAATTAATTCAACAAAAGAAAAGGCTATTTGCTAAGTTTTATAAAATACCAATGGATCAGCAAAGAAATTGAAACCCCTCTCTGCAATATAAAAAGAAATTGGCAAAGGATCTCCAGTGAGAAATTCTAGAAGTCTGGAAATTCTTATACGATAAAGGATCATGATTCTCCATAGCTATACATTATAAAGGAACTACATAAAATGGCTATGTAATGGTATTGGTCCCCGTGGAAAGCCAATGTAATAGGAAAAACTGGAAATGGTAAATGCTGGTTTTGTGGAGTTTCACTGGAACTTCAGCATCTTGCAGGACCAGGCTGAAACAAATGTTATGCAAAACTGCATTCAAACAAGCCAGTTCCAAACAACATAAAACAATCCATACACCAAAAAGAGAGAGATAAGATAGACCAAAGAGCTCAAGTTACACATATTATCCTTGCATAAAGTGTATCTGCCAAGGTGACAGAGTTAGAGGTGTCATGGGAACCCAATTCCAAACTGCCTGACTTTTAGCATGTAACATTCCCTCTAATGCTCTATTAATGTCATTTTTGGGATAGTTAATTTCCTTGGGGAGCTTTTATTTATTTATTTATTAAAAGGAAGGTCAAAGACCTGCAGCTGCTTTGAAATTTTTATAAAGACTTTCTCCCGGGAGAAGCAAATGCCAGTGCGAAGCACTTGTATCCACTTACAAATGTTTCCAACCTGAACGTCCTAGCCTGACTTCCACTCTAAAAAGGCGCTCCCATGTGAAACAATGGGAAATATATGAAGGAGGGTTTCACCTGAATCATGGTTCAGCCCGAGTGTCCATTAATTATAGACGATCCCTGGAACACGTATCATAGTAATCAGGAAGTCAGTGCCTCTGAGAATGTGCCAAGTGCTTTCACCTCACTACCGAATAACCACACTCAGTCCCAGTTGTCTGGAATAAGGGGCACAGGTTTTTGGTTACTGACTTGGTTTCCATCTGGTTTCAGCACCATCACTGCTTGGTTTGGACATTAAGAGCTGGATTGCACCCCAGGTTAGTCATGCTTAGCGTGAACCCACTGAAATCAATGGCATTTTAAGTTTCATTTCAACATGACTAGGTCTGGATCCAACTCACTATATGGATGCAAGTTTGTTTCCCTTAAACACCCACACTGGTTTTGATCCACAGACGTAAACACGCGTAACACTGTGTTGGATTGTGGCTACTGTTGTGAGTCTGTGTTTCATATTTTATAGGTGTGTGTGTGCGCGCGCGCGTGTGTTTTATAGAGTGGGGAAATGGGGACAATGACAATATCTACGGTGAATATGTGGAAGAAGGAAATGAAGAAAAGGGGAGGTGCATTTATAAGGTATATAAAACTCTTATTGTTGGAAATGACACAAAGCCCAGTGATCCCTTCACCACAATAACCAACAATGAGGAATCCCTGTTTTGTTTGCAGGTCGGGGGCTAGATTGGCCAAGTGTCTTACGTTACAGAAGACTGTCCTCCATTTGAAGCTTGTCGGAGGTGCCCACTGTTTGAAGGGCTGTTCAGACCAAGTCCAGTTTACAGATGAGGAACCCTAAAAAAGGAGAGCAGCTGCCCACTAGCAGTGAGCAGGCACACAGGTCGCCTGGTCACAGTCTTCCTCACTATGGTGAGATGCTTTGTATACAGTAATTATTTCCAAAGTTGCATCTATACATATAAATTAGCACATGTAAATTTCATGCAAATCTGTTACCTCTTTTTTGGCCATGAGGAATGGGGCAGCGCTGGGGCTTCCTCATTACGAGTCTGCTCTGAATTAAAACGTATTCAGTGATGTGTGAATGAAACCGGATGTAGTCCACATTTAGAACGACAAGTTCATTTTTACCCTTGTACATTCTGAAGATAAAAGGAAGATGTATTTATTTTCCATTTACGCCGTGCATTAAAATAGGCCTATCATTTCAGTTATGATTTCCTATATGTCTGTAATAAGGAAAGTGTGGTGATAAAGAACAAAGCCAATAAAAGATCCAAAACCAAAAGCATATGTACTCAAGGTTAATACACACAGCAAAATGTTGACTGTTAAACAGATGAACCCACTGAAATGTAAAATATTCCTCCGCCAAGGGCTTGGCAGCTTTGAAATGCTACACTTTCTAGATTTCATCTGTTAATAATCTAAAGGGGCTTCTCTCAGTTAAGCAGATTACCTCACCGTGTTTTATGGTAGTGGGTATATTGGGTCCTCTCCTCCCTTGCAGCTGCATTGACAAACAAGCTGAGGGAATAAGAAAATGGCACCATATCTCATAAGAAAATAGCAGGCATCAAAAAGGAGGCAAGAACTTCACAAGAAAAGAACCCCAAACCACACAACCAACCCAAACAGCACTAATCAAGGCCCTTACTACTAGGGGAAAATGTAGGACCAGAAAAAAAATGAATCAACTTATTTATCAACTGTTGCTGATTAGATGAATATATGGCCACAAAATGGACATTTGGTTGCAGAAAATATAGTTAGAAATAATTTAGCAGGCCAATTGTCCAACCAAATCTGAATTTTCAAAACAGAGAGGAACTGTTGGTCCATCTAGCTTGGCACTGTCTACCCTGGCTCAGACATCAGACATTCCCAGACCTACCTGGGACCTACCCTGAAGATGCCAGGGATTGACTCACAACCCCACATGAATCTCCTATCACATCTTCTTATAATTTAAGATTAATCCATGGTTTCAGTAAACATACAAAGACAGTATTGAATAGTTCATTCATGGCATTTCTCTTACATAGCTGATGGTAGATGTTTGATAACAAAACATTCCTCCAGAAGTACTTGCATGCCCCTGGGAGACAAATACCTGGTATACGTGCAGTAATTTAGATTATAAATGGGCACCACATCTATCTACTATCTATCTATCTATCATCTATCATCATCTATCCAGTGCTTTTTTTCTGGGGGGGACGCAGGGGTACACATGCCCCTAAACATTTTGTGAATATTTGTACTTTTGTCCATTTATTGTATTTATTTCCCCCGATGTGAACTATAAAATGGTGATTTTCTTGAGTCAAAATGAGAGTACTCCGAAACATTTTTTTTAGAAAAAGCATTCTCTATCTATCATCACCATAATGTCAGGTGAAGCATCGATCCTTGCTTACATTGTTTGAATTTAAACCATGAGGGCCCAAGCTCAGGGCAGGTGCCAAGGGCCAGCTGACTGGCAGTGCTTGCAAATCCACTTCTGGCATCTCTCCCTGCTCTACACCCAACACTATATGCAATGTCAGCTGGACGGCAGGTGGGAGTGGCTTGGGAAAAACAGTCAAATTAGGACCCCTGTAACCCACAGATTCCTCCACCACTGTTAGCCTTTCCCCACTGCCGCCTTAATCCTTTTTCTTTATCCCTTTACTTATTTTCTTCCGGGTGCTGCTGGTTCCAGAGTATGTTTAGGATGACCTAGGGCAAAATGAAAGTGAAAAGACTTGAGCTTGCAGCACCAGAAGCAAGACACTAAATTTGATAAGATTCATTGCTGTTTAGCTTACAGGGTGCAGCAAATCTTTCTTCTAAGGAAGAAACATTTCAAGTGTCAATAGCTATGTTTTAGCCATGCATGATAGCTGGAGTAATATTGGAGATGGGGCCTCTGAGTCCTTAGCTATAAGCAAGGATTACTTTTAATGCTTTTTTCCCCTCTATAAAGCGAGATGAACTGTCACTGGCATGTAAGTGTGGGCAAGGGTGGCAGCAGGGCGGCGGGGAGACAAAAATCACATATTTTTCCTCGGCCAATTTTGCACAATAGCTTGAGTCCAGGCATTATTACAGCCTTGCCTTTCATGTTGCTATAGCTATGGTTGTGTTTGCATTTCCATAATAAAACCTATTTTCAGGGGTTTATAACTCAACTGTAAAAAATTTCTTCTGTGCTCCAACTTGGCATAACTAGGTATCAGACAGAGAGCTGCCGTCCCCTCGCTTTAAAAATTCCAACTCTTCTGCGGGAATGGAGAGTCTTTTGTATAAGGCTTCATTGCTGCTCATTGGAATTTGCCCGAAGGCAAGAAATCACAGTTAGGATTTTTAAAGCTCCAGGAATAATCACTGGGCCAAACTCTACTTACAAATCCCTATTCAGGGAACCCAGCTTCAAAAATGATCAAGGCCACGATGAACACTTAACATTGCCCGAGAGTGGATGAATCTAGTATCATTTAAAATGCATCCATTAGAATTTATAGCTTCCCTTATCCTGAAGGGTTTCAGGAAGCATGAACAGATCAAATATTTTGCAATATAAGTAACACTTTAGAAATAATCATCAGCTAAGGGAGTTGAGAAATTATTGGTGAATAATAAATACTAGTTTTTGTCAAAGTTATATCAGCTATTTCTTTAAAAGAATTCTGGACCTGAACAGGTGAAGGAGATTATGGTTAAATAGGTTCATGATGCAGGAAGACGCATCCCCAAGGTGGGATGGGGGTAAACCTGCAGAAACACACACACACACACACCACACATGTGTTCTCTTTGGTATGAATGTACAAGACCACTTTTCTAATATAATGATCCTGCTTGTACACAACACCAGTAATAATACATTGAATTAATAAAAACTATCCAAGCAATTGCTGGAAACAACCCAGAAAGAATGGAGATTAGTATCATACGTGGTGGGATTTTAATAATAAGAATCTAAGAATATGAGATCTCATTAGATCCAGTGCTCCTTTTATTTAACTACCCAGATGGTTCAGTGAAGAGTGAATGTAAGGAACCCATCTCACATGGGATGATTGCAGAAAGATTACTACTGTATATGCAAGCAAGCGGGGACTGGAAATGACACCACCAACAACTGAACTGATTGCTAAAGGAGTTCACTGATGCTGAACTCCTGCGTCAGTGGTGGAAAGGAGCTGTGCAGAATAGCTTCAAAGAGTAGCACCAGGAGGGAGAATCAGTTTACACCGAATGGAAACCAGGTCCCCTCCAAGATCAAGGCATGTTACTACTGCCCATCAGCTGGTTGGGAGTGCACCTTCTTCAGCAAAGGTGCAATGGGGTGCCCACTTTAAGCTGCTGATTCCTTTGAAGTCACACCCTTACCTGCCTCACAACTAACGTCATCTGTGATGAGAATGATGGGCCCATGTAATTTGATACAATATTATTGAGTAATTAATTATTTTTCTCTCCTTTTACATTATTTGTTATGTGTTTGGAATGTAAGGTAAAGGTAAAGGACCCCTGGACGGTTAAATCCTGTCAAAGGCGACTATGGGGTTGCAGCACTCACCTCACTTTCAGGCCGAGGGAGCCAGCATTTGTCCACAGACAGCTTTTTGGGTCATGTGGCCAGCATGACTAAACTGCTTCTGGCACAATGGAACACTGTGATGGAAACCAAAGTGCACAGAAACACTGTTTACCTTCCCGCCACAGTGGTACCTATTTATCTACTTACACTGGTGTGCTTTCAAACTGCTAGGTTGGCAGGAGCTGGGACAGAGCAACGGGAGCTCACAATGTCACGGGGATTTGAACTGCTGACCTTCCGATCAGCAAGCCCAAGAAGCTCAGTGGTTTAGACCACAGTGCCACCACCAACAACAACAGTAAAGGAGATAAAAAGCGACAAAGGAGGAAAACCAAAGAAGAGTGACCAGTCCAGTGGTGTTGCTGGGTTTCTCGTCCAAATCTATGCAGGGGTGGGCTGTTTAACTGGTATGTAAGAGGGAGGATTTCAGCAAGTGCACCTACTCCCCCCCTCCACTACTGAAGTACTAGAAGGGAGATGTTTAAGCTTCTAGCATTTCCCCTTCTCCAACACTAAAGGCACGCATAGGTAGGAGGGGCCCCTTCCAGTCCAAAGCGACTTCCACGCCTCACTTTTCCTCATAGCAGGCCTGAAGCACCGAAAATTTTCACACTGCTTTTCAGTCAATAAAATCTGAAAACTCATTATTTAAAATAAAACAAATGTGTAAAAGAAAAAATGGCAAAATGATCCTGTCAGTCAATAAAGTTGCAGGCCTAAAAACAATTAAAGCAGAGCAGCAGCAGCAGATCACCAGACATTAAAAACTTGTTGAAATGAAAACATGTTCAGTAAACACACACACACACACACACACACACACACACAGAGAGAGAGAGAGAGAGAGAGAGAGAGAGAGAGAGAGAGAGAGAGAGCGCAGAAAGGAGCCTGGCAGATCTTTCCAGTGATCTTGGCTCCAAGTAGCCCCAGAAAGTCATCAGAGGGAGAATATATAAGGAGGATTGTGTGTTAATCCTTTAAAAAGGTTTTCAGTATCATGATATAAGAAATTAATCTGAGCATTGCATAAGCACATTAGAAAAGCTCTTGTAAAATGCAAGCATTGAAGTTCCAGTCTTGGCTAAGATGGTTTATTCGTGGGCCTGGAAACAAAAGTCAGCCAAGCCAATAGTGCGGAAGGCGGGGGGAGTGTTTTGGGACACATAAGAACATAATAAGATCCTGTTGGATCAGTCCAATGGCCCATCTAATCCAGCATCTTGTTCTCACAGTGGCTGACCAGATGCCTGTGGGAAGCCAAAGAGCAGCGGCACCTTTGACAAATGCAGCACATTTCAAAGGTCTTGGAGAGATGCTTAAAGAAAGCCTGCCTCTTGCTACACCTGTTTGGCAACAAGACTGCTACTGTCTTGTAAAAGGAAGAGGCTTCTGCAAGACCCTGCCTAGAAAAAGCTCTCCGTTCTCCTGGGTGTTGTGTGGAGCCAAGAGTGGGATTTACTACCCTAATGGAAGTAAGCATCTTGCAGCGCCTTCAGGAGCAGAATTTCAGCATAAACTTGAATATTGTTGAATACTTTTCATGCTGACTGTAATTGCAGCTCAATGTATATTTCAGACATTGGTTGCCTTTGCACACAATGCCAAACAATTGTGTGCAAACATGCACACACGCATTTGCACACATGTGAGCTCCCGGTGAGGAGATCTCAGTCACTTTGCTCTTCTCCCCTCCTTTTAGCTCAGTACTGCACTGCCACTAACCCAAGTCTGTCGAAACCCGTAATAGTGATTAAGCTCCCCTACCTGCCTATTGTTCTAGGATCCAAGCTTGGTACATAACAACTCCAAACAAGTGTACAGTCTGTGCTAATTCATTCCTCCACCAGAATCAAAGCATTAAGGAAAGAATACTCAATCTTTCAGACTACAAAAATAATTTAACCTGTGAATTACATTATTTGGCCTATCTTGCAGAATCTAGAACATGTAAAAAGGATTTTGAGCAACTGGATGTTCAACACTGCTAAATGTTTTAGTACTGCTTCTGTCTAGTTTTTCTTCTATTTTATATTGTGATTTCAATTTCATTTCTTGTTTTCAGAAGCCACCAAGTGTGTGTGTGTGTAAAAATGGAAGCACAGGTTTTATAGTTTTAAAAATATATATGCATAAACTTCTTGTGTAACTTCAAAGTTTATATGAAAGTAATGCAAGTTGGGAACACCAAAATGAATGAAAGTGTTTGAGTTGCCAGAAGGTTTATCTCAATATATTCAATATATATGATGCATTCTCTCTCTCATCTTTATTGTGAATTATCACTCAGATTTCTGAAAAGGCCTCTAGTGGTGAATAAACTTATGGCCATTAACTTTCCAGGGCTAAGACGGGTTGAAATATCACACATTCAGGAGCTGCAACCTATTTGATAACTAGCTAATGTTCACACCTAAGCTTTAGAATATTGTAAAAAGTACATTTTGTGCAAAGTTTTGAAATCAGCACCTTCACATTAGCCAATGTGAGGGTACAAATAAATATGATGCAAAGCATTCACAGGCACAAGAGATAAATCTGCATGTGCAAAAAGGAGAATTGCTTGCAAACACTGCTGGGCCATTGTTTAAGGAGGCTTATTAAGGAAAGAGACTTTAGGGCATTGCAAGATTCCAGAAGGAAGTGCAACTCCACAATGAAAGCTGAATCACAGTCAGTCTGCAAAGAAGCAATGTTGAAATGTATTGTCTTACAGCACTTTTCTTTCTTGGAATATGCAAAATGTTATAGTGAATGGAATATATATGTAGATCTTCTCTCATGGGTGTGGGAGAACAAAATCAAGAGTGATAGAGGCAATTAAGCAACTCCTGGTTTCAAATGTATGGGCTGGGCTGGAGGGAGAGATGTCAGGCACCAATTCTTCTCCCTGCTCCCAACTTACTTGTGAAGGCAACATCTTTCCACTGCGTAGTCCAATATCTCTTCTTCCTATTTATCAGTGGCTGCTGGGAAAGGTGAGATACAAACACCCCAAATAAATACACACACAAACACTTCCCCTTCCCTTTGGCACAAATATACATACATCCAGGCTCTAGTCTTGTGTTCAAAACACCACGTATGTATTAACATAAAAAAGCAAGCAACCACCTGAGTGCCAGGCTCTGTAAAGGATGGGAAGGAACACCTGTCACTGACTCTCTACTAAAATAGCCTCTTAGGTGCTGCAGAAATTACTACAAATAATTCACTTTTGCTTGTAAATCTGGCAACACTGATCTGTATGGCAGGTATTGCATTAATGTCACCATTGTCTTCATTCTTAGGAAAAACTGTACCACCAGTAACCAGCCAACAAATAGAATGTGTTGGGGATGTGATCAGATGAGATATGCAAATTTATTATTATTTATTATACCTGCATCAAAGTAATGACATGAGCTACAAGTAAAGAAATGAGCTACAAGTAAAGTCAAACAAAAATAATAACCCCCACTATCATTTAAAAACAAATAGGGCACCGAAGAGACTCTTATCCTAGGACTAGGTGAATCACATTGAATGGACAATTCTGTCAATTTCAGTTTCTCTCCGTTTCTTATTTTTAGTTTCCACATTAGTTTGCAAATTTGTTTTTCAAAGCCCTCACGAAATTTCGGCAGCATTTTAGTGTGAATTTCTGCCCCTGAATGCATTTTTGTATGTTAGATTTTTGCTAATATCTGCATTTTTATGGACACGGTTCCATAGGAATATGCATTTCTGTACAACTTGCTTGGCTGGAGAACTGAACTGCAAAATTCAGAGCAGAGCGAATTTTGAAGGATCGTTGTGGTTCAATTTGTGCATTGTTTCAGAAAGTGTGGATTAGGTAGGTTCACCTTTTAATGCAAATTGAATTGTATTTCCCCATCCCGACTTGGGACAACATTTGGTTTAGCTAGTAGAGGCTCTGGCTTCCACCAGCAGCTGCTGTAGAGAGATAGAGGAACAGAGTGGGTAACCCTCTCTGCTCATACTATGCTCCTGCTCTGCCAAAAAGAACTTTTTTCATTTGCTACTGGAAGTTCAGGACTGTGGATCATTTTTATATCTTTCTCAGCTCCCTGGTGTTTAATGCAATTGCAAAGCATTTTGTGGAAAGGAGTGGATAGACAGGCATAGATTTAGAGGGCAGGGGTTGCCTATCCCTCCTTCAAAATAGCATGAGTCAGGTAGAATCCATGGATCTCAACATATTCTGCAAGTGGGTGATACCTTTAAACACAATATCCAAAGGTAGCGAGGCTTTTCAAATGAAATTGCAGCCAGTTCAGAGTTGTTTGACAACATTCCAGGATTAAATTAGATTCTCCCCACTCCCCTGCAGGGAAACTGAAGTGTCTCCCACAATACTTTCTGATTTTATTTTAAAGTTGCCTGTTGTGCTTCTGAGTTACAAAGGGGTAAGTCTGCAGAAAAATTCAGACTTTTTTTTTTTTGTATTTCGCCATTTCTAAGAGTCGACTTATTATATAGTACTTGCTATGTAGACGGTTCTATGCACTAGTTACAACAGCAATCTCCTTTTATTACGGTATAAATTGGACAGAGATTTTGAGAGAAGCCCATGGGAGTTAGGTGCCTAAACCCTTTAAGGTGCTTTGAAAATCCCATCCACAAATGTTAAGTAGTCCCCATATGTGCCAACTTCAAAACAGTATGATAGGCAACTTGAACTGCTCAGGGGGGTTCTGATGCCGATAATACACTACTTAGAGGAAATGCCTCATGCCATCCAGTATATGATAATACCTGAATTCACAAGAAAGAGCTGTGAGCCTCTAGCTCTTACCAGCTGTAATGCTGAACAGATTACACAGACAAATCAGGGGGTGAAAAAGTAATATGCTTTCACCTCACAGCAAGAGACGTCTAGGTTCAGGAAGAGGAAATATGTATTAAGAGAGCAGGTTAAAAACTGACATTATCCCTGACTTTCATGAAATCAAAATTATAGGCAGGATGCTAAGTTATTATAATGTATTTATTACCAGGATTGCTTTCATATTTAACTGATTTGGCCCATCTTGAGACCTGTTTTAAAATGCACCACCTTGTCCACCTTTTCCATTTTCATATGAAAAACAGGAAAGCAAAAACTAATTTACTCAGGGAGACACATCGACTGTTTGCCCGTTTATCTCTTACAGACCACCCCTCAGTCCAATGTTGACAGTACATGATATTCCATTAATCTGCCTAATGAAAATTTAACCAGTGTTATAAACAAATAATTGGCTATTATCCTCTCAAAGATCCCGAATAAATTACTTCTGCTTATTCCACCGCCCCTCCCCACCCTTCTCTATCTCGCCTTCCCTATTGATGTTGTAGGAAGCACACTGTAAAGCCCCGCTGCTGCTAGTGGGGAAAGCAGGGATAGGCAGGTTTGGGAGACTGACGGAAATATTTCCACACCTGCCAGTCGGTAGCTTCAAATCTCTTTTTGAAGACTAGCCTGGCTTTGCAAAGCAGATGCTGTCCTGCCAGTGTTTTCTCCTAGCTCCTCCTCCTGGAGTCCAATTACATCCCTGTTTCTCCCAGCTCTCTCAGAAGTAACTCAAGAGTCACCTGTGCTGTTTCCTTTTCCCTCCTTCTTCTGGATCTCAAAAGGAAATACACTTTTCTTCATCCAGTACAATTAAAGTTAAAACAGACTGTGGAATAACAGTCTGTAGGTGCCATTGCATTAACACACATAAACACACACACACACTTTAGACCAAAGTGTTTCTGCCCACATGGAAATAAATTAAAAGATGGGTTCAACTATTCCAAGCAAAAGGAATAAGGCAGCTGATGGGTTACCTGTTGAAAGGCACTAAAGCTCAGTTGTAGAGCACATGATTGGCTGGCAGAGAGATGGTCCCCGTGAACTGAATCCCTGGCATCTCCCTTTTCAGAGGAGTGGATGATGGAAAAGACCTCTCTCTGTCAGGGGCCCTGGAGAGCCACTGCCAATCGGAGGAGAGAATCTGGATGTAACATAAGTTTGGCTTGCTAGAACAAATATTCATGGGGTAGGTTTTGTTCCTGTTGATTCTGGAGCACCCATGTGGAATCAGTCAATTCTTCTCAGCATTTTTGGAGCTGGAAGCTGAAAAACCACATTGGTGCCCCAATGAGGTTAAAAAAAGGGGAGGGTAGTATTGTCTCCAACTAAGTTTTACTCATAGTAGATCCATTGGAATGAATGGATCTAAGGTCGCTATGTCCATTAATTTCAATGGACGCATTCTGATCCAACATTGGATACAATCCAATGGTAGTATAATAAACTAAGATTGCAGTCTGATGTGCACTGATAAGGTATTAAGTCTCATTGAGCTCAACAGGGCCTGCATAGGTTGGAAGTACCACCCCAAACCTGAGGTGGGTTGCCTAATCACAGGGCCATTTCTGCATAGGTTTTCACATAGGTTTTAAATATATTAATAGGTAGATAATTTAGATACAGTGGTACCTTGGGTTAAGTACTTAATTCGTTTCGGAGGTCCGTTCTTAACCTGAAACTGTTCTTAACCAGAAGCACCACTTTAGCTAATGGGGCCTCCTGCTGCTGCCACGCCAGAGCACGATTTCTGTTCTCATCCTGAAGCAAAGTTCTTAACCCGAGGTACTATTTCTGGGTTAGTGGAGTCTGTAACCTGAAGCGTATGTAACCTGAAGCCTATGTAACCCAAGGTAGCACTGAACTTCTTAACATTCTTAGTTAAATCTTTCAGCACTATACAGATATCTTGGAATAGTACAATGAAAATAGTAATTACAATAAAATGTTAAAATTAGAAATAAAAATCCAGTAAAAACCTTATAGAAATCCCCAAATTTAATACAATGCAGTCAACAACTGAACAGGATGGCATGCTTAAATATCAGAATAGGCCTAAGTAAACAACTGAATTTCAAAGAGACATGTAAAGGGTCCAACCTATGGGGATTTCTGACCCAGTTGTAGATCTGAGCCAAAAAGAAATAAAATGAATTTCAATAGGGACAAATGTAAGGTTCTGCACTTAGGAATCAGCAGCTGCACAAATATAAGATGGGAGAAATCTAGATTGCTGGTACATGTGAAAAGGCTCTAAAAGTCTTAGTAGATCACAAGCTTAACATAAGTCAACAGTCTGATGCAGCAGCAAAAAAAGTGAATGCTAAATAGGCTGCAACAAGAAAAGTATAGTGTCCCAATCAAGGGAAGTAATAGTATCACTCTATTCTGCCTTAGTCAGACCACACCTAAATTATTGTGTCCAGTTCTGGGTGCCACCAATTAATGAGGATATTGACAAGCTGGAACGTGTGCAGAGGAAGGCAACTAAGATGATCAAAGGTCTGGAAACCAAGCTTTATGAGGAATGCTTGAGAACATTTAGCCTAGAAAAGATGAGACGGAGGGGAGATATGACAGCCAACTTCAACTATCTCAAAGGCTGTCACATGGAAGCTGGAGCAAGCTTGTTTTCTCCTGGCTACAAATGACAAGAAACATCAGGAATAACTTGTTGATGGGAGGAGCTGCTTAACAGTGGAATGGGCTCCCTTAGAAGGTGGTAGACTCTCCTTCATTGGGTGTTTTAAAGCAGAGGCTGGATGGCCATCTGTCATGGATACCTTGGTTGAGACTCCTGCGTTGGACTAGATCAGGGTCTCTTCCAACTCTACAATTCTAATATTATATTAATCTCTTTTGGGATGACATACTAGAGGGTTGATACGACAACTGAAAAATACTTGTTCTCCAAAGAGCTTGTCTTCTTCAGGAGTGCAGTGTGTGCATTACTTCTGGTTTCATGTCTTGGAATGGCTTTCAAAATGCTCCACTGTCATTACACTAAAGGGCTATAGGCTGCTGTTACATTGAATATCCTATTTATTTATTTTTCAAAAATCTTTGCTGTAGGAAATCCTGGCCAAAAGAATAAAGGCTTCTGGTCTTCTCAGTGAAAGAAGTCCAGGCACCAAGAACGGAAGTAGCTTTCTCCTATTAGTGGCCAAATTAAGAGTGAGCTTTAGTCTTAGGATCCTAGATGTTTAGTTCCAGATTGTAGTTTATTTTGCAAATTGTAAGTCTCCAGCAATTTTCAGTTTCCAGTGATGGCCAGAGAATGTCCACTTCTCCTATAAATGAACAATAACTATGCCATTGTTAACATAGCTAAAAGCACATGCTATTGTCAGAGGTGTAAAACCACAAATGCAAACTGGTATTAAATATGTTTCCATCTTCCCTTAAGTACTGAAAGGGAGGAAGGAGAGGCAACTGAGAACTCATGTAAGAGATTCAGAAAGTTAGAATACTAGTCACGCCCATTGCAAATGTATCACAAGCTGATTTAAAGAGGGATCTGCAAATTTGGGGGGGGCGGGGCGGGGAACCAAGCACTTTATATATCTGTACATTTTCATATTAGGCTCATAAATAAGATTTCCAGCATAATGACAAATTAATTCTTCCCTTTATAATTTTATTAAAATAAGCATATCCTATCTTTTAACAAGACCTGACATATGCTTACACAGATACTACACACCCTGTAACCTAATCTGCTAGCCATCTTGAAGCAATTAACTCCTTCTAATCTTTAGCTAACAAAGCCCACCATGCAAAATGCCCCTGGAGACCACCAGTCTAAAGGCCTCGGCAAGCTCTCTCCCAACTGGTTCTCTATTATTCAACATGTAGGAGCTTGCCAGAGTGTTTAGAGAGCAGGGATTCATTTGAAACAACAAAGATGAATCATCACAGATCATAAGATCTTCATTAACTCCTTATTTCTCTGCTAATTAACACAAAAGGAATGACTTGTCTGCTTGACAGGCAGTGAATGACCCACAGCTCTGTGGTTAATGGGATGCAAATGACACCTAATGAGGGTCTCTAGCTGCCGTCTGGGCAGCTGGCCTACCAGGGTTATCCTTCAAATTCAGGCAAGGTTGGATTCGAAAACACTTTATCCAACAATTTAGGCTCCTGAGGAGTAAATTCTGCGAATCAGCTTTCACATTCTGATGAATATTCAAGGTTTATCCAAATGCACAATTCTCATCCTCATCTAAACAATGATTGCCGTTCTCTTGAATTTAGTGATCATGGTGTATTTTTAAAATATACTCTGAAATCCTGGTTTTATTCAAAATTAAAACACTCTTTGATTGCTTTTGAAATATTTATCCATGTTTTAAAACAACCGAGCAACTCTGATATGCTGTAGTAAATGTCTATTAATCAGTAATTATTAAATTTTAGGACAGCAGCAATAATTCAACCAGATGCCTTTGGTATGTAGAAGCATCATCTCCTTTGGCAAAATATGGTATTTAACACAGGATGGTTGTTACATGGCAAAACAAGCCCTGTGACACATATTTCCACCATGTACTGCTCACAAACAACACATAACATGGCATCATCAGAAATGAGGACATAAGCCTTGTGGCGCAGTAATTTCTGAAAGTCATTGGTACATCTCAAGAAACTCTCAGTGCCTTCACTAAGTAAACCATTTATAAATAATAAAATTGGTGCTATACCTTATAAATATGCTCCTAATACGTGCTAGACAGTGACACTGTACATACTCATAAGTGACATAATATTAGTAACTACTAGTAATCTCAAAAGATTCCCATTTCCCTCATGTCTTTCTTTAAAGAATAGGCTGAGGATATGTTCAGTGCAGTGGCGTAGCGTGGGTTGTCAGCACCCGGGGCAGGGCAAGTAATTTGCGCCCCCTAACCCGTGAAGCCAGATAGGGGCAGAGAGCTGCGAGTCCGAGCACCCCCCCCAGATGTTGCGCCCGGTGCGGCCGACCCCCCCTGCACCCCCACGCTACGCCACTGGTTCAGTGTTCTGCTGAAATGTAATTAACTTTTAGTATTTCTTTTTGAACATGTGATAGGAACATAAGAAGCTGCCTTATACCAAGTCAGACCATTGGTTCATCTTGTTCAATAGACTAGCGGCAGCTCTCTAGCACTTCAAACAAGGTGCATTCCCAACCCTACCAATTAAATTCAGTTCCACTGAAATAATTCTCAGTTCTCTTGAAAGATATTGCACTCCAGTTATAAAATAGTTTGACACAAAATATCTGCTCTGACTCTGAACTCTTTGTTATCTGGCCAAATTCTCATCTATGACAGTAACCAGCACAATCTTTCCTTTCCTTTCCTCCTATTTGCAAAGCATTTCCAGATGTAGTGACCATCTTTATTTATTTAATAGATTTATACATCAACAACTTATCCTATCAAATTTTAAAGCAGCTAACAATGTAACATAACAACAATTAGTCCCCAAATTGCCTTATGCATTTAAAGCAGTATCACACCACTTTAAATAGTCATGGCTCCCCACAAAGAATCTTGGGACTTGTCATTTGTGAGGGTGACGAGAATTGTTAGGAGACCCCTATAATTTGCAAAGAGTGATTTAACAACCAGTCCCTCTTCCTATGGATCTCTGGGAATTGTAGCTGTCTGAGAGGAACAGGGGTCCCCCAACTTTGAACAAACTACCACTTCCAGGATTGTTTTGGAAAAGCCATGATAGTTTAAAGTGCTATAGTACTGCTTTCAATGCGTAAGGTAAAAGGTAAAGGACCCTGGATGGTTAAGTCCAGTCGAAGGTGACTCTGGGGTTGTGGCGCTCATCTTGCTTTCAGGCCAAGGGAGCTGGCGTTCGTCTACAAACCGTTTCCCGGGTCATGTGGCCAGCATGACTAAACCGCTACTGGCGCACGGAGGACCATGATGAGTGCCAGAGTGCATGGAAACGCCGTTTACCTTCCCACCACAGTGGTACCTATTTATCTACTTGCACTGGCATGCTTTTGAACTGCTAGGCTGGCAGGAGCTGGGACAGAGCAATGGGAGCTCACCCTGTTGCGGGGGTTCAAACCACCGACCTCCCAATCAGCAAGCCCAAGAGGCTCAGTGGTTTAGACCACCGTGCCACAGTGCAGATTGGAACATAGGAAGCTGCCGTATACCAGATCAGACTATTTGGCCTGTGACTCTGACACCAAAGGCAGACAGATTTTGAGAACTACTATCAGGAAGGAGCTCAACAAAGCAACAAAGACAAGGAGGGACACAATGCAGAGACTTGCTTAAATTTGAAAAGTTTCTTTTGTATGATTTGAATATTCTGGATGCTGGGAGTGAAACTGGTGAAGCTTCGTATAACTATAAATTTAGGCCAGCATACAGTTTTCCAAATTAATATCGAAACTCTTCATTTTCCTATCTTAAATTTCATCTGAATGCCATTAATAAATAAATTTGGGTGCCTTCACGTTTATACTTGATATGTGCTGGTTGTATACAACTTTTAAGCACTCCTGTCTGTAGAGTTAATCTCACAGATCTTTGGCTAGTCCAACCACAAGATACATATAGCGTGCTTAACATTATAGCTGCAATCCTATACACACTTACTGGGGAGTAAGCCTTGTTGATCTTAATGGAGTTTACTTCCAGAAAGATCTGCAGATCTGCACTGTCCATCAAATCTTGACTGAATGAAAATTAATTGAATACTATTGAAGAAAACAGGTCATTTTTTTTTACTGGTTGATAAAAGTAAAGGGTGATGGTGGACGCACTGTATCAGTGAGAGCGCTGTTGGCAACCAGCAGAACTTCAATCAGCAGTGAGCTGGATCATACACTTTAGAGGAAAATGAAAATCCCTAAGTCGCCAGACAGCCTCATAGGTAGAAGAGTTCCTCCTTCATTGCTACAGTACAAGGCTTGGGCGGGGGGCAGGGAGAAAGAAACCCCATGAATTCTAAAGTAATTGACATGTCACTGCTAAGCCTCCAGAGAGGCAGAGGGAAATAAATGGGAACTTTAGAGTATGTTCTTGGATTGTAGTTATGGATGTGTTTCTTCCCATTTCAGAAATTTATATTTTTTAAAAAATCTATATTTCTTCCCTCTGTTGTACATTTTGAAACTTACATCTCCAGTTGCCTAGAGCTAGCACTGTAAAACACTTCGGTTTCCTATTATTGTCAGCTTACATTCAGAGAATCTCTCTGCGCGATCACCTAGCCATATCTCATCCTCGTTCCCTTTCCAGGTTGCACACCCATCAGGAAGAGCGTGGCATGCAAAGTGTTAACTCTGCCACATTTTATTTCATTAAAAAATCTATATAAAAAGATGCACGGTAAGTGTGCGAAAGGGTGCACGACTCCACCTCTTCTGGACATGGACGGTTTCTCCTGAGGCACTCAAGGGATTAATGAAATGAAATTGTTTTCTGGACTTGCAGCACTTTCTCTTATCTTTTAAATCCATAATGTCCCACAGAAGCCAATAGTGAAGCCATTTCATTCAGCAGCCTCTCATTAATTGCTGGCCTTTGGGAAAATGTATATTGATACAAGCATGGAACTATATTGTGCTCAGTGCCGCCACAGAAAAATTAGGACAATTTGCTCCAAACATCAGGAATCCAAGAAATGCAAACATTATATTATTAACCATTTCCCCCCTTCATGTTGTGTGATATATATATGCGCAAAGAATAAACTCACAGAGTCATCAGTTTTCCAGATAATCTTTTAGGTTAAGTATGTTCCTACATTAAACTGATAATTATCCCTCCCTCAGCTTCCTCTGTCCCCAGATACCAAGCAAGCTGGATTTGGATTCATGTATTATTTATGGAGCAGAATTAATATGCAGATTCACAAAAACTAAAAAACTCATAATTATTCATAAAGGGCTTTAAGGTTACTTAGTACATATTTATGAAACTTTATGTTTGGTGAGGAAGTGCATTTGAAAGTATGACGGGAGGGTATTGGCTGAGGTTAATTACTGGCATGAAGAGTAATCTAGAAATGATCAAACTCTTTGAATAAAAATATTTGTCAGTATTTCTGATCTATATTTTACTGAAGCAAAGAACATCAATAGCCTTGCAAATGTATTCGGGAATGGCTTGGCAAGAAAGGAGATTTGCATATCTAATGCAAACAACCAATGAGGGGGGAAATGTCTAGTTAGATACCTTTGATCACCAGGCAAGTATATGGCAGGGATTTAGCCTATTGGTTGTAAAAAGCTGTGAAACACCAGGAGGTTTCAGCCAATGCTTGCTATGGTGAAAGCCCATGGTTATGCCTTGGTATGTGGGAAACTCTGGTGTGGTATACATTGGCAGGCTGTGTTAGGCTGCATTAATCCCACAGTAATGCACAAAGCTTATCACATATGGCAGCCTGCAAGGCTACCTTCATACAAGAAGGCCCTAGGGTGTCCCTGGGGAAAGGGCACCTGCTGTTTCCTGAGTTACATAACCTGCTTTCTTTGCTGCTTCAATCCCAAACTGGGAGAGCAAGGAGCTGCTCACTGGACATGCACATTGCAGAGTATTGTCAGCAGCAACAGATCACAAAAGAGGTAACCACATCTCAAAAATAATGAGGTCAGGGGACACCTATGAAGCAGCCGGCCTCACCTCAATGCCAACTGTACAGGTGCCGAATTTCATATTCCAGGTCTGAGCCAGAGAAGAAATGGTTGGAGAAATGGTACTCCATTCATAATATAGCCAAGCATCACCAGTTGGACAAATCTGTATTCTTAACCAGATAGTTACGAACTCAGGCAGCATTTTTAGTTTAGTATGCCATTGGACACATGACTCTTCTTTATACCAGTTCAAACCTCTGGTCTACCTAGCCCAGACTAGCAGGAAATCTTCTCTAGCTGTGGTACCAGAGATACAGAGGAGACCAGGAACTGGAGGTGGGCTCACCTGGATGCAAACTATGACTCTCCTCTTTACTCGGTTAGCAGAGGACTATCATACGTTCCTGCACTATCAAGATCATAACCTGTGCAAAGCTGAAATGCTATTCATACAAAGAGCCTCACATAGAGCAAAATATACCCACTTGACCTGGGCTTTGGCCGTATCAGGAACCATATGCGACAAATTCCAGAGAAGTAGTTGTGAGGAAATCATATGTCACAATAAATTGGTTAGGCTTTAAATTGCCCCAAGACTCGTCAAGCAGTATCCTGCCATAATTTACGAAGTGGCTATATCTCATGTCATACTGATGAGCGAGGAGACTGAGCTCAGGATGAGACACATCCAAGGCAGATAAGGTCAAGAAAGAAGTTAGCTAAAACCATTTTAAAAACTGAGGAGAAATTCCAGAGAGAGTTCTCAGGCTCTGTTGAACAGCAGAGACAACTTCCTGTCCGTTATCTCAAGACCTCCTGATATAGTCTAAAACAGTATTACATTATTAGGAGTATTGTTTGCATGCTGCCAGTATCAGGTGAAACATAAATCTTGTGATCTGATGTCATCAATACTAGTACAATTATATAGTAGATATAGTATGACTTATAATAAATAGCTAATGGTGGATATGGGACAATGTTCCTCATCACCATGCCTTTGATAGTTGGGGGGATCTGAATCAAGGCCTCAGGTGCTAAATGGAGCATTCAGGGAGTACTCAAGTCCCATGCCATTTTAGGTTTCACCAGCACCTTGAATTGAGCCCAGAAACAAACTAGCAACCAACACACGTTAAATAATTGGATTGATACCCACTGCAGAGAAATAGCTATATTCAATTCTGCTGCACCATTAGTTGCCAGACTAATGGCAATTGCACTGCTCAGTCAAAGACAGGAAAGGATCTTTACCATACCTTCAGTGTCAGAGGCAATCACTGATTGGAGACTCTTGTAATACACATTGTCTCTTTCACCTATCACAAATCTTTATAGATACGGGATAGTTATGAGAATCCTTCTTGCTCATCGTTGCAAATGGATTTTTCATGAAATGCACATAAAGGTTTTATTTTAAGAAATAGACATTCAACTACTATTGGTCTACCAGTGGCAAATATTCATGAAATATCTGTATATGAAACAACATGGTTAGAAATGGTATAAACTCAGATTACTACATGTCAGGATAAACCACGGGGGTTGGCTATTACTATTGTGCTCCATTTGTAAGTGTCATAAAATTCTTTTCCCCCTGTGTTGGAGACAGAATAACATATTAGATGAATGCTTGGTCTTATCTAGCAAGGCAGTTCTTATGTTCTTATGAATTATGATAGGGGTTTCTGTGAATTTTTGACACTGTTAAAACTCAAAAACTGTTTGAATAAAAATGACCTATACATCATTTAAAATAAATGATGTGAGCTAAGTGGCATTATTATACTGTTAAAATATGCATGAATCAGTTGACTTTGTAGGTTTTGCAAAACATTACATTTACTTTCATTACTAGGTCTTGCATTTGCTGGGGCACATGGAAGGGCAGCGAGAACTCGGCTCTGCAAACAGCAGGATCATGAGTGCTTTCCTTTGCAAGTCCCTCTTTTCTGCCACATGTAAAGAGCTGGCAAAACACATGAGGAAGGTGAAAGTGTAACATGGCAGGACTGAGATTGCTCTCCCATAATATATGACAGTCTGAAAAATCAGATATTAGCAAAGGGTGGGCGGGTGGGGGAAGAGGCACTGTGAATCAACAGATAATAAGGCAGATGCTAAGCTCTGTCTCCCACAGATGTCAGTGGGACTTGGAAGTGCTTGAGTTTGACTGCATCCTACCCAAGAAATTAAGAGTTCAGGACCAAGTTTGCATGAAGTTAGATGTACCTCTGCCCCTAAAGTGCAGGTTTTTAAAAATGCAGACTTGGGTGCATGTGATCATTAATGGGATCAGGACAGACAGAGAAATTTAAACCCCTGCTGTGGTTCTGAGGAGGAGCCCTCTTTTGAAGTTGGTATTTGCCTCTTTTGGAGGGGGTACAATTTACCATTGGTGCCTTGCCTGCCCTGATCCTGTTAACTGTCAGACAGCAACCCCCTCCCTGCAATTTGAATTAAAAATAAATAAATCCGCAAATTTGAAGTAAAGAAACATTTAACATCATGTCTTGCCGTGTGTCTGTAATACAGAATACAGATGTTAATCTGTGGCCATAAAGGTTGTAGCTTGTTAAGCGATAGAACATATTTCTCCTCCCAAAAAAAGAGTTCAGTAAAAAGGCATATAAAAATGCTATTCTGCTCTCTTCTCCACATACAGCATATGGTAGCAGGATATTGGACCTTTGGCCCTTGTGAAAGGATGGGTGTTATTATACCAACACATTTGTCAGTGCAAGGATTTCTACCTGTGCAACAGGACTTTCCCTTCTCTCCTTCCTCTGCATGCATGGTTGTGGGTATAAACTTCCCCTTTCACAAAGACTTAACAATAACCATGTTTCTCACCTAGCATTCTTCAGGAAAGTTGGTTGGGGTGGGGGCAAAGGGGGTAACAGATTCTGTATCAAGCTGAGAGGAGTTCACCTGTTAATAACCTGCCCTAAACACACATTCCTAAAATTTCAGCATATATTATAGCAGGAGGAAGCTCTTCATTCCTAACTGAAGGACTACCAAAGGTTTGTCAGCTGTTGCTCCTCATGGCAAAGGAGCAGAAGCACGTGCACTGTACGCTGAACAGCAATCGTCCCATTTCTGTGCCATATTCTGCAGTAAGAAAAGATGGGCTGAAGACACCCATCTGCATTTAATATTCATTCACACAAATTTATTTAGCTATGCACAGGGAGAGACAATGAGCTCTGCAATACATTGAGTAGTATCTGACCACTAGAAATTCTTCCCACTGGTTTCTAGTAAGCATTGAGCATAGACATTCAATATAATATTCACAGCCTTACAACTCCAATGTTTCTCAAACTTGGGTCTCCAGCTGTTTTTGGACTACATCTCCCATCATCCCTAGCTAGCAGGACCAGTGGCCAGGGGTGATGGGAACTGTAATCCAAAAACATCTGGAAACCCAAGGTTGGGAAACCCTGGACTAGACAATTGTTTTTCATTAAAATGTGTGGGGGTGGGGGTGGAGATGAATCTTAGAATAAGGGTTTCACAGCCAATAACAAATTGCATCCTTGGGAATGATGCAGGACTGCAAAAACAGATGATCAAAGCAATCCAGACTACATGTTACAAGACAAAGGTGAGAAATAAACCAAAAGTCAACTTAGTCAGAAACACTAAATGGTTCCGAATGAACCTCCCCTGTCCAGTCTGCACCACAAATGTGCATCTGGATTTATACCATTCTAGATGCCATGGTTTCTCTGAAAAAATTCTGGGAACTGTCTGGTGAAGTGCAAAGCACTCCCTGTTGCATGTACTCTGGCTTTACCAACATAGAGAGAACAATAATTCTCAGAGCCTCCTGTGTTGAAGGACTGCCAAACCACTTTTATGCCTATGGGGCAGGTATGCCTTTAAATCATGAACATACATAAGTCAATCCCCTTTCCTCAGGACAAAGTTTTCTACAGCATTTTAGTATCAACAATCAGAGATCCCATCTAGCTGCTGTTTCTGAAGTGTCAGAGGAAAATGGAAAGTGTAGAAGGGAAAATAGACAAAGCAAGAGATTTATTTGTCTTGTTGATTAGTTGCTGGACATCCGTCCTCGGGCAAAATCTAAGTTTTGGTATGTATAGCCACTAAAAGCAAAGGCAAAGAGATTTCCAAGGGAAGAAGATATAAATATTATGACCATTTTTATATCTCAGATTTCTTAGAGTAACAAGCTGGGCAGTTTTTCAAAGAGTTCTCATTATAAACTTAAAAAGTCTAGCATAATGTAGTCAGAAGATATTCACAAACATTATCAATATTTCTGAGTTCACAATCACACCTTTGGCTGTTGACTCAGAGCATCTAGTTTGGTTCATGGTGGTGGCAATGTTTACACTTTGGAATCTATTATGCATAGGAAAAAAAATTAAGGATTAGCGCTGACCTAGGTGCCACATATTTCCATGCAAAACTAAACAATCGGGTTATTTATTCATTTAATCAATTCCATATATTTGCCATCATCATCACAGCATTGAGCAAGCCTGATTTCCTCTAAGGTCAAAATCAACATCATATTTCTCCAGAAGGATCCTGCCTTTCATTGTTAACATGGCTAGTCTGGTTGGCATTCCGACAGCGTTAAGTTCACATACCATGTTCCATGCAACCAGCATTATCTTTTCAGATGGGTCATCTATTATACAACAGCTGAATCAAGATGAAAGGCGCAAACATTAACCCGAGAAGACATGTACATCAAAGGATGGGCCTTTATAAGGAGAGGGCTTGGTTGATTTATTAATTGTTGCGGGGGGACGGCTGGACTCACAGGTGTTCGTTGTAAACCTTTAGAAACACCAGACTCAATAATCTGTTTCTAAAGCCTTGCTTAGGATACATAGTTGGGTATCATATGTCTTACCATGCGCCATGTTTAGCATATCTGAAAAACTCTCAGATAATTAAAAACATTATTCTAACACAGCAGTTTTGTGGGAAATACCATGCTACAGAATTTTGGAGGATTCAAATTGGAAGGGAGTCCCACACAGTTTCAGTAGGTCTTTCCCAATTAGAACGCCTGTACATGCTAGTATTTCTCTTTTCTTCACTAATTCTGAGAATCACAGGTGGACATCCACACTATGCATTTAAAGCATGCGACTTTCCCCAATAATGCTGGAAATGGTAGTTTGCCCCTCATGGAGCTACAATTCCCAGCACTCATAATAAATGACAGTCTCCAGGATTCATTGGGAGAAGCCATGTACTTTAAATGTATGGTGTAGAAGTGACCATAGAGTTGTAAGTCACCTAGTTAATCCCCTGCAGGAAATCCAGAGCTACAACATCCCCAACAGATGGCTGTCCAGTCTAGGAATGAATGACTTCAGCATGAGGAAGTTTGCCATCATTCTAGGTCACTGGTTCCATTGCTGAATTGCTCTTACCATCAATAATTTTCTCTTAATGTTCTACCTTGCTTTAAGTTAAGCCTGTTTGATCAAGCCCTGCCTTCTGAGGCAGCAGATGACAAGTTTTTTGCTTCTTCTATGTGAGAGCCTTTTTCGTATTTGGAAGTAACCATCATGAGACCGTGATAAATGTGCCCATAAGGCCCCTCTGGGTGACAGCCAGAGTCGGAGAGTCTGCAGTACCCCCTGTGAGAGATGGGGTGTGGGGCCTGGATGTTTGAAGATTGGATTCAAACTATTGGAAACAGTCACAGCATCTTGAGCATGTGGGTGTTTCGAACACAACTTTTTTTTTATTCCTGTGTTGATCTCTATTGTCTCACATGCTTAGTTTTAAGCTGTTGAATTAGACAGGTTCGTTTCTATTGCTTTATACAAACTGTTATGGATTCATGTTTTGTATTTATTGATGGTATTATTTCCAATTGTTTCGAACATATATATTTGAATGATTATACCCAATTGTTCATGTGATATGTTGTGAACCACTTTGGGCACAATTTTGTGGAAAAGTGGCACACAAATAGACAGATGGTGGTGGTGATGTTGAAAACCCTAGGGGGTGTTTTTTTGCTCCCATGGAGAATTTGCTGGCATATTAGCATGGCTGCTTCAAAATTGAGGGAAAATGGATCTAAGGTGAATTCTGTCTTGGTTATCACATCCCAAGTGTTGTGTAGATCCCAGTGAGCATGTATTCATTTCCAGAAGTAAAAATACCCATACTTTGCTATTGTGGCAAATCCACCACCCATATTCATAGAATGAAATTTTACTTGAAATCTAATTGGATAAGAGAGCTTGTTAATACCAGACATGATTTTGTTCTTGAACCTGTGGATGAAATGAACCCACATGCAGGCACATGTGCAGTGCAACTGGCACTCACACCTTGATGGGCTGGGGAGATTAGTAGCAGAGGGGCTTTCAAAGCCCTACCACTGTGTACTGATGCCTTGATCCAAAGTAGATGCACATGTCTCCAGGCTATGCAACAGGATCTTGCAAGTCTTTGGTGACATGAAACACTTCTACACACACTTTTTTTAAAAAAAAAAAAATTCTTAAAGATGAGGAAGATTTTAAAAATTGCAATAAATAAATAAATAAATAAATAAATAAATAAATAAATAAAAACCTATTTCCCCAGCCAAAATTATTAAAATGAAATAAACGAAATTGCTCTCTGGAACAATTCTAGATGTAGAAAACCACCCTCCCATCATCTCTATGTTTACTCGGGGATAAATTCTACTGTAGCCTGCGAGAGAGCCTTCAAAGTAAGTGTGGATGATGATTCACATTCAACAACACAATCCTAACTATCTCTACTTATAGTTCCAGTTACAGATAGGTAGCCGTGTTGGTCTGCCATAGTCAAAACAAAAAAAAATTCCTTCCAGTAGCACCTTAAAAACCAACTAAGTTAGTTCTTGGTATGAGCTTTCGTGTGCATGCACACTTCTTCAGATACACAGTGTATCTGAAGAAGTGTGCATGCACACGAAAGCTCATACCAAGAACTAACTTAGTTGGTCTTTAAGGTGCTACTGGAAGGATTTTTTTTTGTTTTGTCTCTACTTAGAAGTCCTATTGAATTCAAGAGGGCCTGCTCTCAAGTAAATGGGGGGTTAGAATACAACCTAAATGTCTATGCCATGCTATGCAAGTTTCCCAATCAGCAGGGGTTATAGTTCAGATTGAAACTGTACATGTTCAGGTACATTTATATGGTTTCCATCAATCACCTTAGGATCGATATCTACTTGCAAGTAAAAGAAAATTTCTCCAGAGAACTGTTATTGCCAAAGCAACTGTGTCATGAAATTAGGTTACACTGATGGATCCAGGTGAAATCTCTGAGCCTTCTTTGTTTTCAGATCTGCAATGAAGGAAAGAACAGGTGCAAGGGGAGTTGCCATCAGTCAGAGTAAGATGGTTGTGATAAATAGCTCTTCAGACAACAGCAATAAAAAGGTGGCGGAAGCTGCCTCCAAAAACAGCATGCAATAAAACATCACATGTTTCTGCAACAACTAGAAGCATCCAAAGTGGATGGAAATGCTTCCCCCCTCCTCCACAGCCCAACATGGCCATAGGTGGAAAAGAATTCTTGCTGACAATCCATCAATGGCTGGTAGGACTCAAATTATAGCCACAGAGACAGGTTTAAGAAGTGGAGAAACTCATCAGTTGAGCCAAATTGCTTGCTCCCCAGTGTTGAATTGTTAACATCCACTTCTCTTTAATCATACCACAATTTATGCACAAAAACTCCCTTCACAATCTAGAAGGGTGGGCAAATCTGTCAGTATCAATTTCTCATTTTTCCAATCTAAAATTCAGTTTGCCACATTTTCCGCATCGGTTTGCATTTGTTTAAAAAGTCCTCACAAACATTTGTTAGTATTTTAGATAAATGCTTTTGTTTATGTATTGTTGTATGAAATTTTGCCTATTATAAATTTTTTGCAAAACAATTTCCCTAATATAATGCATTTTTGTATTCTGTGCTATTCTCTCCCCCCCCCCACACTTTACACCAGTATATGTAT
Source organism: Podarcis melisellensis (assembly GCF_964234715.1). Lineage (NCBI taxonomy): Eukaryota > Metazoa > Chordata > Lepidosauria > Squamata > Lacertidae > Podarcis > Podarcis melisellensis. The sequence continues at coordinate 52,022,624 of NC_138537.1, forward strand.
ACTGTATACATTACTTGGCTGGAGATCTGCATTGCAAAATTCAGATAAGTGTGAATTTAAAAGAATATCTACATTTCAGTTCCCAGATTATTTTGGATTATTTATTCATTTAATCAATTCCATATATTTGCCATCATCATCACAGCATTGAGCAAGCCTGATTTCCTCTAAGGTCAAAATCAACATCATATTTCTCCAGAAGGATCCTGCCTTTCATTGTTAACATGGCTAGTCTGGTTGGCATTCCGACAGCGTTAAGTTCACATGGATTATTTTGTTAATCAGGGAGATTCACCTTTAACTGCAAAGTGAATTGAATTTCCCTATCCCCACCATGTGATGACAAGACAACTATAAACTACACACCCCATTCTTATTGATCAGGACTAAAAACGGCTAGTATTATTTCTGCATTATCAGTATATTCCCACCATTTCACCTCACAGCATTCATTCCTGATAACACCCATGGATGCTCTCATGCTTCGTAGAGCCATGAAGCTTCAACAAGAGGCTTGTCTAAGTGTGTGGGTTTTTACCACACTTTTTACTACTCAGGAGACAAAGTACTGTGAAATTATCACCAGATTAAACTGATGCCTGAACAACGACCATGAATAAATGGATGACATGGCTGGGAATCCATAGGATGATTTTCTCAGGGCTTCGCTGTGATGTCTGCCTTACCATTCACATGCTCATGATCCCATCAAGATTTCTGCACTGGCCTGGACAGATACAGCCATAAATGCAGCTTTGCTGTCTTCAGATAACTGCGAGCTTTCTATAGTTCTTTAATAACCCTGTCTCATTGGTATAGGCATGTTTGTGAGGCCCTCATAAATTTAACCTGTAGTGAACAGCAAGTATAAATATAGATAAGATTATTAAATGAAGGCATGAGAGAGGCATCCACAATAATTTATAGTCATGAAGTTAGTAAGGCCAGATATATAGGTTTCCCCTTATATGGTTGGTACTATATAATAAATGCAGCTGATTAGGCATGTGCATTTTTGAGATAAATATTTACATTGCCCCTTTTGAAACCAGAAAAAAGAGCAGACTGCAGAAATGTAGATACATTACACAAGGCTAAATAAAAGTAAGCTCTCATCCAGGTTGGAAGATTTGCTGAAGAATAATTATCTGACGCAGGTGGCGCTGTTGGTTAAACCACAGAGCCTAGGACTTGCCGATCAGAAGGTCGGCGGTTCAAATCCCTGCGACTGGGTGAGCTCCCGTTGCTTGGTCCCTGCTCCTGCCAACCTAGCAGTTCGAAAGCATGTCAAAGTGCAAGTAGATAAATAGGTACCGCTCCGGAGGGAAGGTAAACGGCGTTTCCGTGTGCTGCTCTGGTTCGCCAGAAGCGGCTTAGTCATGCTGGCCACATGACCCAGAAGCTGTACGCCGGCTCCCTCGGCCAATAAAGCGGGATGAGCGCCACAACCCCAGAGTCGATCACGACTGGACCTAATCGTCAGGGGTCCCTTTACCTTTACTTAATTATATGAGAGTGCCTTTTTATGGAGGAAACTTCTGTCCTCTATCTGATGGGCTCCACTGACATTGAGACTTAATGTCAGTGGAGCCCACATGACATGCATATGCTTGTCACGTGTTGCAGGTCTGAACCTGCACACTCTGGAGAACTTCTAGGTAAGCCTGCTCTCAATGTTGTTAGCCAGAAGACACTGAAACCAATGCACTTTGAGGCTAGACCATGAACTAAAATACAGCACAACTTCAGCCTACTAGTTATAGTCAGATAATCACCCATAATCTTTATGCACGCAGGTGGCGCTGTGGGTAAAAGCCTCAGCACCTAGGGCTTGCCGATCGAAAGGTCGGCGGTTCGAATCCCCGCGGCGGGGTGCGCTGCCGTTGCTCGGTCCCAGCGCCTGCCAACCTAGCAGTTCGAAAGCACCCTCGGGTGCAAGTAGATAAATAGGGACCGCTTTCTAGCGGGAAGGTAAACAGCGTTTCCGTGTGCAGCTCTGGCTCGCCAGAGCAGCGATGTCACACTGGCCATGTGACCCGGAAGTGTCTCCGGACAGCGCTGGCCCCTGGCCTCTTAAGTGAGATGGGCGCACAACCCCAGAGTCTGGCAAGACTGGCCCGTACGGGCAGGGGTACCTTTACCTTTACCTTTAATCTTTATGCAAACTTACTAAACTGACTAGTTGTGCCTCCTTCTGGGATACCTCATCCCATCACCACCCTTCTGCCTGTAAAAGACCCACAGCATTCCGTGCCCACTGAGCATGCTCAGTCTTCTTTGCATTGTTTGGTGGTGCCATCTGTTGTTGCTTCCTTAGCCTCTCTGCCCCCAAAGTTTTTCTTTTTTGGGGGGGTTACATCTTCAAACCTTTCATTACTCTATGCTTGCTGATATTTCCCTCTTGTGTGTGGATGGTGCAGTTTTGGCTACATAAGGGCTGCACATGGAGAACTGACTTTGCTTTTAGTATATACAGTTGTATTCTGCAACCTCTCACTTTTCTGATCTTTTCCCATCTGCTATCCCATTTGTTTCAACTTAATTCCATTCTTGACTTCTTGACTGAAGCATCTGCTGCAGTTTGATCACTGCAGCTCACGGATGAGACTGCAGGAAGAGCAAGGGCTAGTTTCAGCTACCTTATTTGCTCTCCTAGCTTTTGGAGTCATGGTGTGCTTCTACTGAATGCACGTTGCAAAAATCCTTATTCCCCTAATGCCATCTCTTTATTATTGCAAATGAACTTCTTCTGGAGTCACCTTTGCTGTGACTGCTTCTTACCCTGTTTCTTTCTCCTAGAATAGCTAAGACAGAGGCATAGAGATGTCCCACTAAAATTAAAGGGAAAGCTAGCACAATAGAACCCAACTCCAGATATGTATTCATGGTTAAACGGAGCATGGCGCAATTGTGGAGCAAAATTGACTGAGACTAAAATTCTCCTCCACGGGTTTCTCTAAGTTAACAACAACAACAACAACAATTTATTATTTATACCCCGCCCATCTGGCTGGGTTTCCTCAGCCACTCTGGGAGGTTTCCAACAAAATATTAAAATTCAATAGTCTGTTAAACATTAAAAGCTTCCCTAAACAGGGTTGCCTTCAGATGTCTTCTAAAAGTTCATATTTTGCATTCATTCATGCCCCAAGGTGGAATATACTTTGCTATATTCTGCCTAGCTCCAGAAGAACTGTGTCTGTGCGACTTTCACTGCTTGTGTATTTTAGGATAAACTATGGCTGACATCCTAACTGTGTCTACTCAGAAGTGAGGCCTACTAAATTATGTGGGGCTTACTCCCTGGCAAATGAAATTAGGATTGCAGCCTAAAGTATGCGGATTGAGAGATGTGGGGTCTAACAGGTCTAGCCCCCCTGTCACACATCCTACAATGCCCCAGAGCAATGCTAGGTCGGGGGCGCTGTGCAAAATAAAGGAATGGGAGCTACTTAGAGTGCCAGCTGGACCCTCAAAAGTGGAGGGGGTGGGGAGGCAGGGTAGGGATCAGCAGTGGGCCTCTCCAGGATGCAAGGATCCTGGCAGATGCCCAGGAATACTGGTCCTAATTCTAGCCCTGTCCCAAACCATCAGCAATCAACAACTGGGCCTAATGGCATACTGCAGTAAGCATGAGAAACCAAACTCTGCCTTATGACACTGGCGGAGGTAACTATCTGAGCATCCAAAGATCATCTGAGGGAAGACTAAAAGCGAACACTGCAGAATCAAGTTCAGAAGTTACTTTATTTTTTCTGGCTTTCACATTATTGGTTCTGTCTCATTTGAGGTTGCTCTACAGTGTTTATTATTAATTCAAATTCCCAATATTAAAGGAGAGAGATTACCCATATGGCAGGCGTGCTGTTCAGTGTGTTCATAAATTTGCCAACATTTTGATTAATACTGACAGAAACCCTTTTGAAAACATATGGGCTTTATATACATCCTGTCATTTCGAATAATAGGGTACATTCTTCAGCACATTTGCTTATGATGATGGGTTCAGTCGTATTTTAGAAACATGCTTAATACTTTGATAATTAGTCTTTTGAGGTCGGAGGGAGAAGGCAAAAGGGAGGGGAAGAAACGACAAAATGAAAATAAACTTTTGCTTCAGACACTCTGAGCACTGAAGACAATTGGCTGGGCAAAAATGGGAAAAAATACATATTATCTATGAATAATAATCTTCATATACTGCTGGTTTCTTAGGCTAATTAGCATTTTTGGCTTATTATTGAAAGGATTCATTCTTTGGCTGATATGTCAGACTTCTAGAGCCTTAACATGAAGTCTCTGTGCGGTACGGATGTCATTGATTAAGCCAGTAGTTTGGTTTTGGCTGCATTTCAGCCAATTGTTTCTGTCTGATGGTTGACTCAACCCTTTTATTTCTGGCTCCTCCAACCTACGGTTAGGCCTTAAAAAGATCCCCATTGCTTGCAGGAGGCGATGGGTTTACATATGGAAACTGATATAGCAGCTCTCATGGAACACTGCTGATTAATTTCTTAACTGGATTTTTACTGCTCGTCTGATTCTGCCCTTTCCCATCTTTAAACCATACCACTTCTGTATATACTGGCTCCCTGTTTTGTGATTATTTCAAATGACTTGGCTCTCCATGTGACTAAAATGACCACATGTTTTTTACCTGCAACAACAGCAACAACAAAAAGTCCACATAGGATAGGAACAGTGGTCTTTAGTCACATAGGCACTGTGCACACACCATACATTTAAATCATATGACTTCTTCCAAAGAATCTTGGGAACTGTAGTTTAGCCCTCACACTGCTACGATTCCCAGCTCCCTTAATAAACTGCAATTCTCAGGATCCTCTGAAGGGAAGACATGTATGGTGTGTACACAGCCTAAAACACAACCTATTTCTCACCCCGAAAAGTGCTTACAGTACTATGTAAACACACATGTGTTTTTGTTGGGACCATTAAACACCTGAGAGGGGTTTTTTGTCAGAGACAAAAGGGCTGCCTCAGCAGCTGAGAATTAGCACACAGCTCACATCTTGAAATATAGATTTCAAAGAAAAGATTTTGGTCTACAAGTTGTCTTTTCCCCTACCCTAAAGTCTGTTTTGTTTCCACTTTTTGGAGAACACTAATGATGCTGAAGAAGGCTGATCACCGAAGAATTGATGCTTTTGAATTATGATGCTGGAGGAAACTCTTGAGAGTCCCATGGACTGCAAGAAGATCAAACCTATCCATTCTTAAGGAAATCAGCCCTGAGTGCTCATTGGAAGGCCAGATTGTGAAGCTGAGGCTCCAATACTTTGGCCACCTCATGAGAAGAGAAGACTCCCTGGAAAAGACCCTGATGCTGGGGAAGATGGAGGGCACAAGGAGAAGGGGATGGCAGAGGATGAGATGGTTGGATAGTGTTCTTGAAGCTACCAGCATGAGTCTGACCAAACTGCGGGAGGCAGTGGAAGACAGGAGTCCCTGGCATGCTCTGGTCCATGGGGTCACGAAGAGTCGGACACGACTAAACGACTAAACAACAACAACAATGATGATGCTGAGAGCCACAAGGTGCCTGGAATCTCTGAACAGGGCAGGGAACAGCTCTCAGTCTGAAACCCAGGAGAGCTGCTTTCAGTCAGTGCTGACAGTACTGAGCTAGATGGACCAATGGCATGATTCAATATTGTGCCTATGCAGCCTATCTAACTATGTTATCCAGGTAAGGTTGGGATCCTATACTCACTTACCAATGGCATGTACTTTTGAGTTGACATGTAAATTACCTTACTCAGGATTATTTTATAGCAGTTTTATAAATGTCTGCTTGGAAGTGAGCCACATTGACTACAATGGGACTTCCCCTCAGTGTGTTTTGGATGGTAGCCTCATGCATTTGACCTTTACATGAAAGATACAAGCATGGAATCATCATCATCATCAGACCTTTTGAAGGCCTGAATGGCTGGACCTGAGTTTGACATCCACTTTACTACATGGCTGGCTTTTTTTGGTGCCAGAGTAAGACTTTCTATTCTCCCAGGGCTTTTTAACATCCTCATATTCTTAATTAACATCGTGTAAGACTGTTATTAATCTTGTCTCTTTTATCACAGTTGAGCTATTTTTAGCTTTTAAAATATGGTCTTAGCTTTTGATATGACTAAGTAAATTGACTGTCGTTGCTTTTAGATTTTATTCTTTCTGCTGCTTATGGATTTTACTATGGTATTTTGATGGTATTTTATAGATTGTTGTCTTTCAAGTTTTGCTAAGATTTTCCATACGTTACCCAGAAAACTGTGCTGTGGAGTGATTGATAATTATAATAAATAATAAATAATTTTTGAGACCATGCTTGTCATGGCAGATTTATTTAATTTAATGTGATTATTTAGGTAGATACAATGTGCATGTTGAAGCCTCACAAGATAACAAACTCTGCTTCCTATTCTTAGTTCAATAATTTTGAAGGCTAGAGGCTGGTTCATATACCATCACCTGATATCTCATTGCTTAATTCTGAATGCCATGTGTTAACCAATTCCAACCAATTGGAATTGGAACCAATTCCAATTCCATAGAAGAATGTACTTAAAAACATAAGAAGAGTCTTCTGGACCAGTCCAAAGGCCTATTTAGTCCAGCGTCTTGTTCTTACAGTGGCCAACCAGATGCCCATGAGAAGCTTATTTTAGGGCAAGGGCACATTTTGAATTTTGAAAAAGTGTGGTGGATGCCAGTCACAAAATGGCTGCCATAGGAGGGGAGGCATGGGATCACATAAAAGTAGAAGGATACAGTCATTGCTGCTGCTTTCTCCGTCCCAGACTATCATGCTTGCCACCGTTGCCTATTCACAACAGGAAGCATTCCCCAGTAGCAGGAAAAATTGCAAGATGGCCACACCACACACAGTCTCACACAGCACATGTCCACACTCACCATAGCCATGCAGACCACAGACACACATGCATCTCTCTCTTGTGCACATTGATATACTTCTCATATACAGATCCATCCATCTCTCTCCCCCCCCTCTCTCTCTCCCCAAGTGCATCTCTTGCTCTCTCTCACAGATCACACATGCAGACCACATACTCTTCTCTGTCTCTGCCTCCCTCTCCATCTGAGACACCTCTCCCTTTCTCCCAAGTGTAGAGCATGGTGTGGCACCAGGTAAGAAAACTGGCTCTAGATACTGTATGTACCTTGTTCCTTTTTTTAATGGAATGCTGAACACTCGTTCTGGGAATCAAGCAACACAAAACATACGAGCATGTTATTAGCAACTGGACATCAGTGGCTCAAACAGTTTGTGCTCCATATCACTCATGCAAGATGGAAACAGTGGATTATATCCATAGATTCACTTCTTCTGGTGTGGAGCTGCATTCTTATGCTCTGTCACACTTGTGCTTGTAAGAAAACCTTCCCAAATCTTGTCCAAATGTAATGGCAAAAGAGTCCAAAAATCACCACCAAAGTTATCCTGCCACAAAAGCTCATTATTTACACATGCTGTGAATTACAGGAATGCAAATAGCTGTGGTCTAAAACTCTAGGGACAATCTGGTAGCTGAGTCAGCCAGAAACCACTAAGTCTCTGCAAAATTTTGGGTGCAAGTGAGCTTCCTCCACTAAAATTGGGTGGTTCATGCATTCATCCCTGCCCCCTACTCACAACCAGAAAATTGTAGGACTTTGTCTGCATTCTACTCTCAAATAATCAAAATAAAATTAAAAGGTTTATTATTACTAAGAGATATTTTTGTCCTCAATCGTCTGTTTTGAATTTCGGCACTCTTAAAATCAATTTTCTGCTTTAAAAGGCAGATGTAATTGCCAGACATTTTGCCTCCTGTAAGACAACATGGTAAAATATGTGGCCACTGTAGCATGCTAGATTTAGAATTTAATACCATATATTCCATCGTGACAGCACCATCATAATAAACAATGGAGAGAAAGGTTCAGAAAGCATAAGGAAACTACTAAGTACATCTGGGCCAGTTGGGGGAGCCTGCAGCCTTGCTGTGCTTATGCCATATCCTTCCTTTCCTGTAAGTCCAAAGACTTTGCTTAGCTGCAAAAATATAAGACCTTCCTGGACCAAATCTGCAGAATATAATCAGAAGTGGATTAGACTGCTAGACTGCTGTTTGGCTTGTGCAGAGGAAGATAGATGGAGAAACCAAGTGGGAAATTCACCTGGATTCAACTTGATGTTCTCTTGCCCTGTGCAGAGAAGCTGGAGCTCGTGTGGCATAGTTGTTAAGAGCGATGAACTAACGCTGGAGAGATCTGGGTTCAGATCCCCACTTAGACATGACCTCAGGCTGGTGACTCCCTCTCATTCTAAACTATCTCGCAGGGTTCTTGTGAAGGTAAAACTGGGCTGGAGTGGAGATGCACGCCATCTTGAAATATGTGGAGGAAAGGTAGCATAGAAATGTAATAAAAGTGAGGAGGTCAGTGAAATAGCACTGGAGCAAGTTGTGGCTTATAGATGTGGCAGGAAGCAAAGCCACCGACAGGGAAAACCTAAGGCATCTTGTTGCTACCTTCAGCTAAAACTGAGGCAGGAATGACCTGGTGTTCTGGGGAACTAAACATGGAAGGAGAGGGAACTGAAAGGAAAGCTAGATGCAATGCCTGTCCTGTTAGTGTCCTTGGATGTAAAGGGGCAGACAAGAAACTCAAAGGGTGTGGTATCTGTGGTATGGATGCACAAATCTGTAAGTTTAGGTTTTTCTCATTTTTCCATTCTTAAGTTCAGTTCTGCACATCAGTGTGTGATTTTCTTTTCTTTTTTAAGGCCTCATGAACATTCACCAGCATTTGTTGTAGTGTACACAATGTTTCCAAAGATACACAAAGTTGCACATATGATCAAAAAGAACATAGATAAACCTGCATGTTTTGGGGTTTGCAAGAACTTCTATGATGGGAAAGAGATTTGATTTGGCTTTTTAAAAATAAGTCATTGAGAGTGTTACTTTCACAGAAATATAAAGCAGAATTTAAATTTTCACCATTGTATACATTGCTTCTTTTGTCAACTTTTGATTTATTGGAACTTATTATAGAGCTAAACTTTATTGTCTTTGCTTATGATACTGCAGTAATCTTTTCCTAGGCTTTCACTTCATTTTGTTACATTTATCTAGCAAGCCAGATTCACACTCCCACAATAACCATATGGAGAAAAAGCCACAAAAGCTGTTAAGTACATTTAATTGCTGTTTTGATGAGCTCATATTTTAATTATGTTTATTGATTCTGCATGTGTTGAAATGGTCTTAGCATTTCAAGGGGGGAAATGGAATCAATATGCTGTAATTACTGGACAGTTTTATGATTTCCCTCCCCATGTAATTAAAACTTTCGTATAATATTTTAAAACACTTTTAAACTAATCCTTTGGTTTGGGTTGTCTACATTACCTACTGAGCTTAGGTAAAATTTAATTTTCATTCAGACAGACTATATAATTAAGCTGAGAGCTAAAGATATTTGAAATTACATATTCACCCTCTCCCTCCCACCCACCCCCATTAGAAGACTGAAGATAGCGAGTGCACAATATTTACTAACACAATACTAATTGTGGTGCAAAGATAATAGTAGTTTAAGCCTTACTGCACATGCTCAGCTGCCAACACTGGCTAGCGTTCTGACTCAGACATCAATCTGTTGAAGGGTAACGGTTCTTCCTAAAAGATCTGTCACCATCTTATTTCACTCAGTTGCAGGCATCTGGCATAGTGCAACAAGACAGCATTCTTAGCTGCAAGGAAAATCACACAATGAGGTTTCCAAGCATATTTAAAGCCATATCTCAGTTCTTCTATCTTTTAACTGCTTCCTACCACTGAGGAGTAAAATCCAGAAAGATCTGCTCTGATGCAAAGCCTGTTCAAATGAATGGGGTGGTGGTGGTCAGGCCTCAAAGTGATTCTTATGTACTCAGGGCTTTTTTTTCCAGCTGGAATTCACTGAAACTCAGTTCCGGCACCTCTCAGGTAGGCACCACTGCCATTATAAGAGAAAAAGGAAGGAGTCCATGGTGAGTTTCGGCACCTCTTTTTCTAGAGAAATAGCACTGAACATACTCAGTTGTTCATCTGAGCTTGCTGAAAGAAAGGATTCTAAACTGGAACTGACATCATCAAGTCACACTCCAGCAAGGTGCTGAGCAACTGCTGAGGCCACATAAATGCACTGAAGTAAGTTGGTAAGTGGTGTTAAAACCAGCGTTATCAACACAGGTTCTCTGACACCTGAAAGAGTTACTGAATACCTCGAATCAGTACTATTCCATAGCCGGATTTAATAAAAAATGCCAGTTGACCTCTTCCCCATTCATGCGTCTCTCACAGATTTACATACTCTCCCCGCCAACACATTTGTCTACTACGGTGTGGAAGATGGAAAAACTCCTTCCTTCATCACTTCAGTCACTACCAAGTTTTTACAAGGCCATTTCATCCTGTCAGCTGTAAAGGTGAACACAAAGAAAGTAGGATAAAAACAAGGGCCACGTCAAATTTTTGCCAGGAAACATTTTTGGGAGTACAATAAATTAAAATAAAAGAAATGTTTACTTTGAGTTATGCAAGCATTCCCTGAAAAACCCCACAGTCCTCTTTTATGCAATTTTTTCACTTATGTAAGCAGCCATTTCCCTCATGATCTGTTGTTGTTTTGGCATCAAATTGACAGGGTGTGTTTTTTCCCCTGTTATGGCATATTTCCAACTGATATCACTGATAGTATAAGCAAGTACAAGTGCAAGTAGCCCCTTTGCCCTCACCTTCAATGGGTAGTGGAGAGGGAATATGTTGTCACTGGTAAAGTTAGCTCAACTGGTTAGAGTGTGGTGCTGATAAAGCCAAGGTCATGGGGTTTGATCCCTGTATGGGCCAGCTGCATATTCCTGCGTTGCAAGGGGTTGGACTAGATGACTCTTGGAGTCTCTTACAATTCTACGAGTTCACTACTGTGACACTCTGGATTTCTTTGCAGGGTTTCAGCACAGTACAGCTAAACAGGTAGCGTTGCCTCATCAATGGTGATGCCCATTCAGGAATAAATTCAGGAAAATCAGAAGCACAAATCGAATTACAACAGAAATTATTACGGCATGCACATGAACATTGAGAAAAGCGTAAAAACTTATTTCACCTATTAATCTGTTTCTATCTTAATTTTTAATGAAATAAATAAAATCTGTTTGGATGTCCGTTTCAATATCGTTGCGTATGTTATGTTTGTTTTTACCTAGGTATTTGGCTAAATTGGAATTATTATTTTTTGTTATTGTAGTTTTGTCTATGACAGAATTGTTAAGCTGTTATTTGACCTTTTTATGATTCTGTAAATTTTGTATATTGTTGTTTTCCTCTGTTTATTTTTATTATTTTGTTCCCCACTCTGGAATTGAAAATATTCAATGGAGAGAGGGCTGTAAACACTACTACTACTACTACTACGACTACTACGACTACTAATGATAAGGCAGATAAAAATCTATGGGATGTTGGAATCAATTTTCTTAATGCTACTCAATAGCCATTTGGGTGGAAAAGAAACCAAACCTAATACCAAATTCATTGTCCACTGGCTACTTACTGCATCTGAGCCACAAACCAACTAAAGGTAAAATAGCTGTAAGGTTATACACACTTATTTAGGAGTAAGTCCCATGGAGCTTAGGAAGACAAACCTCTGCACACATAGTCATCACTTTGAGGGTGAAGGTTCTAAAATATTTTAATGGGCCTTAATGTTCTAAAGCAACCTGCTTATTAAGCCTTTATCCTGATGTGCCTCCAGGGAGATTAAACAATACTGACTATTGACTGAGCTTTGATTTTGAATTGTTCTCTGGGAGGTCAGATGGAGTTGTGTCAAAGCAAGTGCTAGTCTACACTTTCCCGGTGTGTTTTCCTGTCATGTTCCTTGCCACAAAAGCCTGGTCTTTGGGAGAATCGAGTTTGTTGCACAAGAAACTCTCAGTTAACTGCAAATGCATAACCTGCATTTGACAGTGTGTGGTAGAATCCCACCCCAAAACAGCAATAGTCTGGATTACATTCAAATACTATAGTTACTTGTCTGTGTATAGTGTGTGGCCTGAATTTAGCACTGCCTCATGTACTGAAATGGATTTCCCCTCACCTTAGAGTTCTTTCCGCTAAGAGCAGGAGGCAAATGGCATAAAGTGAAACCAGATTAGCAACCATTAGAACAATCAGGGATGAACTAGTTAAATATTTCTGTCTTTGGCTAAATTGCTGTCAGTAGACACAAATAGCCATTAATATTACCTGGCGGTCACTCATCTCTTCCTCCTGATCCCAGCTCCCCCGGCAAGGCTCAGAGTAGGTCATTTAGGGGAAGGGGAAATAAGAGTGTTCATGATGATAGGAGGAAATCAGAGAGGTTACAAAGTTTCACTTAGCTGTAGATTAGTCTAAATTAAATAGAGTGGCCTGGTGAGGGGTCTCAGTCTTCAGGGCAACCTGATAGCGAGTCTAGAATCGCAGACTATCTGTGTACTAAATTGATGGCAATGAAAATAATACTCCCCAGACACAAAAGTACACTTGTTTTCAGATTAATGCATCCTGAATGTGAGCTTTTCAGCCCCTCTTTGAATGAGTCAACGTGTGCGTGCTCACCTGGGCCGGGAGCTGACTTTGAGCCTCATTATTAGAAAATATCTTTGCCACGAAACTGGCTGCTTGGAAGGCTTGGCTGGGGGTTGGGAGGGAGAGGTACTTTAATGGGCAAAAATACACGAAAAGTTTAATTCAGTGTCTGAAACTTGATTTTGCTCACAGCCAATTTGCACAACCGCATGCAGAAAGTGTTTTTTTAAAAAATTCGTTTTTATCTCCCTGGATTGAATGTGTGAGCATGGCAAACAGGTGGGGATTTGCCTCATCCATTCAAGTCAGCTACAGCATTGCACTCACGGTGAGCCATGTGGAAAACAATAAACAGAAAAGTAGTGACAGGTTGTGCTTATAGCCATTGATTGACAGCTGGTTCATGAAATGGTCGTGTGACTTGGGCCTGTGTGGGACCTTAAAAAAAAAAGTGGGGTTGACACAAGGAAAATGGGAACCCACAGCTGTTTCGGGAAGACATTCCCTTGGTCTACAACACAATGGATATTGGGGAACACAAGTTAGAGGCTGGCCAGAATGAGAAATTGTGGTGCGTATTTGTCTCACTGGACAACTAATTAAAATTTTTCTCTCAGGCTGAACTGTGGGGAAGCCTACCTGTAAAAGCCACCTGACCTCACAGTAATTTAGAGTGGTCAGGTAGGTTTACTGTGTGATATAGCTAAGCTATCCAATTGTATTCTGGCTCAGAAGGAGAGATGATTGCTGCTTGGTTATTAAAGCTCCAGTCCCGGACCCATGCTGATGTTTGGCATGCCTTCTTTCCATTATTTTGCATCTGCAGTTCTACAATGAATAGTCTCCCAGTCTGGAAAAGAAATTAGAACCAATAAACCAAAAAGAGTTTGACACCTTGCCTTAACCTGGTTTTAATGGGGATTTAATCTATGCATTACCTTGTGTGGCTCCACTGGTCAGATGCCGCTTTGTGACCTGTCATTTTTAAAACCTCCCCAAATATCACAGCTGTCAAATTATACTGTTTCAATACGCAGTGTGACAAAAGTGCATGGAAAGAGCCCTTGTTTTCTTTTGTTTTATCTCCCCTCCCCTCCCCCAAATTATTCACTCTTGAAATTCAAGCCGATGTACTCTGTCTTTTTAGTTATTAAATCTGTTGTTCTGTTTGTTTGTACACGTTGTCTCAGAGATTTGCATGCGCTAATTACAGATGTGGCCAGAATTCCCTGTGTCAACATCTAGCACAAAACTCCTGCTGGAGGGGGAAAGGATCAGTATGATTCCTACAATATGAAACAAATAATGTGGAACCACATCATATAGACTGAAGGCTCTATTTATTTCAAATCAAGATCGATTCCTACCAATATGTAAATCATTTGCAAGATGAACTGGTGGCTTGCATGGGCGAATGAACCATCAAAGATCTAATACTAAGCAGGAGCTCCCATCGATGTACCTACACAGTGTCAAGCACACTGCCATTTCTACACTTCCCATTTCCCTCTTGGTAAGCGGCAGCAGCCCTGCTGCCAGGAGGTCTGCTCATTTTTTACCTGGTGGGCAGAATTGTGGCCAGAAGCCGGGTTTTCTGGTCTGGGGTAGAGGAACGCTGCCTCTCCCCTACGTCACAGCCAGCCGCGTCATCTGTGCTGGGGGACAGCTGCAGCCTGTTAAAGGGATCTGGAGTGTGAATACTGTCCGAAGAATGGATGTGGGCTAGGGCCATGTCACAGCCCCTACGGGGACCCCTCGGGGTGCCCCTATTTGATGTAAGTCATAGGGCACCCCCTATCGGTGGTTCACCCTTCCGCGGACTCCCTGCAGTCAGGCAGGAGTCAAGATATATCCTGGTTTCACCCCAATGCCTAAACCAAACTGCTCACATCTGTAACCAATAAAGTTGTGGCCTATTTGAACCCATAAACCAAAATACTCCATCTCAGTGTGTTTTACTGTTCTCCTGGGAACTTTGTGGCTCGGGTGCCTTGGAACACAAGTCACATGTCCGGTGGCAGCCCTTCGCACTGATCGATCCTGGTGACAGTTATTCCATAAAAGACTAGCTCACACTTCAGGGGTGGCAATTTTGTCCTGACTTGGTACATGGCATCCAAGGAAGCTGGAGTACAACTATATAGCGGGATTGTGCACTTTTGGTTGTATCACATAGCTTCCCTTTAAAGACGTTTTGATCCAGCTGAGGCTTCCATCAATAGGAGGAGGAGGAGGAGGAGGAGGAGGAGGAGGAGGAGGAGGAGGAAGGCAATATTTATATATTCGCCTTCCCTCCTGTTGCTCCCATTCCCTGCCTTGCCTACTTCACAGGGTTGAGGAGGGACTTGAACAGCGTGGGAGATGGTATGGAGGCTGCAGAGTGAAGGGTGGATTTGCAAAAGTAGCCTCACGTTCCATTCTGAATGACACCCACTGCTGGATCAAAGAGGAGAGGAACAGTACTGGATACCACCCTTCAGTTGGATGACCTTATGACAATCCTTAGTAACACTTTTTGCCCTGGGATCATAAAACCACATCCTACCTCTTGAGGCTGCCTGAGCTGCTTTGTTCCATGCTTATAAAGGGCTTGATGCTCGAAATTTGCAACTGGATTGCTAAAACAATTCCAAGCAGCTCTGAAAAAGCAGCGTCCCTGCTTACCTGTTGTGTCTGTTTCTTAGTCGGAAGTTACTGTTTATGTTAACTTTATTTTTGAAAAATCCTTGATATTTGTGTATGATCAAACACTTTGAAATTATATTCCTATTGTGTGGGGAGAAGCAGTTGGACAACAAAAGTGGATACTGTGAGCCCATATGGTTGCAAAGAAACATATACTTCAAGGATGGAAGGATAAAGACTCACCACCTACTATTCAGTGGTCTGAAGTTCCTCGCTGTCTTTTCTATGTTTGGATGTACATCTTATTTGGATGTCAATCTCATTTGGATATCCATCTGGACTGCTTATATTTAAGTGTGTGTGCGTGTATTATTTTCATTGTTAATATCAGCTGATCATGTCCCCCCCTCCACTTTTCTGTTATATTTGCAAAACAAAACTTTTTTAAAAACAAGTTTCATAATCACTGCCCAACGTGTCCCTGGTTTCCAAAATGAACTGGTCATTAAGGAAGGACTGGGTTGCCATAAAGGGTTTTTGTGAAAGTTTGGATTGTGTAGGTAACTTATGGTGAGTGAGATATCATGACAGGATCCATTTTGGGTCTTACACCTCTAAAAGAACATACTGCTGTCCAGTTAAAAAGCATTTATGTTTATATCCTGATTCCTTTTACATGATTATAGTGGCTGTTTTCATTGGCTTAGTTCACATGTCATTCCCTGGTTATTTTGTTAATTCATGTTGGTAAAAGACATGTCATTGTGCATTGGGATGGCAGCAGGAGCTAAGCAGTATGGGAAGGAGAGGAAAGCATACAGGAGTGTATTCATTTGTAGCTTATTGTCTCCCTTTCTGTCTACCATTAAAAGGACTTTAACTATTTTTCCAATGCAAAAATTTATTTTCCAAAGAACTTTGCTTCTGTTCTGTGTAAGGAACTTACCGGACATGCATGAGTGCATGTGCTTATGATCTTCCATGAGTCAGGTACTATTTAATTTTCCAATCAGGTCTATTAAAATAATTGCAACTGGATAAACATTACAATGCTAAAGCCTTAAAATGCCATAATGATATGCCATGTTATGGCTATATAGGGTTAGAGCCATGGTATAAACATCCCAAACAAACGAATGTTTATCTGTCAACCTGTAGACCATAGCCCTGAACTGATCCCACTTGGGAGACAGACCCTGAATAATGGGCCATTATATTTTCATGAGGTACACAATTGCCTTGAACTTGCCAGGAGTTCAGGTGTGGGTATATCTGTACTTTGAGCGGCGGCAGGAATGTCAGAGCCTGCATCCTTGCGTTTATGCATCTGCTTGGCACAGCCCTTGTAGAGACCCAGCTCCATTTCACTTGAATAACTTAAGCTATTCATGAACAATGAGGTTCAAATTGTACTTTTCTTCAACACAACATTAACTCTCAAAGAGCTGGAAACTCAGTATTCTGTTCCTTCAGCTTAGATTCCAAATCAGTCACAGAGAACATTATATGAGCCGTAATCCCATTAAATATATCATCTTGCAAATATCTAAATCCAGTTAATTAACTTGTATTGCAAAAGAGCTCCAAGATAGAGGGGTTTTGGTGAGTAGCCATAGTTTTTAGCTCTCAAGTTATACTCCAGGTAAAATGTCAACGTGCCCCTCCTCCTTTATTTCATAACTGGAATAGGACAAAGTCACCAAACAATGATACTCTGTATATTATTTTAAGTAATGAAACACAGGTACCAGGTTTGTGTTTTTTAAAGAACTGCTCTTCAGTTGATAAGCCCTAAATGAACAAAACTGCAAAATCAGAATTAGGGCACAAAACTTTGCAAGTCTCTTTATTGAGTTCAATGGGCCTTACTCCCAGGTAAGTGTGGACAGGATTGCAGCCTTGTCTTAAAGTGCCTGTTACCACAGGGGAGGAAAACATTATTATACACCAGAACCATTTCAGCATTTAAATAACTAAAAAATTTTGCCTGCTCTCCCAGGTCTATTTTTATTTTTAGTTGTACTTATGACACTTTCTCTAAATTAGTTCATAAAGCCCAATGCACAGGACCTGACTTATGTGTTTCAGATGTTGACTAGGGTGGGGTTTATTTTTTTGGGTGGGGGTTGGTACTTCAAACTCATAAACATTATACTTTTTTAAAGCAGTTAATTCAGTATGAAATAAAAAATAAACAGGAATATTACAAAAGGTGACCACTTATGAATCACCAAAAAAATAGAGAAAATGTGTCACCCCCCAAAAAGAGGACACAGATTTGCCTTAAATTTCCATGTGTTGAATGATATGTATAGCTAGCTATAAATTTTGAAACAACTGCATCTCTTTATAGTGGAGAAGAATGTTAGCTGATGCCTTCTCAGTCTGCTGTCCAGGTGTGGACTGTTGATGGTCACTTCAAGGGACCTCCTCTCCCATCTTAAGGTTCTTGATCTTTAAACCAAGCTTCCACCAAACAGCCCCTCAAATAGAGGAACATCCTTGGTAAAGTAGGACCTGGCAGCCAAGCCACACCTTCAAAAACAAAGCACATGGACCAGACTTCTGAGATTGTTGTTGATTCAGTACAGTCTCAGAACCCTTTGAGCCTCAGAACAACAAAATTATTGATCCACTCAGTATACTTACATCTAGCAGGTGAGGCATGGGCACCTCCCAGATAGTGCGCGGGGGGGGGGGGATAGGCCTGAATGAATGACATGTGACAGATACACTAGAGCCTCCATGTGTCCCCATTTCCCAGGGACAGTCCTGGATTTACAGAAGCTGTCCTGGTTTCTGTTTTGATGCTGGAATGTCCCACATTTCCCTAGGATGTCCCTATTTTTGGAGGGTATGAAGCTATCTGACTCCCGAGCCATCTGAAGGCAGCTCTCTACAGGGAATCTTTCATGTTTTATTATGCTTTTATATATGTTGGAAGCCACCCAGAATGGCTGGGGCAACCCAGCCAGATGGGCAGGGCCTAAATAGTTAAATAAATAAATAAATAAATAAATAGGACGTCCCTATTTTCATCAAAGAAAGGTTGGAGGGTATGGTACACTACAAGTCTGTCCTATTGTCTTAAAGTACTGTTTCTTGTGTTCAAGTCCAGTATTATTAAGAAAATTGCATATTATTATTATTATTAATAATAATAATTTAATTACCTGCCCTCAGAGGTGGGTTACAAGAATTAAAACACAAAGTCAAAAACAGTTCAAAGCAACTATTGCAGAAATAAGGTGGACCCTTTAAAAAGGAGCCACGTCAAACAAGGGCTAACTGGTTAAACTGGAAGGGCAGTTTTGTTTACCGCAAAGCGGTTAAAGGCGGTCTGCTTCTGCATGCCACATTCTATCCGTTTGCCTATGCAAGCCGGTTGCATGCACTCCAGCGGTACCCTAATGACGGTATAATTAGGAGTATCATTGTGGTAATGACTTTTTTCATCTGGAGAAAAGACTGCAAGAGAAAAGTGCGTCTTATTTGGCTAGCTTCACCTGCCGCTCTGCGATGCCCTGGCTTCATTCTGACATCATAAAGGTAATGCAGGGTGTTTGACAAGGCCTCTGACTTGGTACTCATCTAATTAAAGAGAAATGCACCCCAAATTCTAGTGAATTATTTTACTTTTTAAAAATGCTGCCCATTCATCTTGCTTAAAGATTTACCTGCCTCTGTGAGTTCAATTAATCAAAGGGACAATGGGTCTCTTGTTAGCACAGCTACAGTCACTTGGTTCAGGGTCAGCAGGCCCAGGGAGAGGCAACGATGGCTAAATTTAGTCCCCCACCCGATCCCAATTTTATTTAAAAAATCCCAAAGACTGACAAGTTTCTGATTTTTATCAGGCCAGTTTAAGACTGAGGGGTTGGAATACAAAGCCTGTCTCGGTTTGCAAACTTTATTCAGCAGTTATTGGCTTGTTTAAGTTAAATTGTTTAAGTTAAATACTACATATCAAACACCACACAATGGCATAAGAAGAGATGGAGGAGAATGACAACTACCTAGTGCAGGAAAAAAAGTTTTCCATAATTTAAAGGTACACTTAATTGTTTTTCATTATTTTTATTCTTGATGTTTTGAATGTGAAATCACTTCAAGCTATTTTATGGAAAGTGATTTATAAATGCGATAAAATAATAGGAATACGAATAATAGTAAGAATAAATTGTGCCTTGAAAATAGATCTGTTGCAATGGTAGCTGGGAAAATAAGCTTGTGAAAAATGCATTTATAGAAAATGGAATGCATTCAAACCTGGCAATTTTGAAAATCCAAATGAGAAACGTATAGATGTTTCTATCTGACCAAGATGTTCACTTATTTAATGTGTGATGAAAATGAACCAATGAGTATAAGTTCAGTGGTGTAGCGTGGGTTGTCAGGACCCGGGGCAAGGCAAGTAATTTGCACCCCCTAACCCGTGGATTTGGGCCCCTAACCCTAACCCCCAGATGTTGCGCCCGGTGCAGCTGGCCCCCCCTGCACCCCCCACGCTACGCCACTGTATAAGTTTCAATATCTGCTTTCATTCAGGATGTGTATTTAAAGGTGTGCTGAGAGTAAAGATCCTGGGTTGTATCTGCATGAATGTTCCGTCAGCACAAGGATTTCTGCATGTACAGTAGGAGGAGGGAAGGAAAGTTCTGTTGCACAAGTATTAATGCCTTGCACTAACAGAATGAGTGCATTGCTTACTGCCCAATGTGTTATTTCATTTTGCTGAGTTTTAACTTGAGGTTTACGTTGTCAGTACTTTTCGAAGTGTGTTTGCAAAACCATAGAACTGAGCTATCCAGTTGCGTTTTAGGGAAAACCCATCTACTTAGTATTCGATTGGGCTCAGGTTTTGCACAGGGCTTTGCTTTCATCTGGCAGGTCCGCCCCCCATAAAAGTATCAAACCTGTGCTGCTCCTGCAGTAATATTCAGGAAATCTCATGGAAAGTGAAACAGGTTACAGCAAAGGCAAAGTAGGTAAATTAAATTTCAAAACAGGAGAAAGGCAGATGAACCTCAAACTGAATCTCCTGCTCAGTGTGAGCAGGTTGTGGCAGAAAGGTAATTTTGTTTAGCCTCAAAAGCCCAGCAATTGTCTTCCACAAATGTATGGGCTCAATCATGTCCACCCTGTAATTTGGCTTGCCATGGCCACCTGTTCCCAATCCATCCTTCTTTCATTTGCATAGGTTTTCATGCCCGTTTGCAACCATTTTGGGGGGTGAAGACACACACTCCATTACCCAGGCAATGAAACCAGTGTTCACTGCCTTACTACACACAGTCCTGGCCAAGGTTCCAATATCTTTGCTGTGGTCCAGCTCTGCTTACGACAAATTGGGGTAGAACATGGCTAGAGATGCACATGCCACAGAAACATCAACATTGCACTACGCATTGGGGAAGGCAATATTGGCTCAGAGGCCTTGGCAATAGGGGCACATTCCCTCTTCCCCATAAAAACCCACCCCGTGGAAACAGTTTATCACTGTTTTGTAATGGGGTGCAAAAATTGCTAAAAGGGGTGACACTTATGAGATAAGATGCAACAGTTCTGCAGCCTCAGAATGTTGGCTTACATTAACAGGTGGACAGATTGTATCTCTGATTGAGGAGAAATTTGAGCCCTTCAGATTACTGCTTAATGCCAAAGGTTATCCAGTGATGATAGAGGAGGGGTAGGAAAATAGATATATACACCCCCCCCATGGACCAGGATTGGCAGGTGGTCAGGAGCAATCAACTGATTATCAAGGCTTCACAAGCCCTGCCCATAATGCCTCACAATTGCCAACAATCAGCTGAAGTTTGGGGTTTGCCAAGCCTGGTGGACAGCAATTTGCAACCCCCAGTGACCAGCTGATCACCACAGCTTGAGAAAGCTAGCAAAGCCCCAATGATCAGCTGATCACTGGAGCTTGCAAAGTTGGGTGCGCAGAGCTTTGCACAGCTGCCTGCAACCCACCTTGCAGCTCAGCTGCATCTTTACCTGCCCCACAATACACCAGGCATAGGCAAACTCAGCCCTCCAGATGTTTTGGGACTACAATTCCCATCATCCCTGAACACTGGTCCTGTTAGCTAGGGATCATGGGAGTTGTAGTCCCAAAACATCTGGAGGGCCGAGTTTGCCTATGCCTGCAATAGACCTTACAGAAAGCATCATATGTGACGTCAGCTATGTGGCAGTGGGTGTGGCTTGGCTGAAACAGCTTCATGGGCCAAATAGGGAGCCTGGTGGTCATAATTACACTAGTGGGTTCTCCACCACTGACCTAGTGGAAGTGCACACTAAGACAGAAACAATATACTTCTAACTCCATTGTGGTCAGATCAAAGGACACAGCATCTCATGTTTAATTGTACCAACAAAGCTCTGTGGAAGAACATAGATTTGTTGGAAGTGATCTGAAGAGCCCATTATTGCTCGTTAAAAAGACTCATAATATTAAGGACTGATTGGCTGACCGCAATGCACAAGCCGGTCAACTGCCAAAACAACCAACATTACTAGAGGCTGCATTATCACAAGATTGTTCCTCTTGTGTGTTTCTCCTAAGTTAATTTTGAGAATCCAATTGAGAATTTGTGTTTGTGTACAAGTTTGTGTTTGTGCTTTAGACAATTTGCCACTTGCAGCAGTTTCCACAATTTTTATGCCATTGATGCCCATGAAATAGATTTAATGCAGGTGAGGCCCCTAGAAAAAGCCATTCAAAACATAAGAAGCTGGTGAATGGACGAGGATGCATAAAAACATACTTTAACATCTTTTAGTGTAATAATCATGGAGACTTCTCAGGATGTTTTAGGAAATTCTAGACAGGCACAATCCCAGGTGTGAAATTTAAACAAAGCAACAACAACATATTACCATGAGTTAGTTTTATTTATTACTTTTAAAGAATTTTAATATTTACTTAGGAATAATTCATTAGAGAAGTGCAGTTTTATCCTATGGCATCAAAGACCTTGGATTTCAGAGGAATTCATTCCTATGCAAATCTATCTTCTGATAAGAGAAAAAGCCACACCAAATTACACATTCCAGGGTTACTTCTGCGTAAACATGGCTAAAATTGTGCTCAATCTGCAATACTATTATATGAAGATTGCAACAGTCTATGTTTGACTTTAAAGGGTATACACAGGAAGCTGCCTTATACCAGGTCAGATGATTTATCCTCATAGGTCAGCACTGTCTACCTGGATTGACAGCAGATCTCTGGCAGAGGTCTTCCCCATCATCTGCTGGCTGATCTTTTCAACTGGCGATTCAAGGGATTGAACCTGGGACCTTCTGCATGCAAAGCAGATGCTCAACCACTGAGCTACATCCTCTCCCCATTGCATTTTCAAAATTACTGAATGCATGCTTATTTTAGTTGCCCTTGAAGAAAGGTTTCATGTGTGAAATGTATTGAACATACCACAATAAACTGATTTCTTTCTCTCCCACTTGCTCTGCTTTTGGGGACAGTCCTCTCTTTCCCCCCCTGACTGTAAATATCTTCAGCTTAATCCCAAGGAAACACTGCATTCCTTAAATCATTATTTTGCAAGAGACGCATTGCGCAAAGCCATGTACTCTCGGGACTGTCAAGGATGTTCACTCAGTTGTTGCTAGAGGGCAGAACGCAACCTTTCAAGCACTGCACCTGGGACACCCAAACTTCGTGAAAAGCGTGTTCCCAAAGCCAGCTGGTTGGCAGAGGCCATCCTGTCAAAGGAAATGATTCACTTAAACTGAATGGCAGATTGCGTGTGTGCAAACTTCTTCCTAGAATTTATTGCCATGCAAGAAGAATTAAAACGTTCCCTCCTCTGTGACTGGCATCTGTATTGCTACAACTTGCCATTCTGCATCTGCAGCTACTGATATGGTGGCTTCAGTGTTGGAAATGCTGAATTTGATGCACATCCATCTGCTGATTTTTATAGCACTTTTATAGGACTTCCTTTGGCCTTCCTTCACTTTCCTCCCTGAGGACTTCTGTGCCCCACCTTCCATGATGTTGAAAAGCCCTTTTCTCTCTTTCCAAGGGAAAAAATCTCAAATCTAAATCCTCTCTGGGACTTCCTCTTCACAGGGGCTACAATATTCCCTTCTGTTATCTCTTTGAAGATGCTGCCAAGTTGAGCTAGTGTTCTGTGCACAACAGGGGTCCCTTGCAGGGAGTGTTTCATAGTTTGCCCAGCATATCTATACAGGCAGGGCAGCAAAGAGAAGAGGTACTCACTTGACCCCTAAAAAAGTGGTGCTTGAAACCTTTGCACATCTGCCTGGAGGACTGACCTCACATCTCAACCTAATTGCCAGTGTTTTGTGCCTAAGGCCAAGATGATATCTGGATTCAAATCACTGCTGGGTTGGGGTAGTACACTGCATCCAGATCTGTGTTCGACCATATTGTCATCTGAAACTACTAAACAGAAAAGGAATCAAACCACACAACACTGATCACTAAGGTCCCTGTCCTCCTGCCAGTGGAAAAAATGAGATGTTTAACCTTGCTGCATTTGTATGCATTTACACTTATGTAGCATTTGCATCATGAGCAGTCTCTGTGATAATTTTACTAAAAGAAGCCAGATATAATAATAATAATAATAATAATAATAATAATAATAATAATAATAATAATTTATTATTTATACCCCTCCCATCTGGCATATTATCCATTGCCACTCCAAGGTAAATTGGAACAGCTGTATTTGGGGAGTAAAATTGCCATCGCAATATCACCCATTCCTGCTATTTGCAATGGGAAGAGCATTCCTCCCGTGGTGAATAGCTGGCGCGGGGCAAGAGATTCTGATTAGGACTGCATTTGCCTGGGGAGGGGGGGTGAAATTCTCCTCCCTGCATACCACAGTCCCAATCCCTCCCCCCCCCCCATGCTGGCTATTTGTTTAACAAAATCAGCTAAGCAACGCCAAACTGTGACATGCGTCATATCTAGTTTGGCCCTAATAGAAAACAACATCATAGCACAGTTAATGTATTGTATCAAGGCAATTACAGAAAAAGTCAGCGATACAGCAAAATGAAGAAATGTTCAGCTGAAGCAATTCAGAGTCACTATCTGAGTTTCAAAATGTTCTTCCATCAAATGAACTTGTTATTCTCCGTGTAAATGTCCACACGGGCACAAAAACGTCTTTCAGTAAAGGGCATATTTGCTATTCAAAATTTCTCCTAATTATTAATTCAAAAATAACAGATTTGGGTAGTTTTAATTTTTCAGCGCTGATGTCACTTCTAGGGAATTGGTGGGCAAACCATAACCCTTTCCAGAAACCTGCAATTACCTCTTGGAATAAAGACATCAATGTCGTGATTCAAGAAATAATGGCTAATGATATGTCTACCAGAAGGAAATGGCGTTATTAATTACCTCACTGTGAACACACCATTTATTGAAAGCTTTGAGGGCCATTCGTCCAATTAAGTAGACTGAGTAAAGCTTCAATTAGCCCATCTGTACAGCTTTGTCGAGCAAAAACATGAGAGCATTGTTTCCCAACAGGTGCAAGAGTAAATCTGAAGTAGCACTATAGATTCTAAAGGTGTTACTCCATGTTACATGAGTAGCATTAACTAACCACAAAGATCTGAATTTGGACAGTTTTTTATAGTGCTTATAAACTTTGCTACAGTAAAAATACTATTTTAAAAATAGTATCTACCATGTTTGATTGCTACTAAATATTCTGCAATACCACATGAATTCAAAATGAAAACACAAGGTCCATCCTACTCCATGAGACCCTGGTGAAAGAAATATGCCAGTTATGATGACCATAGCATGTGGGAAACATCAGGTTGGGAAAACCAAGTCAACCCCATCCTGGCTAGCGCTAATGGAAGTTGAAGGCCAGATTAGGGTGCTCTATCCAACTTGCGGCTTCAACTAGACAAAAGAAAGAACTTCTTCATACAGTGCATGGTTAAAGTTGTTGTGCTCAGCTCACCAACAATTGGGAAACACTGGCCTGCGAGCGCTCCAAAGGTGTCATGGGCTTTGAAGACACTCGGACACAGGACGAAACGAACCAAGAGGAAGGCATGTTTGGCAAACCCTCACCATGATCAACTCCCACCTGGAAACCTATGTCCCCACTGTGGAAGGACGTGTGGATCCAGAATTGGCCTCCACAGTCACTTATGGACTCACTGTTAAAACCATGTTTATGGAAGACAATCTTACTTGGCTACGAGTGATTGCGAAAGAAGAAGAAGAGAAGCAGCAGCAGCTCAGGTTCTGCTTGTGGACTTTCCATAAGCATCTTGTTGGCCACAGTGTGAACAGGATTTTGGACTAGATGGTGTAACTGGAAAAGCAAAATTGTGGTTAGCAGGACCTTGAAAGCTGTGTAGTATTTATTGGGTCCCAACCATTTTGCATTAATAGTTTGCAGAAAAGAGTTATTCAACAACAACCTTGTTTGGAATTGGGAAATGCAGCATATGAGTTCATAATGCACAGTCTTCATCCTACTCACTTCTGTTCAGGGAACACTAACTGGGTTTTTCCAGTTCTGGATTTGATGGTGACTGGTGGGCTGAGTAAGAAAAACTTGGGCAACAGTTACTCACCTATCAATGAATGGTGCACATGGCTGTTGAAGGTAGGTGGATGAATACTTATTGATGAGCACTAGAAGTAACCACTGAAACCAGGAGAAGACAGTGGCATGCCAGAAGAGGAGGGGAGTAAGGGAAGGAATGATTGGCAGGATATATGGGAATGGAGTGTGCAGATCAGAGGCTTAGGAGAGATATCATCCTGTGGCTTCTTCATAGGGATGTAGGAAGACATCCATTTCTACCCTGACCTGTTGCATTCAACACTATTCCTGTTCCACTGCAGCTCAGCTTCAAACAAAAACTATGTTATTCGTTTCTCCATCTGCTGTGGCAGAATTTTTACATAATTAATTATGTTATCAATAATCATTACATTATTCCACTCCATTCCATTTCAATGTAAAGGAAACACA
Organism: Podarcis melisellensis; assembly: GCF_964234715.1. Taxonomy (NCBI): domain Eukaryota; kingdom Metazoa; phylum Chordata; class Lepidosauria; order Squamata; family Lacertidae; genus Podarcis; species Podarcis melisellensis. The sequence goes on from NC_138537.1 coordinate 52,048,908, forward strand.
ATAGAACTGGGGGGGGGGGTCATTAATTACATATCTTACATATCATTTACAGAATGAAAATAACTACAGCAAATAAGTATGGATTATTTCTATTCTGGACATAGCATGAATAAGCAAACATAGCTATTTCTGCTCCTGTTTCCATTTCCATTGGAATTCTCTGACATCCCTACCTCTTGGAAGTAGTTTACTTATCCCAACAGGTTCCCAAGGCAGCTTGCAATAACTGCAAGCAATAAAACCCAAAACAAAATGCAATTCACAGTAACTAAGAACAAAGAGCTAAAATAAGAGCCAAGTAAACTCATTGTAAGGAGCAAACAACAAAAGCAAAACACCTCAGGTCAAACCAAAGGCCTCAGTGAAGAAACATGTTTTTATGTTTCACTGAAAGGCCATCATAGCAGAAGCCCCTGGGACTTTTCAGGGGAAGAAGTTCCATGGTCTGGGGTCACAATGGAAAAGGCCATGTCCTAAGTCCCAGCCACACAAATAATCAATGGGAATGGGGACACAGAGCAAGGCCTCTGATGATAAACATGTAGAACATGAGGAGTCCCATGTGGGAAAAGGCAGAGGGTTAACCCTTTACCAACCTGCTGGCATCGTATCCAAGACTTTGCCTCCTGTAGCATATGAAAGAGGTGGCTGAATTCACTGGAAAGCACTGACCCAGTACCAGCCTACATTTATCAAGTACAGTGGTACCTCGGTTCTCGAACGTAATCCTTTCTGGCAGACCATTCGAGTTCCAAAACAAACAAAAACTGAGGCGCAAACAGCTGTCTGCAAATTCAACTGAGAAAATTGAAAAACACGCAGTGGAAGCCATTCAACTTCCAAGGCACATTTGAAAATGGAAGCATTTACTTCTGGTTTTTGGTGTTCGGGTTCTGAATGGTTCGTCAACAGAGACATTAAAAACCGAGGTACCACTGTAGATTATGAAGTAGACATGGCTAGCCTGAAAACTTGTGCCATATCAAATCTGAGTACTGTAGGCATTACCCATAGCCAGAATTAACTGCCCACCATAGCTATAAAATGTGATGGCTAACCAGCTATAAAACCAAGACCACCCTATCATCTCCCAGCTTCCAATCTGTCTGAGGCAACACCAGAACTGAAAAATTGCCTTCAGCTGCGTACACACCATACATTTAAAGAGCATTATTTTACCCCGAAGAATTCAGGAAACCAGTTTCTTAAGCACTCTGGGAATTGTATTAATGCAAGGGGCAAACTACAATTCCCAGGATTCCTTGGATGAAATAATGTGCTTTCCGTGTATGGTATGCAGGCAGCCCTAGTCGCTTTTGTTGTCAGGGCCTTTTGTTTTGTTTGAACAGCAGCAGATCATTATTAACATGTCCTGAACCTTGACAATCCTGCAGCATTTCAAGCCCCAATGGGATAGAGAAAGAGCAGCAACATTTGCAAACATGCCGAACAGCATCAAAAGCGTACAAACGCTTTCGGCACGTGCCCCTGGGAGCAAACTTTTTGCATTCACCTGCAACCTAAGGCTTGATCACACTCCGAAATTCAATATTTATTGCCACATGAAATGTGAGAAACGCTTTCACTCCAGCAGAAAGTGACATTACTGCCAAATGGCAGGTGATCACAAGGGCTCCATTTCAACAGTACACCACATACCAACAGACTCGCAGCCGCGTAGCATCCAAGACTGCCGAACGTATTACAATTATTGCATCTAATTGCACATAAATACTTCAAGTGAAACATTTTCAAATGACAGCCTCTGCAAACTGAACAGAACTGCAATAATTATCGAAGATGCTTTATGACAACACAGAGGTTAGCCAAGACATAACTCACCCATGGAAAAATTGTCTTGGCAGCAAAGTTTCAGTTAAATATTTCATCATAATAGCTACATGAAGGCTAAGGGCCTAACACGATAAGACACCATTCATGCAATTACCAATTGCAGCATTGCTGTTATTATTACTATTACTATTACTCAGTGCCTTTCTACTAGAAAAAAAATGGTGCTGGTACTCACCATGAAGTACCCTTTTCGGCCAACCAGCTGTGGGTGCTGCTGGGTGGGGTGGGCTGGGCTGTGGGCTGGGCTTGGTGCAGAGTGAAAATCTGCTGAGTGCCCAGAGCTGGATTCACCACAGCCAGGAGATGTGGCCTTCCTCCTCTGTGCCATCCATGAGGCCTTTGAGGAAGTTGGAGTCCTATTGGTGCTGCCCGGCCTGGCTGCCACAGAGGACCCACTCTGCTTGATCTGCCTGCCAAGCACTTTCTGCCGACCTCAGAGCTGGCTGAATGGTGGCAGCAGGTGCAGCAGCAGCCTGGAAGCTTCCTGAAGCTGTGCCGCCACAGGAGGAAGACAAGGGAGAAGCGCCACCGCTGGGGCTGGCAGTGCCAAGGGGCCCACTGCCATGGACACGAGAAAAAGGGTGCACCCTTCTGACACACTCGCTTTAGAAGCCAAGATTTATTTTTTGGAGGGCTAGTGTCGGTACTGTGTACTGGTGAGTACCACCATAAAAGAAGCACTGCTATTACTATTACTGTTAGAAAGCATGGCCCCTGACACATATTGGGCTCTTGGCAGGGAAAATAGGTGGACTTTAACCTATTCTCCCAAAATGGGGGCCCCAATCAAAACTAGTTCTGGTGCCTAGCAAACTTAACACTAGTTGTTTAGTCCTTTATCTAGTAGCCCACCTTAATGTACACAATCTAAGCATTTTGAAGCACATCAGAACTATATGGGTTTTGTACGCTAATATTATTTATAACAAATACCACAAGGAAAATGGGAAAGTGTTGTGGATAGGCATTTATTTTATGATGATTTGAAATCCGAACTTGTGTGTTGGAAACAGAGCTGAATATTCTTTCTGGCATGGTTTTAGAACTTCCTCTAGATATGATTAAGAAGCAGGTTTGTCAGATGGCACTGCTTTCATCGTGGCACATGCTGAGCTGCTAATGAAACCATGGGGACTGCAGAATTTTAATCATTTGCCATGTCCTACCAACCTACACAGAGCTGTGTAATGCATCTCCTGCATGGAAAAATTTGCATTGTACCTGTACATTGTACAAAAGGCTGGGGGAAAGGCTTAAAATGGAAAGCTTACAACATACTATGCTAAAGGGTGAGCCATTTGATATCACAGCAATCACTGCCTCTTATTCCCATTTTAGTCCCCGAAGATACCTTCCTGCAGAAGGCATGGGTATTTTCAGTTGTGGTCTGTACCTAACACAAATAAAATAGTGGGGTTCTGGACAGGCACAGTGTTGCTATCATTAACAGAAGTCATTTTGTCTTTTCCAGGTAAGATCTTCTTCTGCACCACAAAAATGTTGCAGAACTTCACATTCTGGATGCCAACCCATATGTTCGTATATGGAAGGCAGCTTCCAAGAATAACACATTCAAGTTTTGCAAACAAGCAGGCTCCAACAGCAACAAGAAATGCAGCGCTGTAGACAAGATGCCTCAGAGACAAATGTACTGCATGCCACATCATGCATCTCAGAACAGGGATTCCCAAATTAAGTTTCATGAGATCTTTGCCTAGCTGCCAAGCACACTGACACCTTGATGTGGGATTTTCAATACTGACATATGCTGTCTTATTCCTGCACAACATACACAGACTATCAGGCTGCCATAAACAACCACATCAATAACTAAAGATCACGCAACCAAGACTGGGGTTAGGCAGTTGTTAGAATAACTTCTCAAACCGTAGGCTTAGTGCAGCGGATGTGGGGGGTGGGGGAGCTACATTTATAAACATTTGTTTTGAACAATTTTGGCAGCATTAGGCATGCAAAAGTAACAGTGTTCAAATGTTTGGAGGCACCCTCTGCACCCAGGGCTAAGACTGGCAGAATATCATGGAAATAAAAATTAACCTTTAGGCACCACTCTTCAACACTAAACATTTGTACAGGCAAGTTAAAATATCACATAAGTATAAGGTAGTAGTGCCAGCCCCTGTAGGCAGCTTCACAGGCATATGGCTGAGGAGAGGAGGAACATGAGATGCAAAAGTCAAATTAACATGGTCACAAGAGCTAAGGCTTTCCCCCTTTACCTTGATTCACCCCAGTCTCTATTCTGGTGCTAAACGTTGCTAAGATGTATGTTCCCAATTGAACCCCAGCTGACAAAGCATCTCATCCCCAGTTACAAAGGTAAACAGCTAAGCAGACAGGTTGGTTAAAACACTTATGGGAGTTCAGGGACAGGGCAAAGAAGCCAGGGTAGTCAACCCTCCTCTTTTTGAGATCATACATATCCCAACTTCCCAGGTGATAAAGCCCAACAACAACAAACAGTTATGAAGGTAGAAAGCCAAATGATGCATGAGGGCAATAGAGCACAGAATGCCCCATGTATCTACTGCCAACTGGGTGTAGACAGAATGTCCCATCTGCCTACTGGGTGCCTGGTGTATTCTTGGTACAAAAAACCTCTGGCTCTCAGGGAACAATTTTGTTCCCTCAAGATGAAGATAGCTGTCCTACAGAAGCAGAAATGGGAGAGAGGTTTATGAACAAAGCCTTCAAAGATGTGATAGCAGAATCTCATTTGGATGACTTTGTCCAGTTCTGAGGGCCACACCTCAAAAAGAATATTGTTGAGCTGGGAAAGGTTTAGGAAAGGGAAAACAAAAGGTTCAGGGGCTGGAGCAAATCCCTTACAAGGAAAGGTTACACATTTGGAGCTACATAGTTTAGAGGGAGGAGGGAAAGAGTAAGTTGGACACAATTTAGAAATGTGTATAATAGTGCACGCTGTGGAAAAAATGTACTGAGGTAAGTTCTTCTCCCTCTCTTGTAATACTAGAACTAAGGGCCATCCAATGACGCTGAAGACAGACAAAAGGAAGTACTTCTCCACACACCACATAGCTAAACTACAGAACAGACTGCCACAGGCTATAGTGATGCTCACCAATGAACAGCTTTATAAGGGGATTAGTCCAATTCATGAAGGACAAGGCTATCAATGATTGCTAGTCACAATGGCTGTATGTTTCCTCGAGTATCACAGACAATGCATCTGAATACCAGCCACAGTGGAACAGTGGGATGGTGCTATTGGCCTCATGTGGGCTTTCCATAGGCATCTAGCTGACCACTGAGAGAAACAGGAAGCTAGGACTTCCGGTCGGCGCCAGCGTTAATGGCGGTCCTTGCTTCGAGCTCCGAAGCAGGACTGCTCCACGAGTTCGGGTCTGACCCGCTACGGCGAGCGGGGGACCCCTAAAATCACAGGCGCTGAAGCCTGTGAACAAGGAGACTCGGTGGGCACCTTTGCGCCCCCCGGTACTGTGAAAGAGCCTTTTTAAAGGCTCCGGAACGGCATCGGGAGTGAGCGCGGTGCTGAGAGTCGCTACCCAGCCCGTGGAGTGAAGCCGCGTCGCCATCAACGGAGAGCGCCGATTCCTTCCTGAAACTACGGACCGACTGTAACACCCGTGAGTAAGACTGAGAGATTTAACGGGACATTAAATTTTGACATTCGGCTGAAAACGGGAACGGCTTAAATTAAGGAAGTCTGCCTCCCCGAACTGCATGTTAAACAGAGCAACAAAAGAATAAGCTGCATTTAAAAGGAAAATTCTTTCTTTTTTAAATCTGTCAAACCTGACATTGAACTTAAACCTCCCCCCATCAGGCAGGAGAAGGGGGGAAGATAATTGGACACTGCTAACCTGCATTAAAATAAGCGGAAGGAAAAAAGTTTTTCACTGCCAAACCCCCCGGAATCGGGCTGCCTGAATAAGGCACCGGGAAAGCGAACTGTCAAAACAATTTTGGATACAAAGTGGACTTTACCTGAAACAAAATTACGGGACTTTAGAGGAACTATTTTGCTGAACTTCTGTTGAAACAAAGTAAGGATTTACAGTTTGACTCTTGAACTTTTTCATCGCTTTATGTTTCCTTGTTTCTTTGTCTCTTATTTCCATTTGGATACAATCGAATGCTCCCTCTAGAGGGTTTAAAGGGAAACAGTTTCATTGAAGAAGAAATAGTGGGATTTTCCACTTGTAAACTTTTCCTGTGAGAACGACCTTGAGGACATGAGCGCCCCAGCGGATGAGATATCAACTAGATCCAAAGCAAAGCTTGCACAAAGAAAAAGGGGCTCAATATCAGGAGCAACGCCAGCTGCACAGGAGAAGGCAACTACAGCATCAATGGATCCTATGACACAGGCATTGCTTAAAATAAACCAGTCTTTGGAAGTATTGACAAAGCAGTCTGCAGAAAATTCTAAAAAACTGACAGAATTGACAGCAAGATTGGACCTGAATACTGCAACTGTGACATCTAATACAGACTCTATAAATAGATTAATACAGGAAAGTACAGAAACAAGAAAAATTGCTGAAAGTGCTAAAAGCACTGCAGAGACAAGGCAAAAATTTATCCCGATTGCAAAAAAAGTGAATGAACATGACGCAACTCTGGCTTTAATGGAACTGCAGAGGAAGGAGAAGAATCTGAAATTAAGATCAATTCCTGAAAGTGAGGGGGACAACCTTGTGGGATTCCTTACAGAGAACTTTGTGGAATTTTGGCAAGATGAATTGGAGGTAGATGAGGAGATTGTAATAACCACAGCCTTTCGGCTGGGCAGGAGACAAGGCAAGAAGCCAAGGGATTGCCTAATTACATTGAGATCAAAGGAAGAAAGAGATAGAATACTGAATTTGCACTATAAAAAGGCACTGGTGATCCAGAACTCTCAGGCACAGATCTTCAAGGACATCCCTAAATACATTTTGGAGGTGAGAACCCTCTACAAAGATCTGGAAGACCTGCTGAAGAAAAATTCCATCCAATTCAGGTGGGAGTTTCCACAAGGATTGTCCTTCAACTTCAAAGGTAAGAAGATTAAAATAAGAACAATTCAAGACAAAGAACAGTTTTTGGAGAAAAACTCAGAGGATCTGCAGAAAGGAACGGTAGGAGAGAAAGAAATAACTGACATTGCAAATCTATCATTTGGACTCCCCTCAATACCAACGGAGGAAGAACAAAAACTTGGAGCAGTCGGAGGAAAAGGTACTTAATAACAAAATGTCTCTGCAACTTTTGAGTTGGAATTGCAACGGTTTGAACCTTCCCCGAAAAAGACGCCAAGTTTTTCACATTTTAAAGAAAGAACAATTAGATATAATATGCTTGCAAGAAACTCACATTGCCAGGATACACAGGAAACTTTTGACAAATAAGAGATTGGGACAGGAATTTATCTCATCAGACAAAGTCAAAAAAAGAGGTGTGGTGATTTATGCAAAAGAAAAATTGGCCCCAAAAATGATATTCAAAGATGAACAAGGAAGATACCTGGCAATTGAAATCCAAATTCAAGGAGAAAAAGTTTTGATAGTAGGAGTTTATGCACCAAATGAAGGGAAGGCTGAATTTTTTAAGAAGTTGCATGAGACTCTAATGGATTTCCTTGACTACAAAATTGTAATGATGGGAGATATGAATGGAGTTGTCTCCACAAACATGGACAAAGCGCAGAGACAAGTGATCTCTAAAGAAGGGAGATTACCAAAGACCTTTTTTGAAATGACTGAAACTATGGACCTTATTGACATTTGGAGAACAAGGAACCCTCTTGAGAGAGAGGGAACTTTTTTCTCTGAAGCAAAAATGACATGGACAAGAATTGACCAAATTTGGGTAACTAGTAGCCTGGCGCCAAGAGTTAAAAAAACAGAAATCTGCCCAAAAACCTGCTCTGACCATAACGCAGTAAAGATGGAGATGAAACTAACAACAACTGGATCCTTTAGATGGAGAATGAATGACACCCTATTTAGAGATGAAGAGATTTATAAGAAGGCCCAAAAAACATTGAAAGATTACTTTGAGATAAACTTGAGAACAGATGTGGAGAAAAGAACAATTTGGGACGCTAGCAAGGCCGTGATGCGTGGTTTCCTAATCCAACAGAACTCCATAAAGAGGAAAAAGCAAAATGAGAAGAAAGCAAAAATTTTGGAAAAAATGAAAGAAGGAGAAAAGAAATTGAGATCTAAACCAAAGTCTCAAGAGATCTTGAGAGAAATAAAATATTATCAGACGCAATATATGGAACTGATGAATCAAGAAATAGAATGAAAAATAAAGCAAATGAGACAAAAGACTTTTGAATCAGCAGACAAATGTGGAAAACTTCTGTCATGGCAATTGAAAAAGAGGCAAAAATTGAACACTGTGACATGCCTTGAAGTGGATGGAAAAATCATCCACAAGCCGAATGAGATAAGTAATTGTTTTCAAAGCTTTTTTAAGAAATTGTACGCACAAGGGCCAGTCAATGAAGAAGAAATAGATGAATTTATTAAAAAATATGGACTACCAAAAATTTCAGAACAAGGCAAAATGATTTTGAATGAGAAAATTACAGCACAAGAAATAGAGGGTGCCATTCAGAACATGCAATTGGGGAAATCTCCAGGACCAGATGGTTTGACTGCAAGATACTACAAGGCGTTGAAGGAATGGTTAATACAACCATTGAAGGAAGTATGCAATGAAATTCTGGAGGGGAAAAAGGCTCCCGAATCGTGGGAAGAGGCATTTATCTCACTTATACCGAAAACAGAGACTGAAAAGAATCAGGTTAGGAACTACCGCCCTATATCTTTACTGAATGTGGACTACAAAATCTTTGCAGACATTTTGGCAAAAAGACTTAAAAGAGTGCTGTTAGGGGAGATTCACAAGGACCAGACAGGCTTTCTCCCTGGGAGACAGATGTCAGAAAACGTGAGGAACATTATAGATATTTTGGAGTTATTAGAGGTGGACATTAACAGGAAAGCTGTTTTGATTTTTGTGGACGCGGAGAAAGCCTTTGACAACATTTGCTGGAGTTTTATGAAGAAGAATCTCCAAGGGATGGGGGTAGGCCAAGGTTTTGAAAACGGTATAGGTGCAATATACTCTAAACAAAAAGCTAAGTTAATTGTAAACAATGTGGTAACGGAGGAAATATCAATAGAAAAAGGGACACGACAGGGATGCCCAATATCCCCTTTGCTTTTTATATCAGTCCTGGAGGTTTTGTTAAATATGATTAGAAGGGACCAGTTGGTTAAAGGTATTCAGGTCGGAGTCAAAAATTATAAGTTAAGGGCATTCGCAGATGACCTAGTGTTAACTTTGCAACAGCCAGACACTAGTACCAAAAGAGTACTAGAATTAATTGAGATATTTGGTCAAGTAGCAGGATTTAAACTGAACAAACAGAAAACGAAAGTGTTGGAAAAAAATTTAACAATGGAAGAAAGAGAGAGATTTCAGAGTGAAACAGGGTTGGAAATAACAAAAAAAGTGAAATACCTGGGGGTGAACTTAACATCTAAGAATGTGAACTTATTTAAAGACAATTATGAAAAGTGTTGGACAGAAGTAAAGAAAGATTTAGAAATATGGTCTAGACTGAGACTTTCCTTGTTAGGCCGAATTGCTGTTATCAAGATGAATGTATTGCCTAGAATGTTATTTTTGTTTCAGACGTTACAGATTTTAGACAAGATGGACTGCTTCAAGAAGTGGCAGAAAGATATATCCAAATTTGTCTGGCAGGGCAAAAAGCCCAGAATAAAATTTAAGATCTTAACTGATGCAAAAGACAGAGGGGGCTTTGCCCTGCCGGACTTAAGACTCTATTATGAATCAGCAGCTTTTTGCTGGTTGAAACATTGGCTGCTTCTTGAAGATACAGACAAGGGTATGGAAGGGTATGATAATAACTTCGGTTGGCATGCATATTTGGAAGGGTATGATAATAACTTCGGTTGGCATGCATATTTATGGTATGACAAGGCAAAGGTGTATAAAAGTTTCAAAAACCATATTGTTAGGAAAGCACTATACAACGTTTGGATTCGATATAAAGACTTGTTGGAAAGTAAAACTCCCAGGTGGTTGTCACCAATGGAAGCTAAGGCGGTGAAAAAACTTAATATGGATTCTAAATGGCCAAAATACTGTGAAATCCTAGAACAAGATGGTGAGAAGTTTAAACTCCAGAGTTATGAGAGACTAAAGTTCAAAGTTCGAGATTGGTTACATTACCGTCAGATAAATGAGACATTTAAGCAGGACAGGAAAATAGGATTTCAGAAGGAGAGGTCAAAGTTAGAAACAGAACTGTTAGAACCCAATACTAAGAACTTGTCTAGAATGTATAATTTGCTGTTGAAATGGAATACACAGGATGAAACGGTGAAATCAGCTATGATTAAATGGGCACAGGATATCGGTCATGACATTATGTTTGCTGACTGGGAACAGTTATGGACCACCGGTGTTAAATTCACGGCATGTAATGCCTTAAAAGAGAACATAATGAAAATGATTTACAGGTGGTACATGACCCCAGTCAAGCAAAAATATACCATTTGCCCAATAACAAATGTTGGAAATGTAACGAGACTGAAGGTACATTCTACCACCTTTGGTGGACCTGCCCAAAGATTAAAGCCTTCTGGGAAATGATCTATAATGAAATTAAGAAGGTCCTTAAATGGACTTTTCCTAAGAAACCTGAGGCTTTTCTCCTGGGCATGGTTGGCCAATTGGTGTCAAAGAAGGATAGGACCTTTTTTATGTACGCTACCACAGCAGCAAGAATTCTTCTGGCAAAGTATTGGAAGATGCAAGAACTACCTACTCTGGAAGAATGGCAGACAAAGGTGACAGACTTCATGGGACTAGCAGAGATGACCGGCAGAATCCGAGATCAGGGGAAAGAGACAGTGGAAGAGGACTGGAAGAAGTTTAAATTATATCTTAAAAATTGCTGTAAAATTGAGGAGTGTTGAGATGTCAAGGGGTAAGAAGTAGAGAAATACAGCTGTAATTATTAAGTTTAAAGAAATTTAATGAAAGGGAACCAACAGATAAACTGATCAAAGGGTTGCTAAAGAACTTTGGAATAAGGATGCAGCGAAAGGGAGGTATGGGGAAGTCGGTACATGTTTAATGTTGTGTATGTTTTTGTTTTGTAATGTGTTTGTCTTTTATTATGTGTTTGAAAAATCAATAAAAAAATTTATAAAAAAAAGAGAAACAGGAAGCTAGACCTTTGGTCTGATACAGGAAAGCTATTCTTATATTCTTAACTCATTCATGCTAGAATATGAACCTGGTGTGCTAGCAGAAGCCAGCTCAAAGACTCCCACTAAAATGGGGCTTCCCTCATATACTCCCTCGTTGTTGTTGTTGTTTAGTCGTGTCCGACTCTTCGTGACCCCATGGACCAGAGCACGCCAGGCACTCCTGTCTTCCACTGCCTCCCGCAGTTTGGTCAAACTCATGCTGGTAGCTTCAAGAACACTGTCCAACCATCTCGTCCTCTGTCGTCCCCTTCTCCTTGTGCCCTCCATCTTTCCCAGCATCAGGGTCTTTTCCAGGGAGTCTTCTCTTCTCATGAGGTGGCCAAAGTATTGGAGCCTCAGCTTCAGGATCTGTCCTTCCAGTGAGCACTCAGGGCTGATTTTCTTCAGAATGGAGAGGTTTGATCTTCTTGCAGTCCATGGGACTCTCAAGAGTCTCCTCCAACACCATAATTCAAAAGCATCAATTCTTCAGCGATCAGCCTTCTTTATGGTCCAGCTCTCACTTCCATACTTCCATACACCTTCTCATACATTCCCCCAAATCTTCTCCAGAGGGTCAGGAGAAACCCCATAACAATGCATGGGAGAAAGAGAGGGTTGAACATTACATCTGGCAAGCCGAAATGCTTGTTCTGATGGAATGATCCTAATAGCATGGTGTTGAATTCTTCTCTGTGCCTTTCACTTAACAGGCTGGTTAATCCAATTAAATGCTCCCAGATCTATTTGCCAGCCTCTCACCTCCCCGTTCTTGGTTATCACTAGTGCTCCAATAAGACCAAAACAATTGCAGAACAGTGCCGGCAATACTCATCTCCTGTAGATGGTTCTGGTGGAAACCATGGGCAATGGTACCAAAAGCCAATGAGAGATCTAGTAAGAACAACAGGGTCTCACTCCCACTGTCCCTTTCCCAACAGAGATCATGCTTCAAGGCAACCAAGGCAGATTCAGTCCTGATACCGAGTCTGAACCCAGGTAGGTATATGCTTAATGCATTAAATGGTAGGTTGTTTTCTGAATCCACATGAAAATTAGCATGCAAATACATATTAAGAGCTAGTATGGTGCAGTGTTTAGAGTGCTTTACTAGGACCTGAAAGACCAGGATTTAAATCTCAAAACATCCATGAAGCTCACTGCATGACCTTGCGCCAGTCACTGTCTCTTATGTCTAACCTACCTCACAGGCACATTATGAAGATGAATGGTGAGGGGGAAACTTTATAGCCGCACTGAGTCCATTGGAGGAGAGGTGGAACAAAAATACTGAAGATATTATTACAAAATACATGTTTTAAATGCATTCATTTTATTTCAATGTATACATTTCTAAATGTATTTCATTCTAAATTACATATATCAACATATTTGGATGCATTTTTGAGCTGAGAACTATATTGCAAAGTTTAGAGAAGTTCAAACTCTGAAGGAGAATTGTCCTTAGTTCTGTACTGCAGTCCAGGAGTTGCACTGGAATTCTGCATTGGAATCCACACAGAAATGAAATTCTTCAAACATCGCCACATGCAGGAAGATTTTTTATTTATTTTACATTTTATTACTGAGATCTTTCCCAGTCGCTAATCTTGAACTTGGCTTCAGTTAGGCACTTCTGGATGCCAGCCATATAATTATTTAACTGATGACTAGATCAAAAACATGCTTTAGCTCACAAGAGTAAAGCATTCCTTCCAGCATCTCAAAATGAAAGGGAGCACTCCTGCAATCCTAGTCCTCCTTTAGTCCATACAGATGGACAAAGTACCTCAGGCTAAGCCCTCTCACTCCAAAATAGTTGGGTCATCTATAATCCTGCCAAGGGCTAAGGGGAATGTTATTACACATCAGGAGCAGATGCATGGAGAAATGAACGGGGAAAGATCATCTGCATCCACTCTGCCTTCTGCCACTCACACCCATTTCTTTAAGCAGTTCAGAAAGCAGTGAGTTCTCCAGCTTTGACAGAGAGCTTTTAACTTGAGGTGTGATGGACAAGAGCAGCTTCTTTGTAAAAACAACAACAACAACTAGCCGCTTTAGAAAATTCCTTACAGTTTTGCACAGATGCCGAGGCACCTTACAAACCGTTTCAACTGCTCAGTTGGGATAATCCACGCACTTCATTTGCAAAACCTCTCTCTAAAACCCAGCAAAAATAAACAAGATTCACTGTAGTTCCATTTAAGAAATCTATCTAGCATCAGCAGACCACACAATTCCAACTGACATCAGTGTCAAATATCTTGTTGCAAAATTGAACCATTTCCACAGTGAGTGAATCAACTTTCTTCCTTTGACTCTCATTAAACTGCGTGCTCCATTTCCCGGCAAGTTTTCCTTTCAACAGCTGTATCGATTCAACTGCACATGATAAATTCCATACAAAAGAATGCATGTTGGAGATCAAATGGGAATCCCCAACCAGTTCCATTACCTTTCAAGCTCCAACGCTGACTGTGGGTGGAACTCTAAGTGAACATCTGAGACAATGCTTCCAGCCGCTCCCAACTTTGTTCTTGATTATCTGCCCAGCCAAACTTGGGTTTTTGGTTCTCAGAAATTCAGCAACATGCTCTATTGATAAAAGACTTCTATGATCCTGATTCCCTTCTTCCAACATTCTTGCCGTAATATCATATTTTTCAACTTGATATCCCCCAAGTGTAAGGCATGGTTTCAAAAGCCCCAGGAATGGGCTGCTTAACTTAGGATATTGCCTCCAGATCTGTTACTGAATTGTAGCAACATTTGCTCTGTATATTTCTTGGAAGCACCCGGCTGTAGACTTGAACTCTTGAAGAATAGCAAAAGAAAAGATGCAGCTCTCAAAAACCATCTAAACAACTTTATTATCACAATATTACACAACAAGCTTTTAAATACTTTTCTATATAGTTACTTCTGCAAAATTTGTTTTGTTATTACTGAAGTGTTTATTATTACACATTTATTTTAATTTGTATACTATGATTGAAGATGTGGCTTTTTAATAAAGCTTTGGCTGATTAAATAACTTTTGGCTTGGTTTAGGTTGAGTTTTAGTGTCTGCTGGATTTATTCATTTGTGTGTTATTTTACTGGAATTAGTTTGAAATGTTCTTTGTTTTTATATTGCATCATTATGTAATATGTTAGTCACCTTTTTTGCATTTCCATGAAATGTAAGTGGGATAGAAATTGTCTGAATGAATGGAATAAGTGATACTTTGGAAATAGTTAAAATAACTCTGAAATATTTTATGATGAAATATTAGTTAGAAAATAATCTTTGTTATGTGGGGACGCTCTAATTTATTTGGTGTTTGTTGGCCCCTTTGGCAAATATGAAATCTGTATAATATGCATATGCTCTCTCTTTTTGTTATATCATTTTGTTATATCATTATCTTGTATTCAACTTTGGGGGATTTTTTGTTTTTCTAAATTTTTTACTTATCTGAAAATTAAGTATTTTTTAAAAAAAACACACACAAACAAACCACATTCTGTTATGCAAAATTCTCATCAATAACTATGAAAATATAAAACACAAGTAGAATTTTGGTAGACGTAGGTTTGTCTATTGTTTTATTAATTCTATTCCAGCCCTATTTTCTTATTATTATGTGGTCGTGGGAAGTTTCAAAAGCCGTTTTTTGTTTTGTTTTCATTAAGGGCATTGCTGAAGAGAAAACAGTCAGACAATCGTCGGTGCCTGTGAAGCTACGTCGTTTGAAATCCATCCCTCTTTATTTCAGCATCCACTTTACCTGGCAAAAGCTGGCATGGAACTTAATGAAACATCTATAAATGTAATGTGGAACTTGAAAGATTAAGATCAACAGGTTTGCCTTCACACAGAGTAAGCTCTTTAGATACCGTATATAAAGAAATCCAGCGAAGAGAGAGCATTATCTCGGAACGGTTGGTGAGATTTACTATAGTTTTGACTTTCTAATCAAGGATACATGTCGCTTTCAGACATGTTGATTTTCCCTACAAATCTCTCATATTTAGAGGTGCTTCTATCAATGAGCAGGATGAGGCTTGTATATATCACAACTGGTCTGCGTCATATGTTTTACCAGTTGCCTCTTCCCAAAAACATTTGTAAACGTCATTTGCCTTTTATGTGAAGTGCTAATGTGTAACCTTCTTGCATTTCATTGGGTGGACAAAGATTGCTATTATTATTTATTTTATTGCTATTATTATAGCACTCACCTTCCTCCAAAATTGCCCAGGACATACATTTCTTATGCCAGCATAAGAGTGGAATAATAAGGTTATCATGTTTTAGCAATGCCATTATGACATCAAACCTTTAAGTTGACAGGAGTCCTGCACCTTTCTTAACTATGTTCAACGGGAAGAAGCAGATTGCACAGGGACCTACTTTCCATATCAGCATAAATTTAAGAAAGAAAAATAACTATCATTATTAGAGAGGGATGCAACCTGTTAAAAATACCTCCACGTGTTAAGTTTACCTTGTGGAGTCTGAATTTTCTTTTCTCTCCCTAGCATGGGTCTTGACTCTCCTTCCTGCTTCAGCTCCAGGAGATATCTTCCTTGATCTTCTCGTTGCACCTTCCATTTTCCATTGTATATTTCACACTTCTCTCTTCCTCACTAAAAAGACGAATTGGTTATTCTCACATAGCGTCCTACAGCAAAGCTTCTCATCCCAAGGCAAAATGTAAAATTCTTTCCTGGAGAGTCCTTGGGTTCTCCAAGCATGCCTCTTGTCAACTGTGTGATTGGAATTGCAGTCCATCTCTATATGACCGTAGTGTTTTCATTGGCAAAAGGATGGCTGTATTAGTGTTGCTGATTTTAACGCTGTCTGGGGTCATTGTGGTGCTTGTAAATGTAGCTGCTGCTCTCCTAGCCATGTTGTTCTTAGTTAATTACATTTCTACCTCGCCTTTTCTCCAACGAGTTAAAAGTGGTATTAGTTGTTCTCCCATGACACGTCTTATCCTATGGGAAGCCTGTGATGTAGGTAATTGAGAAAAGATAGCTGGTCCAAGGTCACTGAGTGAGCTTCATGGCTGGCTGGAGACACTTTTAAGAACTATACCACACTAGCTTAGTTCCTACTGACCACAGCTCCTAGTGATCTGTAGTGGAGGCAGAACTGTAGACTTTTTCTTGGTAGTGTGCTTGCTTCCTATGGGTGGAAGGCACAATTCGGCAACATTGGCATGGTATTACCATAGTTGTCATCTGTTGATTGGGGCCTTCAGTATGTAGCTAATATGGGATGGAGCCAGGACGACTCTTTTGATTGTTTCTTGTTGATAACATTGTTTGGGACTCTGTAGGAGTGGCCACCTCTATTGGTACGATCGCTCTCTTTTTTTCAACTTGCATTCTTGTACTTTTGATGTTGCTGCTGCACAGGATATCACCTAATAAAAATGATCTAAGCACTGGCCATTTTAGCTGGACTCCTGCTTCTGCTGCTCCATCTTCCACCACACTACTAGCTGAAAGCAGTGTGTGCATGTGTTTCAAACCATGCCTTGGATTCTCTAAAATTTTGAAATTGCAAGAATTTGTGTGTTATAATCCAGTAACTGTTGAAATGGCACAAATCCCCTTTAATTGAATAAATTTGCTGAAAAGCTTCATTGATGTAATGGTTTTATAAGTCATTTAACTAGAAAAGATTTTGCTCTTTAAGCCAGCTGTAACTTGCCCTGAGCATTGTATGAATTCTTCAGCGGAACAGATAGCTTTTTTTTTTTTTTTTGGTTGAACGTGATGTTCAGTAGTTTTGTTTATCAATGTAGAAAAACATGTCTCAACACAGTCGGTACTGTACTTCTGTCTTCATGAAAAACATCCTTCTGTCTATCATACCAATAATCCAGATAGATTGAAATTTACCAAACTGTAGTCCTAAAATTCATATCTAACTGAAACTGAAATACTTTTTGACGCCTCCTAAACATGGAAGCTGAAGTAATATATTATGCATGTGTGTGTCTGGATATATAAAGTAAACATTCTCTTGATTATGGTTGAGGTTTTTATGCAATAACGTAGATAAAACCATCAAGAAGGGTGACATTCTAATTAACCCTAGGTTTTGGGATAGCTCCAAGTCTGCAGTTTTCTTTCAGCCTAGTTGCACCAGGTGTCTAACAGAGGCTCTGAGTCTGGGCAGAACCAAATGTTACAAAGAACAATGAGAAGCCTTTCTTTAATGTCATGTTTTAAGACTTAGCCCTTTTCTGGACAGGAGCCTGCCCCATTCCTTGCACGGAGAAGCTCTGGCAAAGTGGCATTAGTTTGTTGGTAACATTAGATCTGAAATACAGTGAAATGTTTGGCTGGCAAAACAAATCCAAGATCCAAGCTACATGAGCCATGGGATATCTGTGATAAGCATTAATTTTCCGTAAAATATCAGCCATGGGGCATATTAATTAGAGCACTGGTTTGAGTGTCTACCCATTCATTTTTCAGTTTACATCATGGCTGCCACTGCTTTAGGCACTATTAACTGTGGCATATTAATGGCATACACAACATGGGCAATTTAAATAGGGGAAGCAGCCTAAGGAAAATGGGTTATTTGTCCCTCAACTTGGCTTCTGGGGAGCAGCAGGAAAGGACTATTATCTTCATGCTTCACTTATGGACTGCCTCTTTTGGACACTTTGTAGAGTTGCCATATGTCCTCTTTTTCCAGGACACCCCCTCTTTTTCATGGGTAGAGTTGGCCTAGTGATCCATAGTTAAAAGTAGAAGTTGGCAAATGTGCCCCTCTTTTTGCTGTTCAAAATATGGCAACCCTACCTATAGGAAACAGAATACTAAACTAGCTGGACCTTTGGTCTGATCTGGAAGGGCCATCCTTGTTCTCCAAACTATGCGTAAGAAATATGTTCTTCTAATAGCCGTATAAATAAAGAATTACCTATGTGAATATGGAGGCTTTTAAAGAGAAGATTTGCAAAGGCTTTTCCTGCTTGTTCATATGCCTGTTCATCACTTTATGTACTCCTTGTTGGAGCAAAAAAGTTTCTAACAAATTGTATTTCAGAAGAATTAGGAATGAAATTATGCATGATCTTGTTCACAAACTATTTTGAAAGTATTCTGGCATGCTCTCTCTCTTTCTCTCTCACACATACACATACAAAATATGCTCTCTAGGTGAATTTTAATAACTAGCTGTTTGTTAATTGTGCTATTTTAATGGTAAAATCTCACCACCACAGAATAGCAGGACTGATAACTGATCAGCTCCACATCTGGTTAAAGCAGATTTCTGCTTTGTCTTTTCTATCTTGCTATGGAGCTAATACATTGACTTAACCAAAGAGCAAGGAGAACACAGGTTTTTCTAATGCTATTGTTCGCTCTCTTGTATAAATGGCATGATATTCATTAATGAGACCCTTTGAAGTTACCTCTAAAGGTGTCCTGGGGAGTCAATTTTCAAGGAATTCCTAATGGAAACCGCAGATATCTGAGAATGAGGCCCACATCACCTTAACAAGGCCTGCATGAATCATTTAGAGGAGGAGGTGACATGACACATTGCAGTGTTTTTCCTTGTTAAAGCTATTGGCACCAAGCGACAGGCACCTACGCAGGGCAACAATAGAAGCAATCTGGTCTGCCACAGTCAGCCTGTGACACCAGATTTCTTAAGACGTTCCCTGCTGATATTGGTTAGTTTAATCCCTAAAGGTTTATAAAAGTGTCCTAGAGATCTAGAAAATGGAGGCGACAGCAGGCTGAAGCAATACATTTGCCCCTGACATATGTCTTACAGACAACCCCTTAGTTACTAACCCATCTGCTAAACTTCCTAACATTTGTCATTGTCTTGCACTGGAAATCAGAGCTCCACACAGATCTCTTCCTCCCACCCCACAACTGAGCTGAACTATATTTAAGATTTGTTTCAGGGTGTTGTCCGAACGGGGGATGCGGTTAAGCTGTCTCCTTAACCACAATCTGTAACACAATCTGCGCTGAGCTATGAAATAAAAGGACTGGGGAGGAGTCACCCAGCAGCAACCCTCTTCCCGTGAGCCAGTGCACTTACGCTAAGCCATGAATTACCTTAACATTCAATGGGAACATGGGCATTCATTCTATTTGTAGTTGTCCTGTTTTTATTGTGGTTTTATTTCTTAGATGATATATTTTATTTTTGTGTTTTTGCTGTCCAGAGCTCTTTTGGAAAGAAAGGTGGGACATAAATTTAATAATGAACGAGCAAAAACATTTCTTCTCTTGAGGCACTTTTTCAAATGAAATTTCCAGGCAGGATTAAAAAAAAAAGACACAGATTTAGGCATGGAGTTGGGTACAATCCTGCTCATGATTATCTACAATGGCTGCATGGGAAGCAGGTGCATTCCCCAAGCACAATTTAAAGCACAGGTTACTATCCTGTTTTGAACCAGGTTTTCTAAAGGAATGCTTGCAAATGTGCAAGTCTTCCTGGGCTTTAAGATCAGCCACAGGTGTAACTACATTCCCATTCCCCCCCCAAAAAAAATATTCTCCAGAGGTGTCCCAACCCACCCCTAAAGCTGATTTTGAGGGCACATAGGGATCAGAGGTGGGGAAAATTCCATTAGCAGAATTCTGGGCAGAATGAGAGCACTGGATACCACCTTGTGGACCAAACCTTCCTGTGTTGGACAGATTAAGTCTGAATGGGGCTCCTGTGAATTGCCTCCAAGTGATTGGGGGACCTGCATTATCAAGGCTTCTGATCACAAAAGGTTCTACTATTATTATTCTGCCCATGTTCAAGTGAATGTGGGAAGATAGCTAGCTCCCTTTGCATAAGAATGTCAAGGTGGGGTAGGTGTGAGGGGATGCTGGGGACAGAAAGCCTTATCTCCTACCTGGGTTGATAATTCTGCAGCCCAGATAATTCAGAAAAACATTCTGCGTTGACACCATCTGTACTTTTCTGCACTTAGTTTCCTTTCTAACTTCCCGGTTTACAATTCCTTCACCCTGACTGCGAATGAAAACATATGCCATAAATAAATGTGTTAGCCTTTAAGATGCTAGAAGACTTTTTCTTTGCTGGAGGACACTAACATGGGCAACTCTCCAGGAATATAAAGGTAAAAGACCAGTCCAGTCAAAGGCGACTATGGGGTTGCGGAGCTCATCTTGCTTTCAGTCCAGGGGAGCTGGCGTTTGTCTGCAGACAGTTTTCCAAGTCATGTGGCCAGAATGACTAAACTGCTTCTGGCGCAACGGGACATCATGACGGAAACCAGAGTGTGCGGAAATGGCATTTACCTTCCCTCCACAGTGGTACCTATTTATCTATTTATCTGGTGTGCTTTCGAACTGCTAGGTTGGCAGGGGCTGGGATAGAACAACGGGAGCTCACTCTGATGCGGGGATTTGAACTGCTGATCTTCTGACTGGCAAGCCCAAGAGGCTCAGTGGTTTAGACCACAGCGAATGTCTTGTGTTGGAAATCATGACATCAGAAAATGCAGGGCTGGTGTAGGCTACAGTTGAAGTTACCACATCCATCACATTATTAATGCAACTGAAACACACACTGCAAGGAGCAACAGAAGACCTACTGCTTAAAATGAACTGAAATGACTTGCTTACTTCATGACTACTCTTTTTATTTTCTTACAAAATTGCTGCTTTTATCTATTTTTCAGGTTTATGATTGAGAAGCTAAGTACAAATACTACTCTCAAAATTCCCAGACAATTTATGCCACCCATTTGCATCACTGATCATCAAACTTGTATTAGTTAATTTTTCAAAGTATGAATATTACAAACCTTGAAGTGGATTTTAAATCCTTGCTGCACTGAATATTTTAGAATGACCAGACAAATGGCTGTGGCTATGGAGTGCACAGTAGCATTTTATTGATGTCTGACATGCAACAATAACTGGAATGTATCTCTAAAATTAAGATTACAATTTTGATCAAATAAAACATGTTCAAGTTTACAAAAGCAATCAAAATGATAGTTCATGCATTTCATCATTCTATATATACAGGTGTCACGTAAGATGTGACTTTTAATTTTGGAAGGGGAAGATACAAATGATTAGTCATTGCACAAAAACAAAGGAACCCTCTTTTATCCAAGACATGCGTCTATCTTTTGTATAGTTGTTGTAAGTCTCTAGTACAGCATCTTATTGTACTAAATACAGTTGCAACCAATTCAGAAGAGAATGTGCTGTATTTGCTGCAGATTCCCGGAACATAGAACTGCTCTTCAGACATTACTCATGTGAAAAGGGACATGTACAAATGGTTGTGGGGATGTGCATGTGGTCCCACCCCATTGCTGCACCACTTGTGGCTGCACACAAATTTATCTGTACTGTAAGCACTGGAAGAGCAGTTTGTAAAGTCACACAAGGAGCCACCATGAATAAAGAAGGTTCTCTGCTGTCACAGCTGAGCTCCCAATAGCAGGTAACAACTGAAGAGGCCTGTATTCTACAGGACTAAGTGATGGCCAACAATGCTGCTGGCAGAGGTACCTTAATTGATAGATATCAATCTGAGAATCTTCACCAAAGAAGTCAATCGGTTAAAGTGCTGTAACTGTTGCATAATACTGCTGGTAATGGTACCTAGATTTAGAGTCAATTTGGACACGCATAAATGGGGATGTCAGAATGCAAGTCATACTGCTGCACAACCTGCTTCTCCTGCTCAGCCCTTAGAATGCCTGGGAGAAAAATATTTTAACAGAACCCACAACAGACTTGTTCATCTATCAGTGCTGTAATCCTTCATTAGTTGCTTGGGAGCAAAGAATTTTGACACACAACAAACATATTTTAGAATACATACATTTTCAGTTCTTCCACTTCTACAGCTTTTAAGGACACACGGAGCTCAGCTTGTGGGGAAACCCTTAGCCTAAGTTACATTTTTTAAAAATATATAGTTGTAAATAATGTTCCACTGCAGCAATAAATATATTTTAAGACATACGTTTCCTTTTTAATTGAGCTTGGGGTGGGAGGTGGGAATAACGGTTCGTTAAAATGCTTAATTGAGGATATGACCCCATTCATAAAGCGCTCAAATACAAGGCAAGGTTTTAACAGCTGGAACATTACAACTAGCCCTTGATTTACAGCAAACAACAATAAATGTAGCTAAGCATAATCTATGAATAAGTCTACATTCATTGGAAAGTGGCAATCAAGTTCAACATAAACATTTAAAATACAGCAGTGAAAAGGAATATAACACTAAACATTCTTTCTGGTAGTAACTTTTCACTTGATAGCTACAACCCTAAGAATGGCCTTCATATACTTCACAAGAAATGCTAGCCATTCTGCTCTTAGGCGGTGCAATTTGAAAAGGAATAAAGTACGATTGCCAAAAAGCCCTTCATGCTAATTTTTCACAAGACAGAGAATAGAAGGATGGGTAAAATGTGGGAATTCCCAATACTGTCCATCTTGGTGATGAACTGTACGTGGCATGAAAGGGTGGGTTTTGAAGCTCCTAAAACAACTCAGCAGAAATTGTTTAATGCTACAGGTAAATAAAAAAATATTGGGGGGCAGTGTTTTATTATAAAATGAATATTGTATATAGTTTAAATAGAAACATAGAATCTGAAGACATACAAATACTGGAGTGTGCTCTCACCAAAGTTATTCTCAGGCCAGAGTTGCCTTGTGAATTGCCGAGGTGGTACAGGAACAAACACCCTCCTTTCATAAGCAGCCTCTCCTAATTTCTGCTTATAGCTGAACCTTGGTCATTGCTCCTAGAAGCATATATTTGTACAGGACAGTCCTGTGCCTACCCTATGATTTCTGTGATAGTGTAGCTCAGAATTGCTCAGAGAATATGGATCACTATTCAAAGTTATATTTCCAGTAGTCACTTTTTATCACAAATTATGAAGAGGTTTTGTTGCTTATAAACACTGTAATTTTCTGTTTTAACTATAATAATTTTACGAATGTATTTGCCATTGTTTCTGATATTTGCACTTAAATATTGGAAATACAAAGGTGCTTGAATTCACTTATAGATCAGATTGAAAGCACACGACAACCCTTCACAAAATGTTAACTAAAGTTCTTGTTAACTCTGTGTATGAGAAAAGCTCTATAGTCAAACAGTTTGATCTTTCACATTAAGATGCTAACAGAAGTAATTCGAAAGGTGATTGAAAATAAAAGAGTTAATAATTAACATGAGTTCAGAATTCTGTGGTTTATACTCTTCTGTTGTAGCTGAGGAATGCTCAATGAAGACACATAATGAACTTGCATATAATGGAAGTTCAAGTTAAACATCAGTGGCCCTGTAATTTCCAATATCATGGATGGTAGTCATTAAGTATGGTACTTTGGATCTGCAAGCTTTAAGTGAGCAATGGAATTTTAAAATACATTCTGGTATAAATGATTATGGTAAAGCATCTGTTTCAAACACAGTAGTTAACCTTAAAACACAAAAATAGCTTAGAATATGCATCCTTTGGTATTCATCTAAAGTGAAAGTACGTAGACTTACAGAAAAAGATTTTCATGTTCTTCTAAGACACAGTACCAACATTTAGAGTTACTCATGTGTTAGGAATTACAAAATTGCTATAGGAAAGTGGAAATGAATCTGTCTATGGCACAATATTCTGCTTAATGTGGCTGAGGATATTCAATAATAGAAACACTCCCCTTTCCATCATCTTCTGATGACAGCTCTGCCCTATTATTTTAGTTAAAAGAATGTTTTGATTAAGGAAAGGTTCTTGACATGGTAACAACAAAAAATTAGAGCTATTTCAATTAGTATTCTTTTTCAGTCTAAAAGGATGGGGAAACCCTCTTTATGTCCATGCTTGAGAAATGTAATTACAAGCAAGAAAAATGAAAATCTGAAAAGAAAAAGAAACCCTCTTCTTAACACTTCGTGTACCTTATGTTAAAACCTATATTTCACTTCATGTTAGCAAACGTTCTGTTTAAAGTTTTGAATAAAGCAAACTAAAGCAACGCAAAGTTTTTATAACTGGTATAGCAAACTATCTTTCTCGTCGTGGCAGTGCTTCCCATTAGAATCACATTTTGCCACTTTGCAACAGGCACACAACACTATACACAAATGTCACCTAGTCAAGAGACATGCTTAACCAAATACATCTGTCACTCTTAAGTGAAGGTCAATATTTGATTTGGACACAGAATATAGTACTTAAGAAAAGAACAACTCCTCCCCATTTTAAGAAGCACTCTCCTAGATTGGGAAACACAAGCGAGCACACAATTTCCATTTCCCAAATTTGGCAAAAGCCAAGGAAAGATGTAAATGCTGACATGTCCATCAGCATTATCTCCCATAATTCATATAAACTTTCAGAAAATGAGGTATTCATTCATCACTTTCCTATGCTTTCTTTACTTAATGCATATTTGCATGCCATGTCCTCATATTTAGTATCCATACCAATTTTAATATATTGCTACTTGCCATTTCAAAAGCCCCTGACTCTTTTTGGGCACAAATGCTTCAAATACACTCCATTCAGGAACCATTGCTGTCAGCATCCTTATGTAAAAACACATGACACTTCTTCACTGATAATCCTCTACTGGTGATTCCTGGTCATAAAATGCTAACAATAAAATCTCACATCTTCAGATTTTCCTTCGTGTTTAGAGCTGCAAAACACATCCCGCTTGTGCGCATACACATAGACAGCATGCTGTAACATCAAAGAGACTGATTGAAGTGCAAAATAAATATTCAAGTATGTGTCTGGGATTGTATAGTTCATAGTGGTATACAAGTTACTACAAAATTTAAAAACAAAACAAAAGACGCCTGCATGTAAATGTTAAGAGGAATGTTTCATAGCAAATGGAATTTAAATCTTACTTTTCCAAAAAGCGCTAAGCAGCTCGTGTGGGTTGCCAGTTTTGACAATACTAATCAGTATTTGGAGTAAAAGTCTCTCAGGATGTAAAGAGTTAAAAAGGGAAGCGAAGATATCAAAACAATGAAATAAGCAGTCCACCTTATTGAAGAAATACCATCGGGTGTTGGCACTGGCTTAGCTTTTTGAAAATTTGCCAGCTCGCCGAGAAGGTTCATATGGCACTCGGAGAATACTAGGAGTTTCTTCCATTACTCGCACAAGAAGATTGTCAATATAGTCCTCAAGTTCACGAATGTGGGTGTCCTTCTTCTTCAGTTGTTCTTTATGTTTCACTAATTCTTGTAAGACCTCTTCATGTGTAAGGTTACGATACCCTGCAGCAGCATCAAAAGGATTTGTATCCTAGAATAAAGAGAGGTGGGGTTTTTTTTAGGGGGAACATTACAGAACTTCAAACCACATTAATACCAGTACTAGTACTAGAAGAGAGGATGTGAATCAGAAACCACATATAGCAACTCCTTCCCCCTTTGACATAGTATCTGACTAGCACAATAACAACCTATTTACATAAAGAGGAACAGAGAAAAGCAGCCGTTGGTACCTTGAACAAGCTGTTTATCTGGTTCAGCTAATGCATAGCTAGAGGATTCATCAAGTCTATGTATACCTTGTAAATGCATTTTTACAATGCTCCAAGTTCATGCTGGCTTAAAAGTGTAATATGCCAAATTCTTTAAAAATGTGAAAAGTATAGTCAAATCTTGTCTAACCTAACTCCTCCACCCAGTCATTAAATACTGGACTGTAATACATCAGCCACTGATGCTGTGTAACTCTCATCTTCATGGAACATGAGGATAACACCCAGTGGGTCACAAACTTCATGAATTAGTGAGCAGTTTGCTGTAACAGATCCCAGATTCTTAATACCTCACGAATCATTATACAAAGAAATGCTGAAGGAGCCCCAGAATATAGGAATACTGTCTCACTAAAGTACATATCCTTTGCACCAAATGGACTGATATGGACTAAGGACTTGATTCTTGGGCTACACCTACCATGTGGAGCCACTGGAAATATTTCTACTGGGTGCTCAGATCATCTGAGAATATTCACTACAGGGATCTCCCACTGTGTGTAGTACAAGCTTTACATGGTACTTTGTAACCCATGCTAGCATGAAAACTACATGTAAGTTATTTCAAGTGTTTACCCGGTGTATTTCTGTGTGGTTTAATTGGAATAGGCTCTGATAGCCAGGACAACAACTGACAACACCACCTGTGCCAGCACCCCCTGTACTGTTTTTCAGTCAGTTCGCCATTACACATGAAAACATGGGCTGAACCACCGGTTGACAATTCTCCTTTTTCTAACAACGATTATGTTATATAATGAAGTCAGTCTCAAACAAGATCATTTCTGATTTGTGAGCATTTGCTTACATAGAGTCTAATTCATTAAGCAATCACAGTCCCAAGAGAATATTGCAACCATCAGAATGATTTTGCTGATTAATTCTGGCAGCACTTCAGTAAGAAAGGAAAGAGAAGTTGCAGCAAAATATAAATACTGAGGAGTTTATAGTACACCAACTTTTCAAGCTCTCACTGTTGGTCTATAGCAAAAGCAGGAGCAGATTGTAATTGAGATCTAAGGGAAACAGGCCTCCATCTGGGACCCACAGTACAGCATTATTAAGTGAACATTTCTCTGGAACATTTCCCACTTTCCTGGCAGAAGATGCTGCAAGGGAACCAGTCTATATTTGAAAAGAATCCAAAACGATTAAAATGGATAATAGATGTGGTTCAAAAACATTTCTTGGTTGCTTCCCAACAGTGAGATAATTCTTTTGCACTCTTGCTTTTTAATGAATCCAGGCGCTATTTTAAGACTTGTCTGTATCTATCACTTTCTATATTTAAATAGCAAGTTATGGATAATTCACATATGCACATACCACTGACTGCTCAAAAACCTGTGGCTCAATGAGTGAACTGTCTCCTTTAAGAAGTATTGTATTTGTGGTTATGTCTGGTATGGTGATTTGTCTGCGATGACCATTTCACAAGTGCAACTCATCATTTGAAGTTGCAAGTCATCAAATCACAAATATGTATAAAAATACTGCTGCCTTTTGAAAGCAGTTATATTAGTATCAGGAACACAAAATAGGGTTTTTTATTTAAAAGTATAACAGCCAGAATCATCAGCACTGTCAGACAAACAGAACTGGACAACGGTTCTACAAAGATTTGCCAGATTCCGTAGTTGCATCCCAAGCACTTTGGCAGATGGATGGCCAATGAAGAACTGAAAAATCCCTGTTTAGCTGAAAGCTTGCTGAACCTTCTGAGTCCCAGATAACCCCAATATCTCACCCCAATATATTTATCTATTGGCCTCTTTAAATCTGACCGCTTGCCCTAATCCTATGTGTGGAAGAGAGAGAGAACACATTCCTCTGTGCTCCATTTTTCCTTTCTTTCGGTAGCTCCTCTCTGCCACTTTACATGCCAAGCCGCGTCTACCATGGGAATGTGGAGAACGGAATTGTGTAAACCAAGGCATATCCAAAAACTACTGTTTGAACTGCCTTTCTTTCACAACTCAACCTTTAGGAATGCAGCCAAGGATTTATGTAGCTTCTTAAGCCTTGTTTGTCTAATTACCCATTCTAGTCCTCCTGTGTCTGTGATACAAAAATCAGAGCACTTGGATTTAAGCAGATTTCAATGGGACTAAATAGTTTATGGATCAGGCTGCTTATGTTCTTTTTCCAGACTGCTTAATGTGTGTTGCAACGTTTGAACAAAGTAAGAAATATACTACAATTATGAGGCAGCAGTTAGCTGGAAAGGAAGACCTATTTAAACTGACCTACAGGGCTGCTGATGTTGCATACAGAATTTTGAGCTAGCCTACAAAATAAAATTAGAAACTCACAACACTGATGGGCAAATTTAATTGATTTACAGTCCAATCCTATACATGTCTACTGGGAAGGATTCTCTGAGTTCAGCAACTTACTCTCAGGTAAGCATGCAGTGAAGCTATGGGTGGGTGGAAATTTTTTAGGGGGAAATTGAAATATATGCAGTGTTTGTATCCCTATCAAATCTATGTATGTTTCACACTATGATGACACACATAATTCATAACTCAACATATACAACTGTACAATCTGATAAATTTATTATATTTTCAGTGTGATTCTATGGATGTTTATTCAGACTCACTCAGTTTAGTGGGGCTTAGCACTGCAGCCTTAGAAGTAAGAATAATGAAATGTCAGAAGCTGTGCTAAAAATTGTGGGGGTGGATCCCTGGAAAAAGCAAACATTCCCTCCACCCCAAATTTCCCCAGACCTTGATAACTTGGATAATAGTGCAGAATGGAAGTATTTTAAAAAATATAAAATTAGTGTGTAAAATATAGCTGATTAGAAAAGGCAAGCTAGTGAGCCAGTATAAATGTTACAAGTTAAAACATCAGTCAACTGTTAAATTTTTGAGCTCTTGATAATAACTGCAAACAGAAGAATTTTTGACTGGTTTACACTTCAGTCAACTTTCCTTTATCAATTACCACAATTAAGAATATTTACATCTCGAGGTAATATTTTGTAGATTAATGTGTTTAAGAGAAACTTACAATGTGGTAAGTTTTTGTCTTAAGGATTTGAATTCAAAGCCAATTCAGTATATTCATGTATAGTTATTTTATCTCTGCGATACAAATGAAGGGTTTGGGTAATCAAAAATGTTTGTGTGTATGTACACAAACTAAAACTAAAACCATGTTTGTAAACGAAAGTAAGAAAATCTGACGTACTTCTAACCTACAAAAAAGCTAGTAGCAGTCATATAGTTTTTAATTATATAATATATCCCAGATGGTTCTGTGTGATGTATCTTTAAGATGTTCATTTATAAAACAGACCATATGATTATTTCAAGTAAAATGGTCATATGCATACAAGTGCCATAGCTATTGAAAACTAAAATTTTAGTACTTCAAGTAAAATGAAAACATGTGTTCAGCGACCGAGGACAAATCTTGCTGGAAAATAAATATTCTGCTGTAACTTCCTAAACAACAACAACAACAAAGAACCCCACAGACTATGATACCTATCATTCAGGAAAGAGCAAGGAAAAGGGTAAGATTTCAAATGTGTAAACATGTTGAGAAAGCCTTGATAACCAAATATTATTTGGGTACAAACTGATAGTCACAACTGCTGGGAAACGGAGAGATAAAATGACAACTTGGCATACTTTGATCATCTGTTTATTGTTCTAATGAGGAACTTTGCTTTGGGAATATCATCTAAACCACTTTCTCATCTCTTGTCCTACTTGCTTCATCTCCCTTTCAGTTCCTAATTAGGCTTTAAAGAGCTCTTGCTGCCCTTTCAACTGGCTATTGCTCCTGTTTAAACACTGTTCATTCAAAGACAGGTGTTGGCATCACCAGAGCACAAGGCATATAAACTTAATTACCAAACACCACTTCCAAGGGAATAAAAGAAATAATTCATTGGAGGAACGTCATTTAAATTACTTCAAACTGCTTACAGAATAATCTTACAACATTTGAATTTTTACAATAGTTGTGTTTCAAACTTACTATATAAAAACATACTCTAACTGCATTTTGCTCAAAATGAACTGGGCATCATCATTGCAAGTAACAAAGGTTAGCTCATTCCTAGAGAGGAACAAGTCCAAAACTGGATTATTTTATCACCTTTAATTTCTCTAAGGAAAACTAATTGCTTTCTTTAAAAAAAAAAATTGTTCACTAGCAATTTATTGCATAATGTTGGCTGTTATCATTAAAATACATAGAAGCCAATTAAGCATTTTCCAGACAATATACTGAAAACCATCTCTAAGGCTGCAATCCTACACACACCTACTGGCAGTTAAGTGTAAGCCACAAATGAATTCAGTGACTGATATTAGTCATACTCAGAGTAGACCCATTTTAAATAATTGATTTCAATGGGTATACATTGTGTGTGACTAATGTTGGATATTAAATATATACACATATGTAAGATATGCCTATGGACTTAAGTTATGACTAAATTTCATTAGAATGCACCCCAAAACAAGTTAAAACATTTTTTATAAAAATATTACCTAACTCATAGAATAGGCCTGAGCATTAGTATATTTCTAAAGCAATGGGAAGGTTTTTGTTTTGTTTTGTTTTGTTTTTATTCTCACCACATTAGCTATTCTCCTGAATTTTCAGGGTCAGCTGAATATTCCAAACAAAAACAGATTACACTTTGTGAGCATTTTTGATCATCATGAGAGTTCATTTGTTATTTGTATTAGCAATCTTGATATATTTACTCTTCAACTTAGCACACTCACTTTGTTAAATCCTCCTAAAACATCTCATAAAGATTCATAGGATTTGGAATTGTGAAAGACTAGTTGAGTTCATTGTCTTCCAGTAAATCTGTTCCTTAAGAGTGTGTATTCCACTGAGCAGACTGACTAAAGACTGAATAAAGACTATTGCTGCAGCTAATTTATTAACCATAACTCCATTATGGTACTGCATGCTGACTGCTCTGGTTGTCTCAGTTAACATGACTAAGAGACAAACGACTTCCCTGCAAGGAAAAGCTGAAGAAGAGATGAGGCTGTTCATTCTAGAAAAGGGAAGAGCTAGATGTGGGAGGGACATGGTAACTGCTCTTAAAATTATGAATGAAGGATTTTATTTTTCTTTCATGTAAGGAATGCTGACCTGCTAAGAGGGGAAGTGGGGTTATGTTGGTGAGCACACCAGCAAACCAGTCAAACGCACTGCCAGCTGCATGTTAAGCAAGTATGAGAAGAATCCCTACATGAAGTCCAAGAGAGACATGTGTACAACTCCTACTACATAAAGCTGGATCCTAGGTCAGCCATGATTCCACCCCCTGCCTCACATGTGGCGGAGCTCTACGCATGTATGTCAGAATAAAAGGAGAGCACATTCTTATAACAGCTGCTGGTGGTGGTGTGGGTGTGTAGCTGGTGCAGCAAATCGATGCTCCATTTGCTAGAATTCTTCATAACAACCACAGAACTAAAAATCACCACATTACATTGATTGGCAGCCAGTTTAGGACAGACAAAAACATTTATATAATATAAATAAATATGTCATTATCATAATCTACTTATGTAGATCTGTGGTGTGATTGCACTTGAAAACTGTGCTCAGTTGTAGCAGCTGCATTAAAAAAAAAAGATGTAGAGTTGGAAAGGTTGTATGGAGCAAGATAAACCAAGAGACAGTATGCCTTTGAATGCCATTTGCTGGGACTCATGAACAGGAGTGCGCTATTGCTCTAATGTCCTTTTTCTGGGCTTCTTATAGGCATCTGATTTGCTACTGGGAGAACAGAATGCTGGACTTTGATGACTGAGCAGGGTTATCTTCTTATATAATTAACTGAAACTCACTACCACACTAGCTTTGATGGTGGTTGCTAAATTGAGTCCACACGTTCAGAGGCAGTAGACTCGCAAATATCAGGTGTTGGGATGAATAACAAAGAAAGACTGCCTTGCTTATGAGCTTCTTAGAAGCATCTGGATAGACAAAGTTAGATACAAAATGCTGTACATGCAACACCCTTGGGCCTAATTCAGTAAGGTAATTCTTATGTTTATAAATAAAGTAAATATAAAGTAAATATTTATGAAACACTTAAATATGGTTAAATAAAATTTACCCTGTTTTATTTTAAAACAACTCTCAGACATCAAGTGGAGTATTGATTAAGCAGTAACTTACCACAGTTTTCCTGAGGTCTTCGATATGCGCAGGATTCACAATAAAACTATGGAAGCAAACAAAATTGTATAATAAATTCCTTTTTCCTCTTTCCTTTGTTCATATACAGGTAGAACAGAGTCACCTTCAATTCCCATCGGCAGCCTTATCACCCACAAAATAACAACATATAATGTTACAATCAGGTTTGCCCCATCATTGTCACTGAGGAAGTCTTTATTCATTACAATCATACATGGGAACGGAAGGAAAGCAGAAGTGTGTTAGAGAGTTAAAATGCTAGTCACATGTAATCCAGCTGTTTAACTTAAAGAGACCCAGTGGTGGGTGTACCATTTTGTGATTCCTTCTCCAAACTCAGTGTCCTCCACCTGCCACATTTGCAAACTGTTGTTGTTTGCAAGGCACTAAGTAATGACTTGCTACTGTTACATGGCAAATATGTCCAAAACAAAACATCAATTATCCATGATTCGATCCTGCAAAAGGAAGCTGGCACAATTTATATTACTGAGATCTGTGCAGAAGAGCTAGGACTACATTTCTCCTAACTGTGCCTGATAAGTAGGGGGACTGGTTTGCTATGATCTATAAAGATTTGACCTCCCGTTCCAGACTTGACAGTCAGGACTGAGGACTCTGTTAGAGTACCATCCACCACATTGCCTAATAGTTTCCCAGCATGAGCTGACAGAGGTGGCATGTATCTGGTTTGGTGTTGAGGACTCCCATGATGTAGACTCTGAAGGACTTCAACATCCTTGCCAAAGCTGCCTTCACAGTCACCACGACAACCATGGGGCAGTCCCAGTGTGTCATCAATCCAACAGAATGACACAAGAAAAAATGGTTATTTTCAAGCCTACTCTTGTGTCAGTGAAGAAGTAATCCTTCCCAGCCTTCTTCAAAGCACCATCCAACAGGGGTGTTCTGAAACTCATTCCACAAAACTTAATACACCCATGG
Source organism: Podarcis melisellensis (assembly GCF_964234715.1). Lineage (NCBI taxonomy): Eukaryota > Metazoa > Chordata > Lepidosauria > Squamata > Lacertidae > Podarcis > Podarcis melisellensis. The sequence goes on from NC_138537.1 coordinate 52,081,736, forward strand.
GCTTGGCTGAAATGCCAATGATGAAAGAAGAAGAAGAAGAAGAAGAAGAAGAAGAAGAAGAAGAAGAAGAAGAAGAAGAAGAAGAAGAAGAAGAAGGAGGAGGAGGAGGGGGGGAGATGTTTTAGAAAGCTCTTCAGGACACCAATGAGGCAAGGCCTACCCTAAAGTGCAGGAGTCTGTCGTTGGAGGAGACAATTAACAAGCTGACCTTCATTCCTACTGTGTAGGAGGGGCAATCATGAAGGATGAAAAATTTATCCCCTCCACTTACCAGAAAAAAGGGATTTATGAATCAATATTATGATAATAATGATGATGATGATGATGATGATGATGATGATGAAGAAACTGTACTGACTCCACCAAGGGTTGTATTTTTAAATTCAATGCATCATCAACTCTAAATTGCAAGAAATAGTTTCTTAAGAGCTAGCAAACAAGGAACAGTAGATAATTTTTCCTAGTTCTCTCAGAATGACTATGGGAAAATTCACAGGGACAACTCTAAATATAAAAGCCTTAAGATATGTTTTGGCACCTCAGATACACTCCTTGGTATAATTACCACTATCTCTGTATTGCTATTAATTGTGCAACTGCAATAATTATAAGATGACTTACATGTCTTTTTGAATCTCAAAAATAAAAATGCCCTCGTGGAACATAATTTTCTAAAACAGTTTATACAAGAAACAAAAAGTTGTCCTTTTGAAAGGCAAGATTTTAATTGTACAATTTTTTAAAAATAAGAGTTGCTAGGATCAAAAGATTATAAATTTAATTGTCACAGATTAAATGCCCCTACAGTTTAGTATGTGTTAGTAGATCCATTTCAACATTTGCTGTTCAAAGATCTAAATAATTTGTGTGTCCGTGACATTCATTTGACTTTGTACTTAAAGATCCGAAAATCAAGATTATTTATTGCCAATTCTTAAAACCAATACATTTTAACCCTTTTGTAAGGAGGCTATTGGAACAGCCTCAGTATGACCAAGGTAGAATAGAGAGGGACTATTACTTCCCTTGATTGGGACACTATACTTCTTTTCAAGCAGTCTAGAATAGCATTAGTGGGGGTTTTTTAGTTTTTTGTTTTGCTGCTGCAGCAGCACACTGGGCACTCATGTTAAGCTTGTGGTTTACTAAGACCCCCTATATTCTTTTCACATGTACTACTGGCAATCCAGGTGTTCCCCATCTTATATTTTGGAGCTGGTTCTTCTTGCCTAAGTGTAGAACCTTACATTTGTCCCAACTGAAATTCATTTTGTTAGTTTGGACCCAGTTCTCTAAACTGTTAAGGTAATCCTGAATTCCAATTCTGTCTTCTACAGCATTAGCTAGTTTGGTGTCATCCCAGTTTGGTGTCACCTGCAAATTTGATGAGGATCCCCTCAATACCTTCATCCAAGTAAATAATAAAGACACTGAACAACAGTGGGCCCAGGAGAGAACCCTGCAGCACTCCACTTGTCACTTTTTTCAGGGATGACAAGAAACCATTAGTGAGTACTCTTTGGGTTCGGTCAACCTGCTACAAATCCACCTAACAGTTACCTTGTCCAACCCATATTTTACCAGCTTCTTGGAAAGGATATAATGGGGGACTTTGTCAGAAGCCTTACTGAAATCAAGAAATACTACATCCACAGCATTCCCCTGATCCACCAGGTTTGTAACTCTATCAAAAAAGAAAATGAGATTCGTCTGGCATGATTTGTTTTTGAGAAACCCATGCTGGGTCTTAGTAATCATAGCATCTTTTTCTAAGTGCCCACAGACTGATTGTTGAATTATCTGTTCTAGGACCTTTCCTGATACTGACGTGAAGCTGAGTGGTTGGTAGTTACCTGGGTCCTCTTTTTTCCCCTTTCGAAGGTGGGAAACAACATTTCCCCACCTCCAGTCTCCAGGAATTCTCATCAGGCCGTGGAGATGTGAATTCATTTAAAGCAGCTAGGTGTTCCCTTAACACCTCTTTCCCTATGTTTGGGCTGCAGCTCCCTCTTTGCATCTTTTATTCTGTTGGGCACTGCTTTCCTTCAGAGTGAAGACAGAGGCAAAATAGGCGTTCAGCAGTTCTGCCTTCTCCCTGTCACCCAATAGCATTTCTCCATCATCTCCATGCAAGGGACCTACTGCTTGCTTGTTCTTCCTCTTGCTTCAAACATAGTCAAAGAAGCCTTTTTAATTATCTTAACCTCCCTTACAAGCCTGAGTTCATTCAGAGATTTGGCCCTCCTTACCTTCTCCCTGCAGCTGTTAACATCTCTTTATGATTTCTCCTTTCTTCCATTTATTATATATGCACTGCTTACATCTCAGATCATCCGTAAGCTCCTTGTGCAGCCACACCAGTTTCTTTAGGTGCCTCCCACTTTTCTTTCTTGCTGGAACTGTCTACCATTGTGCCTTCAATATTTCAGCCTTTTGAAAGTCCAGAGTGCATGTCCAACTTCACTCAGCTTTCCCTGGCCTGTGGTGTTTACCTCCCTACAATTTTGACCCATATACTGCAAGTAACCCAGGGATTCAGAGTGCAGTGTCATCAATATGCAGATGACACCTTACTCTCTCTCTCTCCATTCCATTTGAAACAGGGGAGACATATCCATTTCATCTGGCTTCTGGGTTCCTGTTCATTATGACTTCTGTTTGGCTATTTCGTAATTGAACTGCAAATTGGATAATTCTGTAATTTTACAGTTGGTGTTTTTTGTATTTTAAAACCAAGGGACACTTTGTAATTAACTTCCCTGAAATATAACACACACACACACCATTTTTGTGCTTTTCCAGTATTTCTATAGTATCTACCAATATTCAGGGTTATTAAACACACACACTCACTCTCACACAGAGAGAGTAAAAAATAGTTCAGGAAAAGTGAAAAGAACCACACTTTGCAAATATGGAAAAACAGTAAGTCTCAAGACAGAAAGCAATGGAACTATTAAGACTGTTTGAAACTTTACAACTTTCTGTATTGTCAACAAGATGCATTCCAAGTTAATGCCCAACACCCTAAAGCCATCAAGCCTGAACATTAAAGCTCATCAGCGTGCAGAAGAATGAAAATTCACAGATGAGGCAAATAATGTTGCAGCTGAGACTGACAGACAAGAAAGCAGAAAGATAAACATAACAGATGGAGATTACTTAAAATATTTAATTTTTTCCTTAAGCTGTGATTTTTTAAAAAAAAATGTTTGAAGTAGCAAAAGAACATTTCAAAACATAAGCTGTAAATATAGATTACAAGATACAAGTCAAACCTGCTTTGCTTCTATTTACCATGATACAGCAGACTAAAAAAATATGTCAATCTGCTCAAAATCACTTTAAAATTTTGTTATTTTCTTCTTGTTTTCAGAATGTTAGTTTTGCCTGTAATTAGTTCCTTTTTCAGGAGTTAGAAGATCTTTTAATCAATTAGTGTCTTTCCTAGGGCAATTTATTAGGAAACAAAAGTTGAAAAACACAATAATCACTTTCTAATAAACACATTAACAATTTTTTTTTAAAAAAACTTTATTGCATTATGAAGTATATGTACTTCATCAGTTCATATGGGCAGATTTACAAAACGCTACTCTGGTAATCTAGGAATCAAAAAGAGGTTTAAAAAAGGAAGAGCAATTTATGATTACTATTTTTTTAAAAAAAATCACCAATAAATAAAAGCACAATTTTACTTCAAAAGTAAAATTGGGGCACCCTTCTGACTAAACTAACATGCAGCATATATATATGTTACTTTGTGACACAATTATCTCAGTTTTCTGTTCCACTGTTCCCAAAATGCAACGAACTCCAGATGTGATCTGGGGTTAATCAATCTCACTTTAACGGGTACATCTCTAGCAGTACCATCTTAAATCATTTATTTCATTGGGATTCATGCCACAGTAACTCTTTGACAGGACTATTGTGGGGCTGCCTTTGACAACTTCTTGGAAACAAAATACAGGTGCTAGATTACTGATTGGGACTGTTCCCAAGCACACTTCAACATGCTGGTTGTTACCCTTTGAAACGCTAAACAGCTTGCGGCCTGGCTACTTGACTCTCCCTCTAAATGACTGAAAATGTCCCAAGCATTTTGGTCTTGGTCAGCATCTGGATGGATGACCACCTGAGAACCATGTGAATGCCACTTCATGTTCCACGATGGAAGAAAAGCAGGATATACATGAAAGTAAATCAAAAAATGTTATTTCACCCCTACACACATAAGCCTGCCTAAACCCTCTCACATTCTTCTCTTGAGTCTCTCTGCTAGTTGAGGGACTTCTCAGTTGAGTCCCTCTTGGATATTGAATGCCCTCTTCAGAGAAGCTTGCCTGGAATTAACTATAATGTCTTTTCAACACCAGCCCATGACTTTAATTACCTGGGCATTCTGTTATGTTTTTATAGGTTTTAGAACTGTTTTATAATGTCACTAGGTTTTTGTGACTTTTAATTTTATTAAATTTATTAAAACTCTGTTTTATGAAGTACAGCTGGCTCATCTTCTGTGAAAGAATATAAGCAGAAGGAAGGAGGTGATGCGCTAAGCAGCAACCTGTACTAATGGGAAATAACTACCAAATGAACTTACTTTTCTAGAAATGCAGGAAAAGGTGGCAAGAGATATCAAAGAGACAAAGACTTACTGGAACAGAAGCCAAATACATGATAACGCAACATGTGAATAAAGCTACAGATCAGATAAAGATGGAATATAGCTACTCCAGCAATAGCTTTTAAGCAACAAGTTTAATACAGAATATTTGAAAAAATGTTACAGAAAGGTCATACTGACACCTGACTGTTCTGGAGTCAGATATTTAGAAAGCTTCCTTCCCCAATTGCAAAGGATTCACGGTAAAAGAAGAACTTTTCAGTAGAGAAGTGCTCATATATTTATTTTATTTTTATTTATTTGGGGACACAGCCTAGACACAAGAGGGACATAGCTTAGATGGTTATATAAGCATGTTAGCCCTATTGCTGGGATGCAATCCAGTGGTCCCTGGAAGGGCATTCCAGGGCCAGAGGATAAATCATATTTGCCACCTGATGTTGAAGACAGAGATTTAATGTTGGAAAGGCCAATCCAATGTCAGAGACTCCTTCACCAACACCTCAACCCAACCAACCTTCTACCTACTCGTATAAAAATAACAATAAAGATGATAATGATATAACTGTTCTCATTGGCCCAGTTATTATCAATTTATGCTGCCAAAGGCAGAGTGAAACAAAAATGAGTGACAATGACAAAACTGTCCAGTGTGCATGTTATTTACAGCCCCATACTTATGTAAGTGGGTAGAGTCTTGGAGCCTAAGAACTTAACAGGAGTAGATAAAACTGCACTACTAAACTCACAAACATCATGAGTGTTAGTTGCAAGAAAGACCCAAATAGGGAAATATTTAACAGGGAAAGCATGCAAAAATATATAGGGATGCAAAGGGATGCAAGGCCCGGTTCCAAGAATAAATAAACAATATTCTTATTTAGTTGCAAAGTAATATGGTTTAGTGCTCAGATTTTCACCATCATTTAAGGAAATATGACGTGTCAATTGGAAACTTTATTAAAACCGATGATTCCAAATGACATTTTTCTGATTTAAATTAATGATTTAATTTTAAGTTGATCTACCCTGTCTAGACATAAATCCCATTTATTTCAGTGAAACTATGAGTTCCACCTAGAACCCTCTTTCAATTAGGGATGATCACTTTCAAGGTGGGTTGGGGCACAAACGTCCTTCAGTGCTGCCCCCATTTCAGCTGATACCCACTTCTAGGGGTGCCAACCTGAACAAACTATTGGGGAGGGGAGGTAAGTCCCGCCCCGCATAATCGATCACAAGATGCAGTGCACACCATTTGAACGGCAATGCCCATCCACTTTGGGGGGCCCTGGTCCCCTCAAATATTTTACTGGGAGGAGCCAAAGGGACCTTGGCCCCTATAAACTGGCTCCTATGCCCACTACTAAAGGGCCTTGAATGTTACCTGGGGCAGGAAAAGGATCCGTTTCCTAAATCTTACAGGAAAGGGCTGCCCCTCTGGGATACAACCTTTTATGTATCCCAAAACCAGCACAGAATAAAGGTATTACCTATCCTGGAGGACAAAGGGCAACATATCTCTTCAGCCTAATCCCACCACCGACATTCAAGTGACGTCTACTCCAACTTTGGCACCTTTCGTTCTTGCTGCTATCTGAGAGTGAATTGTGTCTCATTCGAAGATAAATTACCTCATTAAAATACTATTTTCTTAATATGCCATTTTCATTTTTCTCTTTTCTCCCTAGTAATCATTGTAAAGGGCACTACATTTATTGCCAATTTTTAAATGAAATTTCGATCTTAAAAGGGTCCTCACGGGTGGGTGGGTGTTGCTATTACCCTGACTGTTATATTGCAGAAATGTAATCTAAGGAGTTTATATATAATAAAAAAATACTAATTAGACACCTCACTGAGACACCTATCTATTCACATTCTCAAATCTGGCATTTGATCATGCTAGTAACAACCTGTCCCCTTTAACTACTGGACTATTTGTTACCCTGTGTCCAGTGCCTAAGAGCTTGTTAATTACCCAAACTCTCTTTCTGTAGGTCTTGTTAATTACCCGTCTCCTGTCTCAAAGGACCTTGTTAATAACTTCCACAATCCCTCTAAAGAGGGCCTAACAACACATTAAAATTAAAGATGCTTTTCTTTTAGCACCTGTCAAGTGCTGTAAATTGAGAAATTTTCACATCAGTGTATTAGCCTACTGTAGCGTAGCTTTAAAAAACAAACATTTTTTTACGGAAATGTTGCACATAGTGCTAGCTATTTTATGGGAAGTTTGTATATTAAGTTGACATTTGTCCTCTGGTATGCTCACTGTACAAGACTGCCATGACAGAGAGCTGCAGATTAACCCCTTGAAAGCCACTACAATGAATGATTGCAATTAGACTAATGAAAGCAAATGCAAACTTTCAAAGATGTGGATTGGGCTTAAAAAACAACATAACCCTATTACCACCAAATGCTAACAGGTAGGAGCTACCAGAGCCTAACACAGACTTGTCATTAACATACAACCTTGTCACCACTGGTGACTAGAAATTGCCTGCTGCCCAAGGTAACTAGGCAGTAATTCAGATGCTCTGACGTAGCACCCATTTTAAAATTCTCAATCTGTGGTTCCCCAGCTGTTGTTGTTGAACTACAACTCCCATCACCCCTAGCTAGCAAGGCCAGAGCTCAGGGATGATGGGAGTTGTAGTCCAACAACATCTGGGAACCCACAGGTTGAGAACTGCTGCTAGCAGCATGGAGGGGGGGTCAGTCCAACATTTTGTAGGTTGCAAATCCACGCAAGAAGCTTCTTCCTAAAGCTTTTGCAAAGGCCTTTGCTCTTTGAATTCTTTTTGTGCCCCATCAAGACCTAGTAAATTATGACAAAGATTCAGTCAGCTGAATTGTTCATGTTCTCAAAATATAATCCATTTTTTAAAAATTTAGGCTCCAGGCAAATGCATTCTTTTTCACCCAGGGCCTTTGGATCTTAATTTTCTGCTTACCTATCAGTAGGGTGAGCTTAGATCTGTTTTTAATGTACATTTTGTAAGTCACCTTTGGGGGAGGAGCAACTAAATATAATAATTAATAATCATAGATAGATAAAGTGTGGAACACATCTACTTTTTACTACTTTGAGTAGCATAAGAAAGACAGTATGTCCATTCAGATCTAATTCCAAAACCATGCTTTAATGCTAGCCAGCTCACAAGCTTTGTGTGCATTACAATCTTCTCTGTTTTCACACACCGTAATAGCAAACTACAGTTTGCTGTGCAAGAGAAATCAGAGCACACATGTGTGAAAGTGAGAGTGACCAAAACATGGGTCAGCATTACATCTCTAGTCTGTTCCTCTAAAAAGGTCCACCCTACAAAGGAGGGAGCATTTCAAGGACAATAAGAGGTTTTTCTTGTTTAGATTTAATTGACTTAAATCCTGCATTCTTATCCCTGAGCCTTTTTAAGTAGCTAAAAATGTTAAATAATTATTAAAAAACCCCCACAGTATAAAAAGTTACAATGCAACCTTTTTTAAACTAAACAAAAACAAGCCGGTTATTCAATAAAACAGAACTCAAACAATGCAGCCAAAATGCTTTCCTGAATAAAGTTTGTGTAAATCTTTTTTGAAAAAAATAACAACTGTGCAATGAATCAGGCAGGCTAACTTCTCTGGGTGGAAAGCACACTGCAAAATGTGCTTGATCTCTCAGGCACTGTCCAAAACTTTGATAATAAGGATACGCTGAACAGGGTCTCATTATTTTAAGGCGGATTTGGGGGCATATTCCTTAAGTGCTCAGAGAATTCTATCTAATCAGTTAAGGGTAGAATTGGCCTTTGCATGCTGAGCTATGCAAGGCTGTTACTGGGCGAAGGAAAGGATAGAGCTTCCCACACAACAGCTGAGTGAGCTCCTTTATAGCACAGCAGTAGCCATCTGGGGTTAAATATTACTTTTGAAATATACTTCTAGAAGAAAAAAAATGATAACCTTGATGAATATTTTTTTTAAAGGTTTGCCCAAACTCTGTTTTCATTTTTATAACACTGACTCCAAGACATCATATCTCAAATACAGTAAAGCTTACCTAGAAGATGGCAGCACTTTTGTTGGCTTGAAGCTTGTTGTAAAGGGATTAGTTGAATCAAAATCAAAACTGTCCTGATGATTTTCGCCGAGTGCACTAGGTGATTTCAAATCAGCAGAAGCATCTGATCCTCCATTGCTAAGTCTGTCAGACCGCTTACTATCTTTTTTCCCAGTCACTCTTTCAAAGAGACTAACCTTCTCCTTTTTCTCTTTCTTAATGTCTTTTTTTATTTCAGCAGGTTTTGAAAACAGACCTACGTTTTGGTCCCATGACATGGGGCTTTCTTCAAATGGATTCTTCTGCCTCGGCAGGGTGGCAAACTTCTGAGGCAACGAAGCACTCACATTTTTAAAAGGGTCATTTTGTGCTCCAAAAGCTGAGTCGCTGTCATCAACTGTGCTGTCTGGCTGACTCACTTTAGTTGTATCTGCACTTAACGTCCGTCTGTGCGGAGATTTTACACTTCCTGCAAATCATTTAGTCATTAGTATACAACAAGAGACATCACATCATATTTGGCAATACCCACACAAAAGCTTGCATAACTGCATTTAGAACAGGAAGGGGAACCTGTGGCCCTTTGGGTATTGCTGGACTACAACTCCCATCATCTCTGACCTGGCTGGCTGAGATTTCCCATCCTCATTTCTGAATGTACTCAATTGATCATTATTACAATAACCAGTCAAACTGTTGTTGATTTTAAAAAGGGGGGAGGGGCATGATCCACCCAAACACAGGGATGTCCAAGTCCCATTTGATTTAGTAAGAGATTTGGGCACATACTTGGTACTTGGTATGAAATAATGTTTCTGTATTAAAGATTTATTGTAACATTCTATATGCACTACAAAAGGTTCTGGAAGGCTGTCATGGTTTAAAATAAAAGTGGATATTATTGACTCAAGTTTTATATAAAATGGCAAAACAATGTTGTTATTATTATTAATTTCCTACACTTCCTTCAAGGAAGGAACATAGGAAAAAGTAGAGAAAATAGAAAACACAGGCTGGATCAAGATCTTCCTGAGGCATTGACGGTTGAGGGGGAATTTGAATCCAGGACTCCTCGATCCTGGCTTGACACTCTAACTTATGGTTGGGGAACCTCTGGCCCAGCACTTCTCCCCATTTATTACTATTATTATTTATTAGACTTATATATATATATACCACCCTTGCCGATCACAAGGTCGGAGGTTCAAATCCCCGCAACGGGGTGAGCTCCAGCTGCTCGGTCTCTGCTGTTGCCAACCTAGCAGTTTGAAAGCACATCAAAAGTGCAAATAGATAAATAGATACCGCTCCAGCAGGAAGGTAAACAGCATTTCCATGCACTGCTCTGGTTTGCCAGAAGCGGCTTAGTCATGCTAGCCACATGACCTGCAAGCTGTACGCCGGCTCCCTCGGTCAATAAAACGAGATGAGCACCGCAACCCCAGAGTTGGCCATGACTGGACCTAATGGTCAGGGGTCCCTTTACCTTTACCTTTCACCACCCTTCATTATAAGATATCAGGATGGTTCACAAGAGTAAGAATAAGGTAAGAGCACAAATAAACAGTTAAAAGAAAGAAACCAAACCACACTCACCTCCCCCTCCCCTGACATCATGTCAGGTGTGCAGAAGGTGGTGATGTGGCTAAAAAGGAACAATCAGGAGCTTAAAGTGAGCTCCCAATTTTTCCACTGAGGGAGCAAGACACGGCAACACGATTAGCTGATGGGTGTGGTAAGTATACCATGCGCCAATAGTACCAAGCAATTTGCACTGAAACTCCTGCTAAAAAAGAATGGGGAAGTTCCATTTCAGCAGTGGTTTCAACACAAAATGTTTGGTGCTACTGGAGGAGCAAAGCCTCTTGTGCTGTGGTTACCCCAAAACACAAACAACCCATTGGATTATGAGCGCTTGGGAAGCTCTGCACAACAAACTTTGGGAGTGGATGGGGCAACTAATCACATGGCATCATAATGACAGCTACACTGCCTGCCTAAAGATGGACTCTGGGGATGGGAGGATCAGATAAGGATCTGATCCACCAGGCTAAAAAAAAGATTCCTTACCTCTGTGTTCCAACCACTACGCTACACTTGATATGTGTACAATTAGCTGCAGTATCTACTTTATGTTTACTATGCTATGAAATCAGAGGACAATATTATAACAAACTCCTAAGACTCAATGAACCACCAGATAAAATGTGCAAAATGGGCCAAATGGTCAACACAGTATTATAATCTAGTGTTGCACTGGTCCAACAAGCTAACTTATACGTCATCAACAGAATGTAACTTTAATTACATTCAGACAACGTGAAAAATTAACAATTCTGATGTACAGAGCTCTAAGGTTTCTTGATTTCCCCAAGCTTTTCAATCACTAATCTTGTTGTATCTCTGCTGGTTCCTTTTAATGTTTTGATACTGCCAGTAATTATTGTTTTATTGTATTTCTATTTTGTGTTTTATTGTATTGTTCTTTGACGGTATTTTATTTACCAGCCTGAACATTTTTAACTGAACGGCATGCTGCAGCTTGAGTGGGTCCTGGAATTATTTATCTCTCAAGCTTTCCTAAAAACATCACCCACCTGTCAGCTGTTTCCAGAAACCTTTGCACCTAATATTTGGTGATAAGCTGCTTGAACAGGATTGCTGCTGGTACATTACTGATGTGCCCCATTTGCCTTTACCTTACAGTGTAGTCAATATATACTGCTCTGTGAGCTTTTGCAACCACACATTTCTATAAAGTAAGAGCGAAAAGATAACAGGCTGGAAGCAACGAGCAAGAGTCTGTCGAAGTTTCTTACATCAAACAGCATCGACAATTTTCACTTACCACTTTCATCCGCAGAACCAACAGACTCAAGCTGACGTCTGAAGAGGTATGCATTGGCAACTGTGCCCGATTTAATTTTTTCCGAAGTCACCTGGGGCCCAGTTAAATCGGACATTGAATGAGCTGAAGATAGTCGCTGAGGTCCCAACAGGAAAGGCTTTTTTGGTTTAGATTTTAACTGTATTTCACCAAGGGAAGTTACAGTGTTAGTTTCTGGCATGTGACTGCTTGGAATGATTGCAGAGGATGTATCCAAAAATGTTCCATCAGTCTTCCGACCCTTCATTTTGTCCTTTAGTTTAGCAAATGGAGATTTAGTTTTGTCCTTCATTGAAAGGTCAAACATGCTTGCTGTCATATTGTTCCTCATAAACTGAATATTGACCTTTATTTCTCCTCTGTCTTTAGTTCTCTTTCCTTGTTTGGACTCCAGGCTAAACCACCTTCAAGATAAGATAACAACACACTGTAAGTTGTGTAACATTGTATCAAAAAAATGTTTGTTTAAACTGCTGCTTTTTTGATCTCCCTTTAATCCTATCAGATAAATCATGTAATTGTTAAGAACAAATAATCCAAGAAATAAAAATTGCCTGCAACCAGAGATTTGGGCTGGTGTTTTAAATATATGTATTTCATAATAAGAAAAGCTGCCTTAAATCAGGGCAGATCACCTGTCTACCTAGCCCAGCAGGGTCAATGCTGCCTGGCAGCAAGTTCATCGCATTACCTATATAGATATGGGTAAATGCTCTATAAAGAGCATTTGCATTACCTACTAATTGATCTTTTTTTAACTGGAGATGCCAGGGACTGAAACCAGGACCTTCTGCATGAAAAGCATGAGATCTACCATTCAGCCTCCTGCAAAATTCAGTTAAAATGATGCCCATGTAGACAAATACAGAAAACAAAAATTCACTTGTCCAGAGCCATGTATTTGGAAAGCTACAAAAAAGAATTAAGACGACTTCTTCTTTAAAACAAACAACCAAATAAACCACCCTATGATACAATTTGATGAAATGTTACTTTATGAACAATTTTTTTTTCAAATAAACACTGCAGTTGTAAAAGGCCCATAAGAAAATAACTTAATCTGTAATGTGAAAATCAAAAGTGATTAAGACTAATGTATTTTCCATTATGCTTTCTTCAATGCAACACATAAATGATAGTATCAATGTTCAATTTAGGAAACGATCCTTAAACTAGCCAAAGGCCAGCTGAGGGACTGTAGGAAGTGATGTCCGGTGCTGCTTTGCTAATGGAGAGGCAAGTCCGCCAGCAGGACGGCACTTGCAGCGCTGGAGTCCCGCTCCCCACGCACCCATGGAAAGCTCAGCAGGCGCAGATGTTCTGCTGCACCAAATGCCAAAACTGGGCTTGTCAGGAGTGGGCAAGGATCCACCGGATCCTTTGTGAGTACTTCTTCCCCTGATATCCTCCCAAAGGGAAGCCTTCAAATAGACCAGGCCGAGAGATGGAACAGTATATTCCCTCCCACTGACTACCGTTTGCGGGATGGGGAGAGAAAAAATAACGGGGCAAAAAAGATAATGAAAATCATCCTGCACCTCCATCCCTGCCGGAGTCAACTGGCAGGGCTCAGGAAGTAGCGGTGGCTCTGCCACAGAATCTCACCCCAAAGAATTGCCAAATTTGTTCTGCCTGATGCTTACAGAGATTTAAGAGTTTCCCCAAATACAGGGATTAGAAATTATATCAAAATGCCCTCAAAAGTACAGTAGTTCAACGCTTTTGTTTACTTCTGCTGTGATACTGATCCAAACCAAATACAAAATGCTTTCCAGTGAGAAATGCCAACCGGGTATAATATGAACCAGGCTGTGCCACTTACTATTCAAATGAGATATCTTATCTCTTAGATTGCTGTAAAATAATAATAATAATAAATTCCATTCTTTTTGGGAACGGACTGAATGAGACATCACCCCGATCACCTAACAAAAGTGGTACAGCCTTATTCATTCCTTAACTCTCTTGACAAGAAGAATGAGAAGAATGAGTTCGCCCAAGCCCTGCAGCAGGTTACGATTTCTCCCCAGGAAGTAACTAGCAAATAGGCCTTACGCCAGCACATATTGCCATGCTCAACTTCTAATCATGAAAGAGGCAATATGAATAGCTCGGGTGTTCTTGGTATAACAAAACTAGGACTGTAAATAAAGCCTTGAAGACCACCACCTGCTCCAAATCTCAACTAGCCGTTCCAATAACCCCTTACTCCTTTTCTTTAAAAAGCTAATGATTTTTCACACTCATGAAAGGGAGAGCCATTCTGGAATAAAAATATTTATGTGCTAAGCTATATTAGCTATTGTTTTAGTTTCTTATATCTTGTGCCAGAATGAAGATATTAAAATATACGGCAGAGGCCCTCTCATAACACCACTGCTTCAGGAAACTTTGCTGCCTTTATTTTTAAAGGCATATGTTTGTTTAAGGTGCAACTTAGAAAGTGTTACGTGCAGCAGGCTATTAGTTTGTGGCTTAGTACGTGGTTAAAGTCACTATGGGCTGGCATACACACTTCTCTCTGTTAAAAGAAAGCAAGCCCTGCATGTTGCATGCGCTGAAGCTTTCGTAGAAATTCTAGATCAGCTGGTAGCCTTCATTTTTCTTACAAGAAAAAACACACATGGGGGAATTGCTGACAAGGTTCAGCATTGTGCAGAATATTAAATATCTTTTTTTGTAATACTCTAGTGACTCTGAAGTCTGTCTCTTGGAGAACCATATGTACAGCTGTGTTGGAAGGAGGAAGCTATTAAATATATTAAAAACTAGAAATATTACCAATAAAGACACTTCATCAAATATGTGGATCTCATTTACCCACAAACTAAGCAATGTTCAGGTTACATCAACTTTAAAAAGTCACTTTGGATATAAGGCTCTGGGTCTGCTAAATGCATCTGAAAGCAAAAAAAGACTATTTAATAAAATTTGTATTTATCATCAGTTTTGAAAGAAATCAAAATTATATTGTTAGGTATCAACTTTTGTTTTAAAACTATGGGGTCACAGCTGTGCGTCCTTAATTTTAATTTAAATAACTGAAATTTTACTCTGTATTTCCATAATTGTGTTTTTTTCCAGGCAACACACACACAATTCAGCCATATACCATTTGAAAAAGCAATAGGCTACCTGCCTCCCAGTTGTGCTGGCAAGTTTCTAAACATCACAGTGATAACATTTCCCTAATTTTTCCACCCCTGAACAAAGAGCATCTTCCATCTCTGCAGTGCATTCCTGATAGTAATGTCACACTATTATGTTGTCCTATCTCACAGTTCTGAAATCACTACGTACAGAATATTCAATTTCAGTAGTACCTTACTGAAGCTATAGTTCTTGTAAACAGCAATATGCAGACTGAAAATGGATATGTATACAGTCATACCTCGGGTTACGAACACTGCAGGTTGCACGTTTACGGGGTGCGGACCATGCCAAACCCAGAAGTACCAGAACAGGTTACTTCTGGGTTTTGGCGCTCGTGCATGCACAGAAGACCAAATCGCGTCATGCGCTTGCGCAGTCGCGGAGCTGCGGGTTGCAAACATGCCTCCCGCACGGATCATGTTCGCAACCCGAGGTATAACTTGTATAGGTAGATTTCTGGGCCAACTCATAGCCCATGTTACAAAAGTCAGAGCTGGACATTCCAAATAGCAGTTAAAAACAACACAATCTCCCCCCTATTTTCAATGCTACAGCAAGAGTATTCCAGATCTTGAGTTAGTAACTCTAAAGCCCATATGCTGAAGTTCCTAAAATATGCATAGTCATGGGTCAAGATTGCACTGCCATACACACTCCAGAGCCCGGGATTTCACATTTGCATAGGAAGCTTACTCAAGCAGAGTCTCAAACATATAGATCAGAACTGTGCAAACTGTACACCACAATATCAAGCAATATGCATTGAAGTTTGGGTCAACAGACACTGGCTTCTTTGTACACATGGCTTCTATGCGTTCTATGTGTACATCTTACACAAATGTAAAAGCCAATATGCAAGAAGCAGAAGTTTGTGGCTAATATTTTGTCCCAACACAACAAACAGGAGACATAGCCTTACTGAAAAGAGAACAGGCTGCTTTTTCATTCTTTTCCCTCTCTCTTTTCGTCTATTTTGTATGCTATGTGCACTTCAGCACTAGAAAGTGGAACTTCTTGGATGGGCACTGTATAAGAAGGTGACAAGTAGCCTTCCTGGGTTTTCATTATGCTTGAAATTGCAGGTGGGGGAGGAAGTGTATGATTGTAGTACCATGAGAAGTATTCAGCCACCAAGAGCAAAGGATAATTTGAAAACACTTTATTAAAGGTATTTCTTAATGGCACACTCATTAAGGCAAGAAATGGGAAAACAGCTTGTGAATGGTTTCAAATGATGGCACAGATACTAGCCAAGAGATACTCCTAATACTGATGCAATCGTGGAACAAACGGAACTCCAAACTGCAGTGTGGGGAGTACAGCGGTAGGCAGAGGTGCATCACCTTTCTCCAACAACAAAATATTGTTTATTGCTTGACAAAAGCAATTTCTCTTTAATAAATGCACTTATTGGTGTAAAAGAATAAAAGGCATGCAAATGCTTCTGCAACTACAAGTAACAATTTCACATTTATTTTGTAATAAACACTTAACTGAAACAGCACTATGACTGCTGCAGTGTGTACGCTTAGGCATAAATCTTAAATTCACATAGGATCACAGGATTGTAGATAGGAAGGCATCATAAGGGTCACCTAGTCTAACCCAGAAAATGCAGGAATCTCAACTAAAGCCTACATGACAGATGGCCATCCAACCTCTGCTTAAAAGCCTCCAATGAAGGAGAGAGTCCATCATCTCCAGAAGGAGGGTGTCCAAGGTGAGGGCATGGAATGAATTTTGTAGCTCCAGAGACAAAGCATGGCCCCTGACCGTCCTGCTCTCTTGTGTCACGCTCCTTCAGGGGCTCATCTCCTGAATCACTTTCCCGCCTGCCACTAGATAGCACTGCCTCAGAGTAAGTTCCATTGAACTCAATGGAATCTACCTTCAAATGCAAGTGCATAGGGAATGCACTACAGAAGTTGCAAGATTGGAATTCACTGTCTCTGACACTGAAGAGGTTCATATACAACAACAACAAATTTATATTCCCCCCCCCCCCAGCCACTCTGGGCGGCTCCCAACAAATTAAAAACAGAATAAAACATCAAACATTAAAAACTTCCCTAAACAGGGCTACTACAAGACAAGCAGAATAAAAATGCAAATTATAAATATACAGGCAATTCCTGTTTTAGGCGCAACCTATATGTGTGTGATTGTGCACATGCGCACAGTCTGGAAGTTTTTATATATTTCTAGCCCACCTTTCCTCCAAGAAGCTCAAGTGTCAAGGTGGGAGTCAGGAACCGGTCAGCAATAAAGCACAAGGTGTCAATGAAGTTAATTTTTTACTCAAGGAAACAAAACAGCTCAGGCCTATTGAGCACAGCAATTCTTCCCAGCAGGTCTTGCCCCAATGGGGGAATTGCATCTGAAGGTCCACAGCTCCCTAAGTCTCCTCCTCTCCCAGGTCCTTCCTAAGCAATCTGAGACACCAATGTCTAGTCTGTCTCTGTTCCACCCTCTTCATACTTTTGTGGGTTCTGAGAGACCAGCAGGGAGGGGAACTGATCACAGTCAAGCTTTACTTGTCAGTTTATTTCAACATGTTTATAAAATGTAGGGTTGCCATATTTCAAAAAGTGAAAATCCAGGCACAAAAGTTATTAGCATTGTTGGCAGAGTTGTTGAACTTTTTTGTGTGTGTGCAAGATTTCAGAAGAAGCAGCAGCTTTTAAGCTGTTTTTAAGGAAATTCGAGAAAATCTACACTTCCAACATGGGTTGCCATATATATGTTTAGATACTGATTCTGCTAGCCAAATCCCAGCAATGTCCAGGAAATTCTGGATGTTTGGCAACCCTAATATAATGGATCTGGTGATGTTGCAATCAGTGAATCACTTCCCTGTAATGAATTAATTTGCATTTCAGAAACATTTCTGTTTGACTGACTACAAACGACATTTCATTATTTCTTCATCATGTCATTCCATTAGTCTTCCATTAACCATTTTTAGCAGTGTTCTGTGAATAAGAAACTATTTAATGATCATTTTACCTTATTTTATCTTAGACTTTGAAGTGGTGGACATTTCAACCAGACATTCTATTTTGACATGGTGTCAAAATTTGAATAGTAAACATTATGAAACCTTTATGGTTCTCTTGCAGTGCTCAAGGCCCAGAACTCTATCCTACAACGAACAGCATTGCAGTCAAGAGTCTTAGACACAATTCACTGCCTATTAAATAATAAATTATATATATAGGCTGTTTTGTAACATGTAACACATGAATGAGGGAGATGTTAAACACATGACAGCATTATGGGGACAGATATGTAATAGCAACAGTTAAGTGCAAAAAACAACCCTGAATTAGTTAAGACTTCCAAGTTTGGAATCAAGGGTTAACTTAGGAAAACTAGTATCTGATGAAGTGTTCATGCGCACAAAAGCTCATACCAATAACAAACTTAGTTGGTCTCTAAGGTGCTACTGGAAGGATTCTTTTTTATTTTGTTTTGACTACGGCAGACCAACACTCTTCCCAGCAGGTCTTGCCCCAATGGGGGAATTGCAACTGAAGGTCCACAGCTCCCTAAGTCTCCTCCTCTCCTAGGTCCTTCCTAAGCAATCTGAGACACCAATGTCTAGTCTGTCTCTGTTCCACCCTCTTCATACCTTTGTGGGTTCTGAGAGACCAGCAGGGAGGGGACCTGATCACTAGGAAAACTAGTTATTCTGAGATGTTATACCATCCCAATAAACCAAAAGCTGTCTGACTGACACAAGTAGATACCACACGCTCATATTGTGTCTGCCATTATAAATTACAATACCAAAGGCTTCATTGGGAACAAACTGATTATTGTCCTAAGGGATAATGTAAAAGAGCACAGTACTGTACTGAAGCATGTAATGGTTCAGACATTCATGTGTTATGGAATAACAGAAGAACAACCAAACTTATGAGTGAAAGAACAGAAGACAGAGTGAACCTACAAAACAGAGTAGGCCAAAATGGTGTACAGTATTTTAAAAATAAACCATTTCTTCCAAATGGCTATTCCCAAAATAGCAAACTTCATAGTATGGAGGTATACCAGTGGGATTTTCTTTCTTCTGCATTTCAGATTAGCATTTTGGTTTCATCCAAAGTGAAACTCCTGCACAGCTTGTTCTGTAACATCCAAATTCCTTCTGTTGACAGGCTAGCAATCCTCAGCCCCCAATTGACTGATGAGACCCTACCTACTATTTGGGAATAATTACTATGTATGACCACACATCAGTAATGAAGTGTGCATGTATAAATTTCAAAATCAGGAAAGGCTAGGACAGTGTAAGCACAAAATGATAATATAGTCATATACCTATTAATACTGCTCTGCATATAAACTGGTTTTTGGAGCATGTGGGTAAACCTTAAAGCAAAAAAAGTTCCCAGCATATATAGGAAAATAACACTTACTCAGTTTTCCTTCTTAGCTTGTCCTCAAAGATATCATTCAGGTTTATCGCCACTTGTCCCAGAAACTTATCTAGCCCAACAAGTGACCTGTGCATCACTATCAGGCAGAGGACGTATTTCTCAGGATTCCCTTCCATCAGCAATCCGGGCAGCTCAAAGGAGGCCTCTTCTTTCCATACAGGATCCAGGGTCTTCTCTGCCACGGAAGTGGAGTATTTCTCCTTTCCCAACTGTATGATTGTGTATGTATCATTAGTGCCACTTTTGCCCTTCGGCTTCAGGTCTCTGGCCTGCAGGACTGTGACCTGCACATGAGTTGGGAACCACTTCTGGGCTTGCTCAGCCAGCATACTGTCGGCCAGGGTGACGGGGGTCTTAAGCAGCAACAGCGACACAGGTAACCTGTTCTACAGGCAGGTACACTTAATACTAAGGCAGCTCACTTTAGGCTGACAGACCTTTGAGGACATACAGGCACAAGGGTCTCAACTGCTCCTTGGTCAGCTTCCTAACAACAAGTGGGGCAAGATTGTAGCTTCGATTATGCCCTCAGTATTCATTTGCACTGTTTCCCTCCCCCCCCCCCCTCTTTCTAGCATCAGCCCTGTTTCCCTGCACAGGACACAGCTTATATCTTAAGCCCACTCCTCTGACTCTGGCGAGCGGGATTTCCACCTGCTACCCCCTTTGCTTTTTAAAAAGTGGCGGGGTGGAGGAGAGGGCAGAAAGCAGCACTGCAGGATTTAAAGAAGCAGGGAGAAAGTCCCCAGGGGGAACTTCTCCCTCCCTCCCTCCCTAGCAAACACCCTCTGCGCTTCCCCCACAGCCTCGAGGACGAACCCAACGCCCTAGATATGGGGCGGGGGAACCCCAAGAGAGCGGCATTTAAAAACAACCATTGGGAGGTGGGCAAAGGGGGCTCCTGCTGAGGGAAACCTGCGCCCGCCCGGGAGAGGCTGCGCCAGGCCTGTCTCGCTGCTTCCCCTTGCGGTTCTCTAATGCCTCCCCCCCCCCTCTCACTGAAGCAGCTGGGGGAGCCTAGCCGGGGCAGGGGGAGAGGCAAAGCCGCCGCTTCCCGCCCACGGAGGCGTCGCTTGGGGCGAAGCAGCGGCGCGTCCTACCGCGGGAGCGAGAGGGAGAGACGCCCCGCCGGCCCCCTCAGCGCTGCCCGGCCGCCTCCCCTGGGCAGTGGCTGCGAGGCCGCCGGGCCGAAGCCGCCACTTCCGCCTTCCCCATTGTTGCCTTGAGCCGGCGCCGCTGAGTGGGAGAGGACGAGCAGCAGCAGCAGCAGCGCCGCCTCTTTCCCTGGGCGGTCAGAGGGCGGAGGGCAGGGTTCACGCCGCCGCCGCCGCGCCTCTCCTCGCTACTCCCGCTTTGCCATGCCCAGATCGCAGCTGCCTCCGCGCACGGGGGTGGGGGTGCTTTTATTTATTTATTCTCTCCTCCCCCCAAAAAATATATCCTTTCCCAAGGCATACAGAGGAAGGAGGACGGGGCTCCCCGGCAAGCGGAGCATTCCCCGCAAGGCACCGATGCGCCGAGATTGGGGGCGCGCAGCTGAGCACCCTTTGTAGGACATCTCTCTCGCTGCGCGCGTCTGGTGTGGCGTTTAAAGTCAGCGCTCCCCGCAGGACTGAGAGATCGGTCTTGCCTCTCTATGTACCCAGAGCGGGGTCTTTTTCTTAACACCGCCGTCGGATGGTGG
Source organism: Podarcis melisellensis (assembly GCF_964234715.1). Classification (NCBI taxonomy): domain Eukaryota; kingdom Metazoa; phylum Chordata; class Lepidosauria; order Squamata; family Lacertidae; genus Podarcis; species Podarcis melisellensis. Next base: position 52,102,583 of record NC_138537.1, read on the forward strand.
GGCAGACGCGGGAAGCCTCCCGGTGGGTGCCTATAGCCCTTTCGAGCCGATCGGTTTTGTACTTTTATGCCGCTATCCCGCGACCAGCTGCGTGCCCAAAGCGGCTTACTACACAGCAGACATCCCAGAACAGCAAAACGGAGAACGTTGGAAATAGCAGGTGTACAAAAGGCAGAACATGTCGGTAGTTTCGAAATAACTTGAAATTTAGCAAGCACAGAATGCTAATCGTGCTAGCACAGGACTCACACAATTTTGAGCTTTGATTTGCACAAAATCAACCCTGGTGGTTGAAGTCAATGGGTGATAGTTAAAGCTAGTCATGATGGGAATAGGTCCACTGAAACTAATTGTCTTAAAAGACCATTGATTTCTACTAGTCTACATTGTGTGTGAACATATTTGTTTTAACACTCATTATTCAGTATGTTAAAACCATGACCTCTTTTCTGCCACAATAGAGCTGGGCTGTATTCTGCTAAATTTTACTCAGAGTGGATCCACTGAAATTAACATGACATAAGTTAGACCCTTTAATTTCAGTGCATCTGCCCCAAGTAAAACTTAGTTAATTATCTCCTTCAGTGCCAAAGAAACTCCTACTCAATTGCCCATAGATTAAATATTACATTTTTATGGGTCATGATGGCCTGAGAAACTACAGTGAAAATGAGAGCCAAACCTGAACTGAAAGGTGGAAAAACTCCAAAGAGGAATCGTAGGGAATGGGCACGATTGGTATGCAGTGGAATGACCACAAGAACAATGAAGTAAAAGATCCCCCAAAGTAGGAAAACAGCACAAAGCAGAACGATTCTCAGCATACCGGAAAAGAAGTGGAATTAATGTACTGTACTGTTCTGAAGCAGAATTATAGTGCCACAATAATTCCACAAATGGAAGAACAGCAATTAAGAATTCAGAGAAAAACTAGTTTTAGTGTATTATAATTCCCCAAAATATGAAGTCCACGAGTTTTAATGATAGTAGCATTTGTACCATATTATAGTTTCTGCATACTCCTTTCTGTCTGCCTTGCTCAGCACCTGAAAAAAGAAGATTCAAGCTCAGCTCCAAAACTTTGAATGATTGGTACTGTGTATTACAGGGATTATTCTGGTATAAAAGTGCTGCTAGGATTGAGATGTTGGTGGCATAATCTTAACTTCTTAACATTAGGCACAGAAACAGAATTACATTTTCTGGAACAGTATAACCATGGAATGGCAGTCCATGACACAGAATAGAATAATAAGGCCTGCTAATGTGTGTCAGGGTATAGAGAGGCTGGTATGACATTGTACAGAAAACAGGAATGTCACCTGACTAAATCATAGTTGACTAATCTGACATTTCATTTAAAGGTATTATTGAATTAAAATTGTGTGTATTTGTGTAAAAGCAATAGCACTGAGGAAGAAGAAACATACTTTGTTTTTATTTAATGCATGTGATGTCACAGCAGGCACCATTGTTGGACAAGTAGTTCTGCTGTGTTAAAGTGAAGACATAATATTTAAAATATTGCATTTCTTTTCAAGGTTGATCTTTCTTCAACTGATCTAATGAATGCAAGGAACAAAATAATACATCAGTGTTTGTCTCCCCTTTACAGCCTCTCAGGGTTTTTTCAGCAGCCTAAGTATGTCCAAGACAATATTTCGTCATTGCCTCTTAAAGCAACGATGTTATTCCTTAAAGCTATTCAATAAAATAAGCATTTTTAATTGTAAAACCATGGACTCACTGTATTTCAGTTTGGTTCCACAGACCAAAAAGTAGAAGTGGCACTTTAAATCATACACCACCTGGTATGTGTGCAATTCATTAACACAGATCGCCAAACACTTTTGTGGCATATGTGCCTTTCATTGCAATAGGATTACACAAAAATAGGGACAATCCCAGTTGAAACAAATAGATCTTGCTTGCCCAACACTGGGGCTTGGTGGATTTAATCCTTGAAAATCAAGGTAGTGTTACTATTTTGATACTTCAAAATGAAAATGCAAGAATTTGACTATATTTTTCTCAATCAATAAAACAGCATTAATATAGTAACCTACATTTATCCAACCTAAAATGAAGATGAAAAAATAGCCCTATCTTTAAAAGAACCATTGTGCTGTCAATTAATTAAATTGACAGCACACTAATATGCAAGTATTTCAATCCTATACCCACTTATTATGAATAAGGAGGACTTCTAAGACCACACAAGACTTATTTTTTCTTACCGTTTACTTTATTCTTCATGTTGATAATTTTTGCCTGAAGATAAGCTACATAAAGCTCAAACCAATTGCTCTGTTTTTCTGTTTCCATCAACAAATGATCTGTTCAAGGAGGCCTTATCCATTGGTAATTAATTGGTTAATTAATTGTATGTCATGTGTCTACAACTGAGATGTAAAATCAACATTAACTAGAATTTACATCCAACAAGAAAATGATTCTCTTTATCTTCCTGTTCCACTTTCACATTCACAAGCAATACATCCCAGATTAAAATGTGTTCTTGGCATCCAGTTAGGGAAATTATCTAATGAATGAAAAATAATAATACATATTTCCTCTACGGTGAAAACCTAGAATAAGGAAATACCCACCAAAATAATTAGACATGTATGAATTAGTGGGTAAATACTTTCATCAGTAATTGTTATCTGCACTCATGGGAATAAAGAAACAAAGTATGATTCTGCACATATATACACCCTATGTGAAATTAAATTGGTTTGAAAGCAGCCTCACTCAGCTCAAAGATCATGATTTTTCAGGATTTTTTCCTCCATGTCTGGAGCTCATTATGATTTTCAAAGGGGCTCCAGTTTGTAGGAGAGGGCAATTCCTGGCACATCAACTCCAAGACTTGATTCAGCTGCCATTGAAGCTTCTGCACTGGAGATATCCAATAACTTCAGCGTGAGTGGGTTTCCCCTGCCCCCAATACAGTATGGGCACAATCAAAAGACATTCAAGCCATCTGTTAATCTCTCTAAACCAGCAATGGTTCAATTTACTTAACGTTATGTATGTATGTATGTGTGTGTGTGTGTTTGTGTATGTGTGTCTCCAGAGCACAAACATATGCATTTACATATCTGTCTCCATACAAACTTAGATTATTTAGGCATACAGGAGTATCTTCATATTAACAAGACTACTATTTCTGCAATCCTGAAATCACTTCTCCATTGACTTCTATAAAACTAGCCCTATGTTTATGTTTGGGGGGTTGCTGGTTTGCTGCATTGGACTTGAAAATGTATGCAAGGATAACCACAAGCACATCTGCTTAACAATGTTCCTGGGCACAATTTGGTGAAGTAATGGGATTTATTCATCTCAACTGTGTGCCAATCCATAGCATTAGCCTGCAGAATTGTTAAGTGACAAGCTGTTGGCAACAACCAACCTGATTCCGCAACCTGATTCGCCTACAGGAGAATCCTGGAATTAGCCAATCACATGGGGCCCACTGTGTAAATAATATATATAAGGCAGACATTCTGGGGGAACTCCATTCCTCTTCACCACTATGAGCTGAATAAATAGCATGAAATCTGCTCTTTACTCCGAGTATATTTCAAGGATGTTTATGAGGACCACTATATTCATTCACTAAGTAGGCCTGCCTCTCTAGTACAACCTAACCAGTTGAATCCAACAGACTGGGCTCAGCTGAGCTACTAATTTACCCAGTGGCCCTTCAGTAATTACTATTCAGTGATTGGCCTTAATAGTAAAACAGCTTTCTTGCATTTACAACTTTGTGTAAGCAGAGTTTGGTCCAGCAGCAACTGTTCAGATAAATCACACAGTATTGGAAACTGCTGCATGGCTTCTGAGCCATGTGCTATTCCAGCTCCTCCCAGGCATGGCCATGTTTTGCCAGATTCTAAGTCTCTCCACGAGTTCAAGTCGCGCCACAGGCACTATGGCAGTTGTTCGATTAGCACGAGCAGTGATGGGGGGGGGGAGTGACTTTCCCATTATGGACAATTTTGAAATACTAGTAACACAGCATGAGGAAAAGCAGAATGACCACACATCCTTTAACACAGTATGGTAACAGACAGAGGTTCAGGCCTGCTTTTGATGTTGCGCCTGCGTGAGTGCAAGCTGAGGGGGCAGAGCGATGCATGAGTCAGAAGAAGATAAAACATTGCAGTGCAACTCCAAACCTTCATCTCAACTCCAGCTAATAAGATGGGAGTCAGAGGACACAAGCCGAAATTCACAGGTGTAAGAAACATCTTAAGTTTTCGGCAGACCTAGCATGCTGTTTCCTTAAAACAACAAAACAGTTTTATGTAGAAGCTTCACAAGAAGTGAATGAGCTAGTTCCTAATTTATTTGCTATTATTTGATTGATTTTACAGAACTCTAGATCTTAATATTTCTAATTATTATTTCAAATAGTAGTAAGAACTATTGTGATGTAGTTGCTCAAAAATGGAGAATATACACATTAGGTATGTAAACTAGGTAAGCATACTGTTGTGTCAGCTAATAGGGTAAGTTAGCGTGTTTTTGGTTTGCTTGGGCTCCTGTAGTTCTCTCCTTGTTCTAAGTGCTGGGAAAGAAAGGTTGCATTTGAAGGTCTGTCTATGCATTGCTTACTTCCTGAACCCCGACAAAACAAAACACTATAAAATAATAAGAATATATATTCCAACTGTTTCTGTTAGTCCATTTTTTCTCTGGTAAATTACCATCCTTCTTTTTGTCTTATGAGGAGCTTGGGGTGTGTGTTCTATTTATTTATTTATGGTAAGTTAGCCTGTGTGTGTATGCGTATGGACAAGAGTATATAGACTTGTCTTCCTTCCATTCCATTCCACTACACAACTGCCCATCCCAATAGCAAATGTTACTGAATGTGTTCTGAGTTGCTACTCTTCTATGTGTAGATCCATTGCATACTGTTTTATCATTCTTACTTTCTTGAAAAACAATTAAATATCTTAAGAGGGCTGAGTTAAACATCAGCTCAGCTGAACCTACAAGAGTTCTAAAGCTGACATGTGCATTAGCGGATACCATGTACGGTCCTGTGACAATCCTTCAGCAATATATGACAGTGTAAGTGCATTGAAGTAGTGATCCTGGCTCTGAAAACAAGGGTCATATATAAAGTACTCAACCCAATTTTCAGTTTTGGAATGTTGGGGAGTGCACAGAAACAGAGTCATACAGATGTTGAATGATGAAATAATTGAGAATGTTGCTGAATCTAAATGAATTGGGTGGGTACAAAGAGAACATGTTTGGACCATGGTGTGGTTCCAGATAATCTGAGGAATCCCCCCCACCGACCCACATACAGTACATACATACACTATTTTTCAAATAGAAAAATTCCAATTTAGTATGTGGTGGGGGAAAAAATGAATTTGTACATAAAATGGCTGCTGTGGTCTGGCTGGAGGCAAGTACTATCCCAATCTTTGCCAAGATAAGAATGATTCAGTGTTTCACTCATTCCAAATAGCTTGTTGAGCATCTTCTTTCTGACCCCCAAATCAAAAATGATTGCAAGGGCCATGGGAATTGTCTGAATTTACTTTGGCACTCACAAGTGTTAGAAGAATATTGGAAACAAATCTTGGATATGTTCTCGTCATATGAATATAAATTAGCTTTAGGCAGATTAGTTGGAGATTGAACTGGGAAACTCTAATTGAGGCCAATAAATTGCTACATTAGGGCCAAATCTTCTTGTCATTTGCATTATTATAAATTCTGAGGACCTTCTATTGAAAGTCAGTGTTGGAGTTACCATGGATTTAGGCCAGGGAAATCTGGCCTTTGATTGGTATATGAAGTTTGAGGGATCATAATTTAGTATTAGAAACCCATTCGCCCTTACTAGCCTAGTCTGGAACTTGAAAATGGGCCTAGGTTCAATTCATACAGTACCTTATCGGTTTCCTCGTATGACTAAAATCAGCCTAAATTAAATGGGTGCTGCTTCACCCAAGTGACTAACCAACTGGGTCAGGATCCTGGTGACTCGCACTGCATCCTGATACCATTTGTTGAGGGCCTTGTGTTTGGCAGAAAGGAAAGTTGTATAGCCTGAATAGTCATTTTACAATGGATACAAAAGAGACACTGCTTCCTGCAGTTGGAGGAAAAGAGCATTAGAATTCACTTTTTTTCTTTCTTAAAAGAGTTCTATACTTAATTTGTTGGGGTGAATTTGAGAGCTGCTCTTCTAAACACCCGCATGCCAAATCCTGGATACACTCCACCGGCAACTGCCTTGTCCCAGAAGCAGACATCTATGTATCTGTTCTACTTCTAATAACACGTTTTGTCAGATTCTTCCATCCAACATCCACCTTGGCTTTTACAAATATGTGAGGTGACTGCAAAATAGAGTAGCAAAACTTTTATTGCAACAATTAGAAAGGGGAGATACAAACCCTAGCCTGAGTGAGAGATACAATCTGAACTTTCCCATGTGGCTGTCCCCTGTTGATGGCACTCCAGTCCTTAAAGCATTATTCTTTAATTAAGTGAACAGCTAGACTTAATAGTTTTCTGAAACTATAAGTGTCAGAGATTTATCCTTACACCCAACCCAAATTAATCTTACGTTTATCCAACTGAAATAGTCCAGCTGAATTGGACTAAGAATGTTAAGAAACAAGGAAAATGTCTAGTCAAAGCATTCCTTTTGCTTAAAGTGCCTACTGATTACTTTTTTTTTGTCAGCAAGCATGGCACAGAAAATTTGCTTAAAACCTTAATTGCTTGCCTTGGAAATTTAGTCCAAGGTTGCAATGCTACAAGCACTTCTTTGTGAGTGCTGGAAGGGGGGTAGTTGTAGCTCAGGCCTGGAGAGAAATTGTGATGATGGAGGGGGATAACTGTAGTAGAGGGTAGTAAAGAATTGCCAGTGGGCTATCCCCCCCAATGGAAAGCTCCCAATTGAGGTGTTTGGGGCAGAGACAGAGTGCTGGAAGTCTTGGCTGTTTGGCTCCTCAGCTGTGCCATCCTGGAACTGGAACAGAAAAATGAATGAAAAGCTACCCTCTCCACCATCAGCAGCTTCCATTCTTACTGACAAGAGCCAGTCCTGGTCTTTGCTGACTCCACCACTCCAACATGAGAAAACAGTTTTGGACTGAGAAACAGGCAATGTCAATACCAGTATCACTGCACACCCACCCACCCACACGCACACCCTCTTCTAATATTAGGGGAAGGGCCTGTAGCTCAGTGGTAGAGCACTTGCTTTGCATACAGGAAGTCCCATGTTCAATCCTTGGCATCTCCAGGTAGGGCCAGGGAAGACAGGTCTGACTCAGCTTCCTATGTTCCTGATATGTGTACATTCGATGACCCTCAACATCTGTAAACCACAACAAAACAAGGCTCCAAGTACACCAGAGGAGGAATTGGCTCTGGATGAAGAAGCATCAAGGATCTTAACCATTTTTCATTGTACAGAACTTGGACACGCTGTCGGTGCGGCATTCAGGACAAAAACAGTGTTCATCCAATAGGTGAACTCTTTCTCTGTACACTGCCCCTGTCCTTTAATGCTTAGCCATTTCAGAATGAAAATTCCATACACTTGGCGACCCCCTCAGCCTTTTGCATTCTGCCAGCTTTGAAAGCCAATATATTATTTCCATAAAGAAGGACTGTCAATAGAAAACTCAGATAGTTAGTGCTTACAGAAATAGAGCCCAAACAGGGACAGTGAGAATCAAGTGGAAGGCACCAGCACACTCAGGGAATTCTTCAGGTTTGCATACATACAAAGCAATTTTCAAAAACCCAACCACTAAAAGCACACAATCCTATATAGGGGGTGGGAAGAATCCCAAAACAACCCAATGAGGACTGAGCATGCTCATTGCTCCTCACTGGACTGTTGGAGAAGGAATAAAGATGAAGGGGAATAGAATGCCCTGCATCTCAAGCTCCAGAACCTGAACAGGGACACTTCTGTTAGCAGGCAAGGGCGCACTGAAATTATATCATGTATGAGATAATGGCACAAACAAACTTATTCCTCTTGACCCAAAGTGCACCAAAAGCACCCACTGGATGTTCTATGTACCTTCATACTTTGAAATATGATGCATTCCCTGACTTTGTTTAAATCGACACTATAAATTGATTTTCATTTAAGAAAGTTTTGAGTTCCCTAGGGACAATCTTTCGTCTTTTTTATATATCATGTTTGTCGTATTTTCTTTACAGTAAGGTATTATATTGGGCAATATATAGGTTTCCTTTGGAGAAACCAATAGATGCTTGAGTTAAAATTTAATTAAAAATATTACCATTGATAGCTCTGCACACTCAAAGTGAAATCCTTTGGATGTGTAGGACCAGAAGTTTATAAATAATAAGACCTGTTTTCAATGGGGCCTACTCCCGGAAAATATGGGCACAGGTTTGCAGCCTTATAATGTCTGCATAGAGCTTCTGTGTGCATCAGTGTGCATTGATTTTGTCTTGTTTTGAAATGTAGTTGTTTTATAATGATATGTAGAATGAGCACAATGAAAGAATAAAATCTATTTGAATAACGTCCAGTGTATAAAGTTTCAAACAGCCATAGACCAGATTACCTGAATTACTACCTAGATCACAGTGATCATCTGGATAAGCCCTCCTGCCTGTCTCACCATTAACTCATGATTGTTTAGTTTCTATGTGAACTGTGTGACACCAGGATTTTGGAACACTGTTCCCACTGTAACCAGGCAGGCATCTACAATTTTGATATTTTGTTTCCTGCTGAAAACATTTGTGTTTCACAAATGTTTCTGTTAGAGAATCTGATTCAGTGTTAGTGACTTCTTTTGTATGTTATGCTTACAAAAATCATAAATTTATGTTTTAATGACTTGATTGTATGCTGTTATATTTTTCTTACGGGGTGGCTGTTTTTAAATATTCTTATAAAGAAAAGGGGGGAGTAACAATATGACATATTGTTTATTCAGAAGGAAGCCCCAAATTCAGACAGACAGACTCTTTGTGTATCATTAACAAAAGGCTACAATATTTTTTAGTACTGTTCTGGATAGTCTGTCCTATGATTTACTTTAAATTTAGGCATTCTGACCCCCATCTGTATTTTGTTCTTGTTGCAGGTCAAACACCAAAAAGCTTCAGGTTGTAAATGACTAGTTCAGCAATCTTGATGGCTTGTTGTTAAGGCAGAAATGTGTTTATGCGAGCACTCTCTCTCTCTCTCTCTCTCTCTCTCTCTCTCTCTCTCTCTCTCTCTCTCTCACACACACACACACACACACACCTACCTTGGTGCCTAGGTTGAAATATTTCCTGCCCCAGGTAAAATACCTTTTTAGCCTTCCAGGCTTTCTAAGAGACAAATCATTTTTCTTAGGACTGAATGCTGTTTTAGAATGATTTTATGCTGCAAGTGTTGGCTTTATGTGAGTATTTATTTTGATATTATAGTTTTAATCCCATTTTATTGTTTGTTATAAAAAAAGTCACCCACCCAGAGGGCATGGATAAAAGGCAGCATGTAAAGTGCCAAATATAAACCAAGAAAGAAATAAGCAAATAAGGTACCAGTGCCACTAGTCTCCTTATAGTGTGAGGGCATCTCACAGTATTCAAGAATTAAGGGGAAATGGAGTAATTGCTTACAAAAGATTGCATTCCCATGATCCCTTTCATTTACGGAAGCTTTAAATGTTTGATGGACTACTGTATTTTAATATTTTGTTGGAAGCCGCCCAGAGTGGCTGGGGAATTGATAATGATAATAATAATAATAATAATAATAATAATAATAATAATAATAATAATAATATTTCTACGCAGGGCTAGTTCACTACCAGCTATCGGTGATGTGTCATTCTTAGTTATGGACAGGTGTTGAGCTTGGTGGGATCAAGAGGGGAAGTCTAGGCAGCTCAGAGCGCTCTCCCATTAACCTGGTCCATCAAGATACCCATGTATCTGGTCAGAAGACGGGAAAGAGATTCCAGCTGATGAGGTTCTAATGAACTATGACCTGTAAATAAGCCCTCAATGAGACCAAATTAAATTCTCAGAGTCTTTTCAAACTGACTACTTATATTCCCTCCCTTTCATTAGATCAGTTGGAATTGCATCCAGCAACTAAACTCCCTGGAAATACTGTTTTAATACTTAACAATCCACCTTTGTAGCTTAATACCTATTAATGCACAGATACGCCTCCCCACCCCCACCCCCAAAATTAAATAAATTTGATTTGGAAGTTGCTGGGTCCTTGTGTTTGTCATGCAAATTCTCAGTTCTGTTCTTTTTATGATAATGTAAAATAAAGTAGTGTCTTAAGTAACACTATAAATCATTTGCTTTCTATTACACACAGCTGGTTTTGTTACAGTAATGGTTTTGTGTGGGTGCACACTTGCCATGCATTTTAAAGGCATTCTTTTCACATGGCCTGCCTGCAATTGATGTTTGCTCAAATATAAGGAGATAAAGACAGAAGAGTAATTTATTCTAATATATTAACATGTTTTTCCCCAAATGCACCTACCATATAAAGCACTTACTTCTATTTACAAAAACGACTCTCTCCCTCCCTCCCCAACTCTCCCTGACACTGCCTAGAGTTTTCAGCATACTAAAGATCCAGAATGAAAATGAGAACCAGCTGGGGATGTTATATGGGTTTAACTTACTCAAAAGAACACAGGACGAACGGTAAGAATTAAACAAACCACAAATTATTTTGGACTGTCTGGTTTACATTAGAAGTAAACTTTTCACTGCTGGTTGTTGTTTCAAAACTATCACCTCTATTTTTGATACCCTTCCTTGTGATCTAACACAAACGATGTCCCACTTGTTTAATCCATTGTTAGTCCAGGATTAATTTTTTTATATATATTACACTCATATGCCCTGAAATATTTCTCACTCTGTTTTTTTGGCTTTGCGCCAATGAGCAATACTGTTTCAAGTGGAATGAAAATGTAATATTAAAAGAAATGTTTCCCTTTGTTGTTGGCACATACCAATTTCACACCTTGAAAAGAATCTAACCACATCAAAAATGGGCTCTGTCTGTTTCCAATACTCAGATGCGGCAGAATGTTAAAGGAAGAAGTGGAGAGTTGTTGGTGGGGGTGGCAGTGGGTATAAATAAGTTAGTGCAGTATAGTGGTTAGAGCAGGCATAGGCAAACTCCAGCCCTCCAGATGTTTGGGACTACAATTCCCATCATCCCTGACCATTGGTCCTGTTAGCTAGGGATGATGGGAATTGTAGTCCCAAACACCTGGAGGGCCGGAGTTTGCCTATGCCTGGGTTAGAGTGTTGGACTAGAACCTGGGAGACGAGGGTTCAAATCCCCATTCAGCCATGAAACTCACTGGATGACCTTGGGCCTGTCACTACCTCTCAGCCTAACCTACCTCACAGGGTTGTTGTGGGGATTAAATGAGGAAGAGATAGAACTATGTTAAAAAGGTGAAAAAGGTAAAGGACCCCTGGATGGTTAGGTCCAGTCAAAGGCAACTATGGGGTACAGCACTCATCTCGCTTTTCAGGCCAAGGGAGCCAGTGTTTCTCCACAGACAGCTTTCCCTGTCATGTGCCCAGCATGACTAAACCACTTCTGGCACAACGGAACACCGTGATGGAAACCAGAGCACATGGAAATGGTGTTTGCCTCCCCGCCGCAACAGTACCTATTTATCTACTTGCACTGGTCTGCTTTCAAACTGATAGGTTGGCAGAAAGTGGGACAGAGGAATGAAAGTTCACCCCATTGTGGGTATTCGAACTGCCAACCTTCCGATCAGCAAGCCCAAGAGGCTGAGTACACCCCCTTGAGCTCCTTGGATAAAAGTGGGTGGGGATACAAATGCAATAAAATGGAAAAATAATAAACAAATAAGCCTAAGGCAATAGCACCACTGTATGATCAACTTGTTGTTTTGCATAATGAGTCATTTTAATAAATGTAAACTACTTTAATGAAGAGCAGGGCCTGTCTGAACTACTACTTCAGCCTTCAAGGTTCAACTGGGGTAATAAACCTTTCCTCGTTGGTTTCCAGCTTGCAAATAGGCTATCATGTCTACCCATTGTGATGTACAGGATTTAGCCTGCACTGGCATATTTAGGGTGCTTTGTGATACTACTGCAAAAGCTGGATTCTAGGTGTTAGCAGCAAGGATGTCACAATTTATTTACAGTAGGCTAGGAATGCTGGAGAAATCCATTCATTCTGAATTCTGATGTGAACTGGTCTTGTTTTGAATTGCAAGTATTGAAATAATGTTCAGTTCCAATTTAACCAATGGCTTTTTTAGTTCCGAAATCTTCTGATACTGCTCTTGGCTCAAACACCACCAAAAAAATAAATACATCAACAACATGTACTTGAAATGTATATTTTGACAGCAAATAACATTTAAAATGTGCATTTTGAGAGAAAGGCCCTTTTAAAAAAATGCATGTTTAAATGTGAATTTTCCTGCAGACTTTTAGAGAAAAATTTGCAGGCTAATATGGATGGACACATGACTTGAACATATACAGAAGTGATATTAATGAGAAATATACTTATTCACTTGTCCCTGTTATAGGCAGTAAAGCAATATAGGAAAGATGTGTAAAAGGCCCCCTAATTTCATTAAATTACCAAGTTTTAACTTGTACTGTTCAGATACTAAACTGAAGCAGTATCAGTAGAATAAAGGACCCTCACAATCAGCTATCCCAATCCAACTCATGCTTAAGGCCCATTGAAATCAATGAGGTTTAAATCTGTCACAACTAACTTGGCCTATATATGTTACAAGTGAACTCTCTATTTACTGCATTTGCTATTGTTTAAGATAAAACCAATTTGGGAAATAAACTATTTTCACCATTTTTATGGACGTTTAGTGTCTGTTTACAGATACAGTCATACCTCAGAAGTCAAATGCCTTGCGAGTCGAATGTTTTGACTCCCGAACAACACAAACCCGGAAGTGACTGTTCCAGTTTGCGAATGTTCTTTGGAAGCCACACCTTGGTTTCTGAACGTTTTGGAAGTCGAACAGACTTCTGGAATGGAATCTGTTCAACTTCCTAGGTACCACTGTAGTTGCCCTGGTGATATTATCTTGTACCACAATGAAAGCAGGATGAGTTCCTAATGATTAAACTCCTCCCTTTGATCCAATTAAAAAGGCAGGGAGATTCCTATCTTTTCTATAGCATATCCTTCAATAGATGGCCTAGTGTCAACCCTTCAGAGAAAGTGCAATATTTATTCACCTTCCTGCCAATCTGGGCTTGCATTTCTGAAGATTTGTGTATCATTAGATGTCTGCTCCATATGACTTCAATTGTCTGGATACACTGACTGAGAATGAAAGAGACATACCAGAGATATTAAAATGAATGTAGCTCTCTGAGCTCTGATTCAAGATCACCAGAACCACTGTCCCAAACCTGGTTCTACTCAATGGTTACATTTCATGTACCTCCTGTCTCTACTGCAGCAGCAGATTTGTCTCTATGGGCTAATGTTTGTGTGGGCTCCCATGCCACAACAAACATGGATTTTGTGCGCTGCGGTACTATTTCTTTTAAAGATGGTGGCTGCTTTCATAACAGCACAGTAACTTAAGAAACCTGGGAGATGTAGATGGTGGCAGTGGCAAGTTTGTGTCACATGCTGCTGGGATTTGCAGCTTCTCCTTCAGTAAATCGCAAGACTGCAGGTGGTTGACCCACGGCCCCAGTCTGCAGGGGAAAGATGGTTGGGGTTGAAAGATCAATGTATAGCGTGGGAGTCTGAAGCCTAAATTGCAAGTCAGTATAATAGACTATATTACTCACATGGCATGGAAGTTGGAAGCTGGCGCCTGAATGCATGATTTTCATGCCTTTTTTGGTGCATGAATGAATAAGTGCTTTAACTTTTCTCGCAAACCTGATCCTAGAAAATTGGTGGCTGCATTTGAAACGAATGTGTGAAATGTTGGTATTGCTGTTTTGTAATTGGGGGAGAGAGAGAGAAAAATCTTCAAATAAAGAAGTTCAAACAAACAGATAAAAATAGGAACCGGGACGGATTGTTTTCCAACACAACTTTGGCCAAAAAAAGAGAGGATGCCTTACTTTCAGAAACAGTCAGGTGGCTTGTCTGACTGTGCACCAGTGGTCCACAGAGAACCAGCTGAAATCGGTGGAGGCAGCTGTACATGCGCAAGATTTATCTGCTGTCTGTTGCAAGCTGATGGAGTGTCATTATCAGTACCATTATTATTTGCAGAGCAGAAACAATGTTTGGAACTACACAAGCAGAAGAAGGCATGGTCTCTGACCTTTGGAGCAGATCAGCCCAGTAGATCAAATAGATTAACACAGTGAGTTATTAGCCTTAAAAGCCAGGCCTCCAAAAGAATGGATTCTTTTAAAATAAATGTCTCTCCCTATTAGGGAGAGGGCTCTAATGGCATGTGGTTCCTTTTAGCTGTTAACTGCCATCGTGGCATTCTCAGAGGCCTTTTAAAACACCCCACTTTTGTACTGATGTGTTAATGTGCAGACACAGCGATAATGGATCGGATCTATGTAACCTTAAAGTAATTTTTGTCCTTTACACCAGACCCACAGATGTGTCTGGCTTGTGTCTTCCATGCAGCGTGTTGCTCATATATGGACAAAGAGAGGGCAGCAGGCTGTTCCAAGCAACCTTTGTTTTTCCAGCCTTTGTTGGCCAAATTTAAATTTCTTGTGCATGTATTCAGACCTTGCCCCAGGCCATCCACCTGCCATATTTTTTACAGGTGGAGTATTTATCTCAAGAGCAACCAAATTACCAGATTCACAAAGGGTTGGATGCAACACAGAGAATTGTCTTATCCCAAGGCAGACTATTGATCCCAGAGTTCAGGGTCATTTACATTGATCATCTGTGGATGTCTTGGGTTTCAAGCAGGGGCCTTCTCCAGCCTTACCTGAAGATGCCAGAGGTTAAGCCAGACAGCACGATCTCCATTAATGAACTGCAGCCCTTTCCAAGTTCTTTTTCCTTAGGTCTTTTTTTTTTAAAGGTAAAGGACCGCTGATAGTCCAGTCCAGCCGTGAGCGACTCTGGAGTTGTGGTGCTCATCTCGCTTTACTGGCCGAGGGAGCCGGGGTACAGCTTCCGGGTCATGTGGCCAGCATGACTAAGCCGCTTCTGGCGAACCAGAGCAGTGCACGGAAACGCCTTTTACCTTCCCGCTGGAGTGGTACCTATTTATCTACTTGCACTTTGACGTGCTTTCAAACTGCTAGGTTGGCAGGATCTGGGACCGAGCAGTGGGAGCTCGCCCTGTCGTGGGGATTCGAACCGCCAACCTTCCGATTGGCAAGCCCTAGGCTCAGTGCTTTACACTACAGCGCCACCCGCATCCCCTAGGTCTTAGTTACTTCAATGATATTTAAAGTACTCATGATGACTACTTCTTCACATTAATTTGAACAGCCTACATGCAAGTATATCATAATTTGGGTTGGACACAAGCCACAGTGACCATTCTGTATCTTGTGACATAAATGATTCCAAAATATAGTTTGTAATCATTATGGAAAGCAGTTTTTAAAAAATACTTGATACTAGATTAGAGCTATAATATCTGTTAAAAATGATCAAAACTGCATGGACACCATTATCCAGACCTTCTCTATATGAATATATCAGTCACTAGAGCACAATGTGTTCTCCAAGTAGATTTTATATATCTACAATATCTATATTCGTGGCTACACAATACATGCAAAGCTGATACCATACTTTTCTGCTGGACATAGCTCCTTCATGTGTGTGTGCCTCCATTAGGTGGTTTGTAAATTTTCTATTTCTGGTGAATGGGGCTTTCTACAGGCAAGAACAAATCTTCATTGTCAAACCTGCTTGAGAGAATCGTAATTTTCTATAATCAAGTTAAGGTCATTTAGGGGTACATTAAAGAGGCTTTAGATGGGAGCTGTAGGTATTAAGAATACGTTTAGCACTTAGCCTTCTCAATTCCAAGGGATTTATGTACACTTGCATTGTGCCCACTGGATCGAGGCTTGCAGCAGAGGGAAAAAGTGAAGCTTTTCTTAGGCTGTGCCATTTCAGGCCACAGAAAAGAGCGTACATGCCTGAATTCTTCTCCTGTAGCCCACTGGGGCAGGGAGAAGGGTTCAACATTGCTATCTTCCTGCTGTGCTGCTTTTCCCAAGGGGGTATTCAAACATGTCCACCTATGACGCAAAATGGTACAGTCCAGAACCACTTCATAAAGAAGGCTTCCACTTTCTTTGTCGAGGTGGTACACCTCTGAAAGCCAGTACTGCTGTGCTCAGGTCCACTGTGAGAACAAGATGCTAGGTGGGCCATTGGCTTGAACTAGCAGGTTCTTCCTATATCCTTATCCCAGTATCTGAAGGACAACCTCCCACTTTAACCGACTCCTTCCAAAACTGAAATCCTCTAGCAGGCACAAATAGCTTGAACCTTGTTGATAGAAAGAAAATGACTACATCAAGGTTGCTGTCCTATCTTTAGTAGCCCGATACCTTCTGCACATTTTTAAGCCTGACTACTAGTGAAATTTAAAGTATTCTCCAGCTCAACTACCTAATAAGGATTTAATTTGACAATTTGTAGATGGTATTCTTGTATTACCCTCTTAGACCTTAATAATAGTTTATTTTCCCCCTTTAGTGGAACATTAAAACATTAAAGGCCATAAATTCCACAGTCACCTGTATCCATTTATTTCTAATTTATTATGGAACATATCATAAAACTTTGCTTGACATATAGGCCTCTTCATAACTATAAATCTTTTTTCAAATGTTTAGATAACTTATGCTTAAGTTCAAGAAAAGACCTCTAGGAGCAAACATTTAATACATCTATTTATTATGCAATAATAGGTTAGCCATGCTGAGTGCACTATGAAATATTAATCTGCATTCTGATTATTTATCACATGAAGCTCCCATTAAGACAAATTAGAGTCTTCCAAAGAGATAAAGAAGAGAGAGAGAGAGAGAGAGAGAGAGAGAGAGAGAGAGAGAGAGAGAGAGAGAGAGAGAGAGAGCCAAGTTATGTGTCATATTCTGCTTGGTTAAATGCAGTGAGAGCATTTAAACAATTGACCTGCTATTTGAGTCACTAGGAACATGACATTTCACAGTGCAATACACATTTATGCAGTTCAGTAGGACATGCCTCCCAAAAGTGTGTATAGTATTGCAGTCTTAGTTCTCTTCACTACCTACCAGGATAAGTAAGGTTGTAATTCTTTGCACACATACCTTGGAGTAAGCCCCATTGAACTCAGTGGGATTTACTTCCGAGGAGACATGCACAATAAGCCAATAAATTATTTGAAACCCTGATTGTCCTGTGGGGAATACACTACCAGAGCAAGCTAAACTGGGGAAGCAGGAACAGAGTCCTATACAGTATATCTAGCCTTATCCTTTTGCTAACCAGGGCAAAAATTGAGGTGGTTACATTACTGCCAAGAGCCAACTGGTCCTGCCATTAGGAAGAATGAGATAATTGCTTCAGGTGATAGATTTTAATTCTCATTTTATTTATAATTCTTATATCACACTTTATAAACTTGAGAGGCTTACAAAAAAAAAATCTCGTAATAAAAATGATGTCCAAGAAATGTCTCTATAGTGGCAGGATTACTCAGCTGGCATTTCCTCCTGCCTTCAATCTCCATCTTACTTGATACTGTCCTCTGAAGCAAGAGTGGTGGACTGAGAATTGTAGAGCTGGAAGGGACCGTGAGGATGAGCTGGTTCTCATTCAACCCATGATGGAGGCATGTAAGTTTCCAGTTGCCATTGAGGTCCTCTGGGGGGCAAAGCTATGTCTGTTGCTCAATCCATAATGGAAGCAAGACTTTCTTTACTGGAAGCCAGTGTTGGAATTTGGAGTGGTCTCTGTGATGGAAGGGCTTTGCTACCCCAAACTGAACCTGACAGAATGCTTTGAACTTGCCATTCCTTGGACTTTGATCATTACTAAAGAGTAGCAAATGTTGAGCTATTTACTGTATTATTATAAGGCTGTTGTATTTTACAGTAGGGAGGTGCTATTTCGATTATCTGTCTCAGACTGTAAATGTGACTGTCCACCGCCTCCTCCCTTTCTAATTTCAAGCTCAATATGTCCGCTTTGTAAAATATAGTTCAGATGCCTTAAAACAAAACACAGTGATTAAACTCATTTTATCCAGCGCAAGCAAAAAAGTAATTTTCTGTTGTAGAGACTGAATTTATGTTCCACCAGCAACTAAACACTGTATTGTGTGCCCTGCAGATATTGCTGGAATACTGCGGCTCCCATCATTCCTAAGCACTGGGCATGCTGGCTGGGGCTAGTCTCATAACATCTGGAGGGCTACAGCTTCCCCATCCTGACTGAACAGGAAGCGCCACAGGAAAAATCACAAACAAATCCTTATGCAGGAGCAAGTCTCTTTGTAGAGGCTGAGATACATTGTGGGAACATCCAAGAGAAACAGTCTTCCCCCCGTCCCTGCCCACTGTAAAGTACATGTCAATAATACAAATGTATAGTACACATCGCAACGTAGCGTAATCAAAACTCCACTTCCCCCAAGTAGCTTTAAATGAAAGATCTTTATTTGCTGTGTCATTCAAAAATGTTGTTCAGAATCTGAACATATGGAAACTAAAATAATATGCAGAAAGGTTAAAACAGACTAATATATATGAGATGATTTTGAGTCTGGTATTTTTAAGAAAGCCATACTGAAATGTGATGCATTGGCACTTCCAAAATATGGTTTATACTTTGCCAATGGTTTGCTTTATTTTACAATTTCCATTTTTGTAATTTCAGATTTGAAGCAAATATAGGAACTTTAATTTTTTTTAATCCTTTTTGGGGCTGAATATATTTATAGTTACAAGAACTTATAGGTATGCAGTAAAGAAAATACGGTGCATAAAGTGTAACATTGTAAGTATTTGTAGTGCACTATTCTGGGTGACTGGCAAATGAGCACCTCAGTCTGGTGAATTATTGTGGGCACAGGACCAGTGATGTATCCATACAGCTCTTCTGCCCACAAAAACTTCCCCTTTTCTTTCTGAGCAAACCAAGCACCTCTCAAGTTCTACATCTGTGGAATGTCCTCTCCAGAGAGACTTGCTTGGTGCTGACTTGGATATCATTTCAGCACCAGGCTAAACCCCTTTTATTTGCCTGGGTAATGTAAGGGAGCCGTTATCCTGATTTTATATATTCTGCTGAATTGAGGGGGTTTGCCTTAATTGTCGCTTCTGCTATCTTATTTTCCCAGTGTTTTGTATATCAACTATGCTTACGATATGCCACCATGAAAATGTTTTCTGGACGGCAGCACAGGAACGTTCCAAATAAATAATTTCCACTACATTCTCCCTGGGCCATTCTCATTCTCACCTTGGTTTCTGAGGTCCCAAGGGAAAATCTTTTCCTGGTTGCAGGGTTAGCTACTTCACAAAGTCCCTCTAGTGGCTGTCCCTGTAGGCAGCAAAGATATCGCTAACATTTTTGCCCAAAGACCTTTTGAGGAAATTTTCTGCCACCTGCTTTGTGGGGTTTTTTTAAAACCAGTTCTCTATGTTTGTTTCCCTGCCCCATAGAACTTTGGAAAATGGGCATAGATTTGTAAACACCACAGTGATTTAATTTACTTTATGGGCAACCAGAATACACTTGAGAAGTTTTCTCCGAAGCAATCTAGATTTACAAAGGTCCTTGGACAGCCGTCCTGTTTTGATCCTGAATTTGTCACTGTGTTCTCATAGGACAGCCTTCCCCAACCACATGGCCTCCAGATGTTATAGACTCTAAATGCCATCAGCCCCAGCCAGCATGGCCAAAGGTCAGGGATGATGGGATTTGTAGCCCAACAACCTCTGGAGGGCACTGAGTCTGGGAAGAGCAGCATAGAAAATAGCTATCAGTGAGAAAGAAGTATGCTTCTCAAAGACCATTGCAAGCATTAGATTGACCCTGAAATGTTGAGGAAGTGCTGCTGAGACCCATCAGGGTTAACTCTCTCTCATAGTTTAGTCACATCACAGGCATAAACACTACACCTTTCTTAGGTGTAGTGCTGCCTATTGACATCAGTAGGCTCAGGTTCTGGCATGAAAGCTCTTCTTTCCTCAGTCTTTAGCTATTTTTCTCTTATTTGCCCCACTAACCAGAGAAGGAAGGTTGCTTTGGCTGACAGCAGAACCCTGACAGCAGCTGCCACACCATTTTAAAATTGTATTCTTCAGATACCTGGGTATTTGGGGCATAGTAAGTGCATGGTGTCCCTCCTGATCTCAGCTTAATAGTACTCTCTCCTTTTGTATAGACACACTTGTGCTTTTCTAATATTTATTAGCATTTACAGATGTTTTAGGCTACGGTCCTACATACAACCCCATTGAAGCCAGCAGGACAAGCTTCCAAATAATCATGCATAGGATTGTTTTGTTAAGTGTCACAGATCCTGCTTTTGGGTACTTCCATACCACTGTTTATTTTGGACGCCATGCTGTTCATCCATGGACGTTTTGTCCATGGACCACCCAACATCATCCTCATCAGAATGCCATCTCATCTTTCCGACCCCAGCCTTCATTTAATCCAGATTTACCGTTTCTATGTTGTTGTTTTACTTACTGGATTTTCTTCAGAGACTGTAAATCCAGATTAAATAGGAAAATAATAATGGGGCAACATTTCAACGTAAATAATGCTGTGTAGGCGCTCCACAAAACGTCCATGCATTGGCAGCACCAAGTCCTCAATAAACTGTTATGTGGAAGTGCTATTAGTGAATATGAGTGTTCCATACATGCAGTACATTTAAAGCACATGACTTCCCCCAAAGAATCATGGGAACTGTAGTTTGTTAAGGGTGCTGGAAATTGCAACTCTATGAGGGGTGAACTACAGTTTCCAGGATTCTTTGAGGGGTAGACATGGGCACTGAAAGAATAGTGTGTACACAGCTAAAGGTGGGAGACTCTTAGGATTCCTTTCAGCCCCACAATTCAATTTATTTTGGCAGCAATACCATGCACAATCTGTCTGGGGTCAACCGTGTCTGTGACCACAGCTTTTCTTTAGACATCATTGCATATTATTCACTTGTTACAAGCTTCCTTGTTTATCCTCCCTTCCTTTTTTTACCTACTTTCAAGTTGTACAATATATTGGTTTCTTTTTTTAATATACCTATATCTAGAGCAATAGGAAATGATAACTGATTTTATTATACTGGCTTTTTCTTCAAGCGTGGTAATGTTCCTAAAGTGGAAGTACTAATGGATGGTTTAATTATACTACCAACATGTGATGGAACTAACAGATGTCTGTGTTATTTATGATGCTAGGGTTAGCTAAACTGCGTATAAAACGTCTGCGTGTTTATGAGCATAAACCTTCTCAAGTAAAGAAAGACACCAAAGAAGGCTAATATTAGACAATTGGCTTAAGCAATACCGTACCGTCTCTCTACAAATATTTCTTAAGGAAACGACAGGAGAACCTGTCACAATATTTATAAAAGAAACTGGGAAGAGAAATAACATACCAGGCTCCTTTTTTTGCCTGTGGTAGATTTGCACTGAAGATGGATTTGCCCGCCTGTGTTTCTTCTAAATAAATTAGGGGTCATTTGGAAAGCTGTAAATAAACCTTTCAAATTCTTTACAGAAAAACTAACAAATCTTCAAGAGGAAAAGGAGAAAAAAAATGATTTATTCTATTTTCCCAGCATTGCTAGTTTCCAGGTGTTCACCTTTTGATCTGGCTACAGGCAATGATTTTCTGAAGTGGTTTCTGATGGTGTTTGACATCATTTATGGCACTCTTGAACAATCCTGTAATGTGCTAAACTACACAAAATTAAGTGAGTTAGTGGCTAACAAAGAACACTGAAAGGGCCATGGCATCACAGGCTTGTTCCTACCTGAAGCAGCTTGTGGCAGCTTATGGGGGTGGGCAGGGGAGTCCTTTGTTATGGCACATGGACAAGGATAATTGACAATAAAAGGATTGTTATTGTAGAACTGACCAGTAGCCTCTGATCAGAACCAGTTTTCTGCTGATCAGTTGCTCTACTGCTCATATCACATGCTAGCCACTATCTGCTAGGGTTTCATCGTAATATGAACTAATACAGTGGTACCTTGGTACTCAAACACCTTGGTTCCCAGACGCTCCAAGTGTCCAAGAACGTTGACGTCCAAGTTGCTGATCAGTGTGTATTTAGAGAGAGAGGGGAGGTGGAAAGGATCTGGTCCAATTGCTTCCCCCAAACACCTGTTCTTCTCAGATGTATCAGTAGGTGAAATCAGAGAGGTGGAGTTTGTTTCAGAAAATCTGCTTTTGGCATATTGATGGTTCTCTCTGCTTTCTTAATTAAGCGATGTTTTAAAGGAACAACCAAACATCTGCCCCACGTATGCCGCTTTCCTTTGTCTTACACAAAAAGTCACATAATACCTTCCATTTGGCCAGTTTTCCTTGGCTGTTTGCCTGCTCCTTGGCTTCAGCACGAGTTGCTGTTTTAGAGTTCAGCCTTGTCTTCTCACTGCTGTTTCCCTACCATGGGGACCGACCACACACAGCAGGCCTGGAGACAATAGTTTCCTGTTTTGTTTTGTTTGTAACACCCAACTGCCTTCCATTAAGCCATGGCTGTGCAACGTATCTTGTTGGCAGCCAAAGCCAACTTATTTTCTTGCTTTTCAGAAATGTATCTGGCATGGATTGCAAAGGGCCAGCAAACATGATCAACTGGAGGGAAGTGCGGAGCGCAAAGAGCAAAACTTGGTACAGTTGGAAGGAGAGATCCATGAATTTGCCAGGTTTGCGCAGAAAAGTAGAGTCCTGTTCAGGACAAGCTGTGTGTGGTGGGCCAAAGCTCAGATTTCATCAATGCCTTTGTGCATTCAGCTTTCTCTGCTCAACAGCATGGAGCATATATATATTATTTAGTACATTTATACCCCCCTTTCTTCTATCATGGAACTAAAGGAAGAACACATGGGATTCTCAAGGTCTGGCTAGTGTCTGTATGGCAGGCCACCTAACTTCAGGAAGATGGCTGCATCATGTGTCTTCACCTGGGTTGCATTTAGGGATGCAATTGGTACTTTTCCTCATGCTTCCCCCCCCCCATGCTGCACCTGAATGAAGCTCATGGACCACCGGTGGTCCCATGACCACAGTTTGGGAACCCCTGCTGTAATATATGGGATCTAGTAGTTGTAAAGTAAGTGTGGTTGCAGTTACTGTTCCTAGTTGGCACAAGTGATAACAGAGTGATATAAGATGTACTATATAAACCAAAGTGAAGTGTTCTTTGTTACTCAGCAATCCAAGGTCCATGCCTGTTTCTTTCTGCATAGCTTCCTCAACCGAACAGGTGTCAGGAATGAGCCAGCCCCCAGGGAAGGGTTGCAGCCAGATCCCAGGGAAGGTTTGCAACCGCATGAAGGAAGTAGCCAGGAACAGAGAGGGTTAACTGCCAGGCAGGATGAGCATTGGCTAGTGCCAACTCCCCCGCCCCTTGGAATGCCAGCTGATAAGAGAATGACTGAGAGTGAGCCAGAACCCCGCCAACGCTCTAGAGTAGTGCAAAATGCTGTGAACAGAGAAGGAAGCAGTTTAGCAGGCGGGAAAGAGACACCTGAAATTTGGATTCAGCCCCTTCAAATCTAATGAAAAAAGAAATCTGTGTTGGTGTCAATGGGTAATGAAAACCTCCCTAATACCCGCTTGATTAGTGCAAATTGTATTTTATCCAGATGTAAGTCCTACCGATTTCTGTAGGATTTAACACCTTAGAAAGTATGTGTAATATGGCAGGCTAACACTGATTTCTTGCAGGCTTCCAAATTGCCATGGAAAACAATAGCACTTAAACAAATGTTTAACTATTTTGCACAAAGACAGGAAATAAGACACCACTTCATACTATTTGAGCTGAACTGCACTTCTAGGCAGCACTTTTCTCAGCCCAGAGGTTAGTAGAGCCCCAAAATGCACTCACATATGTTTCTGTTTTTACCACAATAATCTAGTGCAATGATAGCAATCAGCACCATAGTCTCTGGCTCCCATATTGATTCCTCAGTGATCACAGAGATCGAAACAACAGCCATGTGGATTTTAGGCAACGAAACAGTCTTCCTGAAAATATCCAGTCATGCATTTTATAGCTCAGTGAATCAAGGACAATTATGTCCTAGCAATGTAAGAGTCAGCCTAAAAAGGGGGTTGTTCTCATACATGCAACACAATTTATTTGGATTTTAATAGAAATATATTGGGATTGTAAATGCATTTCAAGAAAGTAGAGATGAGGAAGAGGTACTGTCGTGATAGCATTAACTGTTGGTTATTGTTCCTTTCAAGAAATTTGGGACAGATGTGTGCACTTTTCTATTTCAGCAAATGCAACAGAGAAAATGTATTTTATTTCAGATGAAATAAATTTCCCCTGTTCATCTCAGTATGTGGGACTGTCAAAGTTTATAAATTTGGCAGCATTTTAATATGACCATTCTGGTTTTCTTTAGATGCAGTTATTAAACCGATCTTTTTTTTTTATGAAAACCAGAGCTCAGTGGGGAGTATGTTTTCATCTTCTGCTGTTCAGTTCCTGGTGAAACATTTAACGTCTCACTGTATTTTAAATCCAAATGCCTGAAAAGTTTTGATTTGGAGAATTAAGAGCTAAAGAAGATCAGCATAATAAGATATACCCATACAATTGTTGTGGATTCCCCCTCCTATACTTCTTTAAGTCTTGTTGCTTTCTATCAATGTCAAAAAATGTGGGTGTTGGGTTCCTCGAAACAGCTCCCTTGAAATATGCTTTGAAAGACCCCTTCCCTGCTTACTTTGGTACCTGCCCGTGACAGTATGGGAAACAGTGTCTGCACAACAGGGGGGAATCCATGCAAAGATAACACTGCAACACTATCAGGCCTATTCCAGGAGATCAACCTCAGCTCCCACCTCAGTTACCGCCCTGCTGTATCCCACGAAGAGGCTGAATGCAGACTGATGTGTAAGCTTGACTGCGGAGGCAACTCCTACAGTGCTGATCAAGAAGAACGCGGGCAGGACCAGCGTCAGTCAAAGCGACAGATGCCAGAACTGATTTGGAATGATCTGTGTCAGGCAGTCTCTCTGACCTGACCGCCTGACACAGTCTAGGGCGTTTCATTTTAGCGGGTGAAACTTAATTTTTGCACGTTTCTCCAATGAGGGGCCTTAAAAATATCATGTTAGGTGTGAGGAATTCAAATCTGCATTGATGCTTTGTGATCGGATGTTTAATTTGGTTTGATACAGAAACACGTAAACTGCTTTTGAATGCTTTAGTTGAGATTCCTGCATTGCAGGGGCCTGGACTGGGTGACAACTCTACGATTCTATAGTTCTATGATTCTTACCCTTGCATACACCACCAGTAAACAGATGTCTGATTCTGTGCTCTTAACCCTCCTTAGATTATTAGGATGTACCTAAAAGGAAAAATGGATTGAAAGTGAACAAACAAAAGAGCATTCATGTTAGTTATTTGTCATTATGCAATAAGTTTTTCATTCCAGTTTTTTCCATTTCATCTTGTCCCACCCCCACCCCGTTGATGTGAGGTGCAGCCACAGGAGAGAATTTAAGTGTAAAACAAGCAATGGGTTGAAAAATCTGCCTAGGTCATGAACAATAATGAATAGCACCTTCTTTTTTAACAAGAAGCCAGAGAAATTTTATCATGTCAGTTGACATTAACGAGGCCCAAGGGCAATGCATTACTTACTATGGTTATGTCCACAGAAAGGTATTTCAGCTCCATTGGGCAACGCAAGGCAACCCTGACTGAAGCTCTCTGTTTAGAAATAAGACTTAATAAAAATTGATGACTCAATAAACTAATGATTGTGTTCCTTTCATTTTTAATTGCTGTTGTTCCTGCTGCAAGTGAGGCCAAGAGATGAGCATTCTTAACAGGACGATTTTGAGAGCAGCTAGAGTTCAATTTAGGTAGAGCCGAAGTTAATCGTTTTGGGTTGTGAAGGATTAGTTCTCTGTGAATGAAATAAGCATTACAGTACAATCTTATACCTCAGGCTTGGGGAACCTCAGGCCTAACAGTTACAGCCCCTGAAGTCTCTCTAGATGGCCCCCAGTCAGAAGTCTCCCCAGGTCACACTACTCACCTGTCTTGCTCCACATCAACCTCCTGGACTTTTGCCTGCTGGAATGTGACAATACCTCTGGCTTGGCTGGGTGGAAAAATGGGTTGTGCTGAAACCTCTGGCTTGTGTGTGGCTGCTGCAATATAGCCTAACATTTATCTTTGCTGCTTTGTCTACTTTTTGCCTCTGGTTCTGCCCACACAAGCAAGTCCCTGGAAGGTTGCCCATGAAGGAATATAATCATCAGACAGGAAAATAGTTTATTCACCCTTGCTGAGTAATCTTTGGATTACTGCAATGTACTCTGTATGGAGCTTCCCTTGCACTCTATCTGGAAGCTGCAGATAGTGCTGAATGTGGCAGCATGGTTGCCAGCACAAGCGAGACCCTGCCAGCATATCGCACCTTTGCTCAGAGATCTGCCCTGGTTGCCTGTTGAAAGGAAATCCAAATGCCCCACCCTCACCCCTCCAGCCTTGATGATTTAAATGTAATGAGATACTCAATATGTGACAACCTGCTTTCCATTAATGGTGCCACAATACCAGCTGCCTGGGTTGGGCCAGTTAACCTTGCCCAACAGCAGGGTCAGGCAGCTCTGGAATTACATATGCTTATCAAAGGAATATATTGAGTTAAAGAACAAGCTGTCCACATGTCTCGGGTGGGCAGGCATGGGGGGAATCTGCTGGTGACTCGAGGAGAACAAAGCACATGGCTTCCTGGAGAGACTGTAGGTGAGAATGAGCTGGTTGTTTCCCTCCTTCCACTGAGCACCTGTCTTCATTATACAATTTACTGTTCCACCTGATGCCTGACCCTGGTAATAGCAGCAGGAGGTAATTCAGTGTTGAGCGGTGTAATCCGTCTCTTGAAGATTAAGACTTTTACAGCACTGATTCTCCTAGTCATTGCCAAGCCTGGCATACCAATGCACAGCTCACATGCGGACTTTGCAGCACAATAGTACATGATGTTGCCAGACAACACAGCTCATGTAAGACTTGCTTATTAACTCCTTTCTTCAGCAAGAATGACACAACAGTAAGAGTGGATCTTGGATTTTCTTTTTCAGCGTGGTGGCTTATTTCAAACATAAATGAAGCTCAGGGGTCTTTTTTTTCTTAAAATGATTTCATAATATTGTCCATCAAAGAAACAAATTTGCTGCACTCGGAGACAGTTACAGCTGGCTGATGAAATGCTCAAAAGCTGAGAAATGTCAGTTACTGTTTGTAACTACCATTAACCTTAACGTTGCCTTCTTTATGCATACACAGAGAGCTGTATCCAACTCAGGATTACTCAGAGTAGACTCATTGAAATTAATGGACCTTCATGTTTATTAATTTCAGTGGGTCTATTCTGAGCAGGACTAGCACTGGATAAAATCTACAGTATGGGGGGAACCTTAAGTGGATACTAATGAGATGGAAAAGTGAGCTTTATTGCAAGAAGGTTCCTTGCTTACTTTTCAAGGTTCGAAGGAAATGAGACATTCACCGGTGCATACATGAAAACGCATGCATGTTGTCACTGAAGGCACAGAGGGGTGAAAAATAGATTGCACCCACTAGCATCACTCCTGGTGTCAATGCATTCAGCATTTGTCCTGTTTTAGAAGCATTTGCAGTAGACGATGGATACCCTACTCCTGCTTGCTGATCCATATCTGCTGGATGGTGGGCAGGGGGCAAGGACAGAGCCACCAATCCAAAAAAGTGTGAGACAATCCTCTTTATTTCACTGTACTCGATGTCAGAGCTGTGATCTCCTTCTGCATCCTTCCAGAGATGCTTGAGTAACATGGTGGTGCCACCAGCCAGGACGGTGTTGGCATAGAGGTCTTTATTGATATTCACATCACACTTCATGATGGAGCTGTAGGTGGTTTCATGGAAGCTACAGGACTCTGTACCAAAGGAAGATGGCTAGAAGAAGGCTCCTGAGTATCTGTAGCTCTCATTAGCAGTGGGAGGAAGAATCAGGAGATGCCTCCACCGGATTAAAAAACTCTTCCACGGCTGCAAGGTATCAATTGGAAGTCATCCATTGTCCTTTATTGTTCCATTTCACTGTTGGGTATGCTCTCCTGTGGACATCTGCCTTTGGTTATCATCATCACCATCGTCCTGCTCAAGAACTTTCTAGACTCACCTGTTTGAGCAGGCCCTACGTGTATGGTTTGCTTTCTCCACACACCCTCTTTTTGTCCAGAACTTTTGCTTGTGATTGCAAGCTCATGAGAAGGGTAGCGAATGTCCATGTTAAAGCTTAGGCAAAATCCATTGACATGGCTAATCAAATAAATGACTCACTTGGGTCACTCCACGGTCAACTGCTCATCTCCACTGTTGTTCTAAGCACCCTTACTGAGACACCACGGGAAGGATGAGATGATTTCTTTAAGGAATAGCGCTATTTATAAAATAAATATACCATCTAATCTCTCTCTCTCTCTCTTTTGCACAAATGACAGGTTAAGAGAGCTCCAGCAGCTGTATATTTGTTGAATACCAGCCTCCTGCGACTATAAATTGCACCTTACAGGGCAGAAATACAATACGGTCCACCAGAGATTTCCCCGCAAGGTGTAGCCGCTTGGCTACGGGCAAGTAATGACTTGCGTTTTCAGCTGCTTCTTAGTAAGAGCCTTAGTAATTGGAATCAGTTATTCAAAACATCTCTAAATGTGATTTAAATGGCACGGATTTAATAACATAGAAAGAAGTCATTACGCAGGTTCAAGCAGGGGGAGAAGGGAATTCCGTTTTTGAGAGCAGAGGGAGAAAAATAAAGCAATTACTTGATGTAAAGGCCAGCAACAGAACTCCCGCTGTCACAGAGAAATCAAATCTGTCAGCAATTAGTGGGATCTTAGGAGGCAAAGAACCCTTCAGTGTGGAACAGTGAATAAGGGGTTAGCAATTATATGAACTGATAAAAGTGTTCTGGTTTTCAAGCAGCAGGTTAACAAGCCCCACTTTTTTCATAACTTGATGCAGATGTGATGATTCACACTTGGTGACTTTTTCAATGGGTTTCTATGAAAAGTTGTGGTCTTGTTTTGTTTTGCTTCCCCCCTCCCCCCCCCAAAAGCACCCAAATGATGCCATGGCCAGACTCTTCCCAACTGAATTTTAACTTCATTGTATACTGAGGAATTGCAAGCAACACCACCACAGTGTGGAATACAGTTCAACCTCATTTTTCCCCCTGTTGTCAACTGCTAGTGGACAATGTGGATCTGGAAGATAATGATTCACATTTCGTGGTTTCTCTCTGTCTCCCTCCCCCCTCAGTTTCAGCCCCATCAAATCAGAATTATAATGATCTCTGTTCACCAGATTGTTAGTAGGATGAATGATGTAAGGGCTGTAATTCACTTTACACAATAACAGCACAACCTCCTGTAATGGTTCTGGTTCCGTGAAATTGCAGAATGAGGAATGGCATAACCTTAATCTGAAAAACTTTATGCGGTAGTTTATACAGTAGTTGCAGGCTTCCTCTGCTCCCAAGAGTTCATTGTGTTCTGTACTCTCTGTGCACAGAGACACATTGTACATACACCCGTGGCTCACTGGTGGTTAGGAATGAGGAACAGCTGGTGCCCCGGAATATCACTGGATTGCAGGTGAGGTTTGTTCCTTTCAAGCATATCCCAGATGGGATCGTATTGATCTCAAAGGGAACCCTTGACAACCAAGCCAGACTCTTTCTGTGTAGCTCTACTGGCCTATATTATATATTATTAGTATATCTGGCCTGTATGTTATATAAAACAGCAACAGGGACTGTAGAGAAATAGCAGATTGAGAAAACTACAGGCTAGTCAATAGGCTGGTATATAAGAGAATTCTCTGTATACAGCGGGGTACATTTACATTCACACTCCCCCACCCCATTTCATATAAAAAGAGACATGGAAGAAGAGTGTGGCATACATTCAAAGCACAAAAGTGCTGCCAAATCATCCTGGGAACTGTAGTTTGTTAACGGTTCTGGAACCAGTTCTGTGAGGTTTAAACTACAGTTCCCATGTGTCTTTGGGGAAAAGAATATGCTTTCAGTGTATGGTGTGTACACAGCCATGCAGTTCTTCATAAGAACATAATTCTGTAATTCCATGTTTCTGGGGGAGCGAAGAAGGATAAAGAAGCACAGGTATCGCCAGCATGTCTTCCACTTTCTATTTAACGTTGGGAGGTAGACAGTGTAGAAGAAAGGGATCCTTGGAACTGTAGGAACTATGAAAGTAGCCAAGATATCTACATGTGCTGGCAACTTGGGATTTTTTATCAGACCTGTTCACCACATGGAAAGCCCACACAAAAGCCTATCCATGAGGCATGTAGCCACCATCTCCAAAGAAATATAGTTTCATGAATCAGCCTGGAGAGTTATGAATACATCATTGCACCACACGGTCGGCCACAGAAGTGGCTAATATCATCTAAGCTTATTCAGTCACACACTAGCTCACCTATGTTCTATCTTTTAAAATTACTGTAGCAGCAAGGTATTTGCCTGGTTTAGCCTCCCTGTTGATTCAAAAGGGTGTTTGGCAAATGTAAGCACCCAGGCTCAACCTGTTATTGTCTAGGAAAAATTCATTTCAGCACATCACAAGCTGCCAACACAACCATATCATTGCAATTTTTCAAGCATTTGCTGTGTGTGTGTTTTGTATATTGGGCAAGTCTCATCTCCCCTAGGCTATTGGAACAAAGCTCAGCTAAGCCTCAAACATACAGAAGGAGAGAGAGAGAGAGAGAGAGAGAGAGAGAGAGAGAGAGAGAGAGAGAGAGAGATTGCATCCAAAATGTTAATGGATGCATCTGGGCATTACTCTTGAAGATGCTGGAAGACTTCAAATAGGCCACATGAGCTCAGAGCGATGGGCTTATTTTGGGAGACATATTTACATTCAGTTTGGCGGAGAAAATTTCTAATGAGGTCAAATATCCCATAGAAACACACACATTTTAAAAAATAAAATAAAAATCATCTAGTGTTCCATTTTTGTTTTTGCTTTCTTTCTTACTTTCTTACTAAAAAACTGTTTCACACCATTGCTCAGCCCATTTCATTGCATTCTCTTGAACATACATCACAATTCTGTAGAAACATATTGTTTGTATAGAACTAGGCATTCCTCACTTTGACTTGCTTCATTACATGCTTAGCAGAAATCGAGCCCTGATCTCCATCTGATAGCAAAGAGACCTTTTGAGTCTTTGCCAGTGAGGAAAGAAGCCAAGGAGCTAGGATCAAAGCTCAGCCTTGGCAAACAGATACGACAGCATGGCACATGAGGTGCAAAGCCAGCCTTGCTGATCTAGAGGACCTCATAAGCTAAAGCTCCTCCTTAAAACATGTTCACCATTCCTACTAGGTAGATGAAGCACACCATCTCATGCTTGTGCAAAGGACATGGTGCAAATTTGTTCATGAACACAGGGGAAGTTTTCCACGGGCATCCAGAATTTCCAGTGTAACCCCTACCAGACTTTTAGAAGACATCTGAAGGCAGCCCTGTTTAGGGAAGCTTTTAATGTTTGATGCATTACTGTATTTTAATATTTTGTTGGAAGCCACCCAGAGTGGTGAGTGGCACTGAAGATTTGATTTACATGTTTTATGGGTTTTCATCTTATGCCAGTCTACTGTAATTGAGAGAATGAGTCTGTGTACCCTCTACTTCTGCAGTTGCCTTATTGACTATCTAGCATGTTTTATTTATGTATGGAGGTGCTTTTACCTTAGGCTGGTCTATGCCCGTAATAAAGATTTGGATTGGTGGTTAGTGGTACAGTGGTTAGTGGTGCAGGGCACACCTGGGTTCATAGATCTGCATTCTACATCATAACTGTGGCGCCCCCTGCAGCACTCCCAAGACTTCTTGCCCAGTGTGACCAAACTAGTTGTACTCCCCTAAATCCACCTCTGTTGTCTGTCTCCACATCTTGGTACATGGTAACATCACTGTTGTGTCAGCCCAGAATCCCAGATACTTTTTCAGTTGCCCAGGATATGTCCATGTCCAAAAATTTAACCTTGTGATATCAGTTATTTCCATAACAATCTCTCAAAGACTACCTATTGTAATGCCTTATGGAAGAAGCAGCTGGGAAGGTCAACTGTATATTGAGGGGGAAATTGGCTTTTTCTGAGATTACATAGATATTTTGAAACATAGACTATTCCACTGGAAATAAAGTTTAACTTCCAAAGTAAAGCTTGTGTTTTTGCCTAAGAGGCCAATATTATCGTCGTCATCTTTGCAAGCCCATCTTGCATCATATACGCTGTATAGCGAGTACACTTTGGTCAACAATTTTCATTGGTTCTAAAGTAATACATTAGAAACAGCCCCCTGACAATGTTTTTATGCCAAGATTGTATGTAGCTTAAAGCAAGTTGTCAATTAGGCTATTTAAATTAATTGTTGGCAGCAGTTAATTGGAACTTAGTGTCTTTTGTCTTTTAACTGCTAATCCTAAACAAGAAAATACAATGATTAAATGTTCCTTTAAAAAATATTATTCCCATATTTTTACATAAAGTATTTAATTAAGATTTGGGCTCATTCATCTTTTGAAATAGTTTTTAAAAATAGATGAATTTAATTTGAAAACAAAACAAAATGTTGCCATAAGAGCCAACTGGCTTGCCCAGCTGCAAAAGGGATGACGACAATTGTGTCCCATTGCATGATCAGGACAGACTGTGTGGAATTGCTAGTGTCAAAAATGCCACTTTAAGGCTATAGTTGGTAACTTAGCACTGTTTATTTTGAGTGGCCTCAGACGGAGGTGCTTGAGATCATTTTAATCAGAGGGTGGAAGGGATTCTATCAGACACGTTATCAATCCAATGCAATTGCAGTAGAAATTTTTGGAGTGTGTTCAACACAGTGCTACGGTTAAGGTTCTGTCAATGTAAGAGATTTTTCCTTTCACAATGGAACCTTCGCTTCCTCTCTTTCCCTCATGTGGGAAATGCTCCTTTCACATGTATTCCAGCCCTCCAGAACAGATTTCGGGATGGTGCTGGCTGCACATGAGGGGAGAGGAATCCCCTTGCACTAGCACTAATCCTTGCAATGGCACACAAAATTTGCTGAATAACCATCCTCTGATTCAATTAAAAATATTTTAAATAATCATTTTAAATTGAGCAGCAGAGAATGGCTACAGAAAGAAGCCTGACTAGAGTTACAAAGAGGCGTAGGTTAGCTTGCTTTTTTGTTATTAGACTAACTGGGATAAAAACCCTCCGCTGGAATTAACTTCGGTGAAATAGTGGAAAGTTGTCGCTTTGGAACAGTTTCCATACTAACCTTAGAAGTTAGCATTTACAGGTCTACGGCAGCCAAAGAAACGGAGTCAACAACTGTAATATCAAATGCAACTTATCAAGAACAAATGCTTAAATGTGTGTGGTAGTTGAAGAAAAGATTTAATGGTTTTTATTAGGAACAGGCTCTTTAAATTAAAACTCATAAATTATTTGGACTGATATTCCCATAAATTCAGGCGATGAAAATGCATCACTCAGGACTTTAAGGGAAATTTTAAAAGCAGCAGCTCTGAGCCTTTTGTGTTATTAAATAAAGTGTCACCTGAAGACATTACTGAGGGAAAAAGGCATAAGTTCATTGGGGTGCTGTATTATAATAGTTCAACAATAATGCATCTTCCTGTTTCCACTCTTCACGCACACCTCTTTGCCATTGCAGCAACTGTATCTTACTTTATCCTTCCCCTCCATTTATTTTAATATGAAATACCATTCTTCAAATGTGTTTGTGTGTGTGTGTGTGTGTGTGTGTCACAAACTGTGAAACAATATAACCTCCTCTTATTACTACTGCTACTAAATGGATTATATAAGAATCACTTCTGTTGTGGTAGTGGTGAGCTTGGAGGGGTGTGTCCTGGGGGAACGCTTTCCTCCTTATGAGCTCATTGGCTCCCTCTTTGGGTGGGTGGGATGTGGGCATTCCCATTGGCACAACTCCTGATTGGTGGGCTCTGGTGGCATTTCTTAAAGATATTGAAGGGTATCTGCCATAATGAGGCCTTCAGGGGATTTTCTGTGTTGTGTGTTTTCTCTCCTCTTGGCTTGAGCATATATAACAGGCTTCCTCAAACTTAGCCCTCCAAATGTTTTGAGACTACAATTCCCATCACCCCTGAACACTGGTCCTGCTAACTAATGATCATGGGAGTTGTAGGCCAAAAACATCTGGAGGGCCGAGGTTGAGGAAGCCTGATATATAAGATACAACAGCTACTCTGCCAGCATACAATACACATGTAATTAAAGTGTAGGGTTGCAGTCACAATTACTGGAAAATGTATACAGTAAAAACAAGTCAATAATAATAATAATAATAATAAACATTCAGAAGCAGAATGAAACATAGCAGCAGCAGCGAGCTAAGAACAATGCAACTGATATTATAAAAGGCTGGGAAAAATATATTGTCTTTACCTGGTGTTGAAAGAACATTAAGAGTTGGCAACAGGCAAGTCTTCTTGGGAACAGCAGTTTCACAGGTGGTGCCAGAGGGAGTCAAATACACACATTGCAAATAAGTAGCTAAACTACTTCCACTTACAGTCATTGCTGAAACCCTCTGCTTACTTAAAGGAAAGAAGTTTTTATTATCATTAATCGGTAGTGTTATAGGATTTGTGGTGGTGGGGTAGCGTAAAAGGTAAAGGCACCCCTGACAGTTAAGTCCAGTCACGGACGACTCTGGGGTTGTGTGCTCATCTCGCTCTATAGGCCGAAGAAGCCGGCGTTTGTCCACAGACAGCTTCCAGGTCATGTGGCCAGCATGACTAAGCCGCTTCCGGCGAACCAGAGCAGCGCACGCAAACACCATTTACCTTCCTGCTGGAGCAGTACCTATTTATCTACTTGCGCTTTGATGTGCTTTCGAACTGCTAGATCGGCAGGAGCTGGGACTGAACAACGGGAGCTCACCCCATTGCAGGGATTTGAACCGCTGATCTTCTGATCTGCAAGCCTTGGGCTCTGTGGTTTAGACCACAGCGGCACGCACATCCCTTGGGATGCCTAG
Source organism: Podarcis melisellensis (assembly GCF_964234715.1). Classification (NCBI taxonomy): domain Eukaryota; kingdom Metazoa; phylum Chordata; class Lepidosauria; order Squamata; family Lacertidae; genus Podarcis; species Podarcis melisellensis. The sequence continues at coordinate 52,137,921 of NC_138537.1, forward strand.
ATGGCATCTTTTGGGTCACCTGCGAGCCTGTGAATTTACATCGGTAAGATAGATTTCTATAGGGAAAAAAGAGATTGCTAAAGTGGTCAAATCAGTCTCTTTTATTAAGTTTATAGCTCTAGGCAAGTTTTTAAAGTATCTCTTTGCATGTCTAAAGAGTACAAGTGACTGGTTTCCACTCAAACTACTGTCTGTAGATGCTTCCGGAAGGTGGACTAAAGGGGACAGTGCTTCCTCCACACCCCTGGCTGAAGGTGATATCATCAGTGCATGTAAGAGAACAATAGGCCTGGAACCAGTCTTGTCTTGGAATGGAGACTACAAGATTGCTCCCATTTCAAATTAAAGGCTAAAGATTAGGGATTCCACAGAACTTCATCAGAAATGAAAGTGGGATGAGAAATTTCTGCCATTCACATGTTAGCCTGAGATCAGGAGTGAAAATCTTGCAAATATGAGTGATATTTGCTATGGTTCAGTGGAAGCTGAACTGCAGCAGAACAGAAACAGCACAGATTGTGACAAACATGGGATGGGACAGAAATTGCTTCCACCTTAAATCCCTTTTAAAGGGTGCATTGGGGGGGGGGGGTCAGAGCTGAATGTATTTTACTAGCTGAGCCTATGCAATCAGAAATAAGCATCACTTAATCCAATGGAGCTTATCCCCAGGTCACTCTGAAAAGGGTCACTGTGAATCATGCCACCGGGCTGGATCAGAGATGTGAACTCAGGTGTCCCCTGCCAAATTGCATTTTCCTAACCACTACAGCACCCTTTACCAACTCACTATCTTATTACTTTCTATTAATCCTAATTGTAGGAATTCTGCTCTGTTGCTAGAGTTAGTTAGGCTGGCAGATCAACACAGCTGCCTGGATTTTCGGACTTTCTTGGGGGTGTGTCAATGGAGACTGCCATGAGTTCCTGTGCAACAGAATTTACCACCACACCACTGCAAACAAAACAGGCTTTGTTTCAGTTCTCTAGATTTTACCGATAGGCAAATTTAATCAGTTAATTAATTAACTTTGCAGACATCTTACCCTCCGTTGCTGCATTTGCCTAGGCGTATCTTACAGAGTCTTACACAGCACCAATTAGATCGTTGTTTTTCTAATCTGAAAGATGTCGTTTAAACTTCCTTTCCGCATCCTTTAGCAAGTGCCTGTGTTTGAATCTGCACTAACCTTCCCATGACCAAGAGGCGGTGAGACCAACCGCTCCCACCGATCAACAATTCCATTTCCAACCCCCCTTCCTTGAGTAAACGAGAAAATGATGAGAGCATTCTGTTGACGGTTCAGTCAGTGTTTCACTCTTGGCAGTGCAAATGAACCTGCTGTGACCTCTTTGGACCAAGCGCCTTTGTCCAGCAAGCTGCTCAAAGCATCTTGAAGCCAGATGTGACTGCCTGAATCTTCTCGACCATTTCTCGTTACCTGCATTTTCGTTGTTGTGGTTGCCTCTGTTATTCTACAGTCTGCCTATGAGACACGCAGCAGTTCTCCTTGTGTCACAAAAGTAGTTTGAGCAATGCTATAGGAGGGCAAGGAAGAAGAGTTATCTCTTGTCATACATCACAGGAGAGCATTGACACTGTGGATATCTGAATCTGGGCAGTTCAACAATCTTGATATGAGGCAGGCTTTTTTGCAACATAACCAGAACACATATCGTCCTGGTCTTTTATTTATTTATGCACTAAGGAGTTCAAGGTGGTGTAAATGGTTCTGTCTTCTTCGTTTTATTCTCACAACAACCCTGTGAGGTAGATTAGGTTGAGAGACAGTGACTGGCCCAAGGTCATCCAGTGAGCTTCATATCTGAGTGGGGATTCAAACCTTTGTCTCTCTATTCATAGTCTTACACTTCAGCCATTACACCATGCTGGGTCTCTTTACTGATGGAAGCATCAAGCTGGCTGATAGTGACAAGACTTCCAAAAATGTGGTTGGAACATACTCTAAGCAGATCTGTTATGAACTGGGCTAGCAAATAAGAGGGTGTTGTTTTAAATAAAATGGCTTTTCCCAGTGAAGCAAGGTTGTGCATTTAAAAACAAAACCAAAGCTTGCATCTTCTAACAGCCATGTGTTATCAAAAAGGTACACCATCTTCTCAGTTTTACAGCCCTGTTAAGATAATTTTTGGCCTGGGTATTTCTCTGAGGTATCAGTCTGTGTTCTGAGGAAAACATTTACTGCTCCTCAGTTTCAAATGATGTCCTTGGCAGAGTCAGAGGGAAGATTCGTATGTTAACATTCATAATGGTCTTTTATGTATTTCTCTCTCAGGAAAAGTGAAGGATACACCCTGTAAGTACTACTCTTTATAGACTTCCCCTAGGGACAGTTTTTTGACAGAAATTATTGATAATATTCCATGTTACAATGATGCTGTGAAAATGTATTATTTGATATCTGCTAAAAGCCTAACATCTAAGATTGCTCAAAGAATCTGCTGTTCAAAGAATTGGGTACAAATTAGTTTTGCGTGTGTAGGTCCCCAGGCCACCCCTCAAATAACTTCACACATAACACGTAATTTTAGTTTTGGTTTTTGGGCACTATTTTGGCCACAACTTTATTAAAATACAAAATCAGTGAGTGGTTGTTTAGACATTGGTTATGAATATCTGTCCCCCCGCCTGGGATAGAACTGACATCCCGAGGTGCGATCGGTAGCCAGTAGAAGAGAAAGTCAAACTGGGGGGTCATTTGAGCTAAGCGTCGGACCCACGCCGCTCACCCCAGCAGCTCCCCGAAAGCTTGCCTGCCCGGTCCTATAACAAGGATTCCCATAACAGGGATTGGACGAAATAGTGGCAAGCCCCAGGATTCCTTTAACGGAATTCCCTTCAGCGCAATAGGAGGGGCAGGCCCAGCCTTACCCCTCCACCACCAGCATATTATAACCAATGCCTAACCGCAACCTTACAAGTTGTGACGAATTGCTGAGTAGTAGGCAAAACCAAATGGCACAGCCAATCACCAAATGGCAAATTCCTACTAGGCCCCTGCTCCAAAGCAGACGACCCCATGACAGGCAAAGCAAGGTCAACCGGAAAGAGGGCGGGTGGGCGGGTGATCCGATGCACTCTGCAAAGAGAAAGAGAAACCAGAGTGCACCAATATTTAAAGACTATGGTCCCACCCACCCAATTTGCAACATACAATTCGCCCCAGCAACCCGGTTACCCAATCATGATGCCAGGCAACAACTATTAACCTGCCTGGCAACAAGAGGCCTGGCCTGGTGGCCCACACCGCAACACGTGCTCTCATTTATTGGAGAACACGCTTTGCAAAATATTATATGATGCACAGCAAACAAAATTTGGTGAACTATCATCTTACGTTTCTTTCTATGCTATCACATGGTTTCTGTATTTTATTCTATTATTTATTTAAAAAACATTTTCCACTTTATAATTATGAGACTTTTTCATTGCAACTCACATCGAACCAGATATTAGAATACAAAACAACCTTAAGCATTTTTTTCTTTTAAGAAATGCAGCCTTAAAACAATAAAAACATCAGCTGAACAATAAAATCAAAAAGCAAAACTCAGGGGTAATAGTTTATTCAAATTTGCACCCCTGACCGAGAGAGAGAGAGAGAGTAGGGGGTGGAGGCACAGAGAAAGAGACACTAATATGCAGTCCTGAGGTGTGGCAAACTTCATTGATAGCTGTAGTTCTGCCCAGTGTCAACACAGGAATGTGTCCCTTGACAGAAAAAGGGGTTTGCGTGTCGAGGTCCTCCAATCCACCCCAAATAATTCACACTTCGCACATAATTTTTGTTTAACGTTTTTGGCATAATTTTGGCCACAATTTTATTATAATACATAAATGTGAGTGGTTGCTTATCCGTCCCCATGCCCAGGGACAGAACTGACTTCCGGATTCCAGCGAAAGCCAGTAAGGGAAAACAACATTGGGGAGAGCATGGAGCCAGGCACCAGACCCTCACCCCCCCCCCGCATGCTCCCATGGGCTTGCGTGGCCCTAAGCCCCCTTCAGGGGTACGGACGAAAGAATGGCAAGCCCCTGGATTCCTTTAACGGAATTCCCTTGCAGCAGCAGCATTGGAGGGGCAGGCACCGCCAATCCTTACCCCTCCACCAACCAATTTTTTAACCAGTGCCTAACCGCAACCTTACAAGTTGTGACGATTTGATACACAGTAGGCAAAAACCAAATGGCACCAGCCAATCAGCCAATTGTACAAAATTCCTACCAGGCCCCTGCCCCCAAAGCATACAACCCCATGACAGAAATTAGGGAGGGTGGGCGAGTGATCCGATGCACACAGCAAAAGTGCCCAGTCAGAGTTGCGTGACTTCATTTTATAACCTTTAGTCCAACCCCCTAAATGGCACCAACAACCCAACCGCCCAATCATTGCGGACGGTCATCTAAACTAACACGCCCAGCAACAGAGGGGTGGCCTGCCAGACCCCACCGCAACACATGCTCTCTATGAATGAGAACATGCTTTCCCACACCTGCCTGGCAGGATATCTTCATAAAGTCTTTTTCAGCTCTGCTAGGAAATGCCAAGGACCTGGGACTTTAGAATTTGCAGTGCATTATGTTTTATCACTGAGCTATGGTGTGTCCTAGGATGCGGGTGGTGCTGTGGGTTAAACCACAGAGTCTAGGACTTGCTGATCAGAAGGCTGGCAGTTCAAATCCCTGTGAGCTCCCGTTGCTCGGTGCCTGCTCCTGCCAACCTAGCAGTTTGAAAGCACATCAAAGTTCAAGTAGAAAAATAGGTACCGCTCCAGCGGGAAGGTAAACGGCGTTTCCGTGCACTGCTCTGGTTCGCCAGAAGCAGCTTAGTTATGCTGGCCACATGACCCGGAAGCTGTACGCCAGCTCCCTCAGCCAATAAAGTGAGATGAGCACCGCAACCCCAGAGTCGGTCACGACTGGACCTAATGGTCAGGGGTCCCTTTACCTTTACGGTGTGTCCCACCCCAGTCACCTAATCTCTGATAATGGAGCTTCTGGAGAAGGACCATAGTTGCAGGTGACAGGCAGGTTCATGTGAGAGCAGAGACGGCCCTGTAGAATGTATCATAGTCCCATCTTTGGGATGACAAATGATTTTTAAAGAAATGCATTTGACTTGATTTGGATGAGGGCATGCTAGTGCTCGTTTCAATAAGGGTTTGTCCAGGAGAGCTTCCCAGTGCATTGTTCCCCATAACTGCACTGAAAACTTAGTCATTTCTGAAAAATGTCCCCGCCTTTCTCAGACAAATATTAGGAGCAACAACAACCAAACTGGAGGCCCATGGCAGCATTAACCCTGTGAACCCAGATTAAACGTGAATGATTGTTTCATATTCCAAAGCAAATTACTGCTTTGGCCAGGCCTGTTTGGTATCCAAACCACTAAAGGAGATGGGAGTAGCCACAAAAGTTCAACTCTGATCCAGCTTAATCCCTCTAGGGAATAATAGAAAACTTGAAACATAAGTGTAGTATAAGCATTTGTATACCGGGAGATTAATATTCATCCTGCTGCAGATAAAATGGATTGCACAATGAGAAACATTGCCAAAATCTGAAACCTCCTCTCTCTGTTCACCACCTTAACAATATTTGCTTGCATCAGGTGTTTTTTGAGGCTTTGGTTGTTGTTTTTTGAAGTTTGCACATGGCACTCTCATTTGCATTTAATGTACTTCAGATTACTTCCTTTTGTTGTGCTAAACATTTCTCTCAGTTGAGCCTAATTTGATGAGGTCATGCTGTCACCCCTGACCCCTGGGTTCCTAAGTGAAACCATCTGACAGTAAAGTAAGTGGAAGGAGCCCTTTGCTTGTTCACAGATACTTGATATTTGCAGATATGCAGCTGGATTTGAAAATGACTCATTTGCCAGGTTAACACTTGACTGGAAAAATGGAGCTAACAAATTCTCACTGGAGGGAGGGAGATATCCAGAACAGAAATTGGGCCAAATCGATCCAGTGTCAGAAATCCCTACATCTTGATTGTTATTTTTTAAGTAAATTGATGTTTATTAACTGTATCCTGAACTCTTCCAAAGCATACATGAATTTTAGCTCAGAGCTAGGATGGACAAGTCTGTCCATCTCTGTTTCTCTCAGTTACTTATTTTTCCCCTGTTCAGTTTGGCTTTCCCCAGCTGGATTGCCTCTTTTAAAGTCTGCCTGAAAAATTGTCTGTGTTATATGTACATGTTTCGTAATGTGTGCACTTTTGTATGCAATTTTCTGTACAGTTTTCAAGCATTTTTTCTCTGAAATGTTTGCCTTTTGGTACCTAATTTTCACTAATACTTTCATTAATATACTCATTTTTGAATGCACTGTTGACGAATACATGCATTTGATATGCATAATGTGGCCAAAGAACCAAATTTGGAGAAGTGTTAATTTTAAAGGAGAGCTGGGAGCTGTGTGTTTGTGTATTAGTTCAGGAAGTTCATTTTTGTTCATCCTTAGTTGGAATCCAAGTACGTAATCTTCAGTCATTGCAAAGGCGCAATATATCTCCTTGATTGCAAGGAGCCCCACAGGGAGGTTGCTCAAGAAGGGTATTTGGGGGACTGGCATAGTCATGAACTGCTGAACCAGAATCTCACAAAGTGACATTTTACTAGGCTTTAATCTGCTTCATGATATCAGTGCAAGCAAAATTATTCAGCCCCTGCTTGCTTCCTATAAATTGCTTCCTATAACTATTACGGCAAGGCTGTGCAATGCACTAGCAATGTATATATTATTGCTATTCCCATTCATGGATCTTTATGTTAGGAGGCAGCTCTTCTGGTGAAAACTAACATATTAGATAGGAGAATGGCCGCAGTAAGTCCTAGAAAACCCCTGTGCCAAGTGATGTGTCTCTTTTAGTCCAGGCCGTGGGTGCAACAGATGAAGTAAAACTTTGAATGGGAGACTTTCTGGGGTCAGTCGTGGAAAGACAGATAAGCAAATGGTGCCTGGTGCCTGTTGGGACTGGTAGGGTGGAAGACAGGAAGGCCAATAGTAGGTGGGGCCAGAGCCAACGACAGGCTGTGCCAGCTGGTTCTTGCTTTGTCTCCTTCCTGCTGTGTTCTGCAAAGGCAAACATGGAGACCATAGAAGACGAAGATGGCAGGCAGTGCCACCTGGGGTGGTTGTAAGTAAGAAAATGAGGCAGGTGAGGATGACTGAGAGCAGACTAGGATAATGTTGATGGGTCTAATAGACCAGCCTCCACTAAAGGATGCTATTTCTGGTCCCTCTGCCAGTGGCGTAGCGTGGGGGGTGCAGGGGGGACCGGCCGCACCGGGCGCAACATCTCGGGGTTAGGGTTAGGGGGCGCAAATCCACAGGTTAGGGGGCGCAAATCCACGGGTTAGGGGGCGCAAATTACTTGCCTTGCCCCGGGTGCTTACAACCCACGCTACGCCACTGCCCTCTGCTCATAATACCCTCTTATTCCTTAGTTCATGCCTCACTTCTGTCCTTGATTAAATACAGTGCAGCAGAATCACAAATATCCCAATGGGACAGGGGTAAACTAAGCAAACTAGTGCAAAACCTTAAGGCAAGCTAGGAAGTTGGGAGTGCCAATGTGGTGTCCTAACATGTATAGTCACTCTAAAGCAACTGAGCTGCCTGTCTTTGCATTTCCTATCTATTCTCTATCAATTCAAGATGCACTGAATATTCCTGGGTAATTACAGTATATCTGATAGATTATCTTTCAAATGCATCAGCGTAAATTAAATTTGTGGAATATGGGCATTCTGTGTTTGCCAAACTATTCCAGTTTATATGAAAATTACTCTTTTCCCCATTTCCCAGGGGTAACGAACCTGTCAAATGAAGAAATAAAAGACACTGTTAGTTTGAGAAAGCCAGACCATGCCAAATCACTAATTAAAATTTAGATTGTATGGTAGCAAGCAGGTGCATAATGTCTTTCGGGAACAGGCTAAAATGTCTACTCTTGACTTTTAATTTTAAAGCAGGATGTAGGCGTCAGTGATTATGAACACAGAATTGAAGGCAAACCCTACGAGACACACAAATATAGCACTGGATTTTAAAATGGTTCTGTTTATGGATCACTACATGTTTTGTGGAGGGTTTTTTGGTGGAAACACCATGCAAACTAGGTCTCTTAAGGCTGTTCCAAGTTCCAGACACAAGTGCTGGATCGCATGAACAATTTGCCACCACCTTGAAAACATTCTGCAAGCAGAAAGCTAGCATTTTCAGGAGAAAGAGTGTAATGCTGTTCTTTCCCTGACACATTACATTTATAGATGCAGAGAGTTTGGGGAAGAATTCCATCATCTATCCTTCACCTGCAACTACAATCCAAGATGTCTGGTTGAGCAGTCAGGAGGCTGCCCTGTCAGAAATAAGTACACGGTAAACGTACTTCATCTAATCCTATCCAGCTCATTCTCACATCCAAGGCTGATGACTATACAGTAAAAACCAATTAAAAGGATTTCGGTTCAGTAAGTCTCTTATGTTTGCTTACAAATCTGTAAAGTGTCATGTACATTGATGGCGATAACGATGATGATGTCAGGATGTCAAAGTGACATTGCATTAAGCAATCTGAAGATAGAACAACAAATATACCATTGATGGCCAAGCCCTGTTCAGGCATTCACCTCCACAAGTCTTCCAAATACATGGAAAGAGGAACGGGGTCAGGTATACTGGTGACATCCCCATCTATGCTGATTCCACCCTCGACCATTGCACATGAGGTATGAAGGTTGAAATTGTCGTACCTCCAACTGAATGCACTTAGAACTCTTAACAGGAACAGGAATAGGAACCCAGATTGCACTGGTCTCCCCTGGTTGCATGAAGGATTTAAGTGTGTTCAGCTGAATGCAAGAAGATACCCCTTTCACACTTCCCCTCTCAACATGCAAAGGTCTCAGACTGCAGCTGGAGTTTGCAGGGGTGGGGCTAGAGAGCACACCTGCTCCTCTCTCCGTGCATCCTTGGTGAATGCTTGAATGAGGCTCTTATCAACAAGAAATGAGGCCAGATTTAAGCCAGCTGCTGAGGTTAGAAGCAGAAGGGGCTGGAACAGAAGCACAAGTGTATTTGGTAGCAAACGAAAGCTTTCTTGGTCGCCAATTCATTGGGAGCTAAAAGGATTCTTCCTTACAGTACTTGAAGATTACTCGTGTAATCCTGTTTGTACAGCTGAGTGAAACTGCAACACATTTCCCTCACATTATGTTTTTGAATCTCCAAATGAAATTTGCTTTGACTAAGACATATCTTTGGGGCTTGCTTTGCTTAAGAAGAGCAACAAATCTGTTCCTCAGAGCTTAGTTATCCAAAGTCACGGCTATCCATGTTTCTTGTTCGTCCCTAACAGGTTGGACTAGACCCATGTCAGGGCCCAAATATCTGATGATGCAGTTTGGCTTAGTCCATTTAGGCAAATGAAGCTGCAACTTTATTCTAGGACAAGCGGTTGCTGAGAATAATATCGTGCAAATTCTTCTTACATTAACAGTGACAGGCTTGAGGTGACCTCAGGCAAAATCTCCCTCCTTATGCTGACACTTCAGGGCTTTGTACTTTGGGGCAACAGGGTGGCACCACTCTTCTTCTGCCTCTGCTGACCTTCTCGCTGCTTGTCGTGCTAGGCAGACAGAGAGCTAGCCTAGACTGGTAAAGGTCGCCATTTACCTTTGAAAACATCCCTGAAATGAGTTCAACACGAGTGGCAATAAGTTCAGCCACTCAGACGCCACCTTTGGGGCCTCAGAGCCAATGCAGGTATTGGAATGGTGAGACTGAAGCGGGACCTCCCTACTCTGGCATTGTCATTGGCTCTTCAACCCCAAAGGAGGCATTTTGAGTGGCTGTGATCGCTGCCACTCACGCTGAATTGTCATGGGGGAACTTTCAAAGTAGGATAGTACAGTATCTGAACCCTTGGCTACTGGGCACGGTGGCTCTTAATGGACTACAGCTTGTTGCCAACAGGTCACTAGCCCCTGCCTGGTGGCCATTTAAGGGCCTCAAACTTAATGCCTGGTAGTCTGATGCTAATGGTACTACAATATGTTAAACATGTTTACTAAAGATAGTGGCTTGCATACAGGCTAAACTGGAAACTACTTGGCACAAGCATGAATGACTTTAAGTCACTTTAAATTCATCTTCACCAGAGCTGTTTCTATCTAATGAGTTAGCATCTGAGCCTCATGCAAATCCAGTGTGTTCCTCCAGGCCAACTCAAACTGCCACCACATGGTGAACTTTTGTATTTAAAAGCAACTTGTGGCATAGAGGCCACAAGGAGCAACTGAAATTGCTTTCCATGTGGTGCCTGTTCCTATGTACAGCCCCTAAGGCAAGAGTTTATCTGGTATACCAGGACAAAATAAGTACATGTCTGTATCCATTTAAGGCCAGTGCGTTGCATGCTAGTCCCCCTCCCACCCACAAAAAGGAAATTATACAAAGGAAAGCCCAACAATTGAATGTGAGGCCCACACTAATAAAACAGGATCCCCCAGGATGGTACATCTGGATGGCTCTAATTTCAAAACTCAGGTGAGCTGTTTTAGCACCTCTGATCTCTGCAGCCCAGATGTTTGGAGCACTTCCACGTTCTCCTCCCCTTGACGGTCCACACGGCTCACCAGATTATCTCCCGAGAGGTGTTCGAGCATTGGACACGAGGCATTTGCCAAGGATCTTATCATAATAGTTGGATCTGGACCCATCCCAAATCTAACAACCCTTCTCCCCATCTCCCATGAGCAGGTCTAGGCAGTGAACCATCATTCTTTTCCCAGAAGAGTGTATGAGGCAACCTGCATGCAGCATTACCCTCTCTCCCGTCCCTGACATTTGGTGGAAGGAGCAGGTGGCAGCAAGAGGGAGGATGGTGGGGTGGGGGTGAGGTTCAGGTGGGTGATGCAGACAAATTTGAGGAGCTAACAGATCTACTGTAGATGGGCCAGTGAGATGATGTCACCCTGTCAGCTGCTGCAAAGCATGTGATACTTGCGAGGGTTGATCAAAGGGAACAATAATTTAGATGCCAAGAGGAAGCAGCATGTAGAACTTCAGATTCAGCAAGGCATGAAATCCTGGTGAAAAGATCCTCCTTTTGATCAGCATTATGGAAAGAATTTGGTTGGGGAAAATCAGTTATCTAAGCTTGATCCCCTGGCTTCTTCTTTGGGATTTAAACCTCAAGATTACCAAGAACATGACTCTCCCTCTAGGAGTTTGCTCCATAAAATCATTTTGGCAGTTGTGACACACATAATTCTTCTTCCATATGTTTCATTTTCTTTCGGAGGAGCCCCACCCATGAGAATTTGAGAGATTTAAGGCCAATCTGAAGCATGAATAAACAAACAAAAGCCAATATATATGACCATAATTTTCTACAAAACCCTTTGAAAGTCCCTACTTAGGGATGCAACATGCTCTTTAAAAGCAGCAACAACAGCAACTCTTGTCTCTTTAATTTCATACTCTATAATTAAATGTAATGCAAAGAGACTAGCCAGGAGTAGAAAAGGGTGGCAAGTAAAACTGAAGACCTCTCTACAGACCCATCTTTCAAAGGCAGAATATTAAACACACTGGCCTGATTTGCACACCACATTAAACCATGGTTAAAAACAAACCATGGTATAATGTGAACATATCTGAGCCTCAAGCACACTGCCGAAACATTCTCATTGGCTGACTGTGGAAATGGGTGGGGGGAATACAGTGGAGGGGAGTGGCTCAAACCCTGAATAGGCAGACTCCATTCCATGGGTTGGATCCAAAGTAGCACTGAGTAACTCATTCCATCAGTAAAAGGATTTCCACATAGCATAATGGGAGTTCTCCCCTCTCCTCCTCTTGTGTGCTCCATAAATCTGTTCTAAGGATTCTCCCCATCTCTGGAAAAGATATGGGGAGTAGGCAGGGCATGTGGGGACAGGAGGGGGAAAGTCTCATTGTGCAAGCAGAAGTCCTTGCACTGATGGGATACGTTAGTTGGATACTGCACTGTGACATTTTATTACAGGGGTGCTGTGTCCCCACCCCCCAGCCTTGTGTATTTCCTTACACCAAGACCCATACAACATGTTAAGTTAATCACATTGCTTGCCCTTGAACACAATATTTTTTCTTTCCTAGAGAATGCTCACCCCTCCCCAAACTACAGAAGGACCATGGTTTGTGAGGGGCTTCAACCCTTTTCCTGCTGATGCTGTCTTGATCCTGATTGGGAACCCCACACTTGCTATTAGCTTGGTGGTGGGCGGAGCTCTTGTTTTACCTTCCATTGTCATCTTCCACCACATACATGTGAAATGGCTACAGGGCTTCAGAGTAGGCTCCAGCAATGGGGCCCATATAGGGGACCCAGGTACGAGCTGAGCAATGACTTAAAACTTGGTTCCGTCTGACCTCAGCAAACTAAGCATAGAGCTTTTGAAATAAAAGGGAAAGCTGCAAAACAAATATTAAGCAACATACAGATTTCATTATATACATTCTTCAGGTTTGAAACCAAGTAGGTAATTTGTTTTTTGGATACATTCAAAGAGATAAACAATAATGTTGGTGCTGGGTCATTGTTTTGATAGTTCCAAATACAGCCCTATTGCTGCTCTTTCATTAGTTTATTTTTTTAAAAAGGAAATCCTTGCATTTTCTGACATAATCACTGGAGTGTTACATAGTTTGCATGTAACAACAAAACAAAACCTTTCCATCCCCTCGCATGCCATTTGGACTGATTTAGTGAAACCTCTCGTGAGAAGCAGTCCAATATCAATAGAACTTACAGTATGAGCCATTGCAAACATAAATTATATTGATTTATCTTTTGGAGCCTAAAACTCAACCGTAACTAATTACAATATGCTTGCTTTTAAAATGGACTTTTTGAAGCATGTTTTTGACAAATAGATCACACAGGATTATGCGGCTGCAGATTTCTTTCCCATATTTCAGAAAGAAAATCACATATGTGGCATTGCATGTTAATAAATCAGAGGGGAAAGTCACTCTGCACACGTGCTCAGAAACCTGACTCCCATCCCCATTTTCTTAAAGAAAAAAGGAGGCATTTAGACAGAGCATCAAAGAGCTCTGGAAATATGATGTGAAACTCTATAAAATGACTCTAAATGAATTTTGTGAATATGATAGATAGTAGATAGATAGATGATAGATTAGATAGATGATAGATAGATAGATAGATGATAGATAGATAGATAGATAGATAGATAGATAGATAGATAGATGATAGATGATAGATAGATAGATAGATGATAGATGATAGATGATAGATGATAGATGATAGATAGATGATAAGATAGATTTGTGGCATACGAAAATAAGTGCTAGATATACACAACTCTGCTGGTGGCACATTCATCATCACTACTTTTATTAGCAAACAGAGTATTACTTAGGTCACTTCTCACTGAGCAATTATGACCATTGAGAGAAGAAATGTGAAACTGTTATAGTTCATTAAGGTTTAGAATCAGATGAGCTGAAAAAAATGTGTCTGTTGATACAACTAAAAAAAAAACCCCAAGTAAGATCAACGATCAAGCTCTTTTATCTCAGTTGACACGAATAGATTGTATTATATGCAATTCTCATGACGGTACTTTTTTGTTTTGCTTTTAACATTTATATGTGATCAGTTGTCCTTTACTTCACTTGCAAACTCTGTCTATATACTTTGCGAGGAGATTGTAAAAAATCCAGTTAATAATTGCCTTTATGTGTATGGTCAAGATGGTCAGTGGAATATGTGGGTAATGATGATTTAGATTGGCCCTTCATACATCCTCGTGGCAGAAGAGATCCTGGCTAGGACTACAGTGGTTTCGCTCCTTCCTCCTGGGCCGTGTTCAGAAAGTGGTGGGGGGGGATGAGTGTTCAGACCCTTGGGCCCTCACTTGTGGGGTACCTCAGGGTTCCGTCCTCTCCCCCATGCTTTTTCACATCTATATGAAGCCGCTGGGAGAGATCATCAGGGAGTTTGGACTGGGTGTCCATCAATATGCAGATGATACCCAGCTCTACCTCTCTTTCAAATCAGAACCAGTGAAGGCTGTGAAGGTCCTGTGTGAGTGCCTGGAGGCGGTTGGAGGATGGATGGTGGCTAATGGATTGAAGCTGAATTCTGACAAGACAGAAGTACTGTTTTTGGGGGACAGGGGGCGGGCTGGTGTGGAGGACTCCCTGGTCCTGAATAGGGTAACTGTGCCCCTGAAGGACCAGGTGCGTAGCCTGGGAGTCATTTTGGACTCACAGCTGTCCATGGAGGCGCAGGTCAATTCTGTATCCAGGGCAGCTGTCTACCAACTCCACCTGGTACGCAGGCTGAGACCCTACCTGCCTGCGGACTGTCTCGCCAGAGTGGTGCAGGCTCTAGTTATCTCCCGCTTGGACTACTGCAATGCACTCTACGTGGGGCTACCTTTGAAGGTGACTTGGAAACTACAGCTAATCCAGAATGCGGCAGCTAGACTGGTGACTGGGGGCGGCCGCCGAGACCACATAACACCGGTCTTGAAAGACCTACATTGGCTCCCAGTACGTTTCCGAGCACAATTCAAAGTGTTGGTGTTGACCTTTAAAGCCCTAAACGGCCTCGGCCCAGTATACCTGAAGGAGTGTCTCCACCCCCATCGTTCTGCCCGGACGCTGAGGTCCAGTGCCGAGGGCCTTCTGGCGGTTCCCTCATTGTGAGAAGCAAAGCTACAGGGAACCAGGCAGAGGGCCTTTTCGGTAGTGGCGCCCGCCCTGTGGAACGTCCTCCCATCAGATGTCAAAACGATAAACAACTACTTGACATTCAGAAGACATCTTAAGGCAGCCCTGTTCAGGGAAGTTTTTAATGTATGATATTTAAGTGTTTTCTGGTTTCTATGGAAGCCGCCCAGAGTGGCTGGGGAAACCCAGCCAGATGGGCGGGGTACAAATAATAAATTATTATTATTATTATTATTATTATTATTATTATTATTATTAGAGAAGGTATGTTTTATTTTATTGTACAATAGAAAATTGTCACATATATGCTTGTCCTGTGTGCATCTGCTGCTGAGAGAGAGAGTGAAAAAAGAAAACAATAAACCCTGTGCATTAAAAAAAGCACATGGTTATATGTGCTGGGGACCACAGCAATCTAGGAATCCTTTGTTTACTTCTTATATGATATAGTATGCTATATTTCTCTGCTACATATGTGTATTTTGTATTGCAATGACCTTTGCTAATAAGCAATAAACTTGAAGCGAAAGAACAAAAACAACAACAACAAAATGTGAGCAAATTGTTAAAGAAACTATGATCTTAACTAGACATTATGGAGGTCTTGTGGCTGTTGCTGATATTCATCTCCCTAATGGCTAGTAAAAGTGGCACATGCGGTGATGTCATAGCATTCAGTGTTTCTCATTCCAGTTTATCACCTGATGTTTGCAGGGGCAAGGAAATGCTGAAAGTGATGCCCTCACACCATATATTTCTTTACTGGTGGGGGGAGGAATACAGCATTTATTTATTAAATGTAAGTTTCATCTAATGCAAAATGCCTCTAGGTGACTTACAATTAAAGCAAAAACATACAAATACAAAGGGGAAAAGGCCTCGATTCAGAGCAGCTACGGAGCCCCATAATTTCTACTTAGGGCCTCAAATTTTCCCCAAACATGTTGCTTTTAAACATGTGTGAGATTTCCCACATGCATGCATATGTACTGGGGAGTTTGTTAATCTAGTCTAATCAGTTATTGCTAGTGTGAAGGGAGATGTGAGCCTACTGATCTCCACCCCCCAGTAGAGTTATAATCTCTCTTCCAAAGTTCATGAGACGTAGCCTCTTTGGTAGATGGTTTGGAGCTGAACCATCCCAGCTCGCTCACAAGCTCAACCCGTCACTTCAGCTCCTGAGGCTCTACAACCCACCCCCACCACTAAATCAAAAGTCCCACCTTCACCAAGTGCTAAGAAACGAACAGTGCCCTGCCTCAATCTCATGGAAGTAACACCATTAAGGAATACAAATGGATTCTCTACTCTGATGTGTTTTCTCTCTGAGTAAAAGGGATCACTCATCCATCGCACAATTGTGTGAGAAACTTATTAGATTCATGCAGGCAAGTAGCAGCATGTGATTAGCATTTGAGGACTGATGCAGTTAGGTACCAGGAGAGAATTGGGTATATGTTTTTCTCTTTATTTTTCCTTACCTAATGTGTGTTGTACTGGGAGAAGGTCTTTTTTCTGTGCCTCTCTGATGGTGCTGATCAATATATTCATGACTGTTACCCACCACAGAAGCTGAGAGAAAGTTTGATCAAAACAAGGATTCCTGAATGGGATGCATCAGCAGAATGAGTGAGGGCCTAGATGTGTCCATGGCGTAGCCGAGCCGTTTTTCTTGTTGCTGCAGATGCTGCTTGGCAGCCCTGCAAGGAAACTCTCATCCAGCAGGAAAGAAAACTCTGATGCCTCTCCAATAGTGGCAGGAACAGTCACGGTATAGCAACAACAGCAGCAGCAACAACAGCATGCCGCAGCAGGAACTAGTTGAGATTTTTGAGGCTACATAGCCTTCATTCTTTGGAAAACAAGTAAACTACTTAATGTTGTTGAACACAACTGTTCAGAGCATAGTAGCAACCCGGCTGAATGCACCAGCTATGACCGCCAAGTTTGGTGGATTTTAAAAATGGCAACAGCTTTAAAACATACCCGCAAGCCAAAGGGAAAAAGTCGCCTGTTCTTTTAGCTTTCTGCCTGCTGTTACTTCACCTGTTCTCTGAACAAG
Source organism: Podarcis melisellensis (assembly GCF_964234715.1). NCBI lineage: Eukaryota > Metazoa > Chordata > Lepidosauria > Squamata > Lacertidae > Podarcis > Podarcis melisellensis. Next base: position 52,154,761 of record NC_138537.1, read on the forward strand.
ATTTTTTTCCTGGTGCTATCGCCGACCCAGCACAAAAAGTATTGACTGCTTATGGGTCACCCTTAGATATCTTAAAGAACATGATGATGTGCGAAAAGGCATTTTGCAAAAAGAGAGGGAAAAGCCTGTAAACTGTTTCAACAGCTGTTTTGGCTTGGTATGTACAAGGACTCCTCTGCCAAGAAGCAAGGGCTGCTGAGGCTGAATCCAGCAATGTGTTAATGCCCAAGGGTATTGAAAGCAGGATGCCAAGGAGTTCACGTCCCACTGGAATGATATTTATGATACAGAAGAGAAGATGGAATAACATCAGAGGACTGGTTGCCCGACTGAAAGAGATCAATCCCATCATTTGTCATCGCTCCAAGAACCCTGGCATTTTCAATGCCATTTGCTGCTCTAATCACTCATGTTATTGCTTAGGCTGTAAATACTTTCGGTGGCAGATCAATGCCCCGAGACACAGAGCAAAGAGGTATGTTAGTAGCAGATCAATGGCCAAGGGGGACATGCATTGATATTTTAGCCCTTGTGTTACAAACCCAATGGTCAACAGGTAGCTTTGTGCCTTATTAGGCAAGCGGGGTTAATCACAAATCAACACCCCCACCCCCAAATACTGGTTTTACAACCAGTCCCTCTTCCAAGGAATGGCTCTGTGAGGGGAATAAGGGTCTTCTAACAACTCTCAAGACCCATAGCAAAATGCAGTCCCCATGATTCTTTGGAGGAAGCTACAACCTTTAAGTGGTATGATGGCACTTTAAATGTGTGGGGCAGATGTAGGCCTTAGACGGCAACAGCTTTGTGGTAGGAATCTGTCTTTTTGCATATTGATGATGATGATGGTATGAAAAACAGCGTTTGTCTTCTCATACTCCAAGACCCTGTTCTCCGGAGGCCCTTGGCATAACTACTTCTTACGGATGTACCTAAAAGACCTACTACTTCCTTCCCAACGAAGAGCTTTTATGCCAGCAAGACTAAATGCTTTCCCCATCTGCAGTGACCACAGGTAGATACTTGCAAATTCCTTATCAAGCTTTGCCCAGCAGACTCTGCAAACAGATGCTGAGTAAGATATTGGACCTGTGACCCATGGCTCCAAGAGAAAGCCAAATGAGGTTCCTCCTAGTGGATAGGGACAAGGATGCTTCCTTTTTAATCTCCATCTTACCTGGAAGGGTTATTAATGAATCATCCCTCTAGGCCCTGGAGTCTAGGGAATAGACAGGGTGAAGCAGAACTATCGAGTACCTTGTGATCCTCAACAGCCTCACTCCTGTCTCCATTTAAATTTATCCTAGTGTTTTGAAATGTTTTAACTTGTAATGCCAATGAAAGGATTTGTATTGTATTATTATGATTATGGTGGCAATGAAGAAAAAACAAGATGGATTTGGAAATACTTTAGCCTACTACCAATTCTGGTTTGTGAAGGGGAGCCCTCTGCTTATTTTACTGCATTGCACACATATTGGTAGCTGGATGCTGAACAAGAAAGATCAGGGTTCTAAACTGAGTGGGGAACCTACACAAGTAGAGAAATCCCCCACCTCAGAAGTTATCCTTCCAGCTCATGGAGGGAGATGGTGATGGCAGCAAGAATAGCACAGCTCGTACACTCATCCCAGCTCTGCCTCATTGCCTAAGTTCATGTCTGAACTGGGCTATGTGTGTTTTCAGTTGTAAAGGTATTGCAGACTTTAAACAAATCTTGTGTACAAGCTTTTCATACATATATTCTCCCATGAGCTTTTTTAATTCTCAAAAGGAATTTTATCTACTGGAAACACCTTATTCATTGTCAACACTCCCCTTGTCTCCAATTTTGTGTGATTCCTTGGGTAATAATACCTAATATTAATTCTACTGATTCATCTGTAATAATGCAGTTGTGTTTGTACGTTGTTAAGGCTCTTTTCTAAGCCAACAACTGATTAGTTGCCTTATTTTCCTAGGTTTAGTGATACTTAGATTAAGCAACTTCTATTGTGGAAATATTATACAAGTGTTCCAGGTTAGATGAAATAACATATTACAGAGAAAATGGGTATGCTTCCCAAAATCCATGTATAATCCATGTATTAAGTCCTCCCTTCTCTATTGTTTTGTAAAATTTACCCCATGTCACTGACTGCTGCTGACATATTTTGGGAAACAAAGAACGTGATGATGTCAGGGCACAGAGCAAGTTTAACTGCATGTTCACTTCAATGGCAGTTGATCACAACCTGCATTATTCCTGGCTGTGCTCCACATCAGTGGCAGAAGGTGGGATATTTATAATGTGTTTCCAGGTTTTCGAAGAACAGAGGTTGACTTACAGTAGGTCTGCTGTTTTCAGAGGTTCAATGTAGGTCGATTCATACAGCTGAAAATGGTGCTATCCTGTTCCGTTCTGTGAAAAGCAATTGGAGATTAATCACATGCTTTAATAAGTAGACTGAATATGAAGCTGTTATTACAGGGATGATGAACCTCCAGATGTTGTTGGACACCAAATCCCATTGGCCATGGTGGCTAGGGATGATGAAGTCCAATACAGGTTTCCTATTCCTGAATTACCATATGGTGGCGATGCACTGATAAAAATATATAATAGTTTAAAATGACCTCCCCTGTCACACACACACACAGAATTTTCATCAACATATATATTCATTTTTTTCTACAGTCAAGGTTTAGATTTTAAGGGTGGAATAGATGAGATCTCTTTATTTAATACATTCAATAATGTGCTTGATTGCTAACTGTATTGCCATCCTGAAAATCAATGCAGTAAATAAAAAAGCAAATAAATAGAAGTTTCCTCTTTTCTCCAAAACGATGGTAACCTTAAGTTATAACCTCTCTAAGTTTCTGTTTACAATTTCTGCCTGATTTTCCCTAAACGTGTTTCTTTTTTTCGTCCTATAATCTCTGGCCAGATCTTCAAACAGATCGTTAAAGCAGCTTTTAAAAATGTATCAAAATGAATTCCATTTTTGGGTGGCTAATTTAATTTTAGGGAAATGCCTGTGTGGCGTATGTTACAAGAATTTCTATAAGATACATTTTATCCCAACAGTGAGGATTATCTGACTTTTAGAAGCTAATCCTCTTGAATGGTATGTCTCAGTCCTCTGAGAAGACATGTAAGATTTTTAACATTACAAGTGTTTCAATTTTATCTTTATTCATTCGGATGGTGACACTTGAAGAAGCCTGCCCCCTTTTCAGCGTAAGGATGGGTAATATTTCTCACGCCACGTTTGGAGACTTTGCCAATTATGTCCTATTATCATAAGGAGCATCTTACGCTTACCATTTTTAAAATTCTCTTTCCCCTTCTTTCTTACTTCACAATATATCCCATGGAGCTTTTCATCTCAAGCATCAGTTAACGGAAAGGTGGCTCACCAATTTGCTACTCTTTCTGACATTTGAGGAAGAAAAAAACCATCGTGGTGAGAGAACACATTTAGATAGGATTATGCACACAGAGCTCAGTGAACAAGTTCTGTATTTGAATACATATACAGTTTCACCAGGGCTTTTTCCAGCTGGAACTCAGTTCTGGCACCTCTCAGGTGAGTGCCATTGCCATCGTAAGAGAACAAGGGAGGCGTTCATGGTGAGTTCCAGCAACTCTTTTTCTTGAAAAATAGCACTGAGTCTCACCATACACTTAGGTAAAGGTAAAGGGACCCCTGACCATTAGGTCCGGTCGCGGACAACTCTGGGGTTGCAGGGCTCATCTCGTTTATTTGCCAAGGGAGCCGGCGTACAGCTTCTGGGTCATGTCGACAGCATGACTAAGCCACTTCTGGCGAACCAGAGCAGCGCACAGAAACGTCATTTACCTTCCTGCCGGAGTGGTACCTACTTATCTACTTGCACTTTGATGTGCTTTCGAACTGCTAGGTTGGCAGGAGCAGGGACCGAGCAACGGGAGCTCACCCCATCGCAGGGATTCGGACCGCCGACCTTCTGATTGGTAAGTCCTAGGCTCTATGGTTTAACCCACAGCGCCACCTGCGTCCTCACCATAGACTTACTGATAAGCATATTCTGTTAGCACCAGCACATGTTGTTGTCGTTTATTAATTTATATATTGGAAGACTTTCACGGGTATTCCAAGACCTGGCAGATGACCCTTCTTGGGGGGAAAAACTTTCATATACTCAAAGTGTCCAGGGTCCAAAGTCCTTGGACCACTTCTTTGCCTTTCGGTTTAATTTTATTTCATATACAAGCACAGGAGCTCAGGAACATCAGGTCCCACAGGTGTTTGAGAAAGTCTGGATTTAGTACAGTTTAAGGCTACCCTTTTCTTCTTTTGTGAAACAATAAATTGTAAGGTTTTTTTATTTAGACCATGGAACCCTTTGTAACTCGCATTCCCAAAGTCGGCCCTCCAGCTGTTTTGGGACTACAACTCCCATCATCCCTAACTAACAGGACCAGTGGTCAGGGATGATGGGAACTGTAGTCCCAAAACAGCTGGAGGGCCAAGGATGCCTGCTTTGTAACCATAGACCATATATCCTTTCCTTCTTAGTATGCTTTCTTATTGACTCAGTAAATCACATAGCTGTATCCCATGTGTTCTTAGTGGCAATTGTGGGAACTTGCTATTTTTAAACCAGGTTACTCCCCCAATTTCTTTTATCTGTAAGCTGTCTGTTGTTACTAAAATCCAATTTTAAAAAAGGGGGGATATACTTCTTACATGCCAAAATGGCTGCTAAGCCGTTTACAAGTATAAATTCAATTACATGACATCCACTCTTAATTAAAATGCACAATAACGCAGTTCCATCAATATATGGAAAACATCCATAATGAAAATATACCTACCATATGCTCGCCATATGTGTATGACTGAACCATGAGGAACAAGAAGAGAGAATCTGTTATGTGAATAAAATTATAACATATTCTATCCAGCTCTATAGCCAGTGCTGGCCATACCACTGGGCCTCTAGAATTCTATGGTTCTATGACAATTGAAGTGTGAGTCTAACCCAGTCCACCACAACATCCAGTTACTCGTCCATCCATCTCTGTACCCAAGGCTGTGTTTCCCCCAAGTCAGGTGTTTCATCTTGAGTCCACAGCTGTTGATTGTGGCTTTCATACCTTAAGATGGACTGAAGCCACAAAAAACAATTCTACCCACTGGTCATTTGCCTTGCAAATCAGCCTAGTTTTGTCTCAGAATCTCACAGCTCCAAAGAACATCAGGAACCCCTTATTTCTGAACACCTCCAGCTCCGTGTAATTCCACAGTGCAGACACCAAGGCTGCCAGGATTCCTAACTTGGAAATGTGGAAACAGCAACTTGAGAGTGGCCCGACTGAGTCTTGCTGATTCAGGACTTAAGCAAAAAAAACTTGCTCCATCAAAACCATGCCGCCACATTCCGTACAAACTACATTGAAAAAACGTGTTATTGCATTTTATCCGGCTCTGCAAAACTACATTGTGTGTCATGGCACCACATGACATGCAGCCCTATGTAATGCAACACACATTGGAGATAAATTCCCTTTTTCCATTGTGGCTAGGAGTAAATTACAGATAGGAGCTTACCATAATGAACCACAAGCTGGCAAGCCAACCGGATTTCTGTCTGACCAAATTATTATCAAGAGAGTTCAACTGTTCTCAAGTTCAATGGTTAAAAGGGGGGGGGGCTGGGAGAGACTTAAGAAGGTAACCGTGGTGATTTATGGTTTCTTTAACTTTCAAGTTCTGTGCAGGCCACAAAGAGTGGATTCTGTCTTCTAGTTATGCTTGCTTGGTATTCATTTAATTGTTCTTGTTTTTTTAGTATACCCTGCTTAGGAACCAAAGTTTATATTTAAACTGCAATAAAATAGATTGTAGTGCCACAGTCACAAGAGCAGAGCAAAGGTTATATAAATCCCTTACCCACTTAAAATGGGACACTTGGAGGATATGGGCTTAGGGTGGCATAACCATGACTGTCAAGGGACGTGGGTGGCGCTGTGGGTTAAACCACAGAGCCTAGGATCAGAAGGTCGGCGGTTCGAATCCCCGCGACGGGGTGAGCTCCTGTTGCTTGGTCCCTGCTCCTGCCAACCTAGCAGTTCAAAAGCACGTCAAAGTGCAAGTAGATAAATAGGTATTGGTCCGTCGGAAAGGTAAACGGCGTTTCCGTGTGCTGCTCTGGTTCACCAGAAGCGGCTTAGTCATGCTGGCTACATGACCCGGAAGCTGTATGCCGGCTCCCTTGGCCAATAAAGCGAGATCAACGCCGCAACCCCAGAGTCGTCTGCGACTGGACCTAATGGTCAGGGGTCCCTTTACCTTTACCTTTAACCATGAGTGTGAGTGACTGAAACAAGCACTGGGACCATTGGGATCCTGAAGTTTGAGCGATATTAATGGTCGCCAAGCTTCAGCAGTTGACGGTGTCTGTCTCGAGCAGGAGTAATCACAGGTCCATTGTTTTCTTTTTAAAAGCCCATTGGTTTCCTTTTTTAAAAGAACATGTAATCATGCAGTGCATTGGTAGGGCCCTATTTATCTGCACCGAAGCCATAACCATAGATGGCCATAACTATATATCACACAACAGATCATTTCAAATGTGTTCTTCTTCCCTTTTCCCATAGGGGCGTCACTATGGAGAATTCTTTAAATAAAGATTAATGGGCATTGTCCCCACTGTTCATTTGTTCTGTTGTGAGAGGTAATTTAATTATTGTGTAAATAATTAAACAGCATAATTAATTATATAGCTTGAGGAAGCTTTTAAGCATGCTTATTCTTGTGATGGCTTGTCAGCCAGCTCTTACTTCAGTTGACAGATGGAGCCTTCTAATATACTGCTCTCACTTACATTAGTCCAATAAAATATAAATCTGAGGGAAACTCACTTTAAAGTCATCATCAGTCATTTCTATATTTTGAATGTTATGATACTCAGTAATCCCAATACAAGATGGTCCACGTAAACCAGTTGTTCTAATTAAAAGCATATTTAAACAATGTGGAGTGAGGATCTACCAAATTGTCTGGCTGCAAGTGAGCCCTGCTGATTTCTGAGAAGGTACATCTAGGATTCTGGTGAGATAATTTTAAGAGAAGGCTTCAGTTAAGCAGGGGCTGAAGAGGAGTTACCTTTGCTATATTGCATTTCTGTGTAATTGTTTTCTGGTGTATAGTGATAATTACTTAACAATCTAATGACAGGGGAAACAGGGCCATTCCCAGCACATGCTGCTTATCAATGGCTCCTAAATTAGGGCTGCCAGACATCCCCGGTTCCCGGGGACTGTCCCCGGATTCACCAATCTGTCCCCAGACAAAATCTGTCCCCAGAATGCCCCCGGATTTTAATGTCCCCAGATTTATGCTTGGGGACTTCTGGCAAGGCAACATGGCGGGCGCCATGGCAGAGAGCAGCACCGGAGGTCCCAGCAACATCAAAGTTACAGCCAGCCAACCTGGGGGGGGGGTGCTATTTAAACTGAGGTGTGAGACAGAGAGCTTTTTTCTGGCTCACTTCCTCGATCAAAGCTCACCCCGAACTCACGCAGAGCCCATGGCACTCTTCTGCTGCGGGCTCTGCATGCCCAAGTGGGGGGGGGGCGAGTGAGGTGCTGAGGCGGTGAAGAAGAGGAGGAGAAGCATAGAAAAGAGCTGTGCCGCGGTTGAGAGAGAGAGAGATGGAGAGCTGCAGTAGCTTCTCATGGGAACAAAGAGGCGTGAAAGCAAAGGCTGGGGAAAACGGGACTGGGGGAAACAGGGGGGGGGGGAGGAAGGCAGGCAGGTGGGCGGGCTCCTTTGCTTTCTCTCCCTCCAATGGCCAATGCAGATATGGTAAGTTTAATGGGGGGCAAGGAAGAGTTTGGAAGAGAGGAAGAGTTTGGATTTGATATCCCGCTTTATCACTACCCTAAGGAGTCCTAAAACAGCTAACATTCTCCTTTCCCTTCCTCCCCCACAACAAACACTCTGTGAGGTGAGTGAGGCTGAGAGACTTCAGAGAAGTGTGACTGGCCCAAGGTCACCCAGCAGCTGCATGTGGAGGAGCAGGGAAGCGAACCCGGTTCCCCAGATTACGAGACTACCACTCTTAACCACTACACCACACTGGCTCACTGGTGCTGCGGCACCCCTTGTCCCCTGCGGTGCCACGCTGGCTTACCACCGGGAGTGGGGCATGGGGGTGGGGTGGGGGTTGAAACATTCTCGGGAGACAGAGCCTCCCTCCCTCCCTCTGTGCCTTCTCTGGCACCAGCAGCTTCTCTTGTGAGAAGGGCTGCGTGCGAGTCCGCTGTTTGTCCACCTCTGGTAAAGAGACACCACCACCGCCGGTTAAATCTCCATAGAGACTGCACTCACCCTTCAGTGGTCTCCCGGTTATTGGAAGCCGGTGCCTTATTTGTGTTTTAATATGTGTTTTCCCAAGACCAGCAAGCGCCTTTACTCAATCTCTCCCCCCACCTCTTTTTTTGGCGTTTGTGTGTTTGTAGATGGGCTTCTCTGCCTGCCTTGTGTTGAGGTGCACGCCCGACAACTTTGGGGTCCCGCCTTAAAAAAAGGTCAAGAACTCTGGGCAACCCTTTCCTAAAATAAAGCATGAAATTAGAAAAAGAAGAAGTGTCCCTGGATTCCTTGGAAAAAATCTGGTAACCATATCCTAAATGCCTAAGAATCATGATTATGGCTCAGTATGGGGTATAGTTAACTAAGTAACAAGTTTCTTGTTCTTACTTGCATAGTTGTAATGATGCTGTCTCCAGGTTGGGCTGGTTTCCCCAATAACAAACAAGGTTGTGCTTTGCAGCAAACCTTGCCTTTGCTAGCTGCTGTCACATAGACCTCCTCCACTTTAATTTGACTATCTAGTTCCAACCATCATTTTAGGTTGCATCTACCCCAAACAGAATAGGGAAGCGGGTGGCGCTGTGGGTTAAGCCACAGAGCCTAGGACTTGCCGATCAGAAGGTCGGTGGTTCGAATCCCCGTGACAGGGTGAGCTCCCGTTGCTTGGTCCCTGCTCCTGCCAACCTAGCAGTTCGAAAGCACGTCAAAGTGCAAGTAGATAAACAGGTACCTCTCCGGCGGGAAGGTAAACGACGTTTCCGTGTGCTGCTCCGGTTTGCCAGAAGCGGCTTAGTCATGCTGGCCACATCACCCAGAAGCTGTACGCCGGCTCCCTCGGCCAGGAAAGCGAGATGAGCACTGTAACCCCAGAGTCAGCCACGACTGGACCTAATGGTCAGGGGTCCCATTACCTTTTTACCCCAAACAGAACTGCATGTGGACTGTATCACTTCAGATAGCAGTTTTGGTGGGGACTGCATGCTTGAGCACTCTCCCCAGTAAAGCCCCCAACTTAGTAAGCTGGCATACTAGGAATGGCTAGGCTAGAATCTTCTCTCTAGTACTCAGTTTCCTAGGAAAGGGGAGTATCAGTTATGCTATTGTTGCACATATATGTCTTCAGCCTAAAGCATTAATATTCTAGAAGCAGTTTTAGGAGGTCGTCAGCTGTTTATGTAGACTTGGCCGCCAGAGGTGGTGAATCTCCCGTCTCCCATCTCTTTTGGTGTACTGTTATCTGTGATTCTATAGATATCATTCTAATGCCTGAGAGAAAATTAAAGTCAAAAGTGTGGGTGGATAGGTTGGATTCTTACATTCTAAATATTCCACCTGAAAACTGAAAAACAAAATGAAGAAGATTTTTTTCCTCCTAAAAGCACATGCGTGTGTACATTATTGCTTACTGCTGTTAAGTATTGCTATTGTTAAAATGCTCTGCCACTGTTTATTACGCTTGCACCAAAATAAATGCCTGTAACACAGACTTTTTGCATAAAGAGATCACTTGAACAGGTTGTTTAGTTTTGGTAATATAATTTGACATCTAAACATAAGCTGAGCGGGATCTCACACAAACACTTTGATAATATGATTCATTGTCAAATGTTTGCTTTGTCTATCTGGTACTCATTAATTAATTCTTTTTAATATAGCCTGGCTTTACCGATTTGGAAAAAGAGAATTATTCTTATTGATGTTGCTAAAATATCCAGGTGGTTTGAATTCTACCGACGAGATGCTCTAATCGAGCACATTTGTGTAGCCCTAATCAAATCTCTGCTAACAGATGTGAAGCACCCAGTAGTGGAGAAAATGTTTGTGTCTATATGATAATTAAATTACATCAATAAAGAGGAGGAATGAACAATGATGGCTATAGTTTCTTTAAACCCAGGTTATCGTTGTTAAGCAGACCCTTCATTAAATCCCCTCTTTTTTAAAAAAAATAGGACAAACTTTTATATTTCAAAAACAAAAATAGATGCCTTGGTATTGTAGCTTCACTTGTGAGCTTCACCGTAGTAGATCTTTGAGGCTGGTGGCATGTACAAACCTGCCTTCAAATAAATATCACTAATTTGTAATCATTTTCAAGGAGGGGTGGGGGATGTACTAGATTCGATTACCTCCTTCCCCATTTAAATTGCCCTTCTAATTCAAACAGTTTTGAGCATACAGGTTACAGGTTCCCATCTTCGGATACCGGCTGTTACATGCAACTAGTTACTAGTGACTGGAGCTGAAGCAGGGCTACAGACTCCCAACATCCATGGTTGATAAAATCTATTCATCCCTGTGGCCCTTTTGTAATAGTTCTGGGCTGGATCTAGACCAGACACCGGCAAACTTGACCCTCCAGATGTTCTGAGACTACAATTCCCATCATCCCTGACCACTGGTCCTGTTAGCTAGGGATGATGGGAGTTGTAGTCTCAAAAGATCTAGAGGGCCAAGCTTGCCTATGCCTGGCCTAGACTAATCAAAAAAGTGTTTCAGTTTAAAGCATTGTAACTTTAAACAGGGAAAACATGTAGAGAAAAATGGGACTCCACATCACCATCTGGCACAATGTTATATTGCACATACGACACATATAAATAGCTGTTTCTTTACCAGTCTAGCGGAGTCCTTGTTCAGGTGCTTCCACCCCACACAATTAGAATAGCATGAAAGACAGGACAGAGCTTGTATTGTTGACCCTACTGCTTCCATTGGGAGCTCCATCATCCTCCATGCATTGGAGGGATGACATCTGCAGCAGGAAACAGCTGTAGTTGTGGAGGCATAAACGCAGTGGCTATGCACTAAATCCACTGTCAGAGACAGTGCTGCTATGCTCAGTGCCTTTTTTCTGGTTTCCCCATAGGTATCTAGCTGCCCACTATGAAAACAGGATGCTGGACTAGATGGGCCATTTCTTATGTTCTTAGGAGACTCCCTGCGCAATCAGGGCTTAGAACAGCTGCAGAAGTTACCCTCCAATTTGTGGAGGGGCTGAGAAATGGGAAAGGAATGGAGGAGGTGGCACCAAAATTTTCCCCCTTCTCCCTTTTTTGATTCTAATTGCTTTTTTGCAGGGAGTTAATACATGGGCACAGCTAGTGTTGCACCTATAACTCCTATGCTGAAGAATCCTTGGAAGCACAACAGTTAGAAATTCCACAGGGTGTTTTCTTTCTTAGCATGTATTTGTGGAGAAAGCTTCACCTGTAGAATTTCTGCCTGCCATGCCACTGTTTGACTTTTATTTTTTCTTCAGTGAGTCTATACCCTAAAGATATCTTCATCAGGAGCTATGTTGGGTTTTTTAAAAAGGGAAAGATGCCAGTTCTACCTAAATCTCATACAGCTGCATGCCAATTCTACTTAGCCCAGATCTACAGTCTTCCCATGCAGTGATGTCAGAGAACTACATTTCATGGTCAGCAAAATTGCTGGGGAAACTTACAATTCAGTGGGGCCAAAACAGTTATATTTTTCAATGGTGCTTATGACCATATATTTAGGGACAGGGTGTTTGCATCGGGCTGAGCTCTCTGGTGCTGCGTGCCAAATTGCAGCTGCAGCCCAGCTCCCAATTTAGCCATATTTTTGCTCCAAACACAGGAACAATTCTCTCTGTGTGCACTTTAGTCTATGCTCTGACCTTGCTGGAGGCTAAGTAATGTCACCAGCTGCATGTGTAATGTGGCCACTGGTGATGAAAAGTGAACTGGCGTAATTTGCCTAGGGATGCAACCCCTTTTAACATATCTAACATTCTTGCAGGTGTGGTGGCTTTTATTTGTGTGCTTTACTTTGTTTGTTTATTTGTCTGACTAATCAAGCCAAGTCCTCCGTACTCATCTTCCGATTCACCAGTCTCAAAATATTGAGGATTCGGCCTCTAGATTGTTTCCAGTCGTTAGATGTAACTGATCCCAATGAAGAGAAAGCGGGATAGCTGTGTGCAAAAAAAAAATATAAAAAAATTTAACAGCTGGGTTAGAGGTTTTTTCCCTCCCTCCAGATGATGGGAATGTAGCTGTATCCACACTTTCCTGAAGGTTTGCGGGTGGAGAAAGGAAAATAAACCCTTGAACCAATCAGAAATGTCAGAAATGTTCTAATATCTCTTGTTCGAAGAATGAGGACAAAAGTGGGCATGCAAAGGAATGATCAGTTCTGGATTTATCGGTACATATAAGCTAAACAAGCTATAGCTTCGCCCCCCCCCCCAAAAAAAAAATTAAAGGAAAAAAACCTGGATGTACATTTCCAAAATATAAGATAAAAAACAAATAAAACCTGCATACAGCAACAGTGTTTTGTGTTGTGTAGGTTCCTATGATGTAAGTAATGGGCCCCGCCTGCTCTCTCAAATATCACTGGTTTGCTCATTTCTATATATAGGGTGCCTACATTCTGCATGGACTGGTTGCATGGCAACATGTGCAAATGGCTTTAGATACCTATTAGGTCCATAAATTACCATATATTCAACACAAAAAAACAGGGACAAATTGTTGTTGACAAAGGACAGCTGGACATATAAAGGGCCCCATTACCTTCAGTAGCTTAGGACCTCATCAAACCTAAATCCAGCTCTGGGGATGATTATGAAATGACAAATTTTTCCTTCTTTAAATGAATATCCTTCACTGACATTATCAATATATAATTCAGACTTATATTCTCGTAATCATATCATTTTAGTTAACAGGGTATTTTCACTGCTGGGACAGAGAAAGATCTCTGCCATTTAAAGAGGAAGCTGTAGAATCTTTCATCTTTCCGTGAGTGATGTTCTTATCTTAATCACCTGGTCCATTCTATCCTATCTCGTAACAGAATCTTATGTACAGGACTATAGAGCAAAGGCTATTGTGAATAATTTGGCTAAAATGGGAAGATTATTACATGTTCAAAGGACAAATAGCACCAGGACAATTTTTTTGGCAGGAAATGTTCTGTATCAGGTATGCACAGCTACTTTTTCTTCAAAATAAAAGTGAGCAGTTAAAATATTATTTTCATTATTTTAAATGGGATGTTTATTCACTATAGTTTGGCCCTCAAGGGGGCACATGGATTTCAATACAATTCTTCTGCCCCAATAATTTGAAGTGTTCCCCAAGTCATTTCTTTCACCTCATTAACCTTTTTTTTTTTGCTTGTATCTCCCTATATTAGAAAATGATGGTTTATTGCATTTTTCCCCCAAAGAAAGATCAGAAAATGCAATGCACACATTGTACCCAAACCTGAAGGGTCTCTTCAATTAAGATCAAGCTTCATAAAATTAACAGTCATACAATATTCATACAGTAATCAAGGCCATCCAAAGATTTCTGTGTTGACTTGAGAAACAGAGGACTGAAGAAGTAAAGTTCATTGATGTAGGAAACATCAACCATCTTTCATACTCCTCCTCCCCCAACTCATTTGCCTACTCTGCAACTTCATTCTTCTGTGCCTTTTGCACCGTGAATAGGAGGTTCTTCCCCACCACCCTTTTCTTCCTTTCATGTAAACACATCTCCTAAAATTACAAAAGAATGGCTTTCTTTAAAGTGGAACCATTCCCGAGTTTGTAAATATGCTGTGGTTGAAAATGAGTTAAAAATACAGTCAAAGGGATTTGCTTTCCTCACTCCTTCCTGTGAATCGTGACCTTTGCTTTTTTCAACTTCCTCAATTTCGTTTCAGTAAATTGTCCTAGAATGGCACAACACCTGCTTTGGGTACTTGAGAAATTGACTTTTCCTGCAAATTACCCTGATCAGTGACCTTGTCTGGCTGCTAAAGGGGTTTGGAGGAGCAACGTAACTTTATGTGTGGCCATATTCATTCTGCTCCTTGATATTTAGCCCTTTGAAGTTTACTTACGGTATCTCTCTAATGTACAGTTTCAAGGGGGGAGGGAATGCCACAAAGCACTTGTCATCTAGGAGGGAAAGCTACTTAAAAATGGCAATGTGAAAACATATTGGAGACATCTCAAAATTCTTCTAATAATGACATTTGAGGGAGGGATTCTATCATATTTATGAATCGCTTAAACATTTCTTCCAATCCTTATTTACTAGAGGGACACAACCAAAAGCACATTTTTAAGAGCTTCTGTTTGAAGTTATGATCTTACACATTTTGGGGTCATAGGTTATTTCTGGAACATTGTTAGGAAAATTATATAAGTTTCCTGTAATTTTGACTTCTTTTTTAAAAAAGAAGAAACTTGTATTTTAAAATATACATATTATAATGAGCAGATCTTCCTAGCTAACAGGTGTTAATCCTCAAGCACTGTCCCAAGGGCAAACTGTGTGAGTAAAGAGGCAATTCTCAGCATCCTGAAGATCCCGCAAATTGGCCCATGGAAAAGTTCTGAAGCTACTTGAAGGCCAGATGGCATGAGAAGCTTGTCAAATATCAAAGGGGAACCTGTGTAAATGTAAACATATTTGCAGCATTGCACTTCATCCTGACAAGCTTTTAAGATCCAATGGCAGATTTTAGTCAAGAAAAGACAATCAGTTCAGAAACTACAAGGGCTTTGAGTTGGAGGAGAGATGTTTGAAATTTGATATGCATTTCGTATGCCTAATCCCAGTTTGATTTTATTTACATCTGTTCTGCCTAGTTTTCTTGAGCAGCAAACAGAAACTTTTGGAATTTGCCCAAAATTCTGGCTCATATTCTGCTGTTTCAGATGGAGAAGAATAACCAAAGACTGGCAGGTTATATTACCTATTTCTTTCATTTTTGCCTCTCTGTTTTCATTGTTGCAGTAGCATTCAGAAGGGCGAACCTGCAGTCTGATCTTCAGACAATTATCTCAGACTGGGGCTTGATCTTGCTGGATCCCAAAGCTGCTGTGTAGAGTTCAAAAAATAACCCAACACCCAGCTTTCTGGGATTCACAGTTCCATGTGCCAACGCTCCAAAGAGAGGATTTCATCCATGCTGTTATGGCTACTGTCATTGCTGTGCTGGTCTTTGCCACGTCTCTCCATTAAGTATATAAGAACAACTCAACAGCTGCTTGCAGGGAGCCCTGTGCCACCTTCCTAACCTAGGAGACCATTTGATTAGCCCTAGGGATGGTGATTTTAATTGCCAGAGAGCTCTTCTGTGGCAAGTGCTCAATGGTACTACCCTATCAGAGGAAGAGGCTTGCATGTAGCCCCAGTATGGGGAACCTTTGGCCTTCCAGATGTTGTTGAACTACAACTCCCATCACTCCTGGCCATTGGCTATGCTTGCTGTGGCTGATGGGAATTGTAGTTCAATAATGTCAGTATTCGAAACACAATATTAGAAACAGTTTAAAACAACTTGAAATTACAGAAATAAGGTGGGTCCTAAAAATTAGGTGGCAGTAGTCAAGGCAAGCGATGGTCAAGGGTTTTAGCAGCAGATGCAGCTAGTAAAGGATGCATTTGGGGAATATCAATTTGCTATTGTTATCCTTTAAAAACTCAATACCGGCAAGAGATACCAAAAGGGGAATAAAGGATATTTCCCCACATCCCAGAGCTGTTGCAGGTGCGGCAAAAAATATCCTGGCATCGGTTATTGTTCTCTTAGTTGCTATTCATACGGTATTTATCCTACTTCCGAAACGCCTACGTGCATTGGAGAAGTGGGTTGGTCTAATGCAGGCTCGTGTTGTTTTAAACCATGTATAATTTGATTGAAGCTCTAATGTGCTTGCTGTAAAAATTAGCACCCAACACCAGATTTTATTGTACATTCAATCAATTAAAACGCACATCACATCTTGAATCTGTTAACTTTCAGATAAGTGCCATTAGACCAAAAATATGCTTTAAGTAGTGTTTACACATTTATTTACAAAAGACAATTATTTAAACAAAGGAACATTCCCAGCTAATTGATATGAAGATATGAGAAAATGCAATTAATCATCATTAGCATATGCAGCTTTTTATTCATTTATGGTATGCAGCTGTGGGAATAACAGGCTGTGACACTACTTCGGGCTGTTGCTAGCAGAAGCTCCTACCCGTCTAAATTAGAAAACGCCAGCCCAGCAGACCAGGACTGGATGGTTTTAACTCTTTGCAATTCTCTGTCACCCCAACATCCCTAGTTCAGTGCATGGCAAAATAGCTGCACCATTGGAGATAGCAGGGCTTTTCATAGGTTCAGGTTAGTTGGGATGAATGTGTGCAGGGGAGCAGGACTGCAGCATCAGGCTCCATCACAAATCTGTGCTCAGCTATTTGAAGGTCAAAAGACAGCATAAGCATGTGGGGACCTTTCCACTAGACCAGGTGCAGGGATGGGTGAATCGGTCCATTTTCCTTTCACTCTGTTCTTTATTACTCCAGTCTTAGGTTTAGTTCCCACCCTGTTCCCACGTTGGTTTGTGAATTTTTCTTTTAAAAAGTATGCACCAAAATTCAAATGCCTTTTGTGCCAATTTCTCCTAAGAGATGCATCTTTGCATGCCATTTCCCCCAATAATATTGTGCAGCTTCATGGTGCTGGAGGAGACTCTTGAGAGTCCCATGGACTGCAAGAAGATCAAACCTATCCATTCTGAAGGAAATCAGCCCTAAGTGCTCACTGGAAGGACAGATTCTGAAGCTGAGGCTTCAATACTTTGGCCACCTCATGAGAAGAGAAGACTCCCTGGAAAAGACCCTGATGTTGGGAAAGATGGAGGGCACAAGGAGAAGGGGACAACAGAAGGCGAGATGGTTGGATAGTGTTCTCAAAGCTACCAGCATGAGTTTGACCAAACTGCGGGAGGCAGTGGAAGACAGAAGTGCCTGGCGTGCTCTGGTCCATGGGGTCATGAAGAGTCGAACATGACTAAACGGCTAAACAACAACCGTGCAGCTATTCTCAGGAACACATGCACTATAGTGCACAATTTTTGGTTGGAGAATTGCACCACAAGATTGAGAGAAGTGCAGGTTTTGAAAGAGAGCTTGGTTTGGGTTCAGGATGTGTGAATTAGGTAGATTTGCAGTACAATGTGTCCTGAATGCATTTCTCCCCGATTCCTGCTGCTCCCTGTTTGTGTGGAGAAGTTCATAGGCACACAGGGAGTCTGACTGAAAATGGTTTCCCAGCCCAGGGCCAGGTGGATTCTTGGTTTGATCCCACATGGATCTTCTGATGTTCTTATCCGATCTGCTTTTACATTAAAGAAAAATGGGGGTAGCCTATAGGATACATGGCAGTATGAGCTGCTGAATAATGCTGGTGGTGAGGCTGGAAGATCAGATTATATCCAAGAATCTATCATAAATCTTTGAAATAACACTTTCAGGCATGACTGTGTAAACAGAGACATCTGCAATGCCCCATAGTCTTCAAAAGGCTGTTGTTTCATGAAATATAGTGCAGAAACTAGAAATACAAGCAAGTGCATCGTTGTGTATTTTAAGTCTCCCTTCTTTTCTTTTCGATTTAAATCCATACCCTGTTTCCTTCCTCCCACTCTGCTCTGCCCTTTAGTCTCTTGCTTCACAACACACAAGATTGTCTTACAGTGCATCTCATTTCCATTGCACGCCTTAGCATGTGTTATTGCATACATGGTGTAATATAGACTGAACTGTAATTCACACTTTGTACACCTAAGGTAGAGACATTTCTAGCAGGGAAGAAATTCCTGGCTTGTGCAAGGGATCACCTTACGGAGGCTATTCAAATGATTAGCAAAATGCCCATTAGCAAATTACATCAAATTACATTACTTGTTGTAATACGGGTGTCATGTAGCAATGCTTTCCTATGCTCCTTCCGTGAGCTCCTTTTATGCACATCTCATGAAAATGGATGTTGATTCTGCGGGGACAGTTCTTGGCTGGTTGCACAGGTATTTAATCCTCAGCCCTTCCCAAGTAAATCTATTGAGTTCAATGGCCACAGCTACCCTGGACCGAAGCATCCACAACATATGCTGGGTTCCCATTTTCACCCTAAGCACCAAGAAGTGTAAGTACATAATCCTGACACTGAGTTACATCTATGGGACAAGCATAGCAATGCCAGATTTAGGGTGCTTCCCACACACCAAACCGAGGGGGTGCAAATCAAGGCACCAGATTTTGGGCTCGCTGAGGGTGCCATCCTACCAAAGATTACCAAAGTCTGCCCCTGAGGATAGACTCTGCTAAGTTACTTTGCAGAGTAGTGGGATTAAGTACAGGCAACTCCCCTTTTCTGCGGGGGTTGCGTTCCAGGTCAAATGTCGGTGAAGTGCATATAAGCCTGCCCTGTTCCACCTCTGCCCTCCATCCCCCCCCCATTCCTCCACCACCATTCCTCCCTCTTCTGGGTCCAAGAGGATCCATACATCTCGGTTGTACGTCAATTGGAAAATGGTCGCCACCTGTAATGAAACTTCCTCCGCCACAACAAACACTCTGTGAGGTGAGTGAGGATGAGAGACTTCAGGGAAGTGTGACTAGCCCAGGGTCACCCAGCAGCTGCATGTGGAGGAGCAGGGAAGCAAACCCGGTTCACCAGATTAGGAGTCTACCGCTCTTAACCACTACACCACACTGTCTTGCTTCGGGGTTGCATAACTGCATACTCTCTGATGAAAATAGGGATGTCCTAGGGAAAGGTGGGACAATCTGGGATCACATCAGAAACTGGGACAGCTTCTGTAAATCCGGGACTATCCCTGGGAAATAGGGACACTTGGAGGGTCTGCATTTGCAGTCTGGCACAGAGCCTCCCCTCCTTGGCCTAGCTTATCCAGCAATTGAATCCGTGCTGGACTCAGGAATTACAAGGAGTCTGGTACCCACAAACTCATAACAGCCACTTCAAGTTGGTTTTAAAGGGCAGCAGTTGCATACCAAATCTTTATTCACAACCAGTAGTCTGAGTCCATCCATGATGTATTCCTGATTGGGTCTCTCTCCTCTGCCCCACCTATTCACCCCCAGTTAGCAATTGTGGAATTGTGCTTTGGAGAAAACAGCATATGTTGTCATCTGCAAAGTTCCCATTCAGCGGAGGTATAATTTTATTCAATATTATATGAAACACTACATTTGACACAGTGCATTTGACTGGGGACCAGATGAAAACTTCTCAGATTTCAGAGGAAGCTGGAAACACAGGCAGTTTTGTATCATTCATATTAACATCCAGAAAGCACTCATATCCATTACCTCCTGACATATGATTATCCTATTCTCCCTGAATGGAGCAACACATTCTGTAAACCGATGTGGTAGACTCCTTCCTGGAATGCACTACTTGGGACTTCAGGCTGGGAGGAATCATATTTTTCAATACCCACTCCTATGAAAAGTGCCTTGGATGAATAAGGCAAATACATCAGGGAGGGAATTAAACCAGAACATTTCTCTCCCCGATGTACTAGTTTACACGCATGGAGTTTTTACACAAGGAAGTATTCAAGAATGAGACTCCTCTGCCTATTTTCTGAAATGCTATGGCATGTGGGTGATCAGAAAAGGGAGGGACACTCCCAAACTATTAAATGAGCATCTGCTCTCTACTACCATGCAGATATCTACCGTTGTGACTCCATCAATCACTCCTCAAATGCCTGGGGTGCCTATCAGCTCCCCCACCCACCGCTCCTTCCCCGCTACAATTCTTGGACTCTTGCCAAAGGTTTAGTCAGAGGGTCAATTCACACATGATGTGGCAAGTGTGCTCGCTGAACATACACTGGTGTTGTCAGTGATAAATCCCATAAAGAGTCAAGGTGAGATCCATGTCTCCACACTGTTGGGGGACATATGATGGTGGAGATGTGCCAGGGATCCATCAGCCACTAGCAGGAACCCGGCATGTGCCTACTATGTCTTTCCAACTGTCTGTAGGCATGCATCTCACCATTTTACTCTATGGCGATTAGTAAATTTAGAAAACATGCTTACCAAGGGCATTTTGGCACCTAGTTGTTTGGGCCCAGGGGTGCAATAGCTGAAGCCCAGTAACATGGCCAATATTTATCATATCATTTCTGAAGCATGAAAACTGGAACCCATCACAAACCTAACTGCATGGTCTGTATTATCAACACACCAGATTTTTCTGAATCAGCTTGAGATATAATGTGAAGAAGAATGGCCACTTTTAGAAGAAACAGCAGCCTCTTCAAGTAGAAAAGACTTCCTCCCCCCCCCTTTCATTTGTTTTCCCAGTAGGAAAGCATTTTGCCTGTGGGATATTTCTCCCTGTGTGTGTCAAGGATCATAAAAATCTGGTTTCCCAGGACAGATTCATGCAGGAACATATCCTTGTGTCATAACATATTTCAGTCCCCTGGTTCCACAACGATGTTTATTCCATGGGGCTAAAACTTTGTTGCATCCAACATGCAAATATTTGTAATGACAAGATCCTCGGTATCCCAGGGCAATTGAAGATCCAACATCTGTTTGTGTGTGTGTGTGTTGCTGAAATGCAGGTATTCCCCAGGCAAGACAGCCATGGTAACCAACTTCAAAACTTGTCATACATTTTGCTTCTATTAAGCTACAAGGTACATACAGATTGAGAAGTCTGCATGACACATTTCCTTCTCTCCCCCCCCCCCCGTAAAACATTGCCTTGTGAAATATTCCTCATTATCATTTTTAATGTGACACAGAAGACAGCTCTCCATTTAAGTTGCCCGTTAGACTGATTAATAACTTATTTTTATTTTGCATTTTCTGTGTTTTTTTACATTGCCTGTGAGGCAAATTTTAATCAGTGCTTTTCGACAAGAAGGAACACAATTCACCGAACACTGTTTGTGCCCCGAGATCAGAGGAATAAGTTGAGATTTATTATACCCAAGGACTGCAGCTTTTTAACAAAGTGCATAAAGAGGAACGTGTTCAATTAGGTTTTGTTTCTATCGGTGCTTTGTCTGCATTCTTACGTGTGTTGCTGAAGTTTTTAGTTTTGCCTATGAGAAGCATACGAAGTGGCAGGGCCACTACCACATCTATAGCCCTGCTGTGCATGGCAGCTGAGGAGAAAGGTGGGGGGAGGCAGATCGCTGTGCCAGCCTGGAGTTTGCTGTGTGATGGCTGGGATCCAATCCTGGGCTGACTCAGTACCAGTCCCTTCCTGCTCCCAGAAAGCAACTTTGAGGGGGCTTTCTAGCGGCTGTCACTAGGATCCTGCCAGGGATCCTGCCAGCAGGGCTTTGGCCCTCTTGCAGAAGATGGGAAGGTAGAAGGTGACCACAAGCAGGAGGTAACAGGGGCAAGCATGGATGGGCACAGGGACATCTCTGCACGACCCCAGTCTGGTGCAATGGTGTGTGTGTGGATTGTACAGCCAGTCACCTAACACAGGTCATTCCCTAGACGAGTTACAGTACAGTCAAGGTTAGAAACAAAACAAAAAGAATGGTTAAAGGCAGCCATCCAAATTTAACAGATCAGTACATTAAACGTAAAAGCAACACCAACCTCCACAGGGCAAAAATGAATTAGTTAATTAATTAGTTAATTAGCTAAAATGTTTGTTAATTAATCAGTCAAATTTTCATATGGATAAAACAGTGGCTTGAATCCTAACTAGCTTTCTGCAAATGGAAGGGCTCCTTCCATTCAGAGTGGAAAATGGGATGTATCAGAAAGGATAGCACTGGAGCGGGGCAGGGGGAGCATAATTTAATCCCCCCTCCCTGAATGCAGTACCCTATGCCGCCTCTCAGGAGGAAGGGAAGATCGGCAAAAAAGTGGTGTCCCCTCTTCCTCCAGTGAGAACAAAACTCCACTCATGGGCTGCTCCTACCAATGGAACCTCAGTTAGGATCTAATTCAGGGATAGCAAACGTCAGTCCTTGGGGCTAAATGTGGCCCTCCAGGCCTCTCAACCTGACATGAATCACCTCCTCCCTAGGCCATGCCACAAACTTGCCCTCCTCAAATACTTTTGCCTGATGACAATGTGTCCTTGAGCTGTGACAATTCCCATTTGCAAAGAAACACTCCTGCCTGTTACAGAAAAGTGAACTGTCTCTTCTTCTTTTAAGTGCTATTGTTTGAAATCATTGAAAATCTACCAGCTATCCAGATCCTTGGGAATATCTTCCTAATGGATCAAAAGTTTTCTTCAGCAATAAATTCAACAGATTCTTGGACAAAACACATCAGACCTAAATTTAGGGAAAGAAAAAGATCTGGGGAAATCTGATGAAATATTGAAGATGCAGGTGTTTGTAATATTGGTGTGCACGCATGTGCGTGAGCACACATACACCTATTTACTAAGGGAAGCCGAAATGCCTTTTGCTGTCAGAAACCCCCTCTCACACGTGTGTCTTCCCATCTGATTCTTATGTGGATAGTATCTCTTATTGTTTGCTCTTTTGATGTACAATTGCTAGCTGGGGCACAATTCCACTGAAAGGCACTGCAAATCTTGCAGCAGTTTCACTACAGGATCGTTTTCGCATTTGGGGTTTACCTCTGATTCTGCATTCTTTCAATATTGCCAAAGCTTGCTATGTTAGTTGCTTTTTCAGAGCTAAACCAAATAGCTTTTCCTTCTCCACCCCTCCCCCCTTTGCCTCTACCCCAACCTGCATGAAAAACATAATTTCCATTTCAAAACCATAATTGAATCTGAAGGTTCATTTCTGGTGTTCTCAAAAGTGGCTCCTTGATTCCTAATTCAGACAATCCCATATTTTCTATCTGGGCTTAGATTTTTCATCAGTCTGGATATAGCACAATTGGGCATCTTATAAATCAATGATGCATTGGAGTTAAAAGGTCAGTTTTGCACTGGGGAGACCAAAGTTCCAACATTCATTTAACCATCAAGCCACCAACCATGAAGCTCACTAGATAACATTGGGTGATTCACTATCTCTAAGCCAAACCTAGTTCACAATATTTATTGTTAGGATAAAATTGAGGACCACCACCTCAAGCTCTTGGAGGAATGGAGATATAGAAACATAGTGTTGTGAGTTTGGGGGATTCCATTGTTGAAAGAGCCAGGCAGGTTTTGGGGTGAGTTAATAAGCCCTAAGTGTGGGTCATTAGCAGTGTTGTTGTTGTTTTAATGTATTTTTATTAAAGATTTTCTTGGTTTACAAAGCATGTGCTATCCAGTGGTGTAGCGTGCGGGGTGCAGGGGGCGCCGGCTGCACCAGGCGCAACATCTGGGGGTTAGGGTTAGGGGGCGCAAATCCACGGGTTAGGGGGCGCAAATTACTTGCCTTGCCCCAGGTGCTGACAACCCACGCTACGCCACTGGTGCTATCTCTCTCTCTTTTTCCAAATAACATTCTTTACAGATCAGTTTCATTTGTTGAAACATTGGGAAGAAAAGGGGGGAAAGAGGTGGAGGGGGGAAAGGTGTGTGGGGGTGGGGTCGGGGGTGATGTTTCTATTTTACTTAATATATGTGGGGTTTCGTGTCAGCGTTGCTTGTGCAGGTTTTTTAAGTGTTAGCCACACTTTTAACATGGGGGGGAGCACTGGTCATTGCTATAGGAAAGGAAGTTGCTTTATGCCAGAGGGCAAATGTGTTGGCTCCCTCTCTCACCTGGCTGGTCGTGAGGACAATAGCCAGTGTAGTGTGTGAGAGAAATCTGGACAGGAAGCAGGCAGGAGCCTGAGAGGGAGAGACATCCTTGAATTGAAGGCTATAGCTTTAGGAGAAGCAGGACCTCCTTAGGGTATTAATGCTGGGAGCCCCTCCATTGCAGGTACAGGTTGTACGTATATGGAAATAAACCATATATTGCTAAGACACCACAGACTCCGCTGTCTCTCATTCCGAGAAAAAATGGAAAAAAATGGAACCCTTGGAGCCTTGCCTTGCTTGGAGACTGGGGTGGCATGGGTACAAACCATAACTTGATTTGTCACTCTTCAAACTACTACAGGAATGCTTTACTATGTTGGAGATGTTGTTGGCATCCGTTTGTATCAAGAGATAATGGGCGGTGCCTCTGAGGAGGAAGTGAAACCACTATGTTAACAGCACCAAAATGACCTTCCCAGGGTGCGAGCCCGGCCAGTGTGTCTGGAGATCCTGGACTGCCCAGACAACAAGACCCTCCTCTTGGACCTGGCTGATGAGGTCCAAAAGAAAGCAGAGTAATACGTTTGGCACCAGCTTGGCTGCAGGAGTTGCCAGAAGGAGGAGTACAAGACATTATCCAACCATCTTAGGGACTCAGCTCCAGATACAGCTCTCTGGTTGCTTAATTGCTGAAAGTGATGGTGGGGAAGCAGTGGAGATATTCAATGAATATGGGAATCTCCATATTCTGTGTACTATGAGATGGTGGGTAATGGCTGCCTTCCATAAAGGTCTCAGAAAGGACTGAGGAATACTTTTGGTTGTTGGATAGGGCCAATGACAGAGAATATCAAAGACATATGATGCTGGACAGCAGGAGGAGCCTATAAGCTTTTTGCACAACAGCTTCTGGGCAGGAGAAAGCTACCTGAGTAATGAAAACTTAAATAGTTCAGCAGCAGTGCTCTTAGAGGGACACCACAACCATACTTAGCACAATGTGGAACTGGTCCTGCAACTTTATGTAGAACTCGAGCCGAGCCTGACACTCCACAACTTTGTCAAACATCAGCACTTTCAAGATTCCAGGCTTTCTAAGGACTTTGTAGTGTGAGTCAGAAGTAGAAAGGTGAGTTAGGGATAAGAGGCAGGAACAAGCCAAGACACATTTGGGGAAACCACAACCCCACCCCAAGTTTGGAAGGAATAATGTACTTTTCAAACATTCTGTTTGGGTGTCAAGAGAATCCCTTTTCCTCTTGGTTTGCTGATAAACCACATGTTTCATTCACATGTCTAATTTAAATATGATGATCATCTTGTACAACGGAAGAAAAGATAGGTTTCATTGGAAGGAAAAGTAAAACAAAAAACCCCACATCCTCAGGATTTCTCAAGCGCGGATGGCTTTTGAAATGGGGTGAACAGAAATGGTTGTTAATCGCCATCTAGTGGCTTTAAGGCAAACTGCATATGTAGTAAGGAATCCATTTAAATTGGATTAGTGTTTATAATGCTGTTGCCTTGATGTATATTTTGCAATCTGGTCGGCAGGCAGATCTCGAGCAGACATATAGGGATGAAGGGATCATAACTGCTGACTGCATTGTTATGGAGACATAGGTAGTGAGTACCAAAATTGCAGGTCCTCTGTGTGTTGTGGGTATGGAGAAACCATTGGCTTATTCTGTTGCTGTCTGTCCACAGTGAGAGAGATGCCATACATTCTGTTCCAGTAGAGAAAGCTGTAGGAATCCAAGGCTTTCATATTGCCTAGACAATAAATAGTGTATGATTTGGCCCTTTCACTTATTCATATAATACGATTGGCAGCATTCTGGTCCTCTTGTTATCTGAAACTCCAGATTCTTGGAATTCTCAGAGCTCATGTCAGTGTAACCCTAAAATAATCTGACCGCTTAACCTAAGCATCCCTAGCCATACATACCAGCATGCCCAATTTGTCTAATGCCACATTCCCTTCCAGATTAAGTGGCATTTAATAGGTTGGCAGGCATTATCATTCATTCATTGGTTAATGGGGGGAAATACAACAAGGAGCCTGAGTGTCTGCAACAGTGGTGGGAAGCAGAAAGGGGAGGGAGAAATGCAGTTTGTTTTCCAAACAGAAACAGCTCTTGCAGGAAGCTAATTAAACTGTATGGCAAATACAGAAAGGCCCCATTCATTAAAGTTATATAAAGGCCCCAACCCCAGACTCTTTCGACTGGGACCAAACGTCCCCTAAAACAAAGCAGCGCTCTGAGGGGCCCAATCAAGTGATCTGATGAACAGTCTTGTTGACTTCGGAGAAGCTGGTTTCAGGACCTCCTGGAGAGCTTACAGAGTTTTGGGGTAATATAATAATATGCATAAGAGATGGGCACAGGAACACTGTGGTATGTGTGCAGCCGGGAGAATAGTGTCTCCTCAAGCCAGGAAGACCAGGAACTGCTTATTCCCCCGCCCTTCTTTATCATTTAAGTAGCACAGCCTTTGCCAGCCTGGTGCCCTCCAAAATGGGGCTGGAGCTGATGGGAATTGTAGTCCAAAAAGTCTGGAGAGCACCAGGTAGGGGATGGCTGATGTAGCATATTTGTTCACCTGTTCAAATCTGCCCCAATATTAACCACTTGACTACCGCCAACCAATATGCACTATTTACCGGGGCGGGCGGGGAATCCTCACCTCTCATCCTTGGCATGAATGCATTCAGTGCGGAAGTCAGGTAATTTTACACTCCAGAAATTAATTTAATTTTTTGTAACCGTGTTAAGTTGTTCCTGGGTAAGTACTATAGTGGCTCAGATTGTTCTGATGTTCTCATGGAACAATAAGCATATTTATGTTCCTCAAACAAGGACTGTTTGAAATAGCCTACAGTTGTTTGTTTCAGCAGCTGCTGATTCCATTTCATTTCTATTGCCTTCAAGTCAGGCCATATTGCTGCCTTGAGGTTCATTTTGCATTCTTGGGGGCCATTTTGTGTGACTGGGTATCCATCTTCTATGGCTTATGTGACATCTTCCTTCAGAAGAAAAAGAAAAAGAAATGTGTATCTCAGGAGAAATTTGCACTCAAATGCTGATGTATTTTCTTGTGGACTAAAAAAATATAAATCTTTGCAAACTGATGTGAAAGAGCCTCAATTCAGATTGGAAAAATGAAAAACCAAGATTGACAGATCCACCAATCTCTGTTTCCTAATAATAATTGCTAACAGCTTCAAGCACATGGAAAAATGCAACTCTGGAGCCATTGCTAGTTGTGGGCAAGCTTGCTGGCATGGAATGTCTACCTTGGTACTGTAAACACTTATTTGTTTCTTTTTATGCCACCCCAAGGAGTTGGGGTGGGGGCAACTTGGGGGTTATCCTATTTTATCTTGACCAAAAAACTGTGAAGAGGTAAGGCTAAAGTGTTGTGCATCTGGCTCATAGCCACCCCTGGGAACTGCTGTACTATCAGTCAAGAGTGAGGTGGCTGCCTCCTGCTGGTGGTTTGGGATGTAGAACAGGGCCCTTCAAATGTGGTATTATTTCTAGTCCCAGGGAGAGGTGTTTGAGAAATTTTCTGCATCACATGTCAATATAATTTGGCCAACCTCGAGGCCAACAGTGGAGGCATCCCAGCCTCCTGCACTACCAGCCTCCATTGTTGTCCTCAAAGCTGGCCAAGTTTGTTGACATCTGAAAATAACTTGGACAACCTAGAGGACAACGGTGGAGGCTGGTAGGGCAGGAGGCTGGGATACCAACAGGAAGTTGAGCCAGAAAAGAAGCCAACTAATTTTGCCCCCCCCCCCGGCCACGTTCCTCCCTGTTGAGTTCTACAAAGGCAACACTGAGGCTAAGGAAGAGGTGGAGGAAGCTTACAGCTAGCAGCACTCCCTAGACTAGTTGTAAGTAAAGAGTAGGCAGGTTGGGACTGACTGAAGGCAGACTGATCTTGGTGGCGCAATGTCCCACTTACCCCAAAGGGTCAGCCTTCACTGGGAGACAATGCTTCTTGACCAGGTTGAGATGGAAAGGGGGCACCTGTTTCACCTCAAGTCTTTAGCCAACCGTCCCCAGTGACCTTTGTGTCTGAGTGGGGGTTCGAACCCACGTCTTGCCTCTCAAAACTCCAGCATACTTTCCACTACACCAAACAGACACTCAATGGTCTTCCTGTGATCCTTGCCCAATGTTGTCCTGAGGCTTTGGTTCCAGCTATGAAAAGTCGCTATACCTTGTAGAACTACACCTCATAGCACTTCTTTTTGGGGGGCCACACTCTAAGGCTGAAATCCTATTCACACGTGCGTTAGAATAAGCCCTATTGAACTCAGTTATGAGAAGGCATGATTACCGTAGGTAGCGGAGCTAGCAGGCAGGTGCTTCACACGTTTGCTGCTTTGGAAAGGCAAACTTGTGGAAAGAAGGAAAAAGGGAAATATATAAGTATTCTGCAATAGACCCGGAATCAGTGCAATGGGCAAAATTACTACTGGATGAGAGTGTTGGGTTTTCGGTGTGTGTTTTTTAATGCAACACATCTACCTCAGTGGACCAGTTAGACTGTGCCCTTTCTTGCACTGTTGTCTATTACTGTGAAGCTTGTAAGAAGAGATAAGAAACACAAGCACTGCAGCTGATTTGGGGGCCTCCAAATCAGGTCACTGGGCTTCCTGCCATCGATTCTCAGGGGGAGCAAATCAGAACCGGCCCTTTGGTAGCTGCACCTGCTTATAGAGTGAACCCCAGAGGAACATCAAGTGTTTTTAAACAGTGTTTTAGAGAAGATGCGTCTCCCTAACACAAAGCAATTGCCATGCTTTCTTTCCCGATTGCCTTTTCCCTTCTCTTAAAATGCCAGCGAGGAAAACAATCTCAAGGGGGAAGGAGAAAAAGAAATCCTCTATACCTTCAGATTTTCTTTTAGGACCAAGAAGGAAGGGGGGTGGGGAGCTTTAATTTTCTCATTTTGCTTTTAATTCCATGCAGTCCTGCGGTTTGGTGGGGAGTGGGGGAGGAAATCTCTGAAAAGGAACGTGAAATGGTATCTCTTCTCAGCTGCAAATCAGCTGCTAATTAAAACTGCATTAACCCTAATGGATTGGAACAAGGATCTAATTTAGAAAACCTCTGTTTATACAAGGCAGACCGGAATAACAAACTCAACTGGACTCGCTCCACTCCCTCGCTTTCTCACTCTGGCATCCATGATTTGTCAGAGACAGCTTTACACGGAGGCTGGGATGCTCTCCTCTCCTCTCGCTTCGCCGCTGCTGAAATCAGCACTGCGAGCTGCTGAGCATCAAAACACTTTTTATTGTTGTATCCGGCAAAACTCCTGCCTTGAGATGTGCTTGTGCTAATCAGTGTCACAGGTGCTTATAATAGTTCACCTAATTGCTTCATTATTTTTTTGCCACTCCACAGACCAGTTTGTATTTACTGTACAGTATATATAGTTAAACTTATTACAGCTACTTATGGGGATGATTTCCAGCTATTCCGCGAATTCTCCCTTGGTTAAGGCAAGTATTGTCTTGTTTTCCTTTATTTCCCAGGTGGTTCTGCTAGAAGCATCAGGGTGGAATCTAATTAATGACAGTAGCTCCTCCAGCTTGGGTGATAAAGGTTGTTTTGGAAAAGGCAGCTTAAAAACTGGGCCATGTGAGCAAGGAGCTCTTAATGCGCCAATAGCCCCCTCTGCCAAAGAGAACAAACCATTCCCCTTGGACTCTGTTCTGGCCCTGAGAACAACGGCAGGCCTTGGGTTTGCCTTGTATGTGTGTGTGTGGATGTGTGTGGATGCAAAGCAGCCTGTGCCTCCCCCCCACAAGGTTTGTTCTAATGAATGCCAGACCATAAATTAATGAAGTGGGGGATTATTTCCATGGGGGTCACATTGTGATTTGTAGCCCCTAGGGCATCGACAAATCTGCTAGAAGTCAGGGCAGCTTTTAAGAGCTAGTTAGGATGGCGAGTGTTTACAAATGAGATGTTCCCCCTGAAAAAGGGACCCCCCCATATTTGTCTTTCATTGCCATACATCCTAGACTCAGGGAGAGGGAGTGGTGGTTCAGTCTGTGAGTAGGAAACTGCAATAGCCCTCAACAATGCCTAGCCAGTGGAATTTGGACCCAACAGGTTCTCACTCATAAGGGAGGCCATTTAGCATCCTTGCTGCTGTTATGAAGGGTTGTCGCTTGTTCCAGCCCAACAGAACACACTGTTCATAACCCAGGCCTTTCCATATTGTGTTCAGTGTTTCCGTCATCATTGCAATGGGGAGATTTCTGAGAAAGGAACAAAATGATTTGCCTGTTCAGGAAGCCTTGCCTTGAGTAGCCTTCAATTACCTTCATCCTCCTGGTCCTAAAGGGTCATCAGTGTGGCTGGTACAGTGGTACCTCGGGTTAAGTACTTAATTCATTCCAGAGGTCCGTACTTAACCTTAAACTGTTCTTAACCTGAAGCACCACTTTAGCTAACGGGGCCTCCTGCTGCCCCTGCGCCGCCGGAGCACAAGTTCTGTTCTCATCCTGAAGCAAAGTTCTTGACCCAAGGTACTATTTCTGGGTTAGTGGAGTCTGTAACCTGAAGCATATGTAACCTGAAGCGTATGTAATTCGAGGTACCACTGTACTTCCTTTCTTCCAAGTGACAGCAGCACACAGTCACTCCTGATTGGTTTTGTAGCATCATGAGACCATAAATAAAATCAATATGTTTTTTGTGTTCCTCTTTTTTCATGCATGAAATGCTTTCTGGCTGCTAACACCTTTCTTCAAAGTAATTTCTTTAACTTCAAAAGCTTATTTTAAAGGATGTGTGGAAATACATCATAGCTTTTTAAAAAAATATACGAAGTCCTACACTGTGCTTGGGGTGAGGGTGGGGTGAGACTAGCCCATGCCTAAACCCCTAGGCAGCTTTCTGTGTCTTTACCTTCCTGCTCTGAGGGATGAACTCTAATTTGTTTGCATTGACCCATCACATGCAGAATCTAAGGTTACTGTAATGCGCCTCAACCATATGAGAAGCTTACAAGTTTCTCTTTAAGTCTTCTACAATACAACGTTAAGTACATTTCAGGGCTTGTGCAACAGGGACAACAAAAAGGAATCATGCTTGGAATATGTTTTATCCCAGCAGAAGCAGAGCTGAGATTGACCCCATGCTGGTGCATCTCATATTGTTCTTCTCTAGGTCCTCCTCTGTGTTTTTTACACCCTTCCCCCTACCCACCCAGCACTTCTTATGCGTGCAAAGAACCACTCCCTTTCCTTACAAGCCATGATTTAGTGCTTGTTTCAATAACAGGATTTCTTTTTCAGTGGATGGGCACCATAAATCAAGCTGTGATCCATCAGCAACAGAGCACTAATTTCCTGGTTGCAAGTGAATGCGTTGCATAATATCCTCTTGTCCCTCTGACCTAGGGCTATCCATCCAGTGCTTGGCCAGCTGGATACTCCTCTGTATAATAAGATGCTGTGAGATTTTACCTGCTTCATGGAACATTCTCCACCCCCTGCCATTCACAGGCTGCTGTCTATTTCCCCCATTACTTCTGCCTTAACCACCTTTGGCCTGGTCACCCAGCTTTTTCCAGACAGCTCATTCCCTCTAGGAAATCAAGTTCTCTACAGGTGCGGGGAAGTAGGAGTTAGGAATACAATATATTATGAACTCTCAGGTGCACCTTTCATTAGAATATCCCCCCCCCCCGGATCACCACAACCTTCATCTATATAGACCACCATCTTGTTTCCGCCATGTCCAGTAAGTTGCTATTAAGAAGCCCACAGCAAAGTCATGAAGACATTAGCCAGCCCTCATCACACCCCCTACATCACATCAAGTAGTATTCTGATAGGCTACATCTCAACC
The DNA here is from genome assembly GCF_964234715.1 of Podarcis melisellensis. NCBI lineage: Eukaryota > Metazoa > Chordata > Lepidosauria > Squamata > Lacertidae > Podarcis > Podarcis melisellensis. The sequence goes on from NC_138537.1 coordinate 52,186,487, forward strand.
TGGAGGCTTTGTTTAGCTACTAAAGGTATTAGATGCTGAGAGACCAATCCTCCAGGAATCAATCTGATTCCCTGTCTTAGCCAACGACTTTCATGGCAGTGGAAGAAAATGTTTCTATCTGCACACTCCATGTCACACTCCATTTCTGCACACTTCAGATTTTATCATGTACACCTTAGTTATGTCTCCCTCCCTTCCATTTTTAGCAGAAGACATGACTTAAGAATGTACAGTTCATATCAAGAGTTCAGGCTCCTGGGGACCGAGGCTCTGTGTCTTCTTATTTCTATTTTTATTTTAAAGGGGCCAGGGCCTCTCAATGTTCAGAGGGGCCCCCAAGCGACATCAGCATGCCACACAGTATTGCACATGGGCCCCCTCAATGCTATGGGGAAGAAGGTGCCTCATATATTACAGTGGATCATGTATATGTACAGAAGATTCATGGCAAACCTGTCTTGTTTTTTCATGGCAGTGGCATCAATGTACCTTCCCTAGTTTTCCGAGATGATACCATAACACCAAAGGTCTTTAATACTACACAGATACCATCAGTTGCAATCTGGAGTCCCATGTGTATGGGTCTTTTGGGGAGAGCAGCCCCTTGTATGAATACTTGTGGGAGCTTCTGTTTCTGTAGCCAGAAGTTGAGAAGCCCCAGTGATATGAGCTAAACTGCTTCACTGAATTGTGGCCAAGATATAACCCACGGTAATGGCTCTCTCTCTCTCTCTCTCTCTCTCTCTCTCTCTCTCTCTCTCTCTCTCTCTCTCTCTCTCTCTCTCTCTCTCTCCCTCTCCCTCTCTCCCACACACACACACACACAAACACATCCCACCAGTTTAAAACAGTAAGGATCAAGATGTGGCTTAAATCAGTTTGTAGCCACAATGTAAAACCTGCATTAGCTATTCATTTCATTTCTCTTCCGTTCCATATTAGCAGCGTTCACACATTGCACAAATAGCATGAAAAAGGCTATAAAGTACATTTATGTCTCACTTGCGAAAAACCTCCTAGCTTTGAACTAATGAAAAGCATCTACAGCCGCTGTGAATTTCTTCAATAAAAGCAAGGGAGCAATTAACAAGGCTGGATAGGAACTGTGTTTAAAACTCAAATGTAAATGTAAGAAGTTAAAAATGCGCACACGCAGGATTTGTGGCTCTTTAGTAATACTTGCTTACCCCTTACATAGTGCTTTGCATTTTCAAAGGATTGAACAAAAATTAGCTAGCTAATTAGGGCAAAGATGATAAGCTTCCTTTTCAAAATGTACCATGCTGTTCAAAACACACTGCATTGATGCTCAACATTTAAAATGAAACTGTGTCTCTTTGTTCTAAAATTTCACAAGGTAAGAGGGACACTTCTGACTACACACAGACTTGAAGGTTTCACTGCTCATTTTGCCTCTGGGAGGCTTTCCTGTCTGAAATGGTGTATTCCAAGAGGATGATAAATAGTTCCTCTCACTTCCAAAAGTGCAACTACAACATTATATAGAAGGGCTCTATAATATTTTATATGGGTGCACATAAAATGCATCTATGATATGTATAAATACTAAAAAGGCAGCTGACCTATCTAAATCTTGGACGTTGCTGAGCATTTTGATTTGAGTGTGATTTTTGTATTGTGAGAATCTTTTGCAAGTCACCTTGGGAGCCTTGATATTGGCTTAATTTATTTATTTTTATCAGCAACTTTGTACTGATGTCACATTTTTATATGTGTATTTTTAGAATATTTTTGTTTAAGTTGCCAGTTGTTGCTTCAGTTTTGTGTACACCACCTAGAGATATTTTTTATATATTATGTGGTATAGAAATTAAATTACTAACACCATCCTCAGCTATAAAATAGGATATGAGTATAATGAATAAAGCTGAATATAAGTTTGATAAATAAAATACTAAGTACTTTTTTCAACTTTAGGAGGGGTGAAAAAATAGTGCTTAAGAAAATGCTAATTAGGTGTTTTTTCCTGTCTTGTCAATAGCTGATGGATCATAGTTATTTCATGCTTTTACAAGTCTCCATCCAGTGGCTGCAAAACCACCATTTTTATTTGCGTGTTCAAACCCAGAGACCTCCCTCCTAAATAAAGACACATTTGACTCAAATTTTACTTTTGGTTTTCTGGCAGAATTTAGACCACAACTTTATTGATTACAGAAAAGTGAGTGGTTGCATAGGCTCTGGTTCGACTAGCTCCCTACACCTTTGCAGGTAGCACTGACCCAGAGCTCTATCATAGGTCAGCCAAGGATGAACACCTGAGGAAGGTGAAAAGCCTGGGAGCAGACTCTGTTCACTCCCCAGATGCTCCCCTGGACTCAGGCACGGGCACAACCCCTTTTCGGGGGTTGGCCAAACCAAGTTGAGTCCCTGGATTTCTTTAACGGAATACCCTTCACATAGGGATGGCGAGACCGTTCTCTCATCCCTATTACATGAATCAGTGCCTATCCGCAACATTACAAGTTGTGATGATTTGCTACGCGGCAGGCGAAACCCAAATGGCAACAGCCAATCAGCCAAGTGGGAAAATTCCTGCCGTGCCCCTGTCCCAATGACAGATGACACACGATGATATAGCAAGGTCAATCGCAAAAGGCCCTAAAATTAGGTAGAGGTGGGTGGGTATTCCGATGCACAAGCCAAAAGAGAAAGCTCTGGGTTACATGCATGGGTTTATATAGGATCCATTCGACTGCAACCCCATTGGCCAGATTGAAACCCAGCATCGAGGGACCTACCAATCGGGTGTTGTGGCTATCCAATGGACCCACCCACAACCAAGAGGTCAGTCTCCAGATCTCACCACAACACGTGCCCTCTTTTAGGGAGGACACAATATATCAGTTTCAATATTATATCAGCAGGGCTCTTCCAAAATGGAGAAAGCAGATATGGAGATTGCATGTCCTGAAGATTGCACTCCCTAAGGTTAAAAGCTATCCTGGTAAATTATCCAAAACCATTGCATACCCCCATGTAAGCATCTGTCAAAATAAGCAATGCCCCCTCCCATAACTCATAATCCAAATGTCTGATAATCTCCGTATTTTGGATTAGCCCCAGTCTACTTGGGATGGGAGAGCCTGGAACATTTTTATATGCATACTGTTTCACTAACCCAACCTGAGCGCCAAGCATATGCTTGTAAAAAATATGCATATGTGTATTCATAAATGCACATGTGTTGCAAAAAACATTTTCAAAGTTTTTACTTAAATAAAAAGGAGGAAGCAAGACTTCATCTAAAACCTTGTGTGATGTTCCAGGGTGAAATATTCATTGTGTTTGCTAGATAGCCTCTGGGCATCCAAACCACTGGAGGATGCCTTCAGGGAAAGGAGGAGTTAATTAAATTATCTTATATTTAGCATTAATCTTTTTTTCCAGGCTTGTCAGGTAGCAAGGCAACAAGCCTAGGCTTGACTCTGAGCATCGGCTCTGAGCTGGCGTTATCCGATGGGTAGCTCTAATGTATTATTAATTGAGTTGACATCTCTGTTGAGATCAGTTGCAAATGCAGCGCCAATGTTATTTCAACAGTAGACAGTTGGTGCAATAAAAATAAAGAGGGAGGCAGTTCACTTATTCCAACCGCATTGATTATAAATGTATTGGAACTGTTTATGAGATGTGTATCACATGACGCATTAAGGAAGATACGCTTGGATATATCCCCATGCAATTAGGACCTTCCCAGGCCATTTGTAAAGAAATCCTCTTTTCGATGGGTACTTCAGCTATTGCTGATTGAATACCAATAGCTCAGGAGTGTCATATGTTGTTGAATTGCAGCTCCCATCAGCTCCGGCCAGCATGGCCAGTGGTCATGGATGATGTGAAGTGGTCATGGATGAGGCCTCCATACATAGGAGGCCTCAGGTTTCCTGCCCCCTGCAATAGCTCTATAAACTGTCCAAAAGGAATGTGCAGGCTTCAAGTGACTAAAGAAATAAGAACAACAACAAATGGTGCCTTGAATGGTGGGACACTGCTTTGGAAGGATTGCATTGCTCAGCTAATGTTCTAATGTTCTCCACTTTTCAAGTCTAGTGCTGCCACATTTGAGCAGTGTAGCAGGGTAATAGCTGGTGTCTGAGGAATGAAAACAAAGAATTAAAAATGACAATGTTCACCAGGGTGCAGGCTTGGTGGTGGGAGTCGATCATCCCTGACTGTTGGCCATACTGACTGGGACTGACGGGACTTAAGAGTCCATCACATTTGCTTCCCCAGAAAAGGCTAAGCCATCTAGTCTTTTACAGACTTGATGCAGTATCCCCTCAGGCTACAGATCAGGAAAAGAAAAGAGGTCAGCTTCATTGTTGAACCATTGTTTACAACTACTAGATCATGGGTGCAATTGGGACAAAAGAGTCAAGTGAGCAGTATCGTATCCAAGTTAATAGCAGCACTGAGTTTAGTTTTTCATTCCCTTCCTATATATTTATTTAGACCACTTTTCTACCCCATTCCAAGAGGTTCTTATTCAAAACAAACACAATAAAGCCAATGTTTAACCCTCTGCCCTTTAAAGGAAAATAAGGCAAGTAGTTGAGACCATGCAATTTTTTATTTGATTTGTCTGATTCCTACCCAACCCACACCCTCAATTTGGGAGTATCCTCAAGGGAACTTTTATAAAATAATAAAATACAATTACATTGAAGCTATTTCTATGCACTCTGACATTTAGCATTGTTCTACGGGCATTTCTCCTCCATAAACACTCTCCCCCCCCCCAATTCATGTTAGAATTTCTATGAAATATGAAATATGATAAAAGTGACCTTTCTTGTTTGATTAGGGAAGGAAGGGAGCACCACTCTAAAATCAAAACATTTTACTTAAACTGGATTCACTTCAAATGGAAGTTTTATAACTTGAATATTGCTGTGGAAGGTTTAATGATATTAAATGAAGCAGCAGTATTCATATGTCAAGACTCATAATTGATTACTACTAGTATGCTATTGAAACTATTAATTAAATATAATTATATATTGTATATAAGTTCAATTTTTTTTGCTGTGGGGTGTGTGGGTTGTTAGGGACAGAGCAGTACCTTTGGATGGGAGGCACATTGTTCTCCTCCTGGGGTTGTTTGTCCACCTTTGGTCCCCACCCTGCACTCAGCTCTCACCTTTGGCTCATAGAAGCTGCCAGCATGTGACAGCAGTCATACCAGAAACAGCTTCAACTGGCTGGCTAAACCTGGTGGCGGTTTCTCGCAAAGGCGGCCAGCTATACTTAGCGGTCTAGCATATTACGTTGGACTTAATATGCTTGGTCCATGTATGGATTGTTGAGTCCATTTTGGACTTCAGTAATGCAAAATGGCTTGTTGTGACTGCTAGGTGCTCTGTGTGATGGTTTGGGTATCTTCCAGAAAGCTGATATATAAACACAGAAATAAATAAGAACAGACAATTCTACTTAGCAGTCACATTGAGCACTTTGAGGGAAGGGCCTTTTGCTCATTTGTAAAGCAACCGTTCTGCATGCAGAAGGGCCCAGGTTCAATTTTTGGCATCTCCCGCTAGGCCTGGGAAAGACTCCCTGCCTGAAACCTTGGAAAGCCCCTGCCAGTCAAAACTGAGCTGAGTGGACCAATGATCTGACTCAATATAAGACCTCTTCCTATGTTCCTAGGAGTGATTGAGCCCTTCATGTCAAATACATTATCTCAACAGTCCTCATATTTGAGATTGGGGGCTCAGGCTGAGAGAATTGTGGCTTGCTTAAAGTCACCTACAGAATTCAAGGCTGGAGGCCATTTTGCACCCAGCACTTGTCAGTTCCTGGCTCATTTTCTTAGCTGCTCCACTCCTTCTCTTTTTAAATAATGACCTTGTGTCCCCTCATTTTACAGCTTGTGCAAAATCCTCACCTTTCAGATCAAATCCATCCTAACAACTCCAGTGGCCTCCCATGCCATGTATATCAATAGGATCACACAAAATGTCAAAAGGAATTACCTCAGCTGAGGTATCACACAAGGGAGAACCTGGGAGACTTACTTGGATTTGATACAGCTATTTGCTTTAGGATGTCATTGTAGCTGCTTGTTCTGTGCTGAATGCGTGTAAAGAAGCCCGTGACAAGCTTTTGAAGTTTACATCTTCTTTTAAAACTCTGGGGAAGAGAGGGGAGGCGACACATAACCGAAGAACCACCACAAGCTTAGTCACCAAAATAGGTTTAGATATGGCGTTCTGTGTGTCATCCTGACAAGCGGCTGGTTCTCAGAGGAAACTCAGAGCAGTGTCTCCAAAGAGGCCTTTAACAAATCAAGGCACTGCATTCCTGGCCCCCAAGTATTTCAGAAAGCCCAGCCTCCGCAAGCAGACAACAGCTGGCAGGAATGGCGGTGGGAGGGTGGGATGCCCGTCTGAGTAAATCAAACTGTCAAACTGCAACAACGGATGTTTCAGCAATCAAGCCCGCCTGTAAGCAAATAATTGTGGGCCAACACCTGGTTTTCCTACTGCCTAAGATGCCTGCCACAGGCACTTTAGACACAGAGCCCCATGTTATAAAGCGGAGCAAATATTTATTTTAAAAATATCACTCACACACACCTCAAAATGAATTTTCTTCTCCCCCTCCCACAACTTGTCTCAAGGGTCGGGGAAGCCTGAATGCAGATATTTACAGTATTTTGCCAGCATCAAATACTTTGCCACAGGAGAAAATGAGAAAGAGTCAGGTAGTCCCATAAGACCAGAATCCACAAAGCCTCATTTTGGGTAATTAATTGGAGACTGAGAATATAAAGATGGCTTATAGTCCATCCACAGTATTGGCATGAGGTCTCTCTCTCTCTCTCTCTCTCTCTCTCTCTCTCTCTCTCTCTCTCTCTCTCTGTGTGTGTGTGTGTGTGTGTGTGTGTGTGAGAGAGAGAGAGAGAGAGAGAGAGAGAGGGTGTTACAAGTGCCAGCACCCTGTCATCTGTAGGAAATCTTGTCCCATTTCTATGGAATGAGGAATGCTCAACATTCTAATCTTTTCTAATTGTTGCAAAAGAGTGTTGCATAAGCAGCTGACAGGGGAAAATTTCAAATGAGCATGCTCAGCCTCCTTTGTAAAAGCCCTTTTCTTTTGTGTTTGTAAATTACTCTTTGGGTTTACTGTGTTGACACTGAAGGCCTTTCCAGATTATCTATGTTGTGCAAGAGGGGTAAGATCCAGATTCGGTTTTCAGTAATAAAATTACTGTGGTGGTGGAAGAAGGACCTGCTGAAGAAAACTTACATATTATTATTTAACACATTTGGGGCTGCGTGTGTGAAGGTGGGGTTTGTGTGCAGTTAGCATCTCCCAAGTCATGTGCTGCTGACATGGCTTTCAGGCATTTTTTTATCTCTACTCAAAAGTGCTTCTTTGCTGCATGGTACCAGCTGATTCAGAATCATATATCAAACATGATAGCATCATGGTGCCCCACAGCGAGTTGGATTTGATTACATTAGTGATTACATTGCCCTGACTTTGGATGAGGGGGGGGGGGCAGGGAGAATAGGGAATACATCCCTATTGCCCAAGCAATGTTCATTGGCACTGTTATTTCATTGCCCACTAAAGCCACAACGATCCTTTAAATTTTGCACTTCTCTTAATTTTAAGAGTTCTCTAACAAAAATAATGTGTACACAACTGCATATCTTAGGGGAAAGTGTACATAAACATGCATATTTTGGTGGCGTTAAAAAAATAAATTGCATTAGTGGGAAATTGCTTCCCAAAATGCCATTAGACAAAATTGCATACAAAGTGTACATGTTAGAAAAGTGTGCACTAAAGTGCCAATGAATTTTTGTGCAGATTTTAAAATAATTATAATTGCAAACTCATGCAGAAATGTTGCAAACTGAATTTAAGATTGTCTTTCAGTTTCATATTTTTCCAAACAGATTGCAAACGATTTTCATAATTGACAGATCTAGCCATCCCTTGCCATAGCCCACACTAAGGAAACACGTGAAAATCATTTGCAATCTGTCTTTTGTATTATTAAAACTAATTGATGATAACATATCTTCAAAATAGTTAACTTGTGGTCAAGCAATACTAGTTTGACCACTGGGAAAAACTTTAATGACCTCCACGTAATATGAGACAACTGGTACAGAAGTTATCAGATTCCATCTGGATATATTTATGTATCTTTCTTGTTCTTTGTAATGCACAGGTAAAAAACAAATCCGTTTGAGACTCCCCACCTCCTGATATATTCTTCTTGGGACTTAGAAGCAGCATTGCTCTAGTTGGGCAAGTTATCTCTGTGATTCTGTTTTGAATGACGTGCATAATTAGACAGGGAAGATGTACGGTTAATCCATTTAAAGGTGTAAAGAAGTCCATTTAATGAACATTATAGTCCTATTAGACTTAGAAACATCGAACTCTTTTATTGAATAAAAAGTTCAATGAGATTAACTTCTCTTAGTTGGTTTTAAAGAATAATCAAACATGTCCTACTCTGATAGTGTACTACTATTTCTTAGTGCATGAATTCTGCATACCAATGTCTTCAATGCAGGAGCGTAAGAATGAAACTGGGTGACATTATATTTCAGTTAAATAATTACAAATTAAAGAGGATCACTTCTACATTCTATACTTACTATAGTATGATAAGACGCTGAACTCCTTGAACTTGTAATTATATAACCGAAATGTTAATCTCCCGGTTTGGTATTCCATTTGACTGCATTAACTATATTCTTACAATTATCAAGTTTACTCCCTGACACACAGACTCTTCTATGGGGGGGACCTATTATTTGATCATATCAGATTCTGACCATAAATACTGTAATGGAATTCTGTTGTCCAATCTTGCACTGCCACATAGCATTTAATGGCGGTTGCCTATTATTCGCCATTTGTTAACTGAAGAAGCAGTGTGGGGGGACTTGGTGCAAATTACTGATTATTATTTTTTTCAATTTGCAATGCTAAATAAGCTCTCATTATTTCAGCAGCTTTACCCTGTTTGAAAAAGATGGTGGGAAATTATAGCTGTCAATGTTTAAGTTGAGCATTGTCTAAGTCTCTGGGAATTTAATTTTAAATAGATGTGTTTTAGGCAGTTTTCGTCTGAGTAGAAAGTCATTAGCTCCGACCACAAACTCTTAAGCCTATCTTCTTTTTCCAGAACATTATAATATTAGCTCTTGACTTCAGTAAGTTGGAAATACAATGTCTGTGTTCTTCTCTTCTTTAAAACATGAGGCTTTTTATGGTTGGCCTCTACAAGTTCCAATAAATTCAAAGTGTGCATAGGATTGGAGCCCCAGTCTCAGGTTAGATGACTTTTCCCAACAGTCATTTGGCTATATACAAAGACATGATCCATTCCGCCAAGACACTACCTGCTTACTGCAAAAAGAAGGATGTGCCTTAATCTCCAACCCTCCAGCCAGATGGATGAGGATGGGCATCAACTTGATAAGTAAGAAATAAACAAATCAAGCATTTGACTTGGATTGTGATCATCTACCTCCAAGGGAAAATGTGTTTTGACAGTTTCAGGTAGAGATGCCTTCTTCTCCAGTACTGAAAACCTTCATTCCTGACAGTTAAACTATTTTGCTGTTCAGATTGGGGGTGGGGGTGGGCTTTACTACTAATTTCTGTGCTCTGTTCAATATGACTTGCTCAACTTAAATACATCAGACTTTTGTCATTTTGTGGTTTGTAAAGCAAGCACTAGAAGATAAAGAATCAATGGAATCCTGTCTAAGGTACTGCATTACCCAAAGGGATTTAGAACATAACAAGGCTTTGGGCTCATCCACACTTAACTTTGCTCTGTATTTATAGGTCCATGTTGGAGCGCTTCCCACCCTTGGCTTTTGCTCCATGAAAATCTGCTCTTTACTGCTGAATCGGAGCAAACAGCAATCCTCAGAAAGCTTGAATTGCCATTGGTTCTGATCCAGCGTGCGTGTGCAAACACACACACACACACACACTGTATATCCTTTCAAAATTTAGCTAGAACTAACTGTCATGTGCAGAAGAGTACATTTTCCTTTGCACTTTTTTCATTTGAGGTTGTGAGGACTAAGTTTGGATAATTTGAATGTTTGAGAACTGGGAAGGTTTTGGTCCTCATTTCAAGTAAAGGCTAAAGTGTGTGTTTTTTTTAAAAGCAAACGGAAAGGACCAGCTATTTGTAAATTAAATCAATCCCTTGGAAGGGACAAAAGGCTCCGCTGATAATTCTGAGCATTCATAAATGAATGTACCTAGTGAGTCTACTTAAAAACAACATCCTTCTAATCTCGGCTATCTTGTAAAACACACATTCACACACAACCTGCCATCCTCCTTAAATTTGTAGCAGCACTTGAAGATCAATATATCTTGATTTGGTTTATGGAGCCTGCTTAGATACAGTATCATAAGAGAGCAGATTGGGAAAGGCTGCTTCTTAACCATTAGAGATAAAGCTATGGGGGGAACAGGCTTAAACTCTGTCAGTAGAATATACAGCTGTAAGATTAGGGGGAGATAAATTCTTATTGCTTAAGAGCATACACTGCTCTCGTGCTCCTGGAGGAGGACGGAAAAGTTATTAGATATGAAATTAATTCCGTAGCACCTGGAATTTCACCAGGCTAAGCTAATCACTTTATCTTCACCCCCTAACACATTTATCCACCTACTAATTCTTTACCTAATTAGAGAGAAATTTTGGAGCAATGCTGGTCAGGAAGGTAAGGATTAGGGTTAAGAAAACACTTGTATTTGAAACCCACCGCCTCCCCTGGTCAGTGTGAAAGATCCTTTAAGAAACTCCCACCCTAGCTAATCCATGACCCACAGCAGGGAGGAGTGTTAACAATTTAGTTTAAAACTCGCACTCCCAGACAAATGCATCAAAAACAGCTTTTCTTCTTTGATTTATAGGTATTAGTTGTTTTTCCAAGGCCCATTAAAGACTCTTCATCATGTACTTGCAAGGGGCATTAAGCACAAAAAAGTTGTTCCCAGCTCTATATTATTCAAAGGCAATTTACACTAATTATTGGAATCCATGGTGTTACCCATATTAGCAGAATGAGCCATCCCAGCAGGCTAAGAGTACTTTTAAAATGCTAATTTATTGGGGAGGTACAAAAAAAATGGGCTTGGAAGAAAGTGTGATTTCCCCCCTCCCCCAGTTAAATCCCAAATGTTTGTCACACTGAAATAAAACATGCTTGTTTGAAGAGAGAGTTACATTTATTGACGACAGAGTGTGCCACCTATAAAAAGAGTTAGCAGAAATATAGCAATGTGACCTTCCTATATTAGAAAAAACACTTGTAAAACATGTTTGCTGTAAAATATATACTCTGGATCACTGACTTATAAGTCTTTAGGCACAAAAACAATAATGGTTCTCTATCCCTTGATTTGCCAAATAGATATATATCTATAAAAATGTGAAGTGGAAGCTATTCTCCAATAGGGAACAAGGTAGAGAACTGCTGCATGGGTTGAGATTGCAATTTTCCCTGCATGAGCAAGTAACACTACTTGACACAGGAGTTTTTACATATGTTATGGTATAACTTGTTAATAGAAATCAGTGTGTATCAACCTTTCCTACACTGGGGGTTATTCTGTCTTTTTTGCTGACTCTCTTCTTTCCAGAAACAACATTGCCCTTAAATGCAAACTGGATTGTTAAAATTGAATGTTAAGAATTTAAATTAATAAATAGTTATACATTTTTAGTCATTAAAAAAAAATCTTTAAAAACACAGATGTGAAGTTTTGTAGCTTTGCAAATAACCAGATTAAAACAAAAACAAAATAGTTTTGTATAGATTTTAAAGGTAGGTTGATAATTAGTACCTGTGATCATCTGAATATGTAGATAAATCTTATTCATTCTTGACAATCAACTAAGACTTCCGTGGTGGGTGAGTCAGCAACGTTTGAGTCCCATTTTCGAAACATAACTACTGTATATTGTAAGCAATATGAACAAACAACAATTTTCTGATGCAAGATAATTCAAAATAAGCAACAATAAAAGTGAAACTCATATTTTACTTGTTTGTTATGGTTAAGATCAGGCCTCTTGCTCTCCTTATGCTTGGTAGCATCTGAGAAATCTCAACAGATGGTGTCATTGCAAACAGCAGTCAATGAAGTAGATCGGGAATATTCTCATTGACATGACATCATGCCACACACTGAGATATGCTAGACCTGAATTACGTCACACCGTAAGGAACGGGCACAGGTGCTGTAGCAAACTGAATCAAATTTATAAAAGGATACGGGGTAAAATGGCACCCATTTAGCTAAGAACTAAAAGCCAGAGCCTATGATCCCAGGCAAGGCATTTTTTTCAGCTGGAACCAGTGGCGTAGCGTGGGGGGTGCAGGGGGGGCCGGCCGCACCGGGCGCAACATCTGGGGGTTAGGGTTAGGGGGCGCAAATCCACGGGTTAGGGAGTGCAAATTACTTGCCTTGCCCCAGGTGCTGACAACCCACGCTACGCCACTGGCTGGAACTCACTGGGACCCAGTTCTGGTATCTCTCAGGTGTGTGCCATCGCCATTACAGTCAAACCTCGGTTCCCAAAAACCTCTGTTATCGTACATTTCGGCTCCCAAACCCTGAAGTAAATGTTCCAGTTTTTGAACGTTTTTTGGAACCCGAACATCCAACGCAGCTTCCACTTGAGTGTGAGAAGATCTTGCAACCAACCAGAAACCACCCCTTGGTTGTCAAACGTTTCAGAAGTCAAACGGTCTTCCGGAACGGATTGTGTTTGATAACTGAGGTTTGACTGTATAAGAGAACAAGGCAGGTGTTCACGGTGAGTTCCGGCACCTCTTTTTCTAGAAAAAAAAGCACTGATTCTAGGAGGAATAGTCATGCATGTCCCACAACCAAGTTTAAAACAATAAATCTCTTTTTGGTTTGGTCCAGGGCCTCTTGCATATTTCAGGTCATCTCACTTTCAGTCCTCATTTTCATCATGTTCATGGTACTCGTGTGTGTGTGTGTGTGTGTGTAGTTCATCTCTGGTAAATCTGGAAGTTTTCCCCATTTCCCAACATCAGGTGTCTGAGTGTGGCTTTTGGATTAAAAAAATTATTGCAGTGGCAGTATTTTAGCCGATGAAGCCAGTGGGGCAGCCCAAGACATTTAGCAGCCTATGATGAACACCAGTGATGGAAAAGCATTCTCCGCAGCTCCATGATTTTCCAAGAACCCTTCCAGACATCCTTTTTATTGTGCAATCATTATGATTTGTGCTATCAGAAACCCCACTTTCAATACCGTTTGCAACTGCAAACTTTGGGGCCAGTTACCGTACACTGTTTCATTTCCATTCAGTGCATTTCCCATAACTTCCTGCTGAAATCTAGTAACTTTTTTTTTATCCTGCAAATGTTCTAGTTTATTTATTTGTCTCACTTTCATTATGCTACAGCCCCTCTGGGCAGCCCTGGGGGAAGCATTGTGGAACAAACTAAAGTGGAATAAATCTGCCACTAATGCACTATTGTTGTGTCAGGTACATGTTGCAGGATGCACACACACACAAAAACAACAGACTGAAGGGGCCATAAGACCAAGAAGAACAAATCTATAAAGGATGCAAATTTAACTGGGTGTTAGAGGTTAGAAGTTAGTACAGAAAATGCCCAGTGGTCTATGAAGAGACATCATTTTTTACCACATGTTTCTGTGCTAAACCTTAGCATTGCAATAGTTTGTAATAACGAGTTCAAATTAAGGCTGCAAACCTATGTATCTGGAAGCCCTATTTTACTTCTGAGTAAACATGCATAGGCTTGGGCGTCAAGTCCTATAATGCAGACTTATAGCAATTTCTCTTTTTCTGGCATCTGTCTCAGAACCTTCAGTAGAAGAAGGGTGGGGAGGTATATATATATATATATATACCTATATATATCTATCTCCTTCCTGACCTCTAGGGATGAAGAAACAAATTACCGTACTCATGTATTATGCAAATCAGTTTCTGCATCTATTCATCATTTATTTTTATAAAAACATGAAGGGGAAAAAAGAATGAGTGCTGCTGGATTTATCAATGAAAGCTTACGGACCACTATGTGCTACAGCAACATCAAGCCAATCTTTGTATTTGAGCAGAGAGATGGGGGGACGGGGACTTCAGAATATTGTTTTGCTGCCATTGGGATCACACAGCAGCTGTGCATTATGTATGCGATGCTATTGGCACCAGGCTGCTCTCATTCTAATTAATACAAGTCAGGCTTAATCAGTGGGAGGAGGAAGAAACAGCAAAACACACACACACACACACACACACAATCCCAACCCACCCAATCCTGAATGAGAAAAATCCAGATCTTCTCACAATTGCCTATTGCAATGCACAGTGCCAGCTCATCTGCATAATATTAGAGGTACCAAATATGCAAACAGATGTTTCTCTCATTAAATGGTATATGCAAATAATATGGGTAGGAGTGGTAATGTTGTTTTAGGGTTGAGAGGTCACCGGGGGTAATTAAAGGTTAATCCAGTTTTCAGTTCACAGAATGTAAGACATGAGTGGCTGTGAAGAGAAATTGTCACTTAACCTTCAATTCATTACCAACAGGCACATGGATCTTCGACTGAAATAACATAAACATATATGCATTTATCCATTATCCACTGTCTAGGCAGGGTGCATCTCACCGGCAATAGCTCAAAATGATTTGTTGTTATGAATCTAGTTAAGTAGGTGCTGGAATGCATTAATTAGGCAAACTGGAATTTGATCAGAAATTCTCAGACCCCAATCTAATGTTGTAATCTCATTAAACATATTTCAATAGCTTTGAGATCTTGTCAAACGTTAATAGAAAACCGTCTGAAGTGGTTGCAGAACCATCCCCTTCCCTAAGATAATTAAAATTCTACCATTTCAGGTGCCGGGCTGTGGCAACCGCCTGAAAGTTGGAGGCAAACGGGAGCCAGCAGGCTGCCAATCAGCACTTCTCCTCTGAGTGCCCTGCCAGGCAGATTGAAAGCAGTAAACATTTTAGCACTTAGAACGAGGTTCAGCTCGCCAGATGAAGTTTTTCCCACTTCTTCCTCCTAGGAGAAAATAAAGTGATAAGTGTTTTGCACGGCAGTCGGCTCCACTTCTGCCTCAGTGCGGGCAGCGAGGGGGAAAAGGTGGGATCAAGAGCACTGTAAACACCATCAGATACAGGTGGGAAGAGTTTCTGCAACACACAGGGGGAAAGGTTGATGACTTTCCTGGAAAACATATCTATATGTTCCTGTCAGACACCTCCTTAGCACCGTTTGGTCTGCCTGCGAGAGGTCAGAGTCGTTTTCTTTGAATCTCAGGTAAGAAGCCAAAAACAGATCCATTCGCCAACACACCATGCACAACATCTATTTATTCTGTGGCCTATGTGCCAAAATCTAAGCCAGCCTTCACCAAACTGCTGCTCTCCACAGGTTTTAGGCTACAACCCATGACAGCCCCAGCTAGAGTCTTGCTGGAGTTGTCTTCCCAAACATCTGGAGGGCATGAAGTTGGAGAAGGCTAATCCAAGCTCTAAGAAGCACATGAGATAAAATATGGAATGGTTAACATGCCTTAGGCAGGGAAGCCATGAAGATTATGCTTCGTCCCCTATGGTTAGAGGCAAGAATGCTTCTGTATACCAGTTGATGGAAGCTGCAGGAGAGAGGAGGGCTTTTGTTCTCTTGTCCTGCTTGCTCGTTTCCCACATGTATTTGGTTGGCCACTGTCAATACAGAATGCTGGACTACATGGGCCATTGGCTGGATCCAGTAAGCTCTTCTCACATTCTTAGGAAGGAATGGACTGCAAATGGAAGGGGTATCTTAATTATTCTTGTTTTTAGTATTTGGCCAAAACCTCAACCAAATTGCACCCCTGTATCATGATACCTCTAGTCCTGTTTTCTTTGTTGTATGGTGAAGAATGTACTGTGCAGTCAGTGGAACATTGTTATCTTACCATCTGGGGAGGGGCTTCTGTCATTATACACACACACACACACACACACACACACACACGTATATTTCTATATATCAACATGGGACATCACCCCTGATGAGTGCAGGTTGCATTAGCCATTCCTGGTATGTTCTGGAACATCTTGTAGGGAAGACACACAAAGTGTATCGCAGTGGCTACTTCTTTTAGCTTTTGAGTCTTATTTACAACTTGATTTTTTCAGGTATGGGGATAGGTCTCGCTCCTATGGGAACAATTGTGAGCTAATATATATAATTCAGGTGCAATTTTTTAAAAAGTCATCTTTAATCTTCAGGCTACCTTGAAGATCTTTGGCTTTCAAATTAACAGTGTTCATGCTACCACATCTAAGGAGAGTGGAACAGGTATAAAAATAATAAGACCTGGAGTTTTGCACATCTAATTGCTGCAATTTATTAGGGAAACAAAACAGAGAAGAGATCTTCCCTGGCTTCAGCCATATCCGAGGGGATTAATTTGTCACTCTTCAAAAACAACTCATTGGAGGAATACCCTCTTTGATTCTTTATTCTCACATTAATTAGGAGTAATAAGAACACTAGATACACTTGGTGCTTAAAAATTAGGAGCAATAAATCTGCCATACATCTCAAGAGGGGGAAAAAAAACAAAGATATGACAGAGAGAGAGAGAGAGAGAGAGAGAGAGAGAGAGAGAGAGAAATGAACCTGACAATCTCAAATGTACATGGTTGTTTTAAAAAGTTGTAGCATTTATAAAGAGACAGGATGGTTTCAAAATGAATCTGGTGCCCTTAAATTAATAATATTGCCTTAAAACAATCTAGTGTCAGGAACAAAGAAAGTTGGAGACGGAGCAACTGAGGTTTTAATAGAATGGAAGAGGCAGAAATCTCATATTCCTGGTGCACACGTACAAATATTATGGTACTGACTGTGGAGTGCTACCTTGCAGGAGCAGTTTTCATTGGCATTCACATGAAAACTATAACCTATGACTGAATCATTGTGTATGAGCCCAAGGAAGCCAATAGGAGCATCAGGGCCTTGAATTATTATTGTGGTGTCTTAGGCGGCAAGGTCCACAGTGCAGTGGAAGGGCATCTCTTTGGCATGCACAAAGGTACCAGGCTCAGTCTCCAGCATCTCCAGGTAGGGCTCAGAGAGACCCGTCTGAAATCCTGAAGAGCTACTGCAATACTGAACAAAATGAATTAGTTGTCTGACTCGGTTGCTGTTTTGAAGGGGAGGGTAAACATAATCAGTTCACTTCGTTTGTATGACATCCATTCGCTCCATTCCCACAGGTCACTGGGTCGCTATGATTGTGGGGCTCGTTGTTGATTCAAAGCACTGAGTTATGCAACTCAATGGATGGTATGAATCTAACAAGGCAACCCATGGCCAAGATCCTCCATACCTGCCCATTGACCATGCTGGCTGAAGCTGATGAAAGTTGGAGTCCAGCAACAACTGAAGGGCCAGAGGCTCCTCATGTACACTGACTGGAAGCAGCTTTGCAGGCTTTCCGGCTTTCCCAGGCATATATGGAGATGCTGGCCCTTGAACTTCATGCAGACCAGGTATGTACTCTATCCTTTCTTGGTTGCCAGTATAAAACTATCAGCAAACATTGGCCAATAGCAGGAATGTCCATCATCTCCTCATACCTCAGGTGTCATGGCCACTGGTAAGCTCCAGTTTGGAGGGTCCGTTTTGGGGGAATATACTCTGTTCCCACTACTTCCATTACTTTTGCCGATTGTAAGACGAAGCTGTGACTTGTCCGTTTCCCTGCTCCAAAGCACGGTTGTGCATCTTCTACACTATTTCACCATCTGAACAAAATCTTTGTATTTGGAAACTTCTTGGTTATTCTGAATGTGGAAAGATAGTAAACGGTTCACAAGAACAGCATTATGCTGACTTAATGGCAACGGCATGAAAGTGGGTATATAATATTTATTACGCTTTGGACCCCTGCTCCATCCCATCAGCATGCTGCTACACCCGCTAACAGGTACAGACGAGTAGCAAGGCTGAGGCTCTTTACTTTCTGTGCAACTGGGACAGCTGGTGAGTAGAGGAAGGAGACTTGCTGATCAACAGGGCCACACAGACAGTGGTGGAAAAGGAGATTGCAGCTTGACAGTCAAGCTGAGTCAACTGACTTGCAGAGCCAATAATGGCTCTGCTGGCTTTACATAACATTGCTCCAGGCATAGCTCTGTGGTCAAAGCAGCTCCTCCTGGTGCCTTGCATACTTCCAGAACCAGATCTTTGATGTCTCTTGAATTCCACTACCTGCCTTTGACCCCTTTGTATCCCTTTGAACTGACCCCCGCCTGCCCCGCCCCAGCTGACTGCTTGCAGCTCTGAACCTACCAGGCAGTTCTTCAGCCTGGCTGTGGCCCTGAGCGCTTGTTTTAGAATAAGTTCTTCCCCTCCTTGGGTTATTAGTACCTTCTTGGGAATCCCAGTATAACCTAGAGGATTCTAGAGGACAGAACCGAGAAAAGTAGTTTGCAGAGCCAGCATCATGCCCATCTTGTGACACTGGTTGGGGAAAGCACTTCCCCACACAGAAGACATTGGCATGGTGAGAGCTCCCCCTTGTGTTTGAAAACATAAATTCTTGTCACACTGGAAGCATATTGTTTCATTCCTGCATGAAGCATAGTGTACCCAGCCTCTCGTGGCAAAAGTCTTTGGGCCACACTTCTTGGTGGGGAAACAGGCTTCCTTAAAGAAATGAAAGCAGCTACACATTTCCATGGTAAAAGCATACGCACGGCAAACACAAGGTTCCAGGTTGAATCCCTGGCATCTCCAGGCAGGCATTGGAAACATTTGTCTGGAACCTAGGAAGCCACTGCCAGCCACATTACTGAGCTAGAGAGACCAACGGCTTTACCTGGGCTGTATTCAGATGTGGGGTTTATTGTGCTAGTTTTACTGGTGATGATGCTAAAGCTTCTGTCTTGATTCCTAACATTCCTTTTACACCTCAGTGCCCTGCAGTGGCGTAGTGTGGGGGGTGCAGGGGGGCCGGCTGCACCGGGTGCAACATCTGGGGGTTAGGGTTAGGGGGCGCAAATCCACGGGTTAGGGGGCGCAAATCCACGGGTTAGGGGGCGCAAATCCACGGGTTAGGGGGTGCAAATTACTTGCCTTGCCCCGGGTGCTGACAACCCATGCTACGCCACTGGTGCCCTGTTGCATTATGGAACGGTGGCTCTTACTGATATACTAGCATGTAGTGCTAAATTTTAAGCAGCAGGAAAGAATTGTATGCTGTTGTACTACCCTGAATTTTGTCAACACAGAACTCCCGTGATTTCTCAGGTTAAGAGGGCTACAAATTGTTGTTGTTCGAAATGGAACCAACCGCCATGTGAATGCAGCTCTGGTATAAGGCAGGGTCATTTCGTTCTATGACAATATATCGCTTGGCTTCACTCAACCTAGAGTTTGTACATTGAGGAGACCAGAATGCAGCACAGCAGCCTAATCCTCTCTCTCCCACATCTTATAGGAATTTTGTTCCTCTATAGCTGACATGAATAGGGTCTGATGTGCGAGAGACCTTGATACTGGATTGGATCATTTTATTTTATCCATTGCATATCCTCAAACGATACCTATTACATATTTTTTCAGGCTTCTACATTGCTTGATGCATACTCATTGCTTAATTACTGTAATAGGATTAGATGGTTTGTTTGTGTTAATCAGCAGAAGCACAATCTCCCTTCCCCCCCAAATCACTTTATGCCACCTCAAATGTTCAGTAAGGTCAGTTTAAATATTCAGTTTCTAGTAAGTTAGCATATAGTAAGCAATAGTAGAGAATCTAATTGATGTATGAATCAACCTTTGCAATATGCCCAACCAGTGCTTTTTTCCTGGGGGTACACTGGGGTACACATGCCCCTAATATTTTGTGAATCTAAGTTTGGCCTCATTGAGGGGCAGTATTTCAATATGAGTAGGAAAATGAGAGAACCCCTCAAAGGAAAACAAGTTCTGCGCACAACATATTGGAATATGCTGTTTTACCTAATCCTGTAGCTCACTGTGCCACTTCAGCCAGCATTATTTGGGAATTCAGTTTCATAGTTTTGCTAATGTGTTCCAAATTTATGAACATGAGGTGTTTTAAGCAATATAGATTCAGATTTATGACACCTCAATATGAAACTGCTTTTTAGAATGTTGATAAATATATGACACCCCAGCTGGCACATTTGGCTTTCTGATGGCCATACTGCATACATACTGTGCTTTTGCTCCTCATAGAAAAGGAGAGACAGGGCTTAAAGGTAAAGGTAAAGGTACCCCAGCCCATTCGGGCCAGTCTTGCCAGACTCTAGGGTTGTGCGCTCATCTCACTTTATAGGCCGGGAGCCAGCGCTGTCCGCAGACACTTCTGGGTCACGTGGCCAGCATGACAAGCTGCATCTGACGAGCCAGCGCAGCACACAGAACGCCGTTTACCTTCCTGCTGGTAAGCGGTCCCTATTTATCTACTTGCACCCGGAGGTGCTTTCGAACTGCTAGGTGGGCAGGAGCTGGGACCGAACGACGGGAGCGCACCCCGCTGCAGGGATTCGAACCGCCGACCATGCGATCGGCAAGTCCTAGGCGCTGAGGTTTTACCCACAGTGCCACCCGCGTCCCTTGAGACAGGGCTTAGCTTCTTCCTAATATTTTAAGTCTGTAGTATCACAGTTAGAGGATGGCAGTTAACGAGGCCAAAAGAACCATCTTTGTCATTACATGTGGGCAGGTTAAACCACATATTTTCTGAAGTTAAAAAGCAAGAACAATCCATTAAACTGTAGAACCCTAGAGCAAGGCTAAACTCAGACTAGTTGTTTTGGTAGGCTTTCCTTCACAAAAGTGGGCTGCAGAACAGACAGACGGAACAATTAGCACCTCCAAATTATTGGGAATCCTAATAAGGCTGGGATGTCGTTAACACGGAATGTGAGAGCATGGGATGCCAAGGCTTCCTTCCACATTTCGTCAAGCCCTGAAGAAACCACTCTCTTCATGAGGACGTCTCCTTTATGGACTGCTTGCTTTTAATTAATTACAAGGTATAGTATAGTTCTACCCTGCTGGCTCTTCTGAAGCAGAAAATTTGTCGCCCTTTTACTTCACTGTTATGAAAGGAAAGCAGGCGGAGAATGACACCATGTTGCATGTTACTTTCAAAGGCAGATGGAAGGGTGAAGCATGCGGCAAAATAAACTTAACTTGCCAATCTGGTAAGTGGCTGAAGTGAAGATCCTCCTTTAGAGGGGAGCTCAGCACTGATGGAAGTGGAGAGACCTCTTTGCCCCTCTGTTGATAAACAGCTCTCTATTTGCATACAGTTGCTCCCTCCTTTTACTTCCCCCTTTCCCAGAATTTTTTTTTAAAAGAAATACTGTTTCATTTCTTCCTGTTATGAGAAGGGGAGGCAGTGGCTGAGAATCTAAAAAGAGATTTAGTCCTAATTAAATCTATGCTGCCTAGAGAGATATGTCAAAATCCATGCCACTGGGTTTCAAAGGGGGATGGAGTTGATCTGATTAACAAACCACTTAACATGTAAACATAGGGCTTTAAGTTCCACAATCAGTAGTTGATACTTCAGAATTGCAGGAAAAGACCTTCTTTTGTTTTTGTCTTGTGATACAAGGGGCAGAAAATCCAAAAAGAGAGAGAAAGAGAAGTGCATGTGGAAAAACAACAACCCCAATGTATGTGCATGTTTAAAAGGCAGGGGGGAAACCCCTCGACGTAATAATTTTGTCTTCCCCGCAGAAAGGCCCCTTGTATAAATAATACCAAAATGTCCTATTCAAAAACTACTTAGAAGTTGCTTCGGAATACATTGATGTTCTAACTCTTTCCCTCTTCTCCTAATAAAGGACTGCATCCAATTTGTATGTTATTCTGAAGAAATGGTTTAAGCAAGAGAAAATGAGGAGTTTGAAAAATAAAGGAACGTTCCAGAGAAGAAATGAAGTGCTATCACTGAAATCTTTATTTATGTGAAAAGAAAGGGCTAAAACATTACCTCAGAATTCAAGATTACAACATCAGTGGGACATAATGTAAATCCATTCTAGTGGCTAAACATCAGAAGCCATAATCCTTTTTCAAAGACCTTTTGTTATTTTAATGTCTGACAAATTATGCTTTTTAAAAAAAATAAAAAGGAGAGAGAGAGAAAGTAGAAAAACACTTACATTTAAGAGGTTTCTTTTACTTCAGCAAAAGTAGTTTCCCTGTTTAAAAAGTTTTAATTTTCCACAACCAATAGTATATCTACCAGGCTGGCTAAGTATTAACACAAGAGCAGCATAGTTATGTAGTTTCAATAGGTTTCAGTACAAAGTTAACCACCAAAGATTTTTTTGCATCAAGTTGTTATGGCAACTCCACTTCTAAAAAGCACTTAAAATTTAGCAAAGCCTTTTGTTTTGCAAATGATAATTTGGTAACTGGTCCTTCATATTTAAATTGCTATTATTAAAATGTATTTACAAGCTTACGATTTCAATATTTACATCTGAGGAAACCAGACATAATGTTAAAAGCAACTACAATTGTGCAGTATGAAATAGCAGGTTCCTCCCACACACTGCGAAGTAAGTTCATCTTGACTACTCTCTCATTAAACGTGGAGCAACTGTGGTATGTGCTATTGCGGTTGAAGAGGTCTGCTCAAGCTATCTTTATGGCAAGCAAAATGGAATGAGTGGGATCCATTCACATTTCTAGTCAGCATTTGCCAGTAATCTATCAGGAAAGTAATACTTTTGCAGACTTCACAACTAGCTGGAGATATTAAGTGCTTCCAACTTCACCAGGAATTACAAAGTCCAGCAGCAACACTAAAAGGTCTTCAACTTCCTTTTGAGAGAGTGCCAGGAATTTACAAGGTCTTTGTAACATCTGTTTATTTGCAAATATTTAAGTAGAGCATAATAGAAGTCCAAAAACCATATAGTATGCTGTATAGATCTGTTGGATCTACATCAGAAACACAGACAGAAACAGCATGGAAACCTACAAACACAAACTCACACACCAGCTACTTCCAGGCTAGCTAATTCCAAACAGCAAGATGGCGGAAGTAGGGAGATGGAATGCCTTTCCATTTCTTCCACCACACCTGGTTCCTACTTTGGAGGTGGTCTTTCCTCCTCCTCTTCTCCCCACAGCTTGCAGAGAGGTCTAGTCACACCTTTTTTTATAGGGCAGAAGTGCCAACTACTGCACAGCATTCTGGAATGATCCAATCATTATGTAATACGCTTATTTTGTGCCTCTGCTTATCTGCTCTGTATCTGGTGGCAGTCAACCTAGCTTCCATATCACACAGTATTTTGGGCAGGTCCTCATCCATATATCTTAACTGTTGCCTCTGTGGGCTTCCAAACCAGCTGACACCAACTTAGCAGAGCAGACAGCAACTTAAAAGCAGTGAGTAAATATACACACCATGGGCAACAATAGCTCTACAACTCCATCTTCCCTTTTTATTACTGTCTGCTTCCAACCTAAGAGCTCCTCCAGACACTCTGCCTTATTGTGCATTCATGATGATTTGTGTTTCTGAGGCTATCGGGATGATCACATGTGATCTCACTTTCAGTACTGCTTCATTTTCAGTCAGTGCATAATCTTTAACTCCCTTCTGAAATCCCTTAACTTCTGATCCCACAAATGTTCTGGTTTACTTTTCTTCTTCTACTTTTGTTATGCTATAGCACCTCTGGACAGTATAGCACCGGGGGAGCATTGCAGAACAAACTAAAGCATAACCAACCTGCCCCTAGTGCACTATTATTGTGTAAAAACTCACTACAAAATATACCTACAATAAAACAACAGTCTGGAGAGACCCTAAACTATCTTGATAGATGTTTTTATTTTTTCTAAATGGCATTGGATAATTTTTGGACAAGTAATCTGTATTGTTGTTGCTGGCATCTGTCTCAGCAAGGCCAAGAGGGGGGTCTTGTTGTCTGGGCCAACCAGTACCTCCATACACACTGCCCAGCATGGTGCCCCGAGGAGAAATCTATATAGATCCTCTTAATTTACATAATCAGGAAACAAGGATAATGTTGGGTTGTTTTTTTACTATATACTAGTTAAGGATATCGATGGATTCATGTTGGAGATAAGGATCCTGTGGCCCTCCTAATGTTGTTGGACTGCAGCTCCCATAATCTCTGACCATTGGCCATTCTAGCTGGGGCTAGTAGATTCCAACAACAATATTCCTCATCTCTGATCTGTGGGTATCAAAGCATTTTCAATATGTGGATATCCTTCCCAACAGGCTTCGTTTTTGGAATGTTATTGTCAATATTCTTGGGGATGAAGATAATATCCCTTGTATCCAACTTCAACATGCCGACATGGTGAAGTAAAGTAGGCTCAGCCAATAAGAGCAGTTCTTTTTCTCTCATGTAATTTATTGCCTAACGCTCAGCAGCCAGAGATTTAGAAGACACTCCAGAACTGTCTACATGTTTCCCCTTGTGGCAGATAATAGATAACCGTTAATAGACTTGCTTCTAAAGTTTATTTAAAGGGAGAACTTAACTGTATTATTTTTTTTCATGGAGGTGTGAACATTGCTAAGCTCCTTAAGTCTCTGTGTATAAGTATTATCAGATAGGTTCCTTAGGATGCTAATATGCATTAATATGAAACTAAGAAACTAGCTCGTGCTGGTATTATGTAGATAGGGCTATTCTGTAAATAATGGCCTCTTCAGATATTGCAAGACTTCTGGGATTTTGGAATGTGGTGTTCCTTCCAGCTACAACTAACACAAAGTACATCCTGGGTATTGTCTCAGCTACTTTTTCACAAAATCACCAACAGATCCATCTCAAACTTTGCTCAGATTATTGCTGAAGAAGGGCTGAAACAAATACACTTTTGTATAAGTGTTTCTGAGCTCAATCAATAATTCCCATGGTTTTAACGTAAAATACATAACTTTTGCATCTCAATAATAAGAGTCTTGTCACAACTTAAATTATTATTTGATATGTTTGTTTGTTTGTTTGTTTGAGTGGTTGTACATTTGTATTTTTTTAGATTTTATTTATGATTTTCAGGTTTATACATTTCACTAATTTTACAATCATTCTAGCATTTCAAAACTTGACTTCCTTCCCCCCTTCCTTAACTTTATTTTTAATATCTTCTGCATACACAAATTAACTTAATTTTCTCATTTATTCATCTACTTTAAATATATACTCTTATGAAACTGCAGGTCATTATGCTTTGCATAAAAGATGTTAAAACACCACATAAAACACACTTGCTAAACATTCTCATTCAAGAATGAGATAAAAGTAGAACAAAACACAAGGCCTAAAAACAGCATAACCATTTCAACAAATTCTACAAGAACAATGAATCCATTTCTGCAGATGTGCACTTAATACGTCATAAATGGCTTGGACAATCACAGCTGGTAATTCATTCCAGAGGGCTGGAGCTGCAACACTAAAACCTAGCTTCTAGCACAAGCTAGGCACATTTCAAGAGCATGTGGCACTCTCAGCAATGCCCTATCTGAGCAGTGTAGTTTCTGGGCCAAGGTAGTCCCTTAGATAACCTGCTCCCAAGTTTCCTGTGTACACTGTACTTGGAAAAGCAGGAAAGTTCAACAATATCTTACTGAACTTTGGCTGAAAGCTGCCGTGCCACCCTAGTAAATGAGGCTTTGAGCTACCCCTGGAGTTAAGGTAGAGTCCTCTGGGAAGAGGGATGGAGTGTTAAATTGTAATTTATTGTTATTATGATTTTTATACCACCCTTTTAGATGCGGGTAGCGCTGTGGGTTAAACCACAGAGCCTAGGACTTGCCGATCAGAAGGTCGGTGGCTCCAACAGGGTGAGCTCCCATTACTCAGTCCCTGCTCCTGCCAACCTAGCAGTTCGAAAGCACGTCAAAGTGCAAGTAGATAAATAGGTACCGCTCTGGCGGGAAGGTAAATGGCATTCCCATGCGCTGCTCTGGTTCGCCAGAAGCGGCTTAGTCATGCTGGCCACATGACCAGGAAGCTGTATGCTGGCTCCCTTGGCCAATGAAGTGAGATGAGCACCACAACCCCAGAGTCGGCCACAAATGGACCTAATGGTCAAGGCTCCCTTTACCTTTACCTATACCACCCTTTACCCGTAGATCTCAGAGCAGTTCACAACATAAACTTACAATATAAAAAACACAAAATACAGGGGAACAGGGGGCTCCTAATAACACTCAGTGCCCTTAACAAACTACAGTTCCCAGGATTTTGGGGGAGCGTGAGTGGAGGAAACTCTGACTGTTTAAAGTGATATGATACTGCTTTAAATGTATAGAGCAAATGGAGCCCGAAAGTGTTGTATTACTGAACTATAGAATCAGAACAGACATCTGGGAATATATTTATATTAACACTTTTTTAATCCCTTTCTTCTACTGGTTTTATTTATTTTTGGTGACACAGTGGATGTTACTGTTGTTAATACAATCCTCTTGCTTTCCAGATGAATGCCTGTAAGTCCCTCCTTGATCTGACTATCATCAACTGCCTATGAAGCGTGGTCCTTGAGTGACATTTCTGTGCTCTTGCACTCTTCAGTCAGAGATAAATGAACCAAACACAATATGCTGCTTGTTATCTAAAAGGATTCAGGTAAAAGTATCATGCTACAATCACTTGGAGGGAGAAAAAAAAATCTGTTTCTTCATACTAAAAACACTTTACCCAGATTTTTGGATTGCCCACAGAGGAAGTGCAGAGTCTCGGGGGAGGAGGGGGAAAATCTGCAGTCACAGAAATGTTTGAACATTCATACAGGATTAATTACTTTGTTGTGTTTTACTTTAATTCTAAGCGATTGTACTTCTCATGGAAGTGAAGGATGAAAGGCTCTGATACGAGCCAGTCTTAGCATAAATGGGTGCCAAGCCAGCATCCACCCATTGAGGAATTTCAAAATCAGAGAATCGGGGACAGCCCAAGACATTTTGCTGCCTGAGGCAAAGGACAAGATGGCTTCCCTCCTCCACCTTCCATTCACAGAAGCCAACCGGACTGGCTCAATCTTGCTTCAGCACTGCCAACACGATAGCATTCTCCATCATCCCTGAGAGCACTTTTATATCTACCCCTTTGGAATAATCTCTGCATTAAAATCACATTTAAAGGAGGAGTGGTTACCATGTGGCCTGCTAGATGTGACTGAACCATCATCTCTGGCCATTGGCCATGCAAGTGGGGACTTCTTGGGGTCACCATTCAACAACATCTGGAGGGTCACCAGTTTGCCACCCCTGCTTTGAGAGTGTGGCAGATTGCATCGTAGCTGTCTTTAGGCATGATGAAACTTAGCATGAAAGTGATTCATTGAAATGCTAAGACAGAGGACAGTGTACCTCCAGAACCACTTGCTTCCACACGACTCTACCCAGATTTTGATGTCATCTTCAGAGCACTTTACCAGCTTGGGCTTTTTAATCAGTTTTGACATCTGCCATCTGTGCTTATGCTATGTTGTTTTGCGTTTTAATGTGACAATTCTTTAAAAATGGTTGGTTTTATTGTTAGCTGCTCTGGAAAACATTTTAGGGGTTTAAGACCTGTAATAAATAAAAGAATAAAATAAATAAAATAAAATAAAATAAAATAAAATAAAGGAAGAATGTTGGCATTAACTTTTGGAACACAACCCCAGAAATCAGCAGTGAAGGATTCAACCCAGCCCTTGCTGTTATTTCCATCAACAATCCGTCTGCCAATATCAAATTCTTTTGCAAAATTGCACTGGAGGACAGGGTAACATTTCAAACTGCAAGTGCAGCTTCATAATTATTCTGCTCCTAATTTACATACATTTGCCTCTATTCAATGGCTTTAACATGTCTTCTTATTAATTGGCCTCAGTCCCAAAAGGTAACTTTAGCCCCCAATGTAAATAATGAGTTGCATATCTGGTGTTTCCAACAAAGGCTCCAGTCCGAGTTTTAAAATACCTAAAGAGTGGCGTGTTTAATGGCTTCTTGCTTACTGTATAAAGCAGAACAGCAATCCATCAAATGACAAATCTACATGTTAAACAGTGTGAGGTCATTGGTCTCATTAACTGTTGACCATTTGAAGTCACTGCACAGCAATTCATCAGGACAGATCAAGATGTATAGGAAGTTGGCTGAAAGGGCAGAATTATGAGGAATGCGAATAACAGTGCAGATAAGTACAGACCTAGTGGTTTATCACAAAGTGAAATAACATCACACAGATGCCCTCCATGCTGTCACGCAGGGAACAAAACACCATTGCCATCAGGATTCCAATAATTATTGCCACAAAACAAGGAGCAGGGCTTTTAAGTAAAGAAATTTAGAGAAAGGTAGAATGACTATCCCGTGAAACCCACAATATATTGCTAACACCCATATTTCTTCCAATTAAAACCTCTTCTTTCCCTAATGTTTACCAGTCCCATTAGAAAAATGAAATAAAGAGAACAACACAAAGCCTTTTCTTTATCACTATCATGGAAGGTAAATGACAAATACTAGAGAGTTCAGGCAAATTCTCCGGATAATCAAGCAGAAGAACACAAGCAGATTGATTTCATTTGATTGCCACTGCTCCCCGTTACTGCCACAACATAAAATTCTACTACAGTCCTACTTTTTATTGCTAGTGCAGGAATGCAACCAGCATACCTTTTTAAAGCCATGGCTGTTGTCCCCATAACATTGGCCAGCACCACCCCTCATAGCCAAGGGATTGCCTTATTCCCTATATTCCTGCACAGTGACTACAGTCATATGCAAAAGCTTCCTTGTAAACTGTATGCACTAGAAGTTTGTTCTATGGCTCTGTGGACTAGGACCTTTATTATAGTAGCATCAGAGCTTTGGAACACAATACCCATAGAAATTAGACAGTGGTCATAAGCCTTCTTTTAAACAATTTTTAAAAAAAAAAATTCTGCAGCCTTTCCCAAAGAGATGAGTCCACTCACTGGCAGAATTTCTAGGGTTGAGAAAGGCTGCCCTAGTGGGTAAAATAGATTGCATAGCACAGCAGCACACATCTGAAGAGGATCAATCACAGGAATCCTTCCCCCTGATTGTTTTCTTGCTCACTTGGTCAATGATCATGGGGAAAACCCATGCAACTGGATTGGTACACATGATTCTGGCATTCAGATTCATACCACTGCGTTGGGGGAGCACACCCCACCAAGACAGCACCAGAACCACTAATGATATGTGTAAATGGTCTTCATGTGATAATGATATAGGCAAGTGAGTAGCAAATGTCGATTGATGGCAGACAATGCTTTCACCATCATTTCTTTTTAGGCATCCAAGAAAGGGAATAATTTGTGACTTGGAGAACAAGATGTTAACAATACATCTGGGTACAGTTTCAGTGATTCGCTTGACAGACCTTGCGATGAGGAGGAATTCTTTCCTGAGACTTGTCTTGCAGTAAGTATTTGTGATTTGCATGCACGGTATAGAAATGAAGAAATACGTTTGATGACTGATATTTAAAAACATTCACTGCAAGCCTCCCTTTAAAGTGCTCTATGCTGTCAAAATATTGATTGATTATAGTTGAAGTCAAGGCTTCAGAAATTACTTCCTATAATCAGCATAAAGTGTTGGGAAAGCATTGCGGAGGAGAGAAAATTGACAATTTAGAATGCTGTTGTGCCTGTTTAACCACAACCGCTACAGAAATAATTGTCAAGAATGTTGGAGGCCTATGAATCACACCAGTCATTTGGGATTTTTTCCCCCTGTGAAAGGTTCAATTACCCATTAAGGAGGAGATAGAGATCAAGTCAAGTCATGTCAGCTTGTATTGTATGGTCAAAGCCATTTTGGTATTACCCATTCAGACCACCATAACCACCACACTCAATCAAGGGCATTTATCAGTAATAAAAATAGTGTGGCCTATACCAGTTCATTGGCAAAGAGCCATAGCTCAGTGGCAGAGCACAGGCTGTGCATGCAAGATGTTCCATGCTCAATCCACATCATATCCAGGTAGGGCCAGGAATATTCCTTGGCTGAAACCCAAGGGATTTCTGACTGGAAAACCACTGCCAGTCTAAATAGACAATACTGATCTGAATTGATCGATTGGTCTGAATTGGTGTAAGGTAGGTTCCTTTGTTGTTATTATTTATTAAATTTCTACACTGTCCTTCATCCGAGGACCACAAGGTGGTAGAAATTACAAGAACACAAAAACACATACCACAGCAACAAATAAGACCACCCCACATTTGCTGGGATGGCTAACCAAAGGGACCCCAAAACAATGACAACTGCAAGGCAGCTGTAACACAGTGAAGTAATATGGTGTGTCTTCAACAAATCCTATGCTGCATAGGATGATTGGAGCATTACTTGGCGCAATGTTTGTCCCCCTCTTGTCTCCATAGATAGGAAGGAAAATGGAACAAGAGCTCTAAAAATAAGCAGAATAAAACAAACTGCAGTACAGAGCTAACTAAAACCAGCCGCCTGAAAAGACACATTAGCACAGAAGAGCTGAAAACAGTGAGAATCTCTAAAAAGATGGGGGAAAGTGGCAGGTGAGCCTCTCTGGGGAGGGCTTTCTGCAATAGGGCCAGAACTGTGGGAAAAGGCCCTATCTCTGGTTGCCCTATCTCTTTCCTTCTTCCACAAGGCAGTGGAGATTTAGGATCAGAGTTTTCCTTCTCTTAGATGGGCTACCTTCCCAGGTTGATGGGCCCCACCTGCCCCTCACTTGCCTCTACAGCACATGCAGAAACCACCTTCTTGACTTTTGGGCTCACTGTTGATCTCATCTGCTCAATCCATCACAGCCTGCCTTCTCATGCAGGGGAAGTCCATAACTCACTGAGGGTTTGAGATCCATTGGCTACCCTCAACTAGTTTAGCCAGCCAGTCAAAGCCATTTTCCAGGGTGTGGCCATGCTGACAACTTCTAGGAGCCACAGGTGAGAGCTGAATGAGAGGGGGGGGGACCAAGGGTGGGCAAACTACCCCAGAAGCAGCACGACAGGTCTCCCACCAGAGGTACAACCCCTCCCCTAAGACCCCATACATACTGACCTGGTATGATGAGAACAGCCAGTCCCAGTTTGTATTCTTGCTGCCTTGTTTTGGACCAGATAAAGCTTCTAGGCCATTTTCAAAGACCCACATATAACCCATTGTAGTAATCTAAATGGGAGGTGACTGAAGAATGAATAGCCTGTCCACATAGCCTCACAGTTGGTATATCCGATTAAGCTGATAAAAGGCACCCTGTGCCACTGAGACCAGCTGTGTCACCAGCAACAATGGTTGCACCCTCCAACTGTGAAGCTGAGCCTTTAGAAAGAATATAATGGACCTAGCTACAGCAACTCAACTGGGCAAACAAACCACCCACCAACAACTCATCCAAGTTATCCCCATATCCCCTCTCCCCATAGGAACCGACCTGGATGAACCCTGTGACCAAAATCAGAAGCTCTTCTTCATGTGTCTCCTCTGCAAGAGGTCTGGAAGGCAGCAAAATTAGAGCAGGCCTTTTCTGCAGTGGCTCCCCGCTTGTGGAATGCTCTTTCTAGGGAAGCTCTCCTGGCACCTGTATTACATATCTTCATGCGCCA
The DNA here is from genome assembly GCF_964234715.1 of Podarcis melisellensis. Lineage (NCBI taxonomy): Eukaryota > Metazoa > Chordata > Lepidosauria > Squamata > Lacertidae > Podarcis > Podarcis melisellensis. The sequence goes on from NC_138537.1 coordinate 52,218,203, forward strand.
AGCAAAACCGTTCCTCTTCTCCTAGGCCAGTGGTTCTCAACCTGTGGGTCCCCAGATGTTGTTGGACTACAACTCCCATCATCCTTGACCACTGGTCATGCTGGCTAGGAATGATGGGAGTTGTAGTGCAACAACATCTGGGGACCCACAGGTTGAGAAACACTGTCCAAGGCCTTTGGCTAATCATCAGCATCATCAAGGCTGAGTCTCATGTTGTTGATTTTCATCCAGTCCATTACCATTCTCTACACTGATTCAGAACATCCACCACCTACCCAGGTGGAAAAAAGAGAGTTGGGCATCATGCTTTGGTGACATTTCAGGCAGAATCTCTGGATGAACACTCCCATGTAAATGTTGCACAGCACAAGGGAGAAAAAGGATTCCCAAGATGACCCCACAGCGTAACTGCCAAGGGGCAAAAGAGTAATTGTGGAGCGCTACCTTCTGGAATGCAGGATCATGCAGTTGCAGTTCCACTCTAATGCACTACCTCCAACACCCAACTGAGACCATCTTTCCAGGAGACCATGGTTTGTTGGATCAAAAGCTTCTTGGATCAAAAGGTTCCAGAGAATTGGCAGGGTTGCACTCCGTCCTTCAGGGCAACCAAGACGCCTAAAGCCCAGTTGAAATGGATCTAGAGAATAGGTTTCATCCAAGAGTGCAACCACTCTCTTGTACCCCATGCCCAGGAAGGGCATGTTTGCAATGGGGCTACAGTTGTTCAGGTCTTCAGGAGTGGTCTAATTGCTGCCTGTTTTAAAGAGTCTGGGACCATTTCATCACCTGATGCTAGATCCTCTTGTAGTATGTCTAGTTTTAAACAGGACCTTTACTCATAGAAGGTCTTGTTCCAAGACGAACTCCCCTGAAAAGAAACATCTGCTTAATTGTTTGTGAATCTGAGCCAACCAAGAATTATTATTCAGGTCATGATAGTTCCTTTAAGTGTAATTTGGAAAGTCTAGAATTGTCTATGAATTGTGACTGCAGCCAATAATTCAACACCGGAAACTTTATTCTAGTTGACATAGAACATGTACCAGCTTTCAAATGAAGCCCAGTTGCAGAAGCATTGGCTGCCCCTAGGTGATCTCTGAAATGTATTTTGAACTGTTCCAATGGCCAACAAATTACATCTGCCCCTAACCACATGATAACTGGGTAGTATTATGTGTTTTTAAAACTTTTACTATAGCATAGGTCAAACTTCTCTCTATTTCTAGAAACACAAATAGTTGCTTTAGGCCTGATATCAGTCTTAAGCCAAACATATTTTCCTATGTTTTTCTATTTCTTTTGGGAGAAAAAAAGAAAGACAACATAGGTAGGCAAGTAGGACAATTACAGTGGTACCTCGGGTTACAGACACTTCAGATTACAGACGCTTCAGGTTACAGACTCTGCTAACCCAGAAATAGTACCTTGGGTTAAGAACTTTGCTTCAGGATGAGAACAGAAATCTCGCGGCGGTGGCACGGCGGCAGCGGGAGGCTCCATTAGCTAAAGTGGTGTCTCAGGTTAAGAACAGTTTCAGGTTAAGAACGGACCTCCGGAACGAATTAAGTACTTAACCCAAGTTACCACTGTATAGCACAGTGACAGTTATGTCACATTATGCCACACATTGGTTTTATTACAAACTCAGGAGCATTATTTCATCAGCATCTTGCGTTCAGTAATTCAAAGGCATTAAAAAGGAAGGCACTAGAGCAGGCTTCTTCAACCTCGGCCCTTCAGATGTTTTGAGACTACAATTCCCATCATCCCTGACCACTGGTCCTGCTAGCTAGGGATCATGGGAGTTGTAGGCCAAAAACATCTGGAGGGCCAAGGTTGAGGAAGCCTGCACTAGAGCTCATAAAGCAGAATAAAATGTGCAGATCAGCATTGACATCTACAACTGAGGCTAAATTCAGAGCAGAGAAATGGGTATACAGAAAAACTGTGGAGACTCTAGCAAGGTATGATCAACAGTGAGCAGTACAAGGTACGCACATGAGTGGGAACTCTTCCTCAGTGGTTACTGATTGGTGGAGACTCTGTGCCCAACTCTTACCAGAGCCAGGACAACTTCTGTTCCTTTAATTTTTTGGTGATGCATTTGACCACAATCAATATACTGGTTTCAGCATATTGTTTTGACCTTTCCACAACTCTTGCCACTGGTACTTCAGCTTGGGACTTAAAAATGGGGTAAAGTCACTTGATGGGACTTTTGCATGTTTCAAAGCCAGCCACTTTGCAATCTGTGAATAGGGAGCCAAAGTTGGATGGAATGGGGGAGAGAAAGTATTTTGGCTCTGCACTGCATTATTGCCATTGACCACCCAGCGCCTATCATTTATGTCTTCAGTATGGAATTCACTTTTCTATGCAGCTTGACGGCCTTTTGAAGTACAATGTGGCACCTTATTTCATTTGGCTAGCAGCTAACCATGGCAAGCTATGCTTTGTTACTGTAGTTTCTTCTTAGTCTGATAAAAAGAAGGAATCCCTTTCTCAAATATCATTTCCTGCAAGTTAAATGGCAAAGACATTCAGATAATCTCACACTTGCACCTGTTTCAGATTCCAGAGGGAACTATCCCCGTTTTATCCTATATCATCCATAGTCCTTAACTGTGCATGCTGTCAACAGCACATATCCTCCCAAGTCTATGAAATTACTGGTATTCTTTTTATTTACTTCCCTATTCAGATCTATGCCATCTTTACTATCATCTTTATTACCATCTGTGCCTGATCTCAGTAAAGGCATATTCCTTTCGAAATCTTATCCTCTGTAGCCCATGATAGCTAGAGGTGCTTTAGCATGGGGGCTAGATGCAAACTGTAGTCCTGTAAGTAACTCATGTCAAATGCAGGATCCATCATATAAACACATGATGTGAGCACAGCATGGCTGCTTCTGCTCCAGGCTCAGTGCCACAAGACCTTAGTAGCTCTTGCCAAGTTTTTGGGGAGGGGAGGGGAGGCTGTTGATGCGTGTTAAGGTCTTCCTCCAGACTTTAAGGGATAATTCTAACCTTGCCCACTGCTGCTACTACTAGGTCGACCCACCTATACCCACAATTGCCTCATATAGTACTTGACTTCCCTTTTCAGTATCTTTCTCATGCTCCTTAGTCTTAAACGCATAGGTCCTTCTCTACATGCATACAGGTATGCAATCTTTGCAGGACTGCACCTTGGAGTACCAGAAGACAAAAAGGATGGCTTGGAAATATTAAAAAAGCAAGCCCTCATTTGTTGGCAATATTATTAATAGTGGCTGTGGTATGCCTAAGTATGTGTTGTCTTATTAACATTTATTTGGGCATTATCAGCCCATACGGGACAGTTAAGAGGTCCACTTTGTTTGATAGCAAAGTTTGTTAAGACTTTAAGAGGCTCGACAATACTTGCTTCCTCTCTTCGCTAAACAAAAACCCCTCCGAAAACAGTCCCCGAGTACAGAATAAAGACTTTGCTGATTTATGGGGCTTTGTGGTACAAACCTGTTGGGCCAGTGATTTACAGGCTTTGCTGCACATTTAACTGTCAATATAACTAATTACAGTTGACTTTAGCTTACTGTACTGAAAACGCTCATTTTGTGAAATATAGTGTTCCATGTGAAAGAGGGAAAATCAAACATCCTCAGGGCTACCAAACAAGAAAGAACTACTCCACATTAGGACGGAAAACTTTGGACTTGTCATAAACCTTCAAATTATTATTTCTTGGCACCATGTTTTAGCTCAAAGTACTCAAATATTATAAATCACCATTAAGTTAATATTTCAATCTCGCTTAATAGTAAATGAAATTTACCAGTTTAACTCTCATATAGGTGACTGACATTTGAAGAAACATGGTGGGGGTGAGAGTTATTGCTAATTTGCTTGCGGTTTTGTTTTGAGGGAATATTATCATTGCCTGGTCTCATTATTATGTAAAAACAAGGCTTTCCAAACATGGTGTTTTATTGTAAATAAAGATTGTTTTTGATGTTAATAAATAACTAAAAAAAATTAAGAGCTTTTTTTTCTAGACTGTATTTTAATAGTTACAAGGCAAACGAGAGATTTAAATCTTTAGAATATTTGAAAGGTAATAAATTGGATATATTTCCAGGGCGAAAAAGAGTATATTCGAGACATACCAGAGATACTTAAGAGTATGGAATGCAAGCCTAAATTACTCAACGGTGATTCCCCCAGCTGCACAACTAATGGAAATAAAACCCAATGAAAAACATAATTTATGTATCTTCAATATTAACAAACACTTCCCCTCAGATTTAAATGTCACCCCCACCCCCTCCAAGACACAACTAACTACATGTATCCCATGTTGCTTTTAGTTTCCCATCTTTTCTTGGCTTCAAACCTGGAAAAAAACAAACAAAAAAACAAAAACAAATGTATGTCAGTATCTACCAAAGTACACTTTAGGGAGTTTTCAATCAAATTTCATTTAGCAGCAATGGCTATATCGGAACTAGATTTTTAATACTCTAGCAATCACAAAAGGGAAAGTATAAACATTTGAATAATGTATCAGCTGTAGTAAAGACTCTACATTAAGCAGATGCACTACTCAAGGAAAAAGCCAAGGTCAAATTAAGCAAACAAGGATTAGTAGAAGCCAATCTGAAGGCAGAAAACATTTTACTCAGAATCTCTATTAGTCTTAAATATAGAAGGCCAATGACCCACCCCCATGCAAGCTTCTTTTTCTTCCGGGCTTCTTGACAAGCTTCTGCATCCTGCTTTGTTTTCACAAAATTTCGACAAGCAACAGCTTTGGAAATTTTCACACCAAGCTAAGGAGAGAAGAACATAAGCAAGTGAGTTCACAGGAGAAATTAAAGAGAGACAAAAAGAACGGCCCTTTAAAGCAGCTTTGTCTGAGACGTTTTTAGCATTTGTACCTGACTCAACTGTCCTGCATCTACTATGGAACATTTCTGGGTACATTATATTCAGCAACAGGTGGAAGGAAGGTGAGGCCTGTTCTGATTTTCAGTGAAAGAAAAGTTCATTATTTGCCTAGCAAATCAAATTAGTTTTGGCACAGTTTGAAAAAGAGGTGGGATAATCATGTAAAAACAACAACATAATAGCTGTTCTATTAGAGTCAAAGTTGCTGTGAAGTTTCATTTCAGCACATGTTCTCTAGAGGTTGAGCAGGAATGGATATACTGTTGTGACTATTCATGCCTTCTTTATACTTTTTAAATTGAGTGCTTAGGAGACACCACTAGGGCTTTCCAGACTTTGCATAGGCAAAGGAAAAAGGATCTCCTCAATTTTCTTGGGTTTTTAGATGATTCCCCCCACCATTTCAGATATTTGATTTCCACAAAACATTTATACTTTGCTTTTCCACCTTTAGAGGCCACAAAGTAGCTACAACCAAATTATATTTTTGATCAGTCACAATAACAACAAGACATCACCATTAACAAAAAGATATAAAAAAGAAAATCAATTGAAAAAATACTATTTGATGATGATGATTTATTTATACCCCGCCCATCTGGCTGGGTTTCCCCAGCCGCTATGAATAGCAGAAATATTAAATTCAAATAAAGTTTATCTCAGTATCCCGATTCTCTCAGTAAAGGTTCAGTGTGACGAGGACAATAGATAACAAATCCATGGCAGGTTAGCTTTTTCTTGTAGTTTAAAGCTGTGAGTTAAACCTACACTAAATAAATCCAAGGACCACTCATTCAGGGTTATCGGAGAACCAGTCTCTGATGGAATTCATACAATGGCTGGGATCCAACTGATCCACATAGAGAGGTTCTATATGTGTTGAGGGACGATGATTCAGCCAAGTTACTAACCAAACTCAGAGGTAACCTATATAGCTGCCAGTGATGTACCACAAGAATGTAAGAGTGCTGCTAGATTAAAGACCCATCAAGTCTTGCATCCTGTTTCCCAGAGTGAGAAGCCCATAAACATGGCATGAAGGCAGAATCTAGCCCTCTTCAGCACTGCTGTTGTGCCCCTGCAACTGGTATTTCTATGGCATGCTTCTTCTGAACTTGAAAATGCCATTTGACATATGACAGAGGACAGCGGGAGCCAAAGGAAAGAAACAGAGGTGATTGTGGAGAGAAGCGGGGTGGGGTGGGGTATACACATATGAATATATGTATATTTATTAATTCCATATATACACACACTAGCGGGGAGTGCCTGGGAACTTTTAGAAAGTAAAAAATATTGTGATTTTAAAATACATAGTGTAATTTGTGAGTCTGGATTCTTCACATCAAAAATCTGGTGAAGTCATGATTTTTTCCCCACCATCTTGATTCAAAATGGTGCCCAGCTTTCAAATATAAACAAAGATTGCTGCCCCCACTCCGGGAACACTCATGCAGAGTTTGGTGAGGTTATCTTGAGAGGTAGACAAAACCTATGCCAAAAATCAGGTGAAGTCACTGACACTATTATAGCAACATCACTGAAAAAAGTAGGACATTTGAAAGATAAATAAAACAGGGCTGAATGAAGAAATTAATGGGAATAGAAAAGTAAGTTGCCCAAGGAATGAACTATGTTTTAACTAGAACACAGATAATTAGCATCACGGCTCAGGATTTGTATTCATACAGCAACCTAGGAATATGCATTAAGATTGGATTACTACAATGCACTCTATGTGGGACTTGTGCTTGATCCGAAAGCTGTGGATAGTGTATAACGCTGCAGCACTCTTGCTGACATGACTGAAACCCTGCCAGCATATAACATATAATTATATTTTTGGAAACTGCTTAGGTTTTCTTACAATCAACCTGTTTAAATAAATAAATAAATAAAGCACTGCAAAGCCTAAAAAGTTACTGTTTTTTAAGAAGAGCAGTATTTTTTTAACCGCCCCGATACCCCCTTTTATATCCCAGAACACCCATTTATTAATTTCTGCCATTTTAAACAACTATAAAGCTCACTCAAGTACTTAAGATGCCCGCAAGCTTCTAACCCTGATCTGGGCACTGTAACCACAGATGTGGCTTACCCACTATTAGCTAGCTTGCACTTGTTTGCCCGGCTAATAAGGCCTGGCTAAATTCTCTGGATTGCTGCCTCTTTCTTTGGATATCTTTGGAGTAAAATAACACTTATAGACTTGGCAAAGCATGGTTCTAGAATGGGCTAAAGCAGCCCGTACTATTGCGAAGAACGGGAGAGAGAACCATTTTGCAGTCTTAATGTTATTGTGCAAGGACTGCATTGATGCAACTTCTAAAAGACAAATCTGCTGTGAATAAATCAGACACAGCCATGTCTGATTCAAGTGTAAGCCTACTGCCCTCCTATCCACACCCTCACATACAGCCTCACTTCCTTTCCTAACAGAAGCCCCTGAAATCTTGGTCAATGGGTTTTATATTTATTTATTTATTTATTTATTTAAAAAATGTTTCAGGCCATCAGATAATACAGCAAAATACAATGTTGTAAGAAGCAATAAAACATGAATAAAAATACATACAACAATTTCTTGTGTAGTCAAAGTATCAGCATTTTCCATATAGAACATCCAATATTTTGCTGCATTTTAATTAAGGTGTCTAAACATTATCACAAAGAACTGCAAATTGGTCAGAGCACGCAGTAAGGAAAATTAAGCTCTAAAGGCTTTTTATCACCACATTTCAGGAACCAAGGGTGTAAAATGTTCTAATTTGGGATATATTAAAAGCCATAAAAGGTCTTTCAAAAAGATTAATGGTACTTTGCTTGGATTTAAGATAAGGGCTTTAGCTGGTTGGAAAAGCAGGGCCCTGGCAAGACCCTTGAGGCATTCATCTTTACAGCCACTTGGAAGATTTGTAAAAGCGTCTGCATAACCTCAAGCAAACGCACTGCGACATTTTTTTTAAAAAAAAAATCCTTTCAATTTTATAGGTTTAAAGTGTGTAAATCATATTGGGAAGTAATGCAGATATTATGGCTCATCCTTGTAACGTAGTACACATTTTTCAGAGACAAACTTTTAAATCAAGTTAGTTTTCTAGGGGGCAAACTCATTCTAATTTAAGTTCATAGATAATCATTTTAAAAATCTTGCTCTTGCAGCTTAATACAGCATAACGGCAAACTTGCTATCCATTATTTTTCATTTTAAAAAAACCCTGTATAGCCATGAAGAATACCTGGATCCTCATCTCTTGCCAAACCATATGAAGGCACATATTTTTAAAAAATACCAATTTTCATACTTAAAACTTTTTTTGTGGAATAACAGGTTTCTATGAAAAATATTTATGCTATTCGCTTTTGTTCTTTAATTAAATGAAAACAGATGTTTTCTGAAGTAAAGCGGAACCATTACTGAAGTACTTAAAGTGCTAAGGTCTTTAATTTTTATATCAGTTTGGTCTACAATTCCTGATTGTCTTTACTCAAGCTCAACATTAATGTCAAGCAAGTTACCTAGGAGACGAAAGAGATCAAAGAGACAAAACCCCCTCAAATGTCTGATTAATCAAGCCTGCAAACAGCTTATTTCTTTTAGCCTGCATGCAAGTATGAAAATGAGATTCAGGGAGCCGTACATTGTGCAGATTTGTTCATTCTTATCAGAACAAAGCCAGCGGCAGCTTATTTCATGGATCATTGGCACTGTCATCAGTGCTACACAGAACGGGTGACAGCTCCTCATTTTGAGGCTTGAACAAAATTAGCAAAAAGTCGGCACAAATTAGCCTCTCATCTTTTTAGTAATATGACATTATTCATTTACTTTTTATCCAATTTTTAATTTTTTCCTTGTCAGCTATCCCTTTCTAGTGTTTCTTGCACAGCATCATAAAACCCTTTAAAAAAAAGAAGCAGCAGCAGCAAAGGAACGGCTGAAGTTTGAAATAGTAAATAAAGTTGAAGGAGAGAGAGGAAAATAGACGATCTTAAAAGCTGCAAAATGTGTTTACTGTAACTTCAGGAAACATTACAAAAAATAAATAAAGCTTGAGATGCTTGATGAAATGTTTGGAGGGGAACCATCTATGACCCACCATAGCCCTTGAAATCCGCTGAAGATGCTCTCATGGTTCATGCGCCAAGTTAGAACATTGAGGGCAAGGGAGCAAGCTGTCTGCACAGCAACTGCCTGGCCATGGAATTCATTTCCTCTTGGAAGCATCTCTGAGTACGTCTGGCTTCCTTCCGGAAGCAATGCAGAGCTATTTTGCTTAGGCTGCCCTTTAGTGACCAATGACTGATGCCTCTGTTTTGAGCTGTGTATTGCTTTTAATATTTTGTATTATTATATTTGATGGTTAGGTTTATACATTATTTCACCTTTTGGGTGCCACCTTGAGCCTCTGGGCTGGCGGAATGAAAGTCCACCAAAAGATAAAAGATTTATTTCAAAGACCCCATTATAAAATACATACTCTCTAGGACATTCAAGGCTGGATTCAGAAATGTCATATGTAGGCATGTTCTATAAAAGGCTAAACCCAAAGGGGTTTTAAAAGAACATCTCTATTCTAACAAGTCTTGAAGCATCCTGTGGTCTATCAGAGAAACCAAACAGCCTTTTAATACTATATTACAGTTTCTCATCAAATATGAATCTAGTTATTTCAGGTTCTGCCCGCGGCTATGATTTTCCCCTTTTATGTTGTGGAATGTTATCCATTGCTGATGTATATTAACTATATAAAGCAAACAAGAATATTGAGTGGATTTTCAAGTGAGAATGGTCTTCTGTCAATGATTTGTTCAACTTCTAGTACAAAATACTTTGTAATACCTTTGTTGGGTTTCTATAGAGGAGTATTAAATCATCAAATTACTGTATATGTGGACAACTCTGTCATATAGCATGGACATTAAAAACTGTTCCTATATTTGAGCTTTGTTTTAGATTCAAATATTTATATGCAAGTAACTTCTTCCATTCATAAGAAACAGCATTAAAAATTAACCATAAGCTGTTAGATGTTTTACACAGTCCCCTTGTAAGAAAGGCTGTTTTAAAAAAAAGAACTGTAGTACTGTTTTCAGCAATTTCTTTATCTCTGTTCTTCTAAGTAAGAAAGCTTATTAACAAGCTTTGAACTTAAAATCACATTTACAATAATGTGCCATCAACAGTTTTATAAGCTAATTAGAAAAAAAGATTAATTAATGACTGGCTGCTAATAAAATGGCAATCATGAAGAAAGAAACCAAGGGTGCTAAGCTTCAACTACCACCAATTAAGAGCTAATTACAAACAAATTATATATGTGTTTTGCTGTGGGCTTTAATTTACTAAAATGGTTTTAATTAAAAGAGAAAACATGCTGATTAATTGAACTGCAGAAAAAAATCTACAGTATAAACTGTGCTTTGTCTCTTTAATTAGACTTGTAACATCTGAAATCTTTTTTAAAGGTTTGTTAAAAAGAAGATATACATAATTAAGAGAGCATATGAATATAATCCTAGGTGATAACCCCTGTCATATACTAAAGGTTAAGAGAAAACAACCTCATTGAAGAGAAACTCAGAAACACCTTCACTAGAAAGGCAGAGGAATTAGCCACAAATATATTGTATTTGTCTTTATTTCCCCCAGCACATTAACATTAAAAGGCATTTCTAAATTGTACATGGTTGTTCTACATTTTTTAATATATATTTTTAATTTCTTTGAACACGTAAAGTATTACTGAACATTTTGTATGTGATTCTGGAAACTGCCAACTCTATTCGCAATGGCCAACAACACATCCATTCCCTGTAGAGTGTATCAACTGTGTCTATGAAAAATAATCATACTAGTTTGGCTATAGTACAGGAATGACCTAACACTTTAAAGTAATATTTATTATCATGAATCATCTGAACAAATTCAAAACAAGATCATGCAAATTATTGTTTGTGAAATCTCTTACACTAAAGGGCGCAAACTGCTAGGTGAACAAATGGAATGATAGCACAGGAAAAGTCAGAAATGGCAGGGCCTTTTGCTCTTTAAGTTACTGCCCTAATTTTAATGCACTATTACAAAACAGAGCAAAGGAACTAAGTCACAAGGTAACTGAAAAACTTTTGATATTAAGTATTTTGAGGGTGGATCGGGCAGGAGATCTTTCACACATAGTAAACAAGTAACCACTCAAATTTCAATGATAGAATTAAAGTACCACTACTAATAAAAATATTTTTCTTCAACAGTTCAAATACTGAAGGAAAACTAAGACTATAGTGATGGCACTGAGTTATCAAGCTTGCCATACAAAATTACACAAGTTGTGAATCATGGGTCACTTAGGAGCAGAGCAGCAGAGAAGTTCTCCAACTACAGTGGAACCTTGGTTCTCGAACGGCTTAGTTGATGAACAAATGCCGCAAACCCGGAAGTAAATGTTACGTTTTGCAAATGTTTTTTGGAAGCCAAACGTTTGACACGGCTTCCGCTTGAGTGCAGGAAGCTCCTGCAGCCAATCAGAAGCCGCACCTTGGTTTTTGAATGGTTTCGGGAGTCGAACAGACTCCCGGAACTGATTAAGTTTGAGAACCAAGGCTCCACTGTATTGGGAATTGAACTGCTATGTATGCTCCAATTGGATCCTTGAAAAACCTTGGCTGCTGGAGGCCTTCCTAGAGATTCATCCATATCAGTCCTTGCCAATCCACACCACCAGGAGCCCCTTTTTCTTGACCTCACTCTGATGAAGGAGATAGCACCAGTGGCAGGTATAATAATGATAATAATAATATGCCACCCATCTGCCTAGGTTTCCCAGCCACTTCCCAACAGGTAGACTTCGCAACAGCAGAGGCTTCCGGCTGAATGCCTGAGTGAGAATCCAGGAAGAATGGAAACTGTAGCTCCATGCTTCCTTGCAGCAATGGACACTGCTGGGCAAAGCAGCTCTACCTTCCCTGCCCAGCCCCAGCATTGGGGCTATGGGGAGACATTAGGAACGTGATAGAGCAGAGGAGATTTGAGGCCAATCCAAACTTATTTGTTTGAGGTGGGCCCTGCTGACCTAAGCTGGAGGGAATTCATCAGTAGCAGATATGTAAGTATACTGCTGTATAAGCTTTTAAAAAATGGTCACAGACTATATTGCTTAAAAGAAAATGTGTTCAAATTATTTAATAGTCAGTCCTGCACAGTACTCAGAAAATATTTAAATACATGAATTGTTAAGCAGCCCAGAGAGTCAGAAGGTTTTCACGGAGATGTAAAAGTGTTCTTTAACAATCTATTTAATTTAAACTAATCAAAGTTACACTGATTAATAACAACTTGTTAAAGCCTTTCTGTAGGTTGCAAAATGGGGTATCTTTTATATGGCCAGTATAATTCAGGAATTCTAAATTTCTTAGCACGTCCAAAAGAATAATTATGTAAATGAATAATTTGTAGTACAATTTTCTGTGACACCCAAGATTAACAAGAAACCTCACATAATTTAGCTATAGCTTAATTATTCTGCATTCTTAACTTTGGCTTGGATCCAAAAGTGAACTTGCACAAGCAGAAGACACTTTCATAGATTTAAGGTGCCTCTAATTCCCACCAATTCCCCTTCTTGCTGCAGTTCCCTACACCTCATCTCATGTCATTCTGGACCCTCAAGAGTAGCTTTTCGGGGTTTGCTTGAGGCTGCAGCACAGATGAAGAGGCTGGGTAAATCATGCTGTGTGAGCACAGTCCAAGCCATTATAAATAAGAACAGCCCATGAAATCAAAGTAAAGTTTTAAGCCTACTGGGTTGCATCCAACTAAGTCATACTCCAGATTAGACCCACTGTATTCAATACACCTAAGTCCACTTATTTTTATTACTCTGAATATGACTTTCTGGCTGCAACCCACAACTTTCACAAAATATTAACAATTAAAATTACACTGCCAGCTCAGTTCTCTGAACCATGTGCATCTTGACCCTCAAAGGAGAATTCCTGCATATTACATTTGAAGAATATTGTTTTAGGATTTAAGTAAGGGATTTTAAGAAACTGTTTCACAATATATTGATCATGAAGGAAACCTGATAATTTTATGCAGAGAACTATTTCTGACTCTGTCTCATGTAAACTGGTGGAAAGCATTACTAAAGCTAGAATCTTCAAATATATAGAAGAACAAGTCTTAATGCGGAACAATCAGAATGGATTCTCCAAAGAGTCTTGTTTCACCAACCATTTAGAATTCTTTGAGAGTGTCATCAAAAATGAGAACAGGGACAAGCTAGAAGGAATTATATAACAAGATTTTTGAACAGCTGTTGAAGTCCCTCATTAACTGCTACCACAATTTCATTCTATTGATGTTGGAGACATACATGGAAACATCAATGAATCTGACAGTAATCTTGCCCCCTTGCTTTGTGAACATGACTGAAATTTCTACCAGCACAAACAGGTGCAATCAAGTCTCATACAATATAATCCATCTTATAACTAGGCACTGACAACACTGCAGGTGGCGGCCATTTCACATGGCAGTTCTGTTCCAGGCCCCCACAGGTGACAGCAGAGCACGTACAAGGATGCCCCTCACCGTTCTGCCACCTCTCATCTGGGTCCAAAAGGACTCATGCATCAGCGATTGGGCATAAATTTGACATGCCTAAAATGGCTGCTGCCTGTGTACCAGATATTCTAACCAAGTCCACCGTGATCCTATAAACTCAGGGAGAAATAGAAGGTAACAAGACAATTCAAGATGATACCAGAAGGTCCCGAGAGAAGTTTACAGTTTACAGTTAAGACTCTTCCAAGTATCTGCAGGCAGATACCCACAGCCCTATGGATATCAAACTATTTCTTGACACACACTATTTAATCAACAGAACACTAAACACCTGAAAAACAATAGAGCAGTACCACTGCATAACTGCCTGCACCCAAATACAACTGCAACAAGTGCCCCATTGCAGAGAGCCAAATAATTGCCCATATCTCAAATATATATATTGCTCATTCTACACTGCCTGGCTCTAGATTATGTACATTCTTTACATCCCTTTTTTATTTGAGGCAACCCCATTCTATAAAAATTGGTTCTCTCTGTGAAAGAATGATAGACAACTATGTTTTGGCATTCCCTAGCTTTTAAAAGCATGTTTTCATAGCCTCTTCTTAGCCATCTTTTTTATTTTTGGCTCTCCTCCTCCTCCCCAATACTGATGCTGTTCTATCAGTTTCACAGGCTTATAAATGTTATACATCAAAAATTAGTTTCACTTATTAAGGGAGGAAACAGCTTTAAGGACTCTGGGATCTGTGCCTCAAAGCAAAGGCTTTATCAGCAGGTTCCAGTTACTGCTTCTTGAAAAAGAAAATACCACTGATTAAAAACCTATACACCTGATTTCCAAAGAACACTCATCCATTGAACACGTATTCCATCACACTGTTAAACAGCTGTACCCACAAATACGGGTCAGCCCAGGTTTTCATTTAGTGTGAAAATAAAAATGGGTGATATCTTCTAGTTTTAAGTTACCCTTTGTCATTGGCACCTATAGTATTTGTTTCTATGGTGGACTTAGTGTGAAATAAATATAGTCAAATGCCCTCAATTTCACATATTAAGGACATATTAAAGACATATGAGTATATTCCTAAAATTTAGGAACTTTGGTGTATGGTAAGGAAAGATGAACTAGCTCTTCACACATCAATGCTCAAGCTAAGTGAACCCAGTAGTTCAATGCACAAACTCCAAGAGTCAAGCATTGAATGTGATCCAGCTCTAACTACTTGGGTGAAGTATTATTAGTCTGATGATACCCAGCTCTATTTCTTTCTAACATCTGAATTAGGCAATACCATGTGAGAGCTAGACCAGTGCCTGGACTTAGTGGTGGGTTGGCTGAAAGCTAACCAGCTGACTGAATCCTAGCAGGATGGTGGCATTGTGGGCAAACAGTTCCCAAGCCTGGATAACTGGTCAACCACCTGCTTTGGATGGGGTCATATTCCCCTGAAGGAGCAGATATATGCTGTGATGATGTTCCTGGATCCACCTGTTACTATTCACCCAGGTGACCTCAGTGGCTAGGAGCTCCTTGTGCCAGCTTTGGGTGGTAAAGAAGTCATGGTTGTTTATGGACTGAGATCACATGACCACTGTTTTTCCATGTGCTGGTAACCTTGAAGTTGACCTGCAAGCTACAGCTAGTACAAATACGTATGTGTCTGCTTGGCTGCTCACTGTCCAGAATATCACCATGATAGACAGCTGCTGAAGCAGTTGCACTGCCTCTCAATTAGCTACCAGGCTAAATTCAAGGTGCTGGTACTAGTGTACAACATCATATACAGCTTAGGTCCAGGATATATCCAACTGGATTCAGGGGTGGTGTTCTGTAGAAGACATCCTGCAGATACCATCTCATGAGGTCCGCTCTGCACGATGTCAGAATTGAGGGTTTCACATGACAGTACCTACCCTTTGGAATGCCCTCCCATTACTTATCAGGTGCTGCCTAGTCTTTTTAGAATTACCTCCAGCCCAGTGCAGGTCCTGTTTGTTTTCCCTAGACATCTGGTTAATCATTGTGGGAACAGAATGCTGATCTGATTCAACATAACTCTTATGTATTCTCATAACTATAGAATTATTATTTTTAAATGGAAAGAAAGGCAACCTTCCCTGAGGAAAGGAGCTCATAGCACAATTTTAATATATAGGGTTGCTGTTTTAAACTAAGCCCTCAAACTTTTTTTTATCTCTCTCACACATTGATGTCCAGAAATAGAATCCCAACTTGAAACATGTTGCTACACATTATTATGGGGAAGCAAGAGCATATGTTACAGCACTGGCCATGTTTCTTCTTCACAAAGGGGGCAATTGGAAAGATTGCTTAGGTTCCAGTCATTTTAAAGCAGCTTAATTGAGCTTAACCTTTTTGTGAATGGTTGCCATAAGCTTTAAAACATACAATTATTTGCTAAGGTGTAAGATATTAATTGCAATAAAAAATGCAGCAAACTGCGATCAGTTTACAAAATGAATAGCATTAAACAGCAAAGCTATTCCTGGACCACATCCCGCCAGGTCACCGATGGGGCCCTAAATGGTCTCCTCTAAAAATGCTCCTTGCACACAGAAAAAATAGCTTGTCAACAGATGAACTGATCTTTCTTTTTCTAAACGTATGAGCATTTTTTGTCCTATGTAAGACCATTATAGAACCCTGCATTTGCACCCTGAATCAATACAGTCCAAAAAACCCCAAACACTTTGCTTATACCCTGCCCATCTGGACGGGCCTCCCCAGCCACTCTGGGCGGCTTCCAACAGGATATTAAAAACACAATAAAAGATCAAACATTTAAAACTTCCCTAAACAGGGCTGCCTTCAGATGTCTTCTCAAAGTCAAATAGTTGTTTATTTCCTTGACATCCGGTGAGAGGGTGTTCCACAGCACAGGCACCACTACCAAGAAGGCCCTCTGCCTGGTTCCCTGTAAAATTACGTCTCGCTGTGAGGGAACTGCCAGAAGGCCCTCAGAGCTGGATCTCAGTGTCTGGGCTGAACAATGGGGGTGGAGACGCTCCTTCAGGTATACTGGGCCGAGGTTGTTTAGGGCTTTAAAGGTCAGCACCAACACTTTGAATTGTGCTCGGAAACATACTGGGAGCCAATGTAGGTCTTTCAGGACTGGTGCATCAACTGGCCTTTATGTACAGGTCAGTGGTATTGTCCTCCCTACACTTCCTAATGACAGTTCCCATACCACACGTCATACTTTTTAATCGTTCTCTTTGAGTATTAACAGCAATTTATTCAAAGGCATGTGAAATGTTGAACTAGCAGTGTGGAGGCCTGGGTTCAAATCCCCTACTCAGCCATAGAGTTCACTGGGTGACTCAGAGTCATTCACCATCTCTCAAGTATGCACGGTTGCTGTGGGTATAAAATGGTTGGTGGAAGGGAGAGAACCATGTATGCTGTCCTGAGCCCCCGGAGGAGGCGTTTTAAAATGTAATCGCAGCAGAAACAGGCGTGAGGACCTGCTGTCACATAAAAATAAGTGTGAAGTCCCACAGAGATGGTTACTTTCTGGGTATGTTTCCATGGTTTATTTTACCCCTGAATGACTTCAGGGTGATGTCTGTCCCAAAAACATTCTATATTCATAACCTTTCTCAATGAATCCCCTTCTCCCATATACTATAACTGAAAAAAGGGCTGCCTAAAAAGAAGTAAAGGATTAGGAAACAGAAACAATCCCATAACCATATTTTAATCCACATTATAAGACTTGTGTGAAGCTATTCGAAAAAGGTCAACCTACCTCTCGAGTAGCTAATCTATCACTTAGTTCCTCGGCTTGTGCAATATCTCCTTCAGCCAAAGATCTGTCTATGCTGATTTCGAGGCCGGACTGGAAGAAATATCAAGACAAAAAGGAAAGTTCCCAGTAGAATATCAACTGGACATTGCAAAAACACGTTCAGGCGAAATGTATCACAATATGTACAAAACCATATTCACTTGCAGAGCTGTAATTTCTGTGTGTAACAAATCGCATACAGGATGTATTTGGAAAGTAGTTTAAAGTACATAGATATTCACAGAATGGTTGTTTGAGAAGAAATCATTGTATTAGTTCCACCTTATGTGTTGGATAAATACAGCACTTAAAAAAAAATTACATGGGCTAGTTTACGCCTGTCACAATAAAATTTTATCTCAATATCTGACTTATCTGTTCCATCCCTGGAGCTTCCCTGAATATGTGTATGTGTCAAATATATGAAGAATGCCAATTACCACTGCGTCTTCACAATTCTTAGATCTTATCTTTATCCAAAAAACGAATTCTGGCATGCTGTCACTTCACTATTTTACCATATTACTGAATTCAAGCCTGCAAATTGTCAGCTATAAAGGAAGAGAGGACTACATTTTTAATCTCTAAAAACAAGCAATAAGAATGAGCCTTAATAACACAGGCAAATCCTAACTTGTCTTGAGTTAACATTTACAAATGAAGGCCCACTAATGAATGCAATAATAATAATGTAATAGATTTCTGCCCTGAAACTCTAGGTTCATCTTTCTTGAACACTCTATTTGTAATATATCTGAGGGGAGGGGAAGGAAATAGAATGCTGATTACAAGTTGATGTGTCAAGACTTTACTAGAAGAATGCCATCTTCCAATTAAGAAGATATTCACTGCATCTCAGTTTGCTTACATTTATTTTTACATACATTTGCTAGTCACTCCATCTGTTTTGTTATCTATTGCTAGCAGAAAACAAATAATTTGCTACTGACCATTAATAAACATTCTAGGGCTTTTGTAAGATGCAACACAAATAATGTAAGGCTAGCAGAAAATAAAGTGTTATTTATTACCAAAGCAGCTTGACTCTAAGTTTTACACTCCTATTCCAAACACACCAAATGGAACAAAGTTCTTTGGCCACATATGGGCTGGATTGAGAGGAGGTTAAGCATACTGATTTCAATATTATATCCATTTCTCTGGGAGCAAGCTCCATTTAACTAAATGGGCTTACTTGTGAAGAGACATTTATAAGATAGCACTGTAAAGGACTATTCTGTAAGAAAAAAAATATTGGGTTTTTTGTATGAAGATGGAGAACTTCCTACTTTTCTGTAATTTCAGTCTGAATCTTGGTTGACTCACAAATACTTAAAGCAACACCAACATCTCCTCTACAGTACAACTGAAGCGCATCTATGAAACACTGTTGGCTCAGTCTTTAGATATAGTAACCACAGCGTCTCACGTAATCTAGGATTGGGAAACAAAGGTTTCCAGGCCAGAGGGTGCAGTTGTAAGGCAGACATGAACTCCAGCGGCTGGACAAATACCACAATGAGGAACTTTTTTTATAAAAAAAGTGTTTTGTGATACAGTGGTACCTTGGTTTGCAACCGCTTTGGATTACAACCGTTTTGGATTACAACCATGTCAAACCCAGAAGTGTGTGTCCTGTTTTTTGGATTACAATAAATTTTGGGGGCGGAGGCCCCATTGGCAAAAGCGCGCCTTGGGTTACAACCTGTTTTGGTTTACAACCGGACCTCCGGAACGGATTATGGCTGTAAACCAAGGTACCACTGTATTTGCTTGATGTGAACAATTGCTTGGAAAACACAAGTGGCAAATATAACATTCCAGAGAAAGACAGAAATGCTCTTCAGAAAGTAACTTTGGAAGAAAGCATATCAAAGGTATGAGTAAGTTATGCCTATTTTTTTATTCAGAAAATAACAAAGTATACATTAAAGTTAGGAGTTTGGTATAGTAAGTCACCTTTGGAGGGGCTTCCTTGCTTGAAATTGATTTAAACCTATCATTGATTCCAAAATACTTAGTAAGCTCTTCCAACTGGCCTTCTTTTGTGGACTGTCGGCTACAAAGGGGGAAAAACATTTTCAGGAGATTATTATTTCATTTGAAAAGAAATACGCATTATTGAAGCATGTATTAAAACATCCTGTTAAAGAACATATTTAGAATAAAACGCTGCTTCTACACATTTGATATTTTGAAATTTTTACATAGTTAGATTGTAATCAAGATTTGTTACTTTTGTACTTTTGATATACAAGGGCATCTTAACTAAGGAAGTCTAGCCTGGTATCACTAAATATAAATACAGTATGTACATATATTTTGATTAGATAGGCCATAATCCCTCATATACTGAAGGCACAAAAGTAAGTAAAATTCACTGCAACTTAATGTTATGTTTATTTCATTATACTTGTAAAATAAATTTAAAATCACAGAAAGTTCTTAAATACCTTTCAGTTGTTTCTTCATTTTTCTTTTTTAATTTACCTGAAGAAAGAAAGTACTTTAGATTATTGTATTTGTTATAAATTCCTGTTCACCCTGACTTTTAGTAAATTGGAAACATGAAACAACTGTTGTTATCACACATCTCAGATGCAAGTTTTGTGCACAGGTTCTACTAGTGGGTAATGAAGTGACACACAATTAACTCACCTGTGTCACCACTATAGCACTCTATTACTTTCTTTATAAGGGCAAACAATCCTTTCTGAGTTCTTGCCATGGTTAGTGCTCTATCTGTGGCAAGGACACTAAGGTTGTTAAACATCAGCTTCCATCTGTTGGACTGCAGACATAACTTTCTGAAAGGTATCTTCTCCTTTGGCAGCATCATTCATTGCTGCCACAAAGCGAGCAAGTCCTCTCTAGTTTTAAAATCTGATGAGATTTCCATGCACAAAATTGCCACTGGCCAGTGTTGGCTATGTCAGTTGTCTCATCAATTGCTGATGAACAGAAAACAAATTCCAATACAACTATTATCATCTGCCAAATCATTAATTTTCTCACACAGTCTGATGGAATGATCTCATATTTTAACATAAGGAGAGCGTCTCTGGAACCAATACTGCAACATTTCTAAACAGGCAATCTTTCACAAATTCTCCCTCTGCTTATTGCTTCAGGTAACCTCTGGCTCTCCCTCTGCAGTTGGCTTTTGGCTGCTCCCATCACAGCTCATATCTGATTGGCTTCCTGTCATTTCATGCTTTGGCTGCTCCAGTCAGAGATCACATCTCTTTGGGAGAAAAGCTACAGGAAGCACTATGGGCAGAGGTTAATAGGCAGAGGTAAGTGTGGTGGAAGTGCACTCAGTAAGGAAGAGACAGTGCAGCAACTATTCTATGCACTTCTGGTAACACCCACAAAATTCTTTTTACAGCGAACAGTGGTTCTAGCACAGTGGCAAGTAGGAAGAAGGTTCACTAAGGTCAGAAAAAATAGCTGATGGCTTCCCCCCCCCAGGGGGCTGGACGGTCAGCCCTGTCACAGAGTACAATATAATCTCATTTCCCCCTTTTCTACGGAGGTGCACATACATCCATAGCAATGTGCTGGAATGTGTCTGATTTCACAGGGTATTGGAGGTCTATACACACCTCCAATACACATATTAACAGTTTGGTCTGAGTAGCTGTAAGTGCATGCTGTGGAGGGAGGGGAGGAGAACAGGATTGCCTTATATTCCACTGGAATACCTCCGTATATAGTGCTACAACGACATCAGACTGGACTGAGGCTGTCTGAGTGCTACAACGACATCAGACTGGACTGAGGCAGTACTATTCTCACTGTACAGTGGTACCTTGGTTGTTGAACAGCTTGGCTCTCAAACAAATCAGCTCCTGAATGCCGCAAACCCGGAAGTAAATGTTCTGATTTGTGAACGTTTTTTGGAAGCCGGACTCCAGACGCGGTTTCCACAGCTTCCAATTGAGTGTAGGAAGCTCCTGCCGCCAATCAGAAGCCGCACCTTGGTTTTTGAATGGTTCCAGGAATTGAACAGACTCCCAGAATGGATTAAGTTCAACAACCAAGGTACCACTGTATCTTAAATAGATATCCAAAGCATACCCAACTGAGAATAAGCTCTAGTCAACTGTGGAACTTACATGCATAGTTACTGTGGTACAAAATAGCTATTTGATGTTATTGTTACGGAGGTACAAAATAACTATTTGATGTTATTCTTACTGTGGTACAAAATAGCTACAGTATTTGATGTTATTCTTACAGATCTATACAACCCCTTCATACTCAGATCCAAATGATTTATGTAGAAGTCAGTTCTACTGGCTTCAGTTAAACATGTCTCAGTGTACCAGCCCTAACCGAAAGACATTTCCCTGGTGGTGGTGGTGGTGGTACATGGACTAAGTTTCTTCATTTCCCCAATCAGCGCATCAATTCTGCCATCATGCTGCTGCCTAGTTCCTCCAACAGAGCCCCTTTTAATGCATAGAGGTAGGATTTCAAAGGGGCAAGATGTGAGCATAAACCAGTTTTCCCACAGAGAATAATTATGATGGAGACAACTAAGCTTAGTAGGATGGTTTGGGGACAGAGGTTTGGAGAGCTGAATCACATAGTAATCTACAAAAACCTAAGTGCTAGTTCAAATGCCACCCTGAAAAGGCATTAATAATTAAAATGCTGAATTGCCTAAGAATAAAAATACACATGAGAACCACTGGGGTTTAATTAGGAGTAGTGTACAAGACCCAAACTTGAAATTAAATCCCTGCTCAGTCAACTGGGAGTCTGTGGGCAAGTCACTCTCTCTCGCTTTGGTTCTCCAATAAAACTAGAATGACCTATGTAATGCGGTCGCAGAAAGAATAAATGACAAACACTGTACAGCAGCACTACATAAATGGGCCAAGATTCAAAGAGCTATTTCTGACATGCCCAAAGGCCTTTGGCATTTTCTTTGAAGTATAGTCCCTCCTGCCTTACTACAAACTGCTTTTAAAATTGCTCTCAGATTTAATAATCTGCTTGTGGCATGTGCGCTGCTGTTCTGGAAAGATGTCCTTTGGATACCTGGAACTAGTTGTGTTCTCTGGATCCTGACCATAACAAATAATGTTATTTATGTTTTATACCTCTGAATCACAACCAAATTATAGAAAAATCCTCAAGTTCAATATTCTACAACGTATGCGTTGTCACTACTGCCACCTAATCCGTGCTTTAACCGTTTTTGGACTCAATTAAGCACAATGTTTTCAGCTATTAAACAACAACATTTCCCAAGACTTATGTTAATTAAGCAAAACACCTTTTCTGGAACGCTTTCTCTTTCCCCTCCTGTCACTCTGACTGACTTGGATTTTCATTTCAAAGTTTTTCTTTTGCAGGCTCTGAAATTTCTGTTGAAAGAGAAAAACACATACTGAGAAACACTA
Source organism: Podarcis melisellensis (assembly GCF_964234715.1). Classification (NCBI taxonomy): domain Eukaryota; kingdom Metazoa; phylum Chordata; class Lepidosauria; order Squamata; family Lacertidae; genus Podarcis; species Podarcis melisellensis. Next base: position 52,240,935 of record NC_138537.1, read on the forward strand.
TGTTCTTTTGTTTGCTTTTACAGTGAAGTCACTGAATGTACAAAATCAACTTATTTCAGAAATCTACTGTATAAAACACTCCCAATAGAAGCAAGCTGCATTCAAAGGTCCAAAATGGCAAGGATCAGAGTCCGCAGACCCTAAAATGGAGCCCACGAAACATGGACTTCCTTGTTCATGGGAGCTGCTGCATGAGTGCAAGGGAAATGTGTGTGCTGTTAATGTGTATGCAGTGAAAAGGAAAAACAATACATGCACAGCATCTCTATGCAGTTAACTCAGCTTCAACACATGCAAGAAGCCTCAGGACTACACTGACTGTCTACACAGATCTCTATGTGATTTATTCCACTTCCTGCATTAACTATGCAGGCATATTTTTCGGAGTCAATTTCAACCTTCTGCATAAAGGCTGGAACCCAAAAAGATCCCTTAGCATACCTAAAGGTTTGGGCATAGTCAAGGAGAGTTACTTTTTTTTCTTTGAAAAACAGACCGCCTCACCATGCCATATCACAAACTGCTTCTGAACCCCTCCCAGTGTGAAAAGTGTTCATTATATGGCATGAGGGGCAGCTGCTTCAAATACCTAATTCCCAAATCCATTTGGACATGCAGAATTGCTTGAGCTGTTTTCTGGACTCGGAGAAGATGTAAAACAAATATGAAATACGTTGAAAAATAAAGTACGAGTACTCAAGGATGGTCAGGTTATAATTGCTAGAAGATATAGCAAAAGAGAAGGCAGAGTGTGCATTTTGATAAAGATCAACAGACAGTAGCCAAACCTGCTTACTAAATCAAGCCTCAAGTTTCCGTACATGATCTCCAGACAGAAAACCAGAACCTGATAAACAATGGTAACCCCAGCACACATCTTGCGAAATAATCACACCTCCCTCCATTCCTATTTAAGTGAGCAACCTTTTGGGCAATGATATTAAAACAAAACCCAGAAGTTTCTTCTCCATAGGTGAAGAAGCTTAATATGGAGACTGTGTTCCATTTAACATAATTTTACTTCTTGTTTCAACCTGTTCTTTCAAAAATGATTACCTACGTAAACATCAGCTACAAGAGCTACTATACCAAACACAGTATCAGTCATGTGCAGAGTTGTAATCATACCTACTTTCCACATATCTAATGAAACTCCAGAAGGACATGTTTGGAATTCCTGTCCTTCATCTGCCACTGCTGTAAAAGGATTGCCTTCAGTGATACTTTCAGGTTCCTGAATCTCAGAGCTAGAAGACAGAATGCCTTTCAAATCCTTTTGTTCTCTTTTCTCTTTTAAGATGGACTCAGGCCCAGGCCCGTCCCATGTTCCTTCATCATCAGAACTCGTGTCAACATCACTTTCATTCACACCAGGAGGTAACAGTCCACTCCACATCTCTAGGTACATAATGAAAGATAACATACACATTATCGCTGTGGAAAAATCTTTAACAAAGTTATTTAAAATGTCTTTAGGGCTTTCGCTGTCTCTTCAGCAGCAATGAAAACAGAGTCAGAACTTCTTGTGCATCTTACTTAACTATTCATTCATCAATGTCAAAGTGAATTCAGATTTTCTAAGATCCAAGGAAACAGAATGTGAAAACAAATCCTTTGGACATAAAAAGAGAATTAGAAAAATACAATATTACAAAAATAATCATTTTTTTATTTGAAGTTTTAAGTGGCTTACACAGGCTTATTAGAATTAATGTCCAACATCTTACTGTTTATCAAACAGGCAGTTTATGCAACTACACTGAGCAGTGGTTTTATATGTATATTATGATGATGTGTTTTGGCAGGGTCTGGCAGCAATAATCCAAAACTGTATGATACCGGGGCAGGGGTGTGTGGCAGTGGCACATGTGTAAGGGCAAAATAAAAGACCCATAAGTCAAATATACTTAATAGTAATGACCTGAGATTGCCCACTGGTGCAGCACTGGGGACCCCAGGATTAGATCAGATGCTTTAAACTTTCTTCATTTGGGTATGTTTTTCGAGATTGGGTGAAAAAACAGTATTCCAAATGTGGCCACAAACAGATTTGCAAATAAGCCAGGTTAGGCAGGGTATGCTGCAAACTGTATCCTGTCCTGCCCAGGGACACTACTCTCTGTCTGCCACTCAATGCTCCCTTTTGCCAGTTGGAAACAGGATTATAAAGCTACCCTGATCTTCTTCCTCCTGCTTTTCTCTGGATCTCAGATACCAGGAGAAGGATGAGAGCTGTTTCCTTCTGAGCAGCCACCCACCCCAGCCTTAAAAACAGAGCACGAAGCTGTGCATAGTACAAATGGCCCTCATTTTTTTCCATTAGATGTCTGGGGGCTGCCCATTCTCAGGTGGCTTTCATAAGTCAGGGCACTGTCTACACAGCAGCCTTCCCTGGGCTTCTTGGTGGCTTCTCCCTTCGGTTCTATCAAGATGCCAACTCTGTGAAGAATGGCAGGTTGCAGGGGCCACTCTACTTGGCATCAGATGAAGGTCATCAACAGTAGATATGATAAACCAGTTATTTTCATTCCATTTCCTAATAATCCCTAGCACAGATTTTGCATTTTCCACTTCTGCTGCATGCAATTTTTTCTTGATTTTCTCATTTTATATTTTTGTAAATGACTTTGAGGGTGCTAACAATCAAGCAGTATATAAATTTTATGAAATAAACAGAATAAACACCATGTTTATATTTTTATTTCCTGTAATATGATGAAGGAAAGGCACTCTGCTGCAGATTCTCAGTCTCTGGTGTCACACACTTATATTCAGGAGTATTCTAATGTCTGTCTGTAAAATGCTGGAAGTATACGTGTATATCTGTGCTGTTTGAAGTTCATCTTACTCTCTACTATGTCTTAATATGTTGGATTCTGTGCAATCATATACTGTACACCATTCCTTAGGAGTAAGGCCTACTGAAGCCAGTGAGGCTCACTTCTCAATAAAAACGCACAGGGCCTGGTTTTCTTGCTGAAGGAGCTGTACTTAAACTAACAGACCAATCATGACCATTTCCTAACTCAGAATTCAATGGGACTTACTCCCAGGTAAATGAGGTTAGGACTGTAGCTAAGTTACTGTCCTCTGTACTTATTTTCCCTGATCCATGTCAAACTGTATCTCTCTGAACTTCAGAGTTCCCCAGCTATAAGACAGGATTTTATGCTTAAGAATGCAGCTGTAACAACTAGCTATTCTTTAAAACTTGCAAAATAAAATAAAATAAAATCATTTCCTGCCATAGATTCAGCATCTAACCTTGGCCTAATCCGGGGTGGGGGAACCTCTTAACATTCCAGATGTAGCTGGGCTGCAGCTCTCACCATCCTTGAGCCTTGGCCATGCTAGTCCCAACACCCTCCTTTGTGTGCCTCCTCCTCAAGAGGTCCGGAGGGTGGCAAGATGAAAATGGGCCTTCTCTGCAATGGCTTCCCATCTGTGGAATGCTCTCCCCAGGGAAGTTTGCCTGCCGCCTTCATTATAAACCTTTAGGCACCAGGCAAAAGCATTCCTTTTTAATCAGGCCTTTGGTTGATCTGATTGACATCCTATGCCCTTTTAAAATGGGGGGGGGGTTGCTGGGCGATATTGGGTTGTTGTTTTTAGTTTTATTAGGTATTTTGCGGTTTTATATCTTGATTTTATTTTGTGAACTGCCCTGATCCCCAGGTATAGGGCGGTATATAAATTCAATAAATAAATAAATACTAAACATCTGGAGGACCAGACTCCCCATCTCCTATCTAACAGGCACAGCTCAGGGTTGCATCTTCTATGCAGCACCTCTCTCTGCAGTCCTGTGAAATACGTTATTCTCCTAGGAGCCCGGTTACGATTGTGGCGATCGATTCACGAGAGTTTCCACGCCCTTTGTACAGGGCTGGAAGTAAAACCACAAAGCTACCTTCAAGAAGGGCAGGTGCGGTTATGGGGCTCCTCCTGCCTGGCGTGATCTTCGGTGCTGGCGATTTGCATTGCCTTGTAATTAAAGTGCAACGGAAAGCGGGCAGAAAAGGGGTTGGCATGGGAGAAAATAGCACCCGTTTTATTGGCAGCCTACTACTCGTGAGCAAGGCAAGCTTCACAATCGCCCACCTCCCTTACCTGGGAGCAAACCCTACTGAACTCTATGGGACTTCCTACAAAGGAGACGCGTAAACCTGCGACTGGAGAGAGGAAGAACTCACAGCCCCCCTCAGCCAACCTGAGGAGGAAAGCTCCCCCGGCCTCCCTTCAAAAACTCTGCCCCAATAACGTCCTACAGGCCGGAGAAGAACCGCCGCCGCCGCCTCACTCTTCTCGCCTCACTTACCCCCCGCACTTGTTTACATCGCGGCCATCTTGAAACTCCTCGCACAGCCCGCCCTCGAATGCACTGACTCCGCCCCTCAGCCAATCCGCGCTCCTCGGCTCGGCGGTCCCCATAGCAACCATCCGCCGAAGCGGGGAGGGGTGGGGTTTGTCGATCCAAAGGCTGCAGTCCTAATAGCTTTCTCACAAAACTTCCGGGTTTCGTTTCTATAGCCTTGAAGGCGTGAGGTGGAAGTGACAGAGGAGCTGGTGTAAACCATTCAGATAAAGAAAGCAGCTTCTTTTCGATACATTTCACCCCGAAATTCAAAAATGGGGACCGGTGTTGTTGTTTTTAAGGGTGAAATTCAGGAGGTGCGATGATGATGAAGCAGAGAAGAAAAGAAAAAGAAAAATCAACTGGTGAAGACAGTCGAGAGAGGTTTAAGAACTTTTACAGGCTGCCTTTTGCATTGGTGATGTTCAAAACATCATTGCCATCACCACCAGGGGCGGCCAGTTAGCTAACGGGTCCAAATAATTGGTTTCCTTCAAGAGTTTCTAAAGTTGGGCCACCACTACCCTCTCAAGCATTTTCTTCCAAAAGAGAGTAAATAGGAGGCAATTGTCAAATGCTTCTGTATCAAATGCTTTTCAGAAACAGTTGCACAACCTCCTCTTTAAAGGTAAAGGTAAAGGTAAAGGGACCCCTGACCATTAGGTCCAGTCATGACCGACTCTGGGGTTGCGGTGCTCATCTCGCTTTATTGGCCAAGGGAGCCGGCGTACAGCTTCCGGGTCATGTGGCTAGCATGACTAAGCAGCTTCTGGCGAACCAGAGCAGCGCACAGAAACACCGTTTACCTTTCCGCCGGAGTGGTACCTATTTATCTACTTGCACTTTGACATGCTTTTGAACTGCTAGGTGGGCAGGAGCAGGGACCGAGCAATGGGAGCTCACCCCGTCACGGGGATTCAAACCACCGACCTTCTGATCGGCAAGTCCTAGGCTCTATGGTTTAACCCACAGTGCCACCCACATCCCTTCTTTAAAGGTAGCAGGCACTTAATGGCACATTCGCCACACTCTGGACCCACCAGTTCAACACATGCACAGAAACATACATTTGTTAGCTCAAATTGGCCACAACAGTAGTCCCTGTATCTCAAATGCTTGACATCTGATTTATTTATTGAAGTCAGTAGAGTTAACATCCTTTCTCATTTAAAATTCTGGTCTTGGTATTCATCCAAACAATAATTTATATGAGTGAAAGAGTCATGTGCCATGAATTCTTCTAAACATAAAACAACCAAAAAGCACCGTAATTAAAGCACAGACTGTGGAGTTATTAAGGCTACTACTGGAAATTTTAATGCCACAAACTATAAAAAGGCAGGGTGTTGTGTAAATCATACATCTGTGCCAGTATTCACTTTAATCCACCCACCTGCGCTGTAGCAGAGTGTGTGATACACAAAAGAACATTAGCAAACCAGACCACATTTTTCAACAAGGGGAAAATAGGAGAGTTGATCATGCCTATGGTGGTGCTGTTGCTACTGGTCAACGTGCTTATTTAGCACTCACTGCAGTCCATATAGGAAAATGAAAACTCTGATCCTAAGCCTCCACTGCCTTGTGGCATCTTCAGAAGATGAAAAAGCTAAGGAGTAAACCCTACACAAATCTGGAGTAGAGTCCTTAAGATGGCTGGATGGTACACCTCCTTCTGACAACTACAGCCAAGCTAGTGCCAGATATATTGCTCTGCTTTCCTTTGGAACACATCAGTTGGGCTGAGAGGGGAACTTATTGTCTGGGCAGCCCAGAACCTCCATACGCACTGCCCAGGCATGTGCTCCAGAGAAGTCACTTCAGTGCTGATGACACAGTTTGTCTTCTGTCTTCACCCCTGGAGGTGCACTCCATTGTTTTTCAAGACAGACAGATGCCGCCGCCACCACCACCACCATATCGTGTCTACTTGCCTTGTTTGGCAAAAACAAAACAAATAAAACAAAGGGAAAACTGGGTGGGGGAACAAATCCAGATGCCACAACTAAGGAAATGGTTCTACAAAATAAAAGGCAGTCATGCAGACAATGGTGTTAAACTGGAACTAGAATTGCTTCATTTGAAGCTGTGTCATATTGGTGCTTTATGGACGGGTTGTTGCTCAATGGCGCAATACATATTCATGCAAAGAGTTCTAGGTTCAACCTCCTCCTCCACTTAGGAAAGATATCTGTTGGGAACCACTGCCAGTCAATATAGACAATGCTGATGTAGATGGACTAGTTGCATAAGATAGTTTCCTAACATCTTCTGAGAAATCGAAACATCCAGATTTTGTCTCATCCCTGTCATTTTTATCTGATGAATGACCAGCAGATAATAAAAATAATAATGATTGGCTAGTAAGTGTATCAGAGCAGAGGAATGCTACCAGACTGACAGGGAGAGATTCAAAGGTGGACAAAGCAGGTGGGTGAAGCAGGGCCCCCCACCCCCACTTCTCCCCACTCCCTGCACTACTGCAGTGAGCACCTTCCTCCGTCACAAGCAGCTGAGGGCAGGTCTCCCTTCTTCCCCCCTTCCACCTCCCCCCCCTCACCTCTCGCCCCCTGCCTGTGCGCAAGACGTTACTGCCTGCTCACGTGCTTCTCCTCCCTACCCCACCTGCCAGCCACTTGCCTCTCCTACTGTTCAGACTGCCTGCCTGCCTTTTCCCACCTGGCTTGGCTTAGAAACACTTGAAAATGGTACCAAACCTAGGAGGCAATCTGGGAAAAGAGGGTGGTGCCCGGCTGGGGGAGGTGGCTGCCCAAGGAAGGGAGGAGAGGGGGAGGTGCCAACTTGTAGAAAATATTGAGAGGTCCAGCCCCCTTCAATATTTTATTGGAGGAGGCAAAGGGACCAAGGCACCGTAGAATTGGTGCCTATGGTCCAGATGGGGGGACATCTGTGCCATCAGTCAAAAGTGATGGAAGGCACTCCACCCCACTGAGGCCATCTGAGCCTCAAGTGACAGCAAAGGATTCTGGAGTACCTCAAGCTACATACCTCAACAGGCCACCTCCCATCCATCCAGTCTAGGGAACCACCCACTAACAATGCCTGGAGGTAGCCTTAATAGTCTGGAGGTAACCTTCATTGTTCTTGTAAAACTTCTGATTCTTTCTGTCTCATTCACAGTAGTTATCCAACCCACAAGCCTGATAAGCAGAGTGCTTCTGAAGCATGGCTGCTCAGTCTCCTCTCTCCACCATTATATGTTCCTCTGAAATCATATGAGAATTTTGACCATTCCGACCCATCCATCTTTCCCCTCTGTTTCTTGTTCCACAAAGAAATGTTGATAATCTGAGCAAAAAAAAAAGTTTTGATATCATAAGGATCACAGTTGAGTTCATTTTACTTGTTATATTATTACAAACTTGACAAAGTCAGGTAATTTGGTCAGATATATTCTGGATTTCTTTAAAACTTCACACTAAACAATTTCTCTCTTGTCAGCGGGTTGACTGGAACAGTGCTTGGTGACTTCACAGTTAGATAGAAATAAATGTTATTTGGAATTTACATATGCACTTATTTGCACAAAAGGCGACAAATTATATAATCCTGATGTTAAAATGTATATTTAAGATAAATTAACTAAATAATCACTCATCACTAGATGCTCTTGACAGTAGGTGGCAAGGAATGAATCCAAAGTTCCTTTCACTCAAAAATCGGGGGGGGGGGGGGAATATTAATTTTCTTCATTTTAGATAGTGTTTTGGAAATAAGTTGAAATAATCAAGGACAGAGTTCTTGTTTAAACATAGTTTGAAGAATTTATTGTATTAGTAGATTACAGTCATTGTGTTAGTATAGTATCTACCCTGTATTCATTTTTGTGAACATAATGGGAAATTGTCTAGCGTGATGGTGTGCGTGTTAAAAAAAAACCCCTGCTGAAAACGAATACTAATGATTTTAGAAAGAGATGCAAAGACAATAAAATGACCTTTAAAATGTTACTGCCCTTTTACTATGTCACTTACTTTTTAGACATTTGTATTAATCCTTTGAAACAATAACTTTCAAATCAACATTTAATAGATAAAGAGGCTTTATGCTTTTGGGGAAAGTGAAGTTTCTGCAATGTAATGGGATTCTAAAATCATTTAGGTCATAGGGAGTACAGTTAAATGCAAAAATTGCACAACACAAAACACAGTATAATTATAGCCATATGCCAAGACTGGTTACGCTGGTAATAAGATCCATTCCTTGGTTTGTCAGTGCTATTCCACAAATTGCAGTGCAGACCTTGAGGAAGATCAGACGATGACCAAGTAAGTAGCCACCATTTTCATCACTGTACTGTCGGGGATCTTCATATTTCATTCCCTGTGTTGCTAGCAATGAAAGCTTTTCCATTCATTTAGCAACTTTTCTCTCCCTCTGCCAAAAAACACCCCATATTGGCAGCAGGAACAGATCACAGCCAAAATGCCAGCACAGTAGTGGGATATCAACAAAGGCTTGCTACTAGTACATATGCAGCAGCCCAGATGTTTTGGGGGACCACAGGATTTAAGCATATACTGTGGAGGCTGTCTATTAGTGTAAATGGGGCAGTGCCCCACCAGCCTCAGCCTCATACCTCATACCATGTGATGAAATCTGGGTGTGTATTTCAGCGAACAATTCTTTGATGCTGTTTTCGTGGGTGAATTATGGACGAACAAGAGGGGGTTAAATTTTTGCTTTGCTTTTCCTACCAAAAAGGCATTGGTAGAGCCCTTCTTACTATGATATACCCAGAACTCTTTTTTAATTTCTGCATTATACATAAATAACAGTCATTGAACCCTTCCCGCTTTGTTTAGCTCTCTGTGTCTTGATTTGGAATAGGATTAGCTAATGCAAGTTATCCCAACCCAACCCCAAACTAGAAAATAACTTTTGTTCCTGAGCTCAATCTGAAATTTATCATGCTCTCAATCATATTCATGTAATAGACTACGCACTTTTAGGGTAATAAAGTGCATTTCTCATTTTGAAATCTGCTATTTCCATTCAGTTTCACCTTCACTAAAGCCCCCTAACCAATGTTCCTGGGGTCTAAGGCTATCTAAGATCAAATCAAATCAAATCCAAACACTTCACAATACAACCCTGACCAACTAGGATGTGGATCAGGTATTAAAGAAGGGACTGAGTTCTTTGATTTGATCTGGCGACCTCAGCTCTTAGGTCTGTGTCATTGATAAAGTAAACTTTGCAAAACAATTAAGATAAAAGTGGCCCATCTGAACAGTTAGGTAGGTGAGCTGATGTCTTTCAAACAGACCTCAAAGGAGAAGCCAACATTGGAATGTGCAGAATAGGACAAAAAAAGCCAGCTGTTAAACACTGATTCCGACTATTCTGCTTCCAAGCATGTCAGTGGGCAGCATCTTCATGTTGTTGCTTCTGCCATGCTTTTAGGATGTTATCCTCATTAATGCAAAAATGGCTGTCCTTTCATCGCAGGTCAAGTAGTAAAGGCAGGGGGAGGGGAATCCAAGGTCAAGGGGAGGAGTCGAAATTTCCATTTGGATTTCCACAAGTTGGCAAGTGTGTCTCCCGAGCTCAGAGCAACGTTTTCCCATGCTATGAAGCCAGAGGTCACGTGATTTTGGAATGTGTATCCACAGATAATGCTACCTTCAGAAGACTCTACTTACAGGTAAGTAACTCTCCTTTAAAGGAGGTATCTTTGTGTGGCAGACTGTTTATGGGAGCAATTTGAATTGAACTTTAAATGAAAAAGGCATATCTCTGTAAGTGGTAATAATTTTAGTCATCTCGCTGTGGCTAGGGGTTGTGGAATTCATTAGCACAGATTAACATATAAAGTGGGTGAGATATCTAATAGCAAACGTAGAGGTTTAGGGACCTTAATTCATCACTGAATGAACAGCGTGTACAGTATTAGGGACTATGAAATTTTTAATTTACACAAAGTGTCCAAGAATATAGGGAATAAATTTAAACCCAAAACAGATAATGGAGCTGTGCCCTGCCTCGCTGGCAAGTTGAATTGTTTTTACACTGAGTGAAGAAAGCTAATTATCCCAAGCACAAGGAGACTGCTAAAAATAATAAGATTATAAAGAATAATTTGCTGATATAATTACAACAAAATTGGGTACACACAATCGTCAGATACATGTATTGCTTGACCTGGGCGAGAAAGTGAAATAAATCCTTCCTCTATAGCCTTCGTAAATTTGTTTTTATCATCTCAAAGTGGTGTTTGCATAGGCAACACAATTTGCATGTGTAATGTGGCTGTACAAATTGACAACAAGTAAATTATTCAAGGAAATAGGCTGGTCTGAACTATCTCCACAAAGCCTATTCATTTTGAAGAATCACTGAGACGTGAAGCTCATACATCAACCATTTTCTGACAATCCTCAGACTTATTGTCTCCTAAAATGTCATTATGGCTATTATTTATGAAGCTAATTCATTTATTAATATATATTTAACTCTGACTTGTCATGCACCTTAGCAGGCTTTCTGTGCACTGCATATTTTTGAATAGATGAAAGAGTTTTGCATGCTTTAATGATTACTCTAAGCTGCTATAGATTTATAGAATGCAGCTTTATTATCTACTTGCATTAATACCTTTTCATAACTTTTCCCCCTTAAGGCCATCAAATATAAATGGCAAATGACATATCCAAAAGATTGTGTAAAAAGAGATTTTCTTGGAGTTTGCTAGATGTTAGAACAAAATGGGTTAGACGACTGTTTAAAGCTGAGCTCATTTTTATGAGTATATAACAATTATATTAGATCTCTCCCCACTGCAACATATTTCCCCTAAAAGAAAACTCAGACAAATAGAGGTATTTGCATTATTTTAAATTCCTTTCATCTAGAAAAAAAATCTGTAGCTTATCCCAACAGGAACAGCACCATGTAGAGGTGAATGTGAGACTGAGCATACACCTTTCCTGAGGAACAAGTCCAATATATTTCACAAAAGTACATTGGCCATGGCTGAGGATGGGCAAATATGCAAATTTCAGTTTTTCAGGGTTTCTACTTTTTTTTCAATCTTAGGTTTAGTTCTCCACATTTCCACATCAGTTTGCAAATATGTATTTCTGAAGTCTTCATGAAAGCACACAGGTATCTTAGTGTGAATTTCTCCTTAAATGTACATTTGTATGCAATTTTGCCTAATATACACATTTCTAGAAAACAATTGGTCTTTAATGCAATGCATTTTTGTATGCTGATGTCACTAATATGTGACTTTCTCTGCACAAATTTCACTGGTACATGCATTTTTGTACACACATTACTTGGCTGGAGCACTGCACTGCAAAAATTGGAGAAGTGCGAATTTTGAAAGATGGTTGTGTTTCAAGTCTTGCATGGTTTCTGAAAGTGCAAATTAGGTAAGTTTGAATGAAAAACGAATCTTAAATCCCAACCTTCTCTTTAGATACATAACTCTAAATTGTTTAAGGAGCTTGGCACTACTAAATGTAAGTAAACATATATATATATATATATATATATATATATGCAGGTTTTGGTGTCCTCGGGTGTCTTCCCGTGTAAAAGTTGGGGTGTCTAGGCGACGTTTCGACGAGGTCTCACTCGTCATCTTCAGGCTGGTGCTTTCGGCTTCTTGTTACTGGAACAGAGCAGGATCTCAGTGTTTGAGTTCCTATAAATACTGTTGAGGGGGTGTGGTGTATAGCCTCCAATGTTCTGGGCAGAGAGGAATGTTCTCTGCCCAGAACATTGGAGGCTATACACCACACCCCCTCAACAGTATTTATAGGAACTCAAACACTGAGATCCTGCTCTGTTCCAGTAACAAGAAGCCGAAAGCACCAGCCTGAAGATGACGAGTGAGACCTCGTCGAAACATCGCCTAGACACCCCAACTTTTACACGGGAAGACACCCGAGGACACCAAAACCTGCATTCCTGTACCCGTGAAAATCTACGAAAGCATATATATATATATATATATATATATATATATGCATACATAAATACATATACATATATATATATATATATATATGCAGGTTTTGGTGTCCTCGGGTGTCTTCCCGTGTAAAAGTTGGGGTGTCTAGGCGACGTTTCGACGAGGTCTCACTCGTCATCTTCAGGTTGGTGCTTTCGGCTTCTTGTTACTGGAACAGAGCAGGATCTCAGTGTTTGAGTTCCTATAAATACTGTTGAGGGGGTGTGGTGTATAGCCTCCAATGTTCTGGGCAGAGAGGAAGTTCCCAGGCTAGTGTGCCTTTTCTTCTTTTGTTCCTTAATTACTTGAGGGATATCTTGAGTGATTTCTTGAGTGATATCCTGAGTACCACTTAGGTGGGTCATTAGGTGTGGATTAGTTGCTAAAGTCTTTGTGTCTTGACCTCTTGAACTTTGTGAAGAGTTTTTCTGAGAAGATGGCTGTACTGCACTTAGTTGTGCTCTGGCTTGGCTTCGTGTATAGGGGCGAGCTGTGGTTTTGTGGCCTGTGTCAGCCAGATCTGTGTAGGGATTGCAGGGGGGTGCAGCATCCGGAGGTGCCACCATGGTTTGGCTACTGGATGGTGTCTGTAATTTATCTGTGGAGAGGGTCTGGGTTTGGGTCTGGTGTGGTTGATTGGTGATAGCGTTCTGTGTGCCTCTGGATCTGGTGTCAGTTTTTGTGGGGAGGGCTAATTTCCAGATGTCTGGCAAGCGGGATGTGTCGTCACGCTTGTTCATGTTGTGAGGGTGTTTCTCTATCTCGATGGCTTCCATGATTATTCTCTTGTGGTGATGTTCCATGTTAAAGAGCAATTTGGAATCTGCAAAATTAATTTCGTGTCCTGTTTCTTTCATGTGTTGGAAAAGAGAGGAAGTTTTTTCTTCTTTTTTGACGGCATTCTTGTGTTCTGCGATACGTGCATTTATTCGTCTGTTTGTTTGCAGTGATAGTTGGTTAACGTATCTAAACTCTGATTTTTGTCACCATAGCCAACTATGGTGTCCCCCATTCAGTTTCATAGGCTCTCTCCTCTGAAGTGAATGGGGAACCATAGAGTTAACATTTATTTTGACTTGATGGATTAATTTGCTAACTGCATGAATAAATCGTCCAATATGAGGACAATGTTGTCATGTATCTGAGTTCAGAATCAAAACTACCAACTCTCAAATCCTCACACAATATTATCTACACTCTTTTTTTGTTATTCTGCCCCATATGCCGGCAAGAAACCTTGGATATGAATCTATTTATTGTATTTATTTCTTAACCTTCACTGTTAAGGTCTTGGCGCAAGTTACAACAATATAAAAATGCAATACTGAAAGAAGTTAAAATAATTTAAAATCAGAAGAAGCGGCTGTCGAAGGTCATACTGAAAAGGTTTGCCTTCAGCATAAGACAAAAACTATACAGTGAAGATGCCAGATGTGGGGAAGGAATTCCATGGTTTATGGACTGCCACAGAAAATGCTCTCTCCTGAGTCATCACTCCCCAAACATCTGAGGGTGGTTAAAGTAGCAAGAAGGTCTCCTCTGCTGAACTTAACACCCAAAAGAGTCAGTAGGGGTGGAGGCGGTCTTCCATATTTTTGGTGCCTAATACAGTGGTTAAGTACTTAATTTGTTCCAGAGGTCCGTACTTAACCTGAAACTGTTCTTAACCTGAAGCACCACTTTAGCCAATGGGGCCTCCTGCTGCTGCTGCTGCGCTGCCAGAGCACAATTTCTGTTCTGGGTTAGTGGAGTCTGTAACCTGAAGTGTATGTAACCTGAAGCATATGTAACCCGAGGTACCACTGTACTTCAAACACTGCTTTGAACTAATATAGCCCTCATTTATCCATTACCTATCTGTACTTCCATGACACAGCTCATGGTGGCAAACCCTAACTTTCTAGATACTCATCTAGACTTTAACCAGACAAAAAAACTTGCTAAGTTTCAGCAAGATCACTGCATCATGTATTATTATTATTATTATTATTATTATTATTATTATTATTAATTGAATTTATATACCACCCTATACCTGAAGGTACCTTCAGACCATGTCTTGGGCCCACTCAAACATACTTGTTGATCCAAACCTCTCTGCTTAGAAATTTATTCATTTCATATCTATACTACCCTGCATCGAAAGACCACAGGGCAGTCCAAATGTACAAACACAAAAATACATAACATAGTAGCATACGTAAACAATAACTCCCTATAAGCAGTGAGAGGGACCCTAGCTTTCTCCTTGATCGGCTAGTTTATGTTGCACATAGATTGTTGTTTTTAATGAGGAACATTCAGACATGGAAGGTCCCACCCAACTGCATTCTGGCAGGGTACAGTGCTGGAATGCTGTTAAGAAGAACCCTGCCAGATCTAATTTTCACAGCGGCAAACCAGATACCCTTGGAAAGTTCAAAAGCAGCACATGAGGGTAGTAATCCACTCTTGCTTCTGTGGACTAGCAACTGATATCCATAGTCATGCTTCCCCTGATCCTAGACATAGTGTGTCATCACCCTGACAAGCAGCCATCAAAAGCCTTCTCCTCCATAAATTCATTGATTCCTCTTTTGAAGCTCCTAAGGGTTTGTCCACACTGGGCTATACTGTTTGAGTTTGAGGATGTTTGAGTTCTAGGCATCGTTCACATGATGTTACCCTCAAGCAGAACCCATCCTCCATTTTGGTAGCATGGATTCAGATTTCTTCGGTCTTGGGAAAATCTGAGAAGCAAAGCAAAATGCAAAGCCAATCAGCTTCTGCCTGGTTGTTGGGCTTGCTGCTACTGTTTGTATCCTCTTCAGTTAAGGTGGCACCAGAAGGATCTGTGTGATCTCCTTCCTTGGAGGTTTTCAAGCAGAGGTTGGATGGCCATCTGTCATGGATGCTTTAGCTGAATTGCAGGGGGTTGGACTAGTTGACTCTTGGGTCCTTTCCAACTCTATGTTTCTATTATTCTATGGTCTGTGGAAGTGTGTGTGTGTGTGTGTGTGTGTGTGTGTGTGTGTGTTTGTGTGTTTGCAGAGTGGAAGGAAAAGGAGAACCTTTTTCTGTTTTCCCACTAGCAGTTACTCACTGAAGACTGGAGAAGGAACACACCTAAGAATATTATGGGTGTGAGGGACATGGCTTTGTTTTTGATGGAGGATGGATTGTGGGGGCCGCCTTAAACTTTACCAGCATGTTGGACCTCCAAATGCCTACATGAAAGTGTTGGGCAACATTTGCTTGACTAGACTGGATAATCTCCCCTCAAGCAAATTGGGATGAATGCTCAGTAAACAGTTCATCAAGAAGTGAGGTGGGAATGTAGTGGGATTGACTTAACTTGAGTAGCTGGGCTTTAAAATATCTGCCTCGATAATTCCTTATAGTAGCATGAGGAGAGCATATGTGGCGTTCACTTGCAGATTGGACTGAATGCAGTCATAAAAGAAACATGTTTTTAACACGCAAGACTATTTAAAATCACTCCAGTTCTTCAGCAAGGGGGAAAGCTCCTTTTCTTTTCATAAGAATACATTTGGATTATTTCACTCCTCCCCTTTGAATATGTGCATTCCAAGGGAGATAGTGATTATCAAGAATTGGTGAACATAATTAAACCTTGGTCTATATCATCTAAAGGAAAAAGAAGGAATGTAACTCCTTGATCCTTTGAAAGAATCTATGCATTAATAATTACTTAGTAAAAGAGAAAGTATTGCACATTTCTTATGATGCTGTACAAATGCTTTCTAAGTGTCAGAGGAGCTCATTATGAATGAGACTTTCCAGGTAATCACACACTTGGCCATAAATGTTCAAAGGCCAACACCGTGAGCTCTTCCTGGCATTTTTATAGTGTATTGGGAGCACAAAAGATAGCTGTATGCTTTGCGGATTGATTAATTGTGCTTTAAATGTTAAACACAAATGGGAAAGGAACAAAAACATAGGCTGCTGCAGAACACGAGATTGTTGGGTGTCATCCTGTTATGCCTGTTATGCTTTTGATTCAGCAGAGGCATCTGCTAAAGGAAGAGGATGGGAGGCATTTTTTGCCACTATCCCCTCCCCACGGCATCACCCAGCATCTTCTGCAAAAACACCTTGAGAGACTTGAGGGACCCCCCAGAACAGGCCCAAAGAGTACCACTTTCCTCATCAGTCGGTGGCTTAGCAGGACGGAGCCAGCCAGCCACCACAGTAGCCACAACAGCCAGAAATTCCAGGCAGAGGGAGACATTGTAGCTCTCTCCCTCTGGCTGAATAATTTGAATTAGTCTGCCTGCAAGATCAGCCAATGGTAAGTGGGTTCAGAGGCAAGGCTGTTAGATAAGGCTGCAATCCTTTATGCCCTTACTTGGAAGTAAGTCCTCTTGAACTTGGTGGGGTTTCTTTCTAAGTAGGCATGCAC
This sequence comes from Podarcis melisellensis, assembly GCF_964234715.1. Taxonomy (NCBI): domain Eukaryota; kingdom Metazoa; phylum Chordata; class Lepidosauria; order Squamata; family Lacertidae; genus Podarcis; species Podarcis melisellensis. Next base: position 52,257,678 of record NC_138537.1, read on the forward strand.
TGGACTGCACCACCAATGTTTCAGCCCTAATAACAACACTCAGTGGTGTAAAAAAGAGAGAGAGAGAGAACATTTTGCATGTAATAATCTTCCTGTCACTTGAACATATAGAGAAGATTTAGGAGCAAAATCATATTATAGGGACACAGATGGGAAACATTTCAAAGGGAGTTTTCTAAACAATTCTGCTGCACTCTTTTCTTCTTCTTCTTCTTCTTCCCAGGCTGCACTAAAAGGGAAAGTGCCCCATCAGAAGCTGCCTCCGCAGCTCTTTCAGCAGCTCCTGATGACACTAATCTCACATCCCACTTCTAAGTTGGCTGCTTCTCAGGGAAATGCTGCCACTTCAACATCTTTCACTGCTGATCCTGCTTTACATTTTTGGAACAATCCAGTGTCTCTCTCTCTCTGTCCCTCCTCCCTCTCTCTTTCTCCCATAACCCACCAAAATGAATAGTTTCTTCTATCACAGGAAAATTAAAAAATACAGTAGGCAGTGAAATAATGGCCCTGCAAGTTCTAGCCACCACATTGTCATAATAAAATAAACCCTGTGCCTTGTCAATGTCAGGTTTGAATCTTGCCCTTGTGGTGGAAACATGGGTATAATAAAGACAGGAGGAGAAGGAAGGTTGACATTTTCACTTCCAGGAAATCAGGAAGCTTCATGGAACAGTGATACTGCTTTGTTAAGATTCATCTATGAATGGACACCATAGGGCATCTGCACCAACAAAACTGGACGCGTTCATCAGCCTCAGCTGCAACAATCCATGTCTCTCCCATATTAGTCTTTGCAGCCACAGCAGGTATTGAAACTCTCCGACAGTTTGACTTTAACCCTGACGGCACACTCTTTCATTGTCTCTTGAGACAGATGGATGCCAGCAATAAATAACATTTATATCCCACCATTTTCTCAGAGAAGTTCAAAGCAGTGTATATCAGAACCCTCCCAGGTCAGAATAAAGACCCATCTACCATCTGTTGCAGCATGCTGTTCCCACAGTGGCCAACCAAATGCCTATGGAAAGACCCACAATCAGGACATGAGCACAACAGCACTCTTCCCACAGGTGATTGCCAGCCTCTGAGGCACACTGTCTCCAATGCTGACAATAATCTAGCCATCATAACTTCTAGGCATTTGTAGCCTTCTCCACCACAAACCTGCCCCCCCCACATTTTAAAGCTCTGTGCTTCACCTCCGTGCTTTTTGGACATGGATATTTGGATATTGGGGGGCGCGCCAAAAGGACTTGGTCCCCAGGAGCTGACACTCCTGCCATAGATTTATACGAAGACATTCTGATATGGGTAGTTTCATTTTCAGTCTGTCTCCTAATGATTCCTAACATTGAATTCATTTTCACAGCTGCCACACACTGGGCCAACATTTTCCTCATGCTGTCTACCACAATCCTAAGATCTCTGTCCTGATCAATCACCACCAGCTCAGACTGTATTAACATATATGGTTGTTGTTGTTGGTTTGCCCTAATATGCATCATTTTCATGTGCATGGATCTCTGCCCCCTCCTATTTCATCACCACAACATCCATGTCAGGTAGGTTTGGCTGAGATAAATAGGTCACCTCATATGTTTCATGGCTTAGTGGGAATTGGGTCCCTTCTATCTCAATAATTCAGTGGGACAACACTTTTTGATAACTCTCTAATCTATATTATACTATTTCTCTGGACTTGTACAATGGTCTTTGCCTTAGTTACACTAGCTCAAAAACGATGCATTCCTCACCTATATCCCTAAAAGCTGCTCCTAATGTCATCTGAGAAATTCAGCACTTATTCTTTGGCTACTCCCCATCCCCCACCCCACCCCTGGACATAATTTCACTGATAGATGTTGGCATATGATTTTGTTGACTATCCAGATGTAATGCTATTTCTTGAGACCTATGAATTTCTTCCTGAACTGGCTAAGGTTTTCTTTTCTACAGATGGCTGCAGCAATCAGCCATAGCACACTTGCAGCTGGGAGTATTGGCAGTTAAACCATTTTACTTTACCAATAGTAGCAGCCAAATTTGGGTAGCCATGATGACCCACAATTACTGAAGTGAACAAAAGAGTGAGTGGAAGTTAAGGAAGAAGAAAAGAAAGATAGTGTACTTTGGGGGGGGGGATTGCCATTCACAAGGCAATGGCTTTTTTCTCATGCCCCTTCCTGTTGAACCCATGATGCAGCAGTGTAGCTGACCAGCTTTTTCTAACTCCACAATAAAAACTGGTATCATATTTAGTGTTCTTATTGATAGAAGATAGTCATGGTTGCAATAATCTATAAAAAAAAAACTCTGTGTGACTAGTGGTGAACCTTTGAAATCCTCTTATGCTTGCATTGGAAAATTCCGTAATAGGTACAGTATATGGGAATCGAAAGGAAATCTGCAAATTTCAGAGACATTTAATTCCCTCCTCCATAGTGTTCATATATAAAACAGTAGTATCAAACAAAGAAAGCATGATACTAGTTTAGAATACACATCTAAAAGGTGCATTACACTTTTGTAGACTTCACCACACATTTTGCAAGTGTTCCAAACCCAGACTGGGTATGTAGCTTTATCATTCAGTGTAGCTTGATATCGTTTATGGATATTTCTGGCATCATTTAACATCATGCACATTAGTTAAATTCACTTTTTAAAACTATGAATGAGATCATCATTGGGAACAGATCCATATGTGGTTTCCTCTATGACTTTTTTTTAAAAAAATGTCCTGGTTGCTTCTCTGAGGATGAAGTGCCCACACACTACTACTTGATACAGATTATGCTTTCAAGGAGCGTAATCCAACCTCAAAAGAGGTAAGCTTCTTTCTTTTCTTTTTCTTTTTTGAAAAGAATAAACTGAGGGTCCCTGAGAATGAAAAGCCATGCCTGTCACATTTCACATCTTAGGAACATTCCATCTTAAGGATGTGGAATCACTGGGGTTTTCTTGTTTGTTTTTGTTTTAAACTCTTCATTGCATCCCTCTGAGTCTCAACAGCAGCCAAGGCGGAAAGTATTCATGTTCCCCAAATGTGGACTCTTTAAAGGTTCTGTTCAGAGGAGAGGAAGGAATAACAATAATTAATAATACAGCTGCACTGCAGTAATACAGGGGGTGGGGGTGGGCTCAAAGCAGTGACCTCCAATGCTGAACCTTTAACATTGTTGTTGTTGTTTAGTCGTTTAGTCGTGTCCGACTCTTCGTGACCCCATGGACCAGAGCACGCCAGGCACTCCTGTCTTCCACTGTCTCCCGCAGTTTAGTCAAACTCATGCTGGTAGCTTCGACAACACTATCCAGCCATCTCGTCCTCTGTCATCCCTTTCTCCTTGTGCCCTCCATCTTTCCCAACACCAGGGTCTTTTTCCAGGGAGTCTTCTCTTCTCATGAGGTGGCCCAAAGCATTGGAGTCTCAGCTTCAGAATCTGTCCTTCCAGTGAGCACTCAGGGCTGATTTCCTTCAGAATGGATAGATTTGATCTTCTTGCAGTCCATGGGACTCTCAAGAGTCTCCTCCAGCACCATAATTCAAAAGCACCAATTCTTCGGTGATCAGCCTTCATTAGATCTGCAGCAATTAATTAGGTGGTAATAATGTTTAACTCTTTGCCACAAAAAGTTTCACCTGCTGATTGTTGCAAGTCTAACCCTTCTTAAAGAGGGCAGGAGCAGATCAGGGCAGTACCTTCTCCCCTCCCAGGCCACTTACCAGGGGTGGAGCAAGCCGATCTGGCACCTGGGGCGGCAGGTGGGGCCAGCTGCCTGCAGGGCGGGGCAAGCCGGAGCAGGACGCTCCGCGGGGCCTCCAAGGAGTCTGCCTACCTCCTCCCACACAGCCGCCCTACAGCTGAGGGGGCAGCAGCGAGCAGACCATTTGGGCATCACGAACCTGCGTGTGCCTAAGCTACTGTGTCTCTCTCAGGAGAGACACGTGGCTCGGGTGCGCTGCAGGCCCCCCGGTGAGTGCTGCCCAGCATTTTGTCACCCCCCCAGTGGTGACACCCAGGGTAAGCTGCCCCTACCGCACCCCCTTCCTCTGCCACTGCCAATTACCAAGGCTAACTGATATTGTGGGTCTTGCCGTGCAAACAGCAGCTGCAATTCTAACCCTGCAGTCGTCAGTTGGAGATATGGGGAGATCAGAGACCAATTATTGGATGAAACCTCTGTGACTGACATACGCCTGTTATTCAAAATGGGTAAGGGGCTGGGTAGTCCACACATCTGATCAATTTGCCAAATTGACAGATGCATGCATCCTTAATCAGAACAACTGAACCAATCGCCAGGATCAGGAAAACTAATGCACGTGCTGTGTTCTGTCTTACTGTGTTTTTCAGCCGGAGTGCTTTTTCACAAAATGATCCATGCCCAGCAGACGTTTTCCAATGGGAACTTTTCAAAGGGGAGGGAAAGGGACGGAAAACTTTTTCCTGGTTTACCTCCCCCCCACACACTATCACTAATTTCACAGCAGTTGCAATAGAGCTTTCCCCAGTGCCTGCTGGCTGGTGACCACCATTTTTATTACCCAAGGAAATTGTAGCATTGTTCCATGACGAATTAAAGGAGAAGCTTGGCAAATCCTCTCCCCGCCCCCAATACTTTTTATTTTCAAATTATTCCTTATTTATTTATTATTATTTTGTGTCCCCCTCAGCTCAGCACCCTCCGGATGGGAACTGCCTGCACTGCCCTAAATCTGCACATTACTCTGGTTCCAGTGCACTCCTATCCCTGTCTTTTGACTCTGTATACATGATGTTATCCTGTAGTTTATTGCCAAATAATGCTGTGTGATGCGTTTTCCCTCCAACTGCTGCCAGCCAGAGTAGACAATGATGATTTAGATGGGCTGAGGATCTGAGCTGATATAAAGCAGCTTCTTCTGTCTGTATGATATATAGAGCATTAGGTAAATCAGACGATTGAAGTGTCATTCAGTCTAACATGGCATTCAAATACAGCAATTATTTCATTTCACATTTGTATATCCCACATATTAAATTTTGAATAACCCTCAATATAGCTATGGGAAAGGGAGTCACAATATTTTAGGACATTTGATAATTTGAGATTAAGTTTAAAGTGGGGGAGTGGGATTCACAGTCCAGTTCATTCCAGTCCACTAGTCCAGCATGCATTAAACTCAAGCTCCTTTGCATATTGTCAGAACCACATTCAGCTTGCTTTGCTGCAAAATCACTATGAGATCGAATGTATAATCATTATGAATGAAAATGTTCAGAACTCACTTTCCCATGCCTGAATTATAATTGGTTTTATTTTTCATTTAAAACCATTACAAAGCATCCTAAATAAATTCATCATCCCCCTGCTCCTCTAAATGCAATTTTTACATTTAAAACAAAATTCAATGTTTGAACAATAGAAATAGCACAAAGAGAAAATGTCAGCAAACATTAAATGAATTAAAAGTACTAATAAACATCTAGAAATCTGGAGTTACACATATAGTGGAGCAGATGAGAAAACCATGTGGGGCAGAGGGAATCAGTTTGAAAACAAAATTAAAATATAGAATTTGACTGGTTAAATGATCAACTGGTCAAAAGTAAATGAAAAGAAATTCTGGGTCACCAGAAAGTGCTGGATGTATACGGCAAAGGACGATACAGCGTTCTTTGTTCTACTCTCACATTTCCATCCTAAATTGGGTGGATTAAAGTTGTCTTTCCAATACCTGGCAGATTGCTAGAGCCAAAAACGATACCAATGTCTGCTGGTATCTTCAGTTTGAAGGATCAATAATCCAGTTGTAGCTGAATGACCTAGAAACAACCCTCCAAAATTTGAGTATAATGTTCAGCCTGCATATTAACTATTTCATTTTTTTCATATTAATATTAATATATCTTCTAAGCAAACCTCACTAGGGTGGGAGCTCATTCATCTACTGGACCATCACTTTGGACATCAGCTTGGTTTCACCTCTTGGGTGGAAGAAGTAGAAGTAGAAGGTATGCTGGGGTGTGTATTAAAATGATTTTTTTAAACGGTAAGCACTTATGATGAATAGCTCATCAGATATTAATATATTATCAATGAATACTAAAAACCCACATTTCCCTAGCACAGTTCTTTTTTTTTACTAGCGGCTCATCCAGATGTCTCAACCAACATGGTATAAATATATTTTCTTCACTTGAGTCTGTAATGTGCTGTCATTGAGATGAGTACAGCAAGAAACCGGTATTCTCAAATGGCTCAATAGAGTTTTCCATACTGAACATAATCCACTTGCTCTTATCTTAATCTCCAGTAATTTGGGGTGCAAACCTTAGAAAGTTCTTAAACTTTTGCCTGATCCTGTAATGCTGTTGCACCACTGTAAAAATTTGGAATGGAGAAAACTCTTTTGTTCTTAAACTTCAGAGAGTCATGTTCCTAAGAGTATGTGGCGTAGATTCTGTAGGATTATCTAAATCTGACGTTTATCTGGGTAAAACCCAACACATAGTGTGTCATGGCTAATCACATGGTTTTATGCTTTCACTTGCAAAAGAAAGAGCAGTGCAAGTGACAACCTCACAAATAATGCATAATCTGTACACGTGAAGTAATCTCTGGTGCTTTGTTACTTCAAGGATATACTGCAGATACCATGCACAACTGAAACTTGGCATTGTTGCTAGGTTTAGAGCATTCATATTCATTGAAAAATAAGGGAGTAAATAAAATGATTACATCGGGCTTCAACAGCATTGACTTCCAAGAGACTTTGTGGATGATGAGGGATTGCAAAATTGGGCATGCAATTTCCTGTTTGGCTTACTGCTTGCATTCTGCTCTCTTTTCGACTTCAGCAAGTCTGGTTGAGCAGGTTCACATGTAAAGCCATATTGGAAAGGAAAGAATATTACTTCCATTTTTTTGCTGACTATTAATCCATTCCTTGGATTTTCAGGCTTCTACTCAACAAAATCCACGGTCAAACTGCATCGTTCTTTCCGGCTTGTTGTAAACTACATTTTGTTCTTTAAAAATATCTATCTTTAATGAGTGAAAGACATTTGCATTTAGGCTGCATGCAATCAAACCAAATTCTATGGTTTTAATAAAAATCCAAAGTCTGAAATAATAAACTTGGCAAAGCAAAGCAAAAGTGCTTTCAAATTTTTTCATCCTCTGGATGTCTTCATGAAGACATTTGTTGAATATGTTCTTGTACAAAGGAGAAATGGAGACACATACCAACCATGGATCCCAACTTCATTGCTGCATTGCTGATGATGGAAACCAGGCCAACTGGCTTGCTGGGAAAACTAGGAATGAAACTGGAAGTCATGAGTTGCTCATGATTTCCATAGTTACCAATTTCGGGCTCTGTCTTGTAGCCATTCTCCAGTGAAGAATGGTTCCCAACTATTGGAAGCACAAGAGTTTGTGGGTAGCCCACCCCCCACTTTGTTACCAATCACAAGTTATGACATTGTCAAATCTTCTGATATGTTAAATGCCCAACACACACACACACACAGTATCTATATATGGCAAAATTCCTTCCCAGCTCTATCAGCAACCTACATGGGATCTTTTTTCTGGGGCCTAAGGGGGGGGGGATCAGGGGCTCCTGGGGAGACTGGCTGCTTTTGGTAGGTCAGCCAGGCTTGATTCCAGTTCAGATGAATTTTACCTCAAACCGAGACCACAGATCAATGATTTATCAGACACATGGTCTGTTTCCATAAGTCAGCTGACCCCTTCGTTGTGCAGGTGACATTGTGGCTTGGCACCATCCCCCCTTCACAATCCCATGATGGGAGGCCTGGTCAGATCATAGCCTGACTGTAAATTGTCCAATCTCAGGCAGGCTACTGTGCAGGACCTCCATGGGGCCAACTGTACCAGCAGGTGTCACTTGGGTCCATGCCTGGGGACTAAATAGAAGGCCTGTCCAGGCCTCACTTACACTTGTCCTTTCTGGTTATTTACTATATATCGGGGGCGAGGGGGTCACAGGGCACACAAGTCAGCAAGTCAGCTCCATGGTTCACTGGCAGAGTGATAAGCAAGAGTGGTTTTCAAAAACAAGTGGAATCCAGAATGATCCAAATGATGCCTTCAATTGAATCAGCTGTTTAGGTACAATAGCAAAAAAACCAAACCACCCTCTATAGCTCATTCTTGATAAACAGTATCAGCCTTTTAAAAAGATACAAAAACGATATTCTGCATGCTGCCTGCCTTTCTCTGAAACCTACTCGGCAATGACTTTTGCAGATACTATAGTCTTAACATTTTGTTTTAATAAGCATGCAGCTCTACAACAGAAAAAGCAAACACCAGTGTTATCAATATACCTAATTAAAACAAATGCCAGCACACACTACCCAGTTTGCACTTGCCACATGTGCTTTAAGTTGATAACAATGCCAGCCAAGTTTCTGACCCAGCAATCCACAAGTGGGTTCAAGCCTCGGGTTGGCAATATGTGTTAAAGTGTGTTCTGATGGGTCCATTTGCTTCTTCCAATTGCTTTAAGTTTAAGGCTGCTAAGAACAAAGCAGCCTTAAACTTAAAGCAATTGGAAGAAGCAAATTACAGATGCTGGGCCACGGGGCTACCTGGAAACACAGATCTCTGATCTGAAATCCCTTCCCCTGGTTTCTGGTGTGATTGTGTAAATCAGAGAGGCGGAACCCCAGGCCTGGAGGCCAAATGCATGGAGGCCCATGGTCTGACTTGATACAAGGCAACTTGCTGCTTTACAGGATTTATGAAGAAATACTAGGATAACTAATGTTTGATGCAATGAGAATACACTTGCTGAGAAAGTTTGCTAGACTGTGTAGGATGCACTGGACCTTCATTAGTCTCCTTAAATTACGTGTTAAAGTAACCTCACTGTACCTGGAATGGCAGAAGCCTTACACATCCCATTAAAGTTCCAGCTATCATAAGAATAAATTAGTTAGCCTACATTTTCAGGTTAATCTTCAATTTCATAATTGCATCGGTAATTACTGTAAGTTAACATAATTAGGTGCTAACATTTAATTGAGAATTATTTATTCAGGAATCTTGAGCATTGCAGGGCTTTTTTTCTTTCACAGCTCCAAACCATTTTGCGTAATGCTGCACATCTCCAGTATGCACCACCAGTTATTGAATGGGCAATATTAATAGCTCTGCAGCTTAATTTCTTTTTCTCCGCTAGTCTTTATTACCTTAGCTCAGAAATAGAAGCAAGTCTTTGGCACTCTTTATGAATATTCCCTTCTGCTTCACCATAATTTTACCAGAATATTACTGAACACCCACAAAATCAAAGTGTGTTATGAAGGGTCATACCTGACTGGAAGAGCATCTGCTTTGCATGTCTAGATAGAGCTGCAACAGCCCCTGCCTAAAACCTTGCAGAGCCGTGGTTGGTCAGTGTACTGAGCTAGAGAAACCAATGGTCTGACTTGATATTAGGCAGCTTCCTTTGTTTTTAGACAACAACCGGTATTTCAGTAGACTGTTCAGATTGTGGTAGCTGCTGTAATACATTGGAAAACGATATGTTAAGTGCAAGTTCCTTGCACACCGTGTATGTTTGGTTCCCACAACATTAAGTAGGTGAAAAGCTGAATCAACTTTCAACGTTGTGACATGCATTGTACACATATATATTCTCATGTGGAGGTGAGAACTCCCGCAAACGCAAGTATGCATAGAGGGTTAAGGGATACACACACACACCGTATTTTTTGCTCCAGACCACAAGACGCACCTAGTTTTGGGAGGAGGAAAACAAGAAAAAAAATATTCTAAATCTCAGAAGCCAGAACAGCAAGAGGGATCGCTGTGCAGTGAAAGCAGCAATCCCTCTTGCTGTTCTGGCTTCTGGGATAGCTGCGCAGCCTGCATTCGCTCCATAAGATGCACACACATTTCCCCTTACTTTTTAGGAGGGAAAAAGTGAGTCTTATAGAGCAAAAAATATGGTGTGTGTGTGTGTGTGTGTGTGTGTGTGTGTGTGTGTGTGTATGTAAACATTATGTATACTTGGATAGGCTTGCAAACTAGCATCCTGCACTTTCTGCTCCCCAGCAACTAGCATTCTGGGCATACTGCTTTTGATTTTGGTGAGCCTATTAAGCCAGCTGCAACAAAACATGGCTCTCCCGTATTGGTCTCTACAACCACAGCAGGCGCTGTAACTCTCCAACAGTTTGACTTCACCTCCTAAGGCACAGTCCTCCATTGTCTCCCGAGACAGATGGATGCCGACAAAAGTCTCTAATACTTTGTATCTAGTTTCCTTTGAAAACCATCTCAGCCAATGGCTGTCACCGTTTCTTGTAATAGTAAATTATGGAAATTAATGACACATTGTACAAAGAAGTAGTTTAGCTTTGCCTGTCCTGAATCAACTGGCAACCAATTTCATTGGGGATGGGCTGCAGCTGGAAAAGCACATGTTTTGCATTCAAAAAGGCCCTGGTTCAATCTCTGGCATCCCTGGGAAAGACTCCTGTCTGAAACTCTGGAGGGCCACTATGAATCAGTATAGACCAAAGGTAGCCAAAGTTGTTGGACTCCAATTTCCATCAGCCAGCATGGCCAACCATCAAGGATGATGGGAGTTGTAGTCCACAACATCTGGGTGGCACCCCACTGGCAACCCGTTAGAGTAGACAATACTGAGCTGATTGGCTTGACCTGACTTGTTCCTATTGGGTTACCCTTAGCTCTAGTATAATGGAAGAGGGATAATAAATCCTGGCTGCCCAATTTCATCACGCCGTAGAGCAAGACCCAAAGGATGCAGTAGCCCTTTCCTGTTCCATAGCATCTGGCAGGGACAGCCCTACCCATCACATGTTCCACCTGCCCCACCACTTCTGCTGCCACTAGAGCACCCTCCTCACATCAGTTTTGTGATGGGGGGCAGTGGCGTAACGTGGGGGTGCAGGGGGGGCCGACCGCACCGGGCGCAACATCTGGGGGTTAGGGGGCGCAAATCCACGGGTTAGGGGGCACAAATTACTTGCCTTGCCCCGGGTGCTGACAACCCACGCTACGCCACTGATGGGGGGCATTCCACAAGGACTTGGCACTTTTTTGCCCCAGGAGTATGAAGGATAAGTGGCAACATTGCGTGCTGGAATGACTCCCTCTCGCCGAACTTGGTGGTGGTGGTGGTGGGCATTCCGCAAGGCTTCGGTGCTCATCTTCTCCACCCCCGGGGCAAGAGGGGTGGGGTTTCGGTCACAGTGGCAGTGGAGGAGTGGGAGGGGCATCACCTCTTGCACTTCCACTACCTGAGGCAGCTCATTCACCCTGCCTCATGGGTGGACTGGCTCTGGCATCTGGTATGCAGAAGTCCCACGTTCTGGGACATCATTGCTCATAGGAGTCAATAGACCTATTCTTCACGAAACCAACAGAGCTGTACTGATTAAGCTGCATTTGCTTCTTTGAAAAGAAGTACACCTGCACAATTCCTCCAAAGAGCAGATAATCAGAAAATCAGCACACTTTGAGATACCTGTTGCTAGGAGAAAATTATTTTTTTTTAAAATGCATTGGCCTTCCTTTTCTGAAATATAAATTAATTATGACTCTATAAAACCCTTTTTACCATAGCTAATTAATCAGAATCTCCCCATAAACTTTGTGTCGACAGTACTGTATGTCTAATTATCTTTCCCACTTCAGAATTGTGCTGTTGAATAATGAAGTAAAAACATTACCTGATGAATTCTTTATTTGATGATGATATCTCCAGAGACGGGGAAGACAAAGGGACTTAAATGCCATCTTAAATTACATCTTGGTCGTGGTCAGCTTTTCAGCTGGTTTCCATTTGTGTGGAAGCCATTCAGAAATACTTGCATTCCCAGTGAGAGGGAATGTAATGGAATAACCAGAATAAATTACTGTACCTATTTAGGGTGCTACTAAATCTAGATGTTGTGACCCTTTCCGTGTACAGTAAGTCACAAAAGAACTCTTAATGCCCTGTCAACCTGTTCTGTGAAAAGTTGGCTGGGCAGGGGAGACTTCATTGGGTGATTTTTTATTAAAATGTCTTCCCCCTCTTTTCTCCATCATGAACCACTCAAAATAATTCAAACCAGAAAACCTGCATGTGTCTTACATGTCTCTGGAGGTGACGCTAACGTTTTAACTTTAATTTTTAAGTGCTTCTCTATAGGCATGACATCTCGATTGTATAGCCACTTACTAATTTGAAAGTCTTCCTAACGCAATGTGCCAGTGTAGCTTGCAGACTGAAAGTGAAATTCTACACCCACCATATGTCTTGCAGTTCTGGGGTTCACATGGAAGCTGCCCTCTTTTATTCTATGAGTTGAGTAATGCTGTGCGTGAACAATGCAGATTATTCTCAGCGTGTGGGGAGAACTTCCCAGCATTTGCCTCTGACAAATACATTCTTTCTATACCAATGGTGAACTCATTCTCTGAGTGCGGATCCTGATGTAAGCAAAATCCACACACTAGAGGGAGGTATGAGCAGGTGTGGAGAGTACCTTAAAGTCTGCAGAAGTACAAAGAGACTTGGAGGGACCCAAAGGAGTTAACCCCCTCAGATAAACAGAATCCAATGAGAAGCAGGGAAGCTCAGCAGGCATGGAAAGTTGGGAGCTGGGCAGGAAAAGAGGGGAGGTGATGGAATGGAGTGTCATGGAAGAGGGAATGACTTTTTGGCTCAGTGGTTCTCAAACTCTTTCAGGTCACTAGTCCACTGGTTCCACAAACTCATCCTCAGTGCCCCGTATCCTACCCTATAAAAAGCATTATTCAGATTAGTGGTTTGCTAAGGAAGACAAAATTTAAAAATGTCTGCTCCTTGGGAGAAAGGCGATGGCAAACCTAGACAGCATCTTAAAAAGCAGAGATATCACCTTGCCAACAAAGGTCCGTATAGTTAAAGCTATGGTTTTCCCGGTAGTGATGTATGGAAGTGAGAGCTGGACCATAAAGAAGGCTGATCGCCGAAGAATTGATGCTTTTGAATTATGGTGCCATTTAGTGTAATTAAGCAAAATTGATGAACTTGATCCAGTATACTGGCTTTTCAAAGCCTGGTAGTCATTTACACTTCCAGTGTCCTCTGCCACCCCCTTTCCTCTTAGCGCCCGTTCACTGCCCCTGCTCCAGGGGTGGTACCAACCATTTTGGTACTACCCAGCTTCCTATTAAACATTGGGAAGAACTGATCTAGCTGAAAAACACCACTCCACACTACAATATTTAGTTGCAGGCCTCAGTTCTTGCTAGTTTTAGGTCCAATATAATGCATTAAATGCATGCCATAACAAGTCACATTTAGGATGAATCTGTGTGTGCGGATAGCTGAGCGGTGTACTTGTACAGCCATTTATATGCAACATTCAGTGAGCGTATAATATATGTACCCAATTGCTGAGCTTTACAAACACATGAATGGGACATTGTTGGCCTTGGTTCTGATGTTGTATGTAGTCACTCTGGCCTCTGCAAAGGTGGTTCAGGTCTGAAGAGGAGACAGCTGCCCCACATAGACTCCTCCATACAATTGGAGCCTTGCATGGTTACAGGGCCAGGGCCCAGTCATACTTTAGCCCAAGGGTGGGGGGGAACTTTTTCCCCAGGTACCCCTGCCTTCCCTTCTTGGCAACCTTTGGGGGCCACATGCCATTGGTGGACAGAGCCGGGAGAAAAAGTGGGTGAAGCAACACAGGCAAATTTTACCTCTGTACACTAGGCTAGTTTCTGCATGCAGTCACATGCCACTCTCTATCCTCTATACAAGAAAAACCATCAGAGTTCAAGGACACATTCCAACCAAAGACAGTGTGAAGGAGAGCTGGTGATGGGGAGGGATCATCTGGGGAAAGTGCCATGGGCCGGATAGAGAGACTTGGAGAGCCAAAAAAGACCCTCAGGCCCAAGGGTCCTCATTCCTGCTTTAGCCTTTCAGGTGATTAATACCTAGGTAGTACTAGTGAGGGCCAAGCATCTTTACTGGTGACAATGTCCTCTTCATGAAGGTAAAGTTGAACATTGTGGGTCTCATTCCTTTAAGATGTGACATCGGGATCATTTTTCAATGCAATATATGCAAAGATACAGTGGGATGAGAAGCAGCTCTTAAATCAGTAAATAAATACATTTCTAGCCTGACTGAACCCTGACAGAGGAAAAGTGATATAGAAAACTAAATGAAAGCTCACATAAGGTTTGCAGATGCTGCGTAGCAACCCAGAAAAGGTACCACTTGATCTCCGATTGAGAGCATATCAGAAAGTCAGCCACCCTGACCTCCGTGGTTAATGAATTTCATAAGGTGGAAGCCAAAGCTTAAAGTGCCCTGTGGCTCAATGTCTTCAGCCAGAAAGAACTAATCCAATTGACCGAGGCCAAAGGAAAATGGCCGAGGATGTATAAGGTCCCATAATGTCTCTGAGGTATTCAGAAAGCAAGTCAATTTAAGATCTTGTAAGTTAATAACTAGGACTTTAGAGGTAGCCAGAGCAGGATTTTTTGTACAAGCAAGCTAATGTGATTTTCATGCATGGTGTCAGTCGAAATTTCAGCTGCTTAGTTCTAGGCTAAACAGAAGTTTGTTTATCAGTGAAAAATCCAATGGCAACAAGCAGCTATAAATAAAGAAACTTTTCTCACACTTGGAAGTCAAATGCAAATCTGGGTGGTACTAAATTTTTACATCCCTCTGTTAACACTGTAAGCTGGTGTGGTGTAGTAGTTAGATTGTCAGACCAGGACCTGAAAGACTTGAGTTCAAATCTCCACTCAGCCAGATCCATCCTTGGAGAAAAAAGGTGGAATATAAATGAAATCAACCAACCAACCAACCAACCAACCAACCTGTATCATATGTCAGTGTTCCAACGATATATTAATTGCAGATCCGGTTTGTCTGTCAAGAGAGAGAATGGAAGATAAAATCAAACCATTGGACAGAGTGAGTTACAGCGCCTCCAGTGGTTATAGAGACTGATACGGGATAGACATGCTTCATTGCAGGTGGGGCAGATGAAAGAGTCTGGTTTTGCTGCTCCAGCACAGGCTATTAATATAGAACAGAATCGACCCATACTTGAGATTACAATACCATGCAAAGATATCCATACTGCAGCTTTTCCCAACCTGGCACCCTCCAGATGTTTCAGCCTACAAATCACATCAGCCCTAGTAAGCATGGGCAGCGGTCAGGAATGAGACGGTCACCTTATTTAAACTCAAGGGCCACCTAGCCCACCAGACTGAGATCTGGATTTAGCAATGGTCGGCTCTGAAAGAACACTGATGCACAAGCTGCAGTACGTCACATACTGCTTAGAGGTTTGATTGCAATCAAGCGGTATATACATTGTGTTAAACAAATAAACAGAACACCCAGATCAGATGTAACACTACTTGTAGGATCCAAGATGGTCAAAGGTCTGGAAACCAAGCCACATGAGGAACAGTTGAAGGTGTTTAGCCTGGTAAAGAGGAGACTGAGAGGAAATATTGTAGCCATCTTCAAATGGCCACTTGTCACATGGAAGATGGAGCAAGCTTGATTTCTCCTGCTCTGGAGGGTAGTACCTGAATCAATGGTTTCAAGTTACGAAAAAGGAGATTCCTACTAAACATCAGGAAAAACTTTCTGACAGCAAGAGCTGTTCAGAGAGGACTCACTTGGAATGTTGACTCTCCTTCCTTGCAGACTTTTAAGCAGAGGTTGGATGGCCACCTGTCATGGATGCTTTCGTTGAGATTCCTGAATTGCTGGGGTTGGACTACATGATCCTCGGGGTCCATTCCAACTCTACAATAGTATGATTCTATGATTCTGTGATTCTGTTTATTTTCACCTGAAGACATTTGTGTTGGGGATACCTGGGCCAGACCAAATTGCTTTGTGTCCAGACCTGGCCCAGGAACTAGAAACTGCCCATGGCCATAGTGTACCATTGGGTCCCATTTGACAAAAACAATTCCAGCATGGCAAATGGTCAGGGATGATGGGGGTTGTAGTCTAACAGCATCTGGAGGACCATAGTCTGTCCGCCCCTGTTGTAGACTAAAGTGGCCTTTATTTCCCCCTCATCATGCTTATGACCTGCTTTGCCTTCAAGAACTTCAGAGAGGCATATATGAGGTTCCCAGGCAATCTTCCATCTGGGTACTAGCCAAGCTTTTCAAGTGTCAGAGACAGAACTACATCGGCTGCTTTAAGAACATTTTTAGATTACTTACAGAAAAGGAGCAGCAACCGGATTACACAAATTAGTTACACTAATGGATTCCCGTAAAGTTTTTTTGGGTTTTTTTAAAGATGCACAAAGACAAGGAATATATTTAACAATTGGAACAAATTGGATAAATTGCTCCCTCAGACATAGTTCTCTACCTGAAATTATTTGTGTTTTTAAAGCTTCTAGAAGTTTTAGTTACTTAAGAGAAGGGGGAAAGGGGGAAAGGAACACGATAGAACCACTTTGTTCTTTTCCTAGTCTTTGGAATACACAAATGGCCTTGAGATATCTCCCCTAGATATATGACCGAATGCTAAGTTATCAATCATTAAGGATAAAAGAGGTTTGTGTTTAAAAGGCAAAGGGTTATTAAGATCAGCTATGGTTTTCCAAGAGTAAATCCTGTCAGATGAATATGATGAAGGTCTTTGAAGGAGTAACAAAAGAAACAAATGAAGAGGCCGTAATTTATGTAGACTTCTAACAAGGGCAAAACCAGCCATTTGAGTGTATATACATCCAGCTTGAGCCTTAGCTCCCTGCCCAGAGTGCCCAATAATCTCCCAAAGCAGACAGTCTTTTTCAGGCAGTCTGATCACTAATGCAGCCTTTACACACATTTGTACACAAAGTAGTCTACCGAAAACTATTGGCTTCAATCACATAGTAGTTTATACTTGTCTAATAACAATGGGGATTGTGATTACTTAAAACACAGTGTCAGAACTATTGAATCCACCCCATAGAACCACTTTTTCTTATCTTTGATCTTTTTTATGATTCTGTCATGCTACCATGGGACACAAAGTTAAATATATTATTATTATTATTATTATTATTATTATTATTATTATTATTATTATTATTCTGTTGGGCATAGGAATGTTTTATTATGGCAAAGGGGTCTCCCTTACTTACCATGTTTTCCTCATCTTTCTTTGCCAATTTATGTCTATTTCAAGGAATCAAAATTATTCTCACTGAAAATGCATAGTATTCTTCTAAAACAAAGTCATAAATACTCAACAACAGATGAGAGAGATATAAAGTTTCTAGGTGCCCACAGTGCCAAGCATAATAAACCTATAATGTGGGTCCTCCCTGCATATAATAGCCTGGTTCACACATAATGCTAAACTATGATTTATGAAACTTTGGATTGTTGTTTTTAAAACTATGGCTTAGCATCATATATGAACTCAGTCTACCAGCTTGACCATGCTTTATTAAAAGTTTGATCATTAACCAAGGTTTGTAGTTGGTTTATAAACCTGTGTGTTTCATATCTCTTCTTTAACTATGATTAAGGAGTCATCACTAGCCTGAACCTACAGAGCAGTGAGCGAGGTTTGACAAAAAATGTAAACCGTTTTCAAGGTTTGGTTTCTCTCACTGTTGCTTTTATTTATACAGTATCCTGCTTTTCCATGGTGAGCTGTGCCCAAACCTATGGCTCTCCATATGATGAAAAGATAACCATTCCCATCAGCCCCAGACAGCAATTCAAATTATCAAGGATGAAGGGAGTTGTTGGCATCCGTCTGTGTGGCCCGAGTTCAGTTTAAAGAAAAATAAATATAAGACCAGAGGAGGAAGGGCAAGAAGTCCCCCCCCCCCACAGTTAGCAACCTAACAGCAAAGTGGGCATGCACCCAGTGCTCACAGCCTTCCCCTTTATGGTGAAATGTATTTCAAAAAGCAATCCTCTCTAAATGTGCACCTATATGTACAAAGTAGCACATGTACATTTTGTGGAAATCTGTGGCCTCTTTCATCATGTCATATTCTGGTCGAATGGAGGAGCCCACAGGGAAAGCAGCAAAGTAGGTCCAGATGTTGCAGGACCACGGATAGCTCCTAGTGAGAGGCAAAGAGCAGACCAAGGCATTGTGTGCCTCTGTCTCTAGACTACCTTTCCCATAATCCTCCCCATTGTGCAGACTTCAGATTCCTAAAGGGCCACTCTCTGGCCTGAAGACACATCTCCTCCATTTCATAGACTCCTACCTGATTCATCCTAAGTGCCGCTGGAGAGGTGAAATACTGAGAAACGCTTTTGGTTCCTCTGATGAAGGAGTCTGTAAGGGTGCTTGCTTTGGCCCTACTGGCTTCCTCCTGTCTGACAGCCTTGGCCATGGTGCTCTTCTGATCTACAGCAGCAGGCTCAGAGCCCTGCACTTTGTCTGGCTCCTGGTGCCTCTGACTCTGTTTCTAAATTGCTGCTGCTAGATTCAGGGGCTGTGGCACATCTATTTGTTTGAACTGTGTTTAATATTGTATTTTACATTGTGGTAACCCATCCTGCGACTTCTTGGTGAAGAGCAGCTAAGAAATCTAATAAAGTACTAATGCATTTAGTAGCAATAGTAGTAATGCATTTCGTCTTTCATGGTGATGCCTAGGTGAGAATGGGATGCAAAAAATTTAGGAAGAAGCAGTATCACAACAGTGATAAACTAATAGAGTGGATGGGGTGCAATGGAAAGGGAGTGAGAGTGAATGGGAAGCAAATTGTGTGAAGTGTTTTTATGTCTGTTGTGCAAGTGGGAAATGGTTGCTGAAAGGCATTATAAACACAAGTGCATACATTTTTAAGGCTACAATCTTGATTTCAGTTGCACAGGATTGTTGCATTTGCATGGCATTTCCTTTGCACTGAAATGTACCGAGTGGAATAATGTTTGAACAATATAATTCACACAATTAATAACATGAATTGTGTAAGTTATGTAATTTCATCACAGCAGACAGTGAGACAAAGAGTGCAGTTTTGGTGGAAGATGAACTGCAGCAGAAAGGAAACAGTGCTGCAGGTTACAAATACAGAGCAGAATGGAAAATGTTGCTTTCTTAACACCCCAGCATGCAGCCCATCTGGGCTGACTGCTGGCTGGGCTACTCATGAGCAAGCAGCTTCTTTTCCACACTACTTATGGAGGAGGAAGTTCTAGTGAGTACAGTGGGGATACTGAAAGTGTCTACCTATAAGAGCCAACTCTAACGCCCAATCAGTTATTATTAATTGCTATTCCTCCAAGACATCTAAGAGATGTTAAAAAAAAAATCTGTCCCCAACTTATCCTCACAGGAACCCTGCAAGGTACGTTGGACTGAGAAATGGTGATGGGCCCAAAGTCACATGGTGGTTTAATGGAGATTTTAGTTCTGAGCAGACCCACATGCTTTCTTATTTGTAATATTGGCAAAATGACAGCTAGTCCATTTCTACTAGGGCTCTATCTTTTGCAAAGTTTGCCTTGCCTGGGAAAAAAAAATGGAAGCAGGAATTCTTATCCAGCAGAGCACAGTAGAACATACTCCTCAGGCAGCAGCAAAATTCATGGGGGGAAATAGAAGTGGGAGGGAGGAAGACTTTATTTGCTTTGAGATATATTTGCCCCAGAGGATGCAAAAGTTGGGAGGGGGATAATCCCAAAAAACTTGAATCTCCTGGGTAAAACGAGAGCATTTTGAAGTATGACATAAACATCAGTAGCCTTTGTGCCTCTTGAGAGCTCAGCTGAGTCTCCCAGGACTCTGGAGGTTGATTTGTCAGCTTAGCGCTAGCAGTGGAGGTGGAGCTGCTTTACCTTTATCAGCAGAAACAGTGGGAGCTGCCTGAGCAGCCAATAGAGAGAGTGATGTGGCAAATCTTTTACGTGGCACCTTTTTTTCAGCTGGGCAACTGTTTCTAAATTGCTTCCAACCATATATGTGCTTCACCCTGAGCTGCAAAGAATGAAATCATCAACTCTCTCTTCAATTAGACAAGAGCTAATTTTAAGTTGTCAGGCGTTTTCACCCAGCGTGCTTCCAAAGCTCAGGTTTTCAGAATTGCCATCCTCCAAATTCATAAGAATGGTTTTGCTTGCTAGGGCAGGCAATAGTCGTTGCCATTTCCCTTGCCCATCTCCGTGTTATAAATTGGAAATATGCAGCACCAACCACACAGATACTGGTATTTGTAATCGTTTTAAAAGAGTAAGATTAACAAAGTATTTGGGAAAGGAGTACAACAAGGCTGTATATTGTCTCCCTGCTTATTTAACTTATATGCAGAATTCATCATGCAAAAGGCTGGGGTGGATGAATCCCTAGCCAGAATTAAGATTGCCGGAAGAAATATCAACAACCTCAGATATGCAGATGACACAACCTTGATGGCAGAAAGTGAGGAGGAATTAAAGAACCTTTTATTGAGGGTGAAAGAGGAGAGCGCAAAATATGGTCAAAAAACAGCTCAACATCAAAAAAACGAAGATCATGGCCACTGGTCCCATCACCTCCTGGCAAATAGAAGGGGAAGAAATGGAGGCAGTGAGAGATTTTACTTTCTTGGGTTCCATGATCACTGCAGATGGTGACAGCAGCCACGAAATTAAAAGACGCCTGCTTCTTGGGAGAAAAGCAATGACAAACCTAGACAGCATCTTAAAAAGCAGAGACATCACCTTGCCAACAAAGGTCCGTATAGTTAAAGCTGTGGTTTTCCCAGTAGTGATGTATGGAAGTGAGAGCTGGACCATAAAGAAGGCTGATCGCCAAAGAATTGATGCTTTTGAATTATGGTGCTGGAGGAGACTCTTGAGAGCCCCGTGGACTGCAAGAAGATCAAACGTATCCATTCTTAAGGAAATCAGCCCTGAGTGCTCACTGGAAGGACAGATCCTGAAGCTGAGGCTCCAATACTTTGGCCACCTCATAAGGAGAGAAGACTTTCTGGAAAAGACCCTGATGTTGGGAAAGATGGAGGGCACAAGGAGAAGGGGACGACAGAGGACGAGATGGTTGGATAGTGTTCATGAAGCTACCAGCATGAGTCTGACCAAACTGCGGGAGGCAGTGGAAGACAGAAGTGCCTGGCGTGCTCTGGTCCATAGGGTCACGAAGAGTCGGACACGACTAAACAACTAAACAACAAAAAACAAAGTATTTTAGGAAAAGCCTACTCTCATTGTTCCTTCTTTTTTTTTTTACATTATTACTATTACTCAATGCTTCTTTTCTGGGGGTACTCAAGGGTACACAGTACTGGCACCTTTTTTATACAAAAAAAGACTGCTATTACTATTACAGTAGTACCTCTGGTTATGAACTTAATTTGTTCTGGAGGTCTGTTCTTAACCTGAAACCGTTCTTAACCTGAGGTACCACTTTAACAAATGGGGCCTCCCACTGCCACCACGCCGCAGCCACGTGATTTCTGTTCCCATCCTGGGGCAAAGTTCTTAACCCAAGGTACTACTTCTGGGTTAGTGGAGTCTGTAACCCGAAGTGTTTGTAACCTGAGGTGTTTGTAACCTGAGGTACCACTGTAGTTAAATTTCTGAGCCCCATATGTCACACACTAATACCTTATCAAGCACAACAGATCATAATTGCTTAGGCTACAATTTAATTTTAAAAAGCCATTGTTGCTGGTAGACCAAGGTTATAACCTAAAAAGCCCTTCAACTTATGAACTTTCTTACAATTATATATTTGTTTTGATCCTTATGCTTTGTTTAAAGTCATATTATCACATATTAATTACTGTTTCTGGAAGAATGTGATCCATTGTTTACTCCTGGAGTGCACTGCAATTAAAGCAACAACAAATATCCTGTTTCAGTTATCTAGTATATATATACAGTAATTTGGGTGAGGTAGAAATATTTTCTTAAAAACACACTTATATTGTGCAATTATTCACCTTTTCTCTTGCTTAGTGCCACTGATTCTGCTCATAGCTGCACTATCAGCATTATTTCCTACTTAGCTTCTTCTTTCTCTTTACCAGATGAGTAATGTAAACCATCCCAGCCAACCTAAAATTCTTCAGAGTGAATGGGATGACTTCATAATGCAACATGTCCAATATGATCTTGCTGTCCGATGCCCTCATACACCGTAAAAAATCAGGGACAAGTGAATTTGTTTGTTTCAGATGCTCCCATTTCCTCATCCATCCTTAAGTTCTGTTCACCCAGTTTCTTCATCAATTTCTGATTTATTCATTTATTAAGTCTTCATTAAAATTCATACATATTTTCAGGCATATTTATTCTAATATACATAGTTTCTTACAGTTTTGCCTATAATTGTTCATTTTTGTACATTATTTGCACCAATACAGTGGTACCTCGGGTTACATACACTTCAGGTTACAGACTCCGTTAACCCAGAAATAGTGCTTCAGGTTAAGAACTTTGCTTCAGGATGAAAACAGAAATTGTGCTCCGGCGGCACGGCGGCAGCAGGAGGCCCCATTAGCTAAAGTGGTGCTTCAGGTTAAGAACAGTTTCAGGTTAAGTACGGACCTCCGGAACGAATTAAGTACTTAACCCGAGGTACCACTGTAGTTTGTTAAGGTGCTGAGAGTTTTTAGGAGACCATTATTCCCCTTGCAGAGTGACAATTCCCAGAGTGGTTTTAAAACCCATCTCTCTTCCCAGGGAACTCTTGGATCTCTAACTCTGTGACCATTAAATACTAGTTCCCCACTTAGAAATCTAAAATCTGCAAAGCATTGCAAGAGTTTCCATTAACTCACATGTGTTTTCTCCCAAGAAAGCATGGGTGGGGAACTTGTGGACCCCCAGATGCAGGTGGACTGCAACTTCCATCATCCCTGATCCTTGGCCATGCTGGCTACAGTTGATGGGAGTTGCAGTCCAACAACATCTGGGGAGGATCAGGTCACCCTCTGCTATAAAACCTTAGCCTCACTGAGCAAAATCCATGCCACCCTCACTTTGAGAGGGGGGGAAGTGTGCAAAGAAAGGAGAGCCCAACCACCCCACAGTCTAGCTGCTGTCATAAAACTAGTGGTTTGCGACTGCGTTCTGGAGTTGTTTTTCAGGTGGCCTAAGCACTTATCTTCCAGGGGAACTCTTATAACAGTCCTCTCCCTCTTCCAGTGCAAAGCTTACAAAAAAACAAAACAAAAAAACACACCCCTGCCTCTAATCCAGTTTCAAAGATAAAGCCGGTCAGACAGGCATTTATCCCCAGCACTGATATTTGGTGGTTGTAGCAGGGCGTCACTGTTGACATGCTGGAAACAGTGAGAGTTCTGTGATCTACCTGCAACAAGAGGAGGCCACTCTTTATGAGATTCTTTTGTGTCTGCACAGAATTGCAACATTAAATTGCCCTTTGATTTTTCAAAGCCTTCAGTTTATTTGTTTCTCCGGCACAAAGGAACATCTTAAGCAACAGTTAACATAATCTCTTTTTCTTATTATGGGTTTAGATATTATCTCTGCAGTATCTTTCTTCTCCTATAAGGCCAGAGAAATCTATCCTCACTCTATAATCAGCAGAGGAGGGGGATTCACCTTGATTAACTGTGCTTATACCACATCATCTTTTACCATCTCTCTTTGTAGGGCTTAATGCAGAAGCGGAGACACCAGGGTGTTCGAAAGCAATTTGTATGGCATTTGAGATGTGGTGCTTCAAGGTGCGCCAGCGTTTCCCACTGGAACCCGGAGTTTCTTTCTTTCTTTGGCTTACATGGGCTTTAAACGAGTCTCCCTTCCCTTCCACGTGTCGCGCAGAAATATTATAGCTGCGAGACTTGCATCTGAGGTTTGAAGTCCAGGGGAAATATGTTGCTCAAGGCACCGATTCATTTCCTGGCTTCTGACAAGATATATTTGTGCACACAAAACAAACTCATGATTTATACAAAGACAAGCGTCAAAGCACAAAATGAGGGCTCTTTAAAAATACACACTGATCCAGCATTTGTGTCTATGTGTGTGTAAAAAATGCTGCTGTACATACACTTTTTTTAAAAAGGGGGGGGGGATTCGTACAGTCTTTCACTTTCTTTTGATTTATTACTATGTGAATGAGCTTGTACTTTGCCGGCCCCAAGGGGCTATATTCCTCCACCATGCCAATACAAAATAGACCTAAGAATGTGTGTAGCAGGTAGTGAAATAAATTTGGATTAGAAAATTTCATGTAGATGTCTGGGAAGCATCTGTAATTTCTGTGTACATACATGCATAAAGAAGTTTGTTTTTTTTTCCTGGGAAGAACATAGAAATGTAACTTGCTATCTTACTCAGACACTATAGTGTTTGTTTAGCCATGTAAAGTGGACCACAATAAATCATATGCAAGTATATGGAAGCTGCCTTGGACCAAGTGAAACCACTGGTCCATTTAGCTCAGTATTGTCTACACTGACTGGCAGGGTTTTAGGTAGCCAAGGTGCCAGGGATTGAACCTGGGACCTTCTGTATGAAAAACAGATACTCTGCCACTGAGCTACAGCCCTTCCCCATCTTCATTTAAGGACAGTCGTACCTCGGAAGGCAAACGGAATCCGTTCCAGAAGTCTGTTCAACTTCCAAAACATTCAGAAACCACAGCACGGCTTCTGATTGGCTGCAGGAGGTTCCTGCAGTCGGAAGTCGCAGAAGCCCTGTTGGATGTTCAGCTTCCAAAAATAGTTTGCAAACCGGAACACTCACTCCCAGGGTTGTGGTGTTTGGGAGTCGCAAGGCGTTCGACAACCAAGGTACGACTGTATCCTCTCCCCCATATCTGAAAGAGCCCACTTCACAGTGTGAAGCCATTATTCCATTCTGCATTACCTTCCATCCCTCCCCCTCCCCTTCTCAAGCTGCACACGCCTAGGCTATTCCAGTTTCTCCCTTCAATGCCACAATGTGCAGACTGTCTCCTCTTTCCTCTTCCCTTGCTTTGTCCATGCTTAGAATACCTCTCAATGTGGACTGGAATATTCTGGTTTTAAGCCTGAATATGATGCTCTCAGCTCAGTTTTTTAAGGCTTCGATCCATTCCTGTTTATTTCATAGCGAGCACGCACACACAAAATCTTTAACCAGGTTGCTTTGAGAGAAGATGCTTTGGGATGAATTCAATATCGTGCTCTTACAAATGTTCCACCAGCACAAGCATTTCTTCTTGCTCCCTTGTCCTCCCTCCTGAGCTGTTCTTGAGGTTCTTCCAACCCTCAGGAGCAGATTGCAGGGAGCTAAACTGCGGGAGGCAGTGGAAGACAGGAGTGCCTGGCGTGCTCTGGTCCATGGGGTCACGAAGAGTTGGACATGACTAAATGACTAAACAACAACAACATTTCAGGGTGGCAGCGGCAGGGAGAGTAGCCATCCCTAACCTGATGCCCTCCAAATGTTTTAGACATCTCCCATAAACACCAGCCAGCATGTTCAATGAGGGATGGTGGAATTTGTAGTCCAAAACATCTGGAAGTCACCATGTTGGGGGAATGAATGATTGCAGGAGGTGTGGAGAACCTTTGGCCCTTCCTATGCTGCTGAACTGCAATTCTCATCATCCCTTGGAGGCATGGACAATGGCCAGGGATGATGAGACTTGTAGCTTAGAACTATTGGGAAGGCAAAAGCATATGACAGCCCTGAAGTATAGACCAGTGTTGTTACCCAGTCCTCTTGGCATTTTGGATTTTTTCTTTCTTTAAGGGAATGCATTAAGGGGATGGCTTTTCTTTAAGGGGATGGCTGTTAAGTTGATTAGAGTAGCAATATGCAGTGAGGGGGATTATTGCTTTCTCATCCATGGGTGAAAAATAGGGGGATTCTTTGGGTGGGTTGTTGCTGCTGGTATAAACACACCAATGGGTATATCAGTGTCAAAGACTCAAATCCTTTATAAGAGAGAGAGAGAATTTGACTTATTGCTGTAGTTATTATGAGGTATAAATGATAAATAACCAGAACAAACACTCTTAAATATACAGCTTCCTTTTTAGCAAACTGAATATTGAATGTCTAGTTTATCCAAGCACAGACATCTAAATCTTGGTTGCTGCAAATCTTAAATCTCTTTTGACACCCCTTAACCTCCATGCCTGATCTTGCTATGAACACAATATCAATTGCTTCTGGTCAATTGATGGAAGACCCACGATAACACAACTGGTTTCCAACTCTTGCAGCTTGAATTCTTTGCATGGTTTAAGACTGGCACTGGGATGAGACCAGGGCTCTTGCTCTTTTAGCACTGTGTGGCAGGCCAAAATTCAACAGGTGAAACCTTTTCTCGTATGGAAATACTTCACCTATTGGCGTTCTGTCTGTCAGACACTTTATTGCTTGCTTGCGGCCTCTGATTTGTTTTCGGAACCTCGGCCCTCCCCCAAAAGAGAATACAAATTTGCATATGGCACAAAGCATGTGCACATTTTATGCAAAAAGAAAAGAAAAAAGAGCCTCCTGTAAGAGGGACAGGGGCCTCTGTTCGCATACGGAAAATCCCCTTGGCCCCCTTGTTAAAAGTAAGTTTCACTAAATTCAATTGGCTTGTTTCTAAGTAAACATAGGTAGGATTAGGCTGCATAAGGTTTCTAAACCTGCCACTTTCTAACTAATCTCTCAGAAATTAATGGCAGAAAGGAACACACACATGCATTACAATAAGTGGAGCTTACCGTCGTTGGCTTTCTCATATAAAAGCATTAGAATTACATTCAACCATATATTATCAGAGTGATAGAGAACCCTGAACTGTGTGGTGTGTTGTTGCCTTTGTGAAGATATTAGCCTGTTTTGCAGTGGAGGAAAAGAGGACCTTTCTTTAAATGGAAGAGAAAATCCTGTGCCATCATGGATGGAAAACTGATAACATTTGAGAAACTTCATTCACCAAAAGAGCAAAGTTAGTCATTACAAGTATACTTAATATTCATATTTTTAAAAGTTATATCTTCAGCCCAAAAGTGGGGTACAAGATTTAAAATGTAGGAGCCCTCTATTTTAACGTATAAATGTTTGCTGAAAACTTTTCTATGCTGCTACACTTATGCAAACAATGAAGAAAAAATATTCTGTAACAGTTAGCATGTAAATGGTCATGAACTGCTTTGATTTCTTTAAAAAATGAACTTGCGGCATGTAAGTATTTTTTCATAAAAAATAAATAAGCAGAAAGTAGAATAAAAACAACTAAATCAGAACATAAAAAACAACAACCAGACAAACGTTAGTGACTGGAATGAGTCAATTATCAGAAAAAGCCCAATGGAAGAAAATGGGTTTCATCATATGTCAAAAATACTAAAACGAAGAGGTCAGACATGCTTCTTGAATTCTGCAATGGAGATTGAAAGCCTGGGTGCCACTCCAGAGAAGACCCAATCCTGCATACCCGCCAACCTATATTTTGCTAGCGGAAGCATGCCAAAAAGAGCCATTGCTTTCAAATTCTGTGTTCTTTTTTTTTTATAATAATTTTTATTGGGTTTTCACAACAAAGAGCATAAAAAGAATACAACGCAACAAAAGAGAAAGACAAAACATTTACACAAATTCTGTGTTCTTTGGGTGGAGGGCAGTGTAAAAATTCAATAATTAATTCAATAATATGATTTTAATTAACCATGCAACTGATTCCAAAAAAAGCAAAACAGGATATGACCAGAATAGGGTAGGGAAGACCCTTGATTTTTAAATTCCTTCTAGATTACAATATTGTGAATTCACAATTATTTCAACAGATATTATAAACTGGATTTAAAAAACAACAACCCATAACCACCCAAGCCCACTGTATTCCTCAAACTAGGTCCTGTTGCTGCAGTGCTGCCGATTAGAATGCCCCATTCTTTCCATCATTTACAGCATGCAGTATAATCTCACATTTGGATGGTGCCTACATGATCAGAAAGGAAGCCACATTGTGGTTGACATGAAACATAGCTCTACATAATGTATTTGGATAACCATTGATTGCTGAGGTTGGGAGATAATTCTGCTGAAAATTTGGTGACCTGAAATCCTATTCTTCACGTGGTTTGTTTGTTTGTTTTTTAAGTGAAAGGGAAAGTTTATTAACACTCATACCGTGTGTGTGTGTGTGTGCGTGTGTGTATGTAATATATATATAGCTAAATCTATATGTTTTGCTTTTCTGTAGAAAAATAGAAATCTGAACCATTTTTAACCCCCCAAACGATGAAAAATAATAATTTTGTCTCTCATCTTGTCATTTGGCTTTCTTTGAAGTCACAATATTAAACCTCCTTAAAAATATTTATGTGTATTTAGTTAACAAAAGCTCCTGTAAGTTGAATCCATGCTGGCAAAAGGTTCAGGTAAGCTCTCTATATAAGCTTACAGACAATTGTGTAAATCTTCAGCCATTAAAGAGAAAGGAGAAAAAAGCCATCCTCATTACACTCCTGTCATTTACTCTTCATCTCCTGTCCTCTTTAGCGGCATTAAGATGGGATGTAAATTTGCCAGTTAATGCTGTTAGAAAATGGATGGTTCAAGAAGGGCAGGAATTAGAGATCAGTATTAGGTGCAGATAAGCTCCTTTCCCTCCGCAGTGGCAGCTGTTTAACATTCATGGGAAAATCATCATCAAACAACGTTATCACAGCTCTGTTGATGGCAGAGGAACTTCATCACTATGATAATTTTTTTATATAGCTGTGAGCCAAAAAGCTCCCTTTTATTTCTGCCGTCTAGAACTGCAGCAGGGGCTTGTTTGTATGGGTAGGGTATTGCAAACTCATAGCTCTTCAGGCAGGTTTGATTCTTCCCCTCCCGCAATGCCCCTTCTGTTCGCCCCCCCTTCGCCTTGTGTATGTTGCACTAAACAGTCATGCTGATAAAAACAAGGAGTGCTGCTCAAACAACCCTTCAGACCAGAACTGATATTTCTTTATGATCAGTAATTCAAAGTTTGACAAGAGATGCTGTTCGGTAATGAAATGGCCATCCATCTTCTTGGGAGCACAGCACCGGGATGACAAGAAAGGGAACACAACAGGGCAGAGAGGCAAATATCAGCTGCTACGTATCTTGGCCAAGAAAGAGTTTTCTGCTTCATTGCTAAGATCTGGCCGTGCACCGGCTCAGCATCACAGAATGTGACATTGCACAAGGCCGTTTGTGAAGTTAGTGCAGGCGGAAGGTCCTGCATCTTCATGTTTCTTACTCTGACTCTTCCTTACTTATACAATCCGTGTGTTTCTTACACAGTTATTACTCTGGAGTAAGGGACTTGAGAAGCCACAATGCAACAAAATCAGCAACAATTGCACGGTTGCCATTTTTAAACATGGTAAACAATGGGTTTGCTTGTGTGTTTAATTTCTACTTGGTTCCCTGTGTTTTGCACTCAGATGCTTCAGGTTTTGGAAGATGTTTAGGGGAGGGGGAGGTGTCATCTGCCGAGTCTGTGGTCCATGGCAGATGTCACACCACATGATAAAGGACTCCCTTTTGTCCCACTGGGGGAAGCATATCTGGTTGGAAAATGTGTGTAGGGTGGGAGGACAGAGTATTATTTATCTTTAATACTTTTGTATTTTAATATATATTTAAATATATTTTGTATTTTGTATTTGCAGCTTGCCATGACGTGGTGGGGAACACAGAATTCTCTGAAATTTCCCTTCGGACATAACTGATATAGATCAGGATTCAGTGCTCCATCTCCTTCGCCTCTGGTTACATTAGACATGCTTGGTTTTTAGAACTTGTTTTGTGTAGCTGTAAGAAAGTCAGACTAAGACTTGGGAGACCCAGATTCAGATCCCCATTCAGCCTTACTGGATGATTTGGGGCCAGTG
The DNA here is from genome assembly GCF_964234715.1 of Podarcis melisellensis. NCBI lineage: Eukaryota > Metazoa > Chordata > Lepidosauria > Squamata > Lacertidae > Podarcis > Podarcis melisellensis. The sequence continues at coordinate 52,287,504 of NC_138537.1, forward strand.
TTATCTTTCAGTGTAACCTACCTTACAGGTTTGTTGTGAAAATAAAAGGGGTGAAGGGAGAACCATGTAGATTGCCTGAGCTCCTTGGGAGAAAGGTAGTCATCATAGTAAATATAACAACTTTTCAGGTCATGGCCTGTATGGAAGACCTACTCCCTACTGAAATATGAGAAGAGCCATCAGTATTGGCATTCTGACGGATCTGAAAGGCACGCCTCTTTAGGCAAGCATTCCTTTCAACCTGACCTTCTGATCCTTTTGTTTTGTTATGCTTTTTAACTGGTTTCTTTTATTGTATGTTTTAATTAAGGATGCTTTAAAGCTTTGCTGAAGCTGTTTTGTTGTTTATTTTAATTACATATGGATTTGAACATTGATTTTATTGTTGTAAACTGCTTAGAAACCATTTTAGCATGTAAACAGTGAAATAGTAGTAGTAATAAACTACTTCTGTGTATGTAAGAGTCTGTGCATTTGCAGTGGGGCTGCCTCCTACCCCGAGTTCAGCAAGTCCTTTTGTATCTTAGTTTCAAAGGCATATTGCAAAGAGGAAAGGGATGTTGTTTGAGGAGAGGTATCCCTCCTACTCTTACATTGAATTATTTCAATCAATCAATCAATCAATCAATCAAACCTTTATTGCATTTAGCATACAGCCATAGCAGGATAAGACAAAAATGATAGAGACAAGCAACCAAACAAGATTCAAAGCGATATTACTGGCGTTATGACATTTAAATTATGCTAAGACAATAATGTAAAGATTTAGTTGCCGGCGCCGGGAATCTAAAATGCGGGTGTATATAAAGCATATAATGGCCCCAAAATAGGCTCGGCACATTAGGTTAAAAGGTAATAAAAAGAATTAAAACTGGTCCAGGTCTAGGACACACTACCCAGTCAGGGTAGCCCTGAGTTTCAAAGCCTGCACTATAAAGATTGCCACCCCACGTGAAATTTGGGGATTTGCGTCCACAAGAAGCGATTTCAAACAGTCTTCTTTAGATGTGATGTTCATTTTCTCTCTCTCCCTCTCACTGCCCTTGAGTAAGGGAGCACCAGCTTAAAAACCTAAGAACTGGTGTAGTTTGCCCAATAAACTGAGCTGCACACCAGGAAGTCTCTGGTTTGAATTTTGCCTCTGCCATGAGCTCACCAGGTGTCATTGGGTAATCCACTCCTTCTCAGCCTCAGTTCCCCCATCTACAATAAAGAGGAGAATAATACTGACTTACCTTGCATGCTTGTTACAAGGATTACAGCTAGATGAAGTGCATTGCACACTTGGAAATGCTGCACAGATGTGAACCATTGATATTTTAAAGAGATAGTTTATTTATTTCTTACGTACAAGCACACACACTTTACCCTACCCTATTCAAAACTCGTCCTTAGCAGCCACACAAAAGGTTGCACCTACAAAATGGAGCTCCCTCAGCCCTTTCAGACACCTGCCTGGAAACTTCTCTGGATTGTTTTCTTTGTCATTTTTTTTTACAAAACAATATCTTGGTATGGCAATGAGGAGAACATAGGCAAAGAGAACAAGGCTCTTAAGCATCTGCTACACTGCAGCTTTGACCTAATTCCCCCCCCCCCCGCTCTAAACGATATTTTTTCATGAATATAGCTAAACATGCAAAACAGGGTGCCTTCCCCCCCCCTTCCACCCCAGTTTCTGCAGCAGCCAGTGCACACCAGTTTTGATGTTTCTGCTTTGAATTCACTGCTGATTGGATGACTTAAATAATTTGCTCTTGACACATGCTCATTCCTTGTCTTTGCCTGTGCAGGGACTTCCAGTCATGCCAAGTTGCATTGAATTTATGCTTGGAGTTTAGAGATAAGGACTTTTGTCTACCAGAGACTCGGCTTAGGCCACCAAACTCATTTCCCATAGGATGAGAACTTTAATCAAGGCAAGATCCTGAAGGTGAAAGGCTAGTGCTTCGTAATTTAAATATTACCATATAAACATAAGTTTACAGGAGATACTGTGTGGCTAAGGGAATACGTTTTACCTAGTAGAGTAGTTTTAAGCAGAAAAGGCAGAGAGCTGTTCCCTAAAGCGCAGAGGGGTCCACAGCCTTCTAAACCAGCTGGACTTTTGTGCTTTCACACACTACTGAAGGGTCACCACCCTCCTATAGGGAACGAGCTGAAAGTTATTTAGGCAGCCGACCCCTTTTACTTCAGCCTCACAGATTTCTTCTCATTCTGATTGCTTCCTGTAGGACTGGGGGGAAGGACACCTTTTGAAGCCCTCTCTAATGACCTTCAGCTAATGCTGAATGAGAGCCTTCTGTACAAAATTATAATGCAATATGAACAGGGGGGTGTAAGAAAAGCCATGCTGGGTCATACAAAAGGCCTGCCTAGCATTCTTAGCACACTGGCCAATCGTACGCCCTTGAGAAGTTCACAAGCAGGACTTGAAGGTGATAGGCCCCTCCGATTGTTGTTCTTCAGCAACTGGCATTAAGAGGTTGGCACACTGCCTCTTAATGGAGGGGCAGACTATGTCCATTGTCACCAGTTTCAAACAACCTTATCCTCAGAGGAATGCACAGCACATTTCATTAGGGTTCACACCCAGAGAATTTCGCCTGTGTGGAAGAGGGGGCTGGAGCACTCAAGGGGAGTGGCCAGGGTATGCGCCCTTGAGCACCAAACATGACTTCAGCCCTGAAGCGCTGCCACTTGGAGGGGCCCATACCGTCGCTGGAGGTGATGTAACAATGCAGGGCTCCCACATGCATGAACACCACAGAAGAAGCCCCTAACCTCCTCAGATCTCTCCCCGCCGAAGGTGGACTGGGGTAGGCTTCACGCAAGCCAACTAAAACACACGCCTGCCTTTGCAGAAACACCTCTCCCAATCCTTTCCAGCCTGTACGCACCATCAGCGTTGATGGTTCACATGGAGGTGGGCACCATGGCCCACTTGGAGGGGTGCAACACACCTTGTTGGAAGATGCAGAACAGCAGCCTGGTTGCATTGGTGGAGTTGGTGCACTACTACAACAAAGCAACTAAGCAAGGTCTCACAAAGCCACTTTTTTGGTTGTTGTTAGACAGTGCCTGGGCACACCCTGTACACGTGGCTACACTTATCTATCCTCCTTGAATTGCTGAGTGCTCCCCTCCCTCTCAAAAGTGTCGTGGGATATTACTCCCCCTTGAGTGCAAGGCAGAGAAAATGGCCCAATAAATATTGTTGCTTTTCCCACTGTAAGTGTTGCATATGGGTCAAGTTTCATGTGCAAGTTGATGCAGCACAAAATGAGGATTTGGGACTGATTCTGTACCTTTTGTTCTGCAAAAGGAGTAGCCAACATGATGTTCTCCAGATATTGTTGGGCTATGGTTTCCATCATCGCCAACCATTGACCATGCTGGCCGGGAGTGATAGGAGATGTGGTCTAAAATCTGGAAAGCCCTATGTTGGATAGCCACTGCATCTGAAGCAGCTCATCCTGGTGGATCTTGCCATTGGATTTTCCCCTTTCAGCCCTTGTGTTTGGGGCTTGTGAATTTACACAAGAACCTTGAACCTGGTTCAGTAGCAAATTACTGAGCAGCACAGCTCTCTCAGGACCTAGTAGAAGGCAGGTTACAGCTTGGGGTAGGGCTTTTTTGCCCATGTCTTGGTAATGTTACTGTACAGTATCAGGTTAAAAATGCACTAGGTTCATGAGAACAAAAGGCCATAATTGCAAGTTGCTTTTGCCCTTTAGCAATCCATACCACAATTTTCTCATATTTCCCATTCTTCCACCAATCTATCATTTTATCTAACAGTGCCCTTAGATTTTCTCAGAATTTTTAAAAGCGATTAACCTTTCACTCGCTAGTGACTGAATCCTTCCGTCGCTAAAGCATTGTGACACAATAATTAATGGGTCTTCACTTCTTCCTTTTTCTCTCTCTTAATTCCCCACCCCCTCACAGCTTAATTCTTTTATTTTTCCCTGAACAAACAGATACACTGCAATCACCACTGCTGGAATTTTAGGGGCAATAAGTATGATCTCAGTCTGTAGCACATGTAAACTTCAGCACCATTTTCTATCCAGTTCAATTTTTGTATCTTTAAACCCAGTGAACCTATGAGTTCAATTATTTAGTATGAATATACACAGAGATAAACAGCTCATGGAGTTTGGGAATAAAATGCTCCCAGTACAGTAGGGAGTTTTCAAATCCAGTTGCATGAATATTGGACAGGCATCCTTATTAAGAACTATAAAATCTCTCTAGAATGGATTTGGGGGCTGAAATTGGTAGACTTGGGGCTTGTCACACTTCTGCTTGCCCTGTGCCTAGAAAGCATGGGTCCAAGTGGTTGTCCCACTAGTGTGGCTTTTTGTATACAAATGCATTTCACCGGGGGGACTCCAGGTTCATTTAGCTAGATGGAAACTGTTTAGAAGTATATCTGTAACCTTCAGTAATTTGCTATGCAGATCCACTCTTTCCTTTGTTACATTATCAATATTCTACAGAGCTACCAGTATTAATAAGAAACCTTTTCACTGGTTTTCTTTGTTCTAGTTATCTAATCTCCTAATGAAAGTTTCTAATTAAATTCATACAATCATTTTTTACTGTGTTTTGCTGTGCTCCAAAATGCCCCTCCCTGAACAATGACTCTTCCTGGCTGTTATACACCCCCTTCTACATATGCCTCCATCCTCAGCTAGGTGTAAGGTCTGCAGCAGGCTAGCAACTCTACTTCTCCATAACAGGAGATTGTGTGTAGTTGGCTTGGTGGTGGGCCACAACCAGGCTCATGATTATTGTTGGCATCCGTCCGTCTCAAGAGACAATGGAGTGGTCCTCTGGGGGTGAAGTCAAACCGCTGGAGAATCACAGTGCCTACTGTGGCTGCAGAGGCTGGTAATTTGTAACTGCTGCCTCCCACATTGGGTGTTTGCAGCACCCAAGTGACCTCCCTGGGGCACAAGCCTAGGCAATGTGTATGGAGGTCCTGGGCTGCCCAGATGACGAGAGCCCCTTCTTTGACTTGCTGATGGTAGTCCAAAGGAAAGCAGTGCTTTTTTCTGGATGTACTCAAAGGTATGCAGTACTGACACCTTTTTCCAATTAAATATGGTGAACTTGTGTTGTTCAGACCACTGCCTTAGCACCAATGTCCACCTGAAGGTTGTTTCATATTGGCACTAACAAAGGAGATTTACATCCCAGCTTTTAGACTGCTATTTCTCAGTGTTATTTCAGTCATTTATGGCTTCCACTAAATTAGCCAACTGCGACAGATCTGTAAGGAAAGGACTATCCAATAGCCCTTTCCCTATTTTATGATTTTTTTGGTAGCCCCTCCAGAATGCACAGGAGTGTTAGGAGGGACAGAAGTATCTATGAGACGCTGGCCTGGTTCTCACATTGCACTAAATGTCTCATCAGGTTAGAAAGTCTAATCCCACAGGGGAAGGGCAAAGCAGGAACATTTGGAGCCATGTGCACGCTGCTCGTTAAATGTGAATGAGCAGCATGCTGCTGCACATGGCTCCAAAAGTTCCAGCTTTGTTGCTCCTATACCCTTGTCCATGTCAGAAGCAGCAAACCACAGGCCTTGGCTTGTCATCCTTATCCAGACCTGGCTCTGTGATTTGCATCTCTGCAAGCAAGCCACAAGCGGTAACTAGTTTGTGTTAAACATTAACTATGCCGTAAGATGATGTGCGAACACAGCCCACTGTTGGTATTAAGGGTACTGAATAATTATCAAACCACTCAGAATGTTTGCCAAATTCAATTTCTAAGCCAGCTCATAAATATCAAACATACTGCATGTCTTCAAGTGTTGTTCAATGGACACTTTTGAATAGGCCTGTAGGTGTCCAGTCCTTCCTTTAAGCCACTTTTGTACAATCAAAGTGAAAGTAAACTTGGTTCGGAGGAGTAAGTGGGAAGGGGTGGAGGAAAAGGGGGGACTTTAAAACAAACAGTGCATTTACTTGTGCTTAAAATGAATTCTTCCCTTTTTAACTTATTCGGAACATTCATCTATTTGAAGTCTGCCACCCAAATACAACAGGTTTTATCTCCGAAGCAAGAGAAATATGGTAATTAAAAGAAAACATTAAAAAATAAACAAGCACAACAAAATGTATTTTAAACTGTTTCCAAGTGATTGGAGTACTTTGATTGTAGGAGGTGCCTACACTGAGAGTCTAATGTGAAACTGAGCGTTTCTGCTATATCTTTATTCTTTTCCTGATATGTTTTTATGAACAACATTTACATCTACCTAATTAAATAAACATGTATTCTTATAAACATGTAACTGTCACAGTTCCTTGATTAGCTTATCACACACCATATTTTCTTGGCACTCAACTCCATGAAGTTTGTAGACTTTCCGGCAAGTTCCTCCCCCGCCCTCAACACATTACTAATACAAACTAAACAGCTGATCATAAAATTCACCAGTTCAGGTAGGCTCTCAAACTGCTGTGAAATAAAGGCCTACTGGAATTAATAGAAATAGCACATCACACACCCTTTCAAGGATGATTCATTTCCTATTTTTAGATCACGAGTGTCTATAAAATCATAGCCAAAGCCGCTAGCAAAATATCAGAATACAGCTGGAAAATCAGCATAAATAAAAATGTAAATAAAAAAGGTGGCCCAACCACCTTTAAAGTCCCCTAGTACAGAAAAGTCCTCAATGGCAATCCTATACTTGTCTGCTGGCTGAACATGAAATACATGGAATACCTACTGACATAATATCCTAGATATATTGTCAAAGATGTGCCATCCAAACGACTGGAGTTGTAGGCAGGATGGAAGCTAACAGAACAGGATGCTCCATATCCTATCCTTCAGTGACACAACTGTACACCAGCCTGAGACTTCTGCCAAGGGAACAGTGTAGGTGCTGTGTTGCTTGGTCTCTGCTTCCTACAGATAGAGAACTGCATGTTTCGTTGCACCCCTGGTTCGGTAAATAATCCTTACATATGTACATTTAGGAAGTCAGAGGCATGGAAACATAGGAAGCTGCCTTACACTGAGTCAAATCATTGGTCCATCCAGCTCTGTAGCGTCTACACTGACTGGCAGAGATTCTCCAGGGTTTCAGACAGGGCACATTCCCAGCCCTAACTGGAGATGCCAGGGATTGAACCTGGAGCCTTCTGCACTCAAAACAAATGCTCTATCGCTAAGCTACAGCCCTTCCTTGACCACAACCGGTCTTGCCTTTGACATATTGTACTAGCTTTCCATGTGCATGGATGCTGCTTGTTGCTTTACAAGAGGGAGCATTCAAACCATCTAGTCGGAAGTGGCATGGTTTATGGAGTGCACTTTGTGTATCACGTTTTCACTTTCTAAAATTCTTTTTTTTTCCCATTCAAAAGTGTGATACTTTAACTCAGTTCTGATGAGAAGTATTAGGACTGCGCTGAATGTGGAAAAACAACAACAACAACAAAACCCCTTTTCAACCATTTGAGTGATGCTGAAATGAAAGTCTTCTGAAGCAGTGGGATTTTATTTATTTTTGGCCGTTACCTTGCTTAACCTTATGAGACAGCCAAGCATTTTTTCAAGTTTCTTCTCTTGCTTTTGTTTTTAACTTTAAAAAAAAAGCCCTCACAGGGCTGTGCCACACATTGCAGAATGCTTTGGGAGTACCACCGTGTCATGTTGCATTGCTCCCAAGGCATCCTGGGAAATGCAAAGCACCATGAGGGGCTCTCTACCTGCTCCTGCCAACCATGCATCCTGGCAAGGGTTAGTATGATAAGCAGCAATGCCATCCTGAAAACATCAGGTAGATTTCTCCATCCCACCCCTCCTAAAAGCATCAGAACACTGGCCCTCCATTTTCACAGGGGGAGAATATTTTCAGGAAACAGTGGTAGTAGCAGGTTTCAACCCGGCCTATACATATATAGCCAAATGATTAAAAGAAAAGGAAATCCTTTGTGAATGAAATTCTTACTGTAAAGTTATCCATAGAGGATAACATTTGAAATAAATTGTGGCTTGGGAGTTGAGGAGTGTCTGGAGAAGAGAAGGAAAGTCTCTTTCCTCTGTACGGGTTTACAAAAGGCATACAGGGGAGTGTTATCTAATCACACTCTGCTTTTTCCACTCAGGTAGACAGACATTAAGGTGCATTAGTACTATCATTTGTATGTCTATAAATATCCCATAAAGTCTGTTATTTGGCATTCACACTGACACAATAGAGGAGGATGACGATCCTTTTCAGGAAATTTCACAGAGACATTCACAAACAAAAGTCCAGTAATTTAATCTTCTGAAAGCTCAATAACACCACACTCAAAATTGCAGGTTTGAAGCTAATGTAGTTGATAAGCAATGATGACAGAATTTAAAAGGTCCATTATTTGGTAATCTAATATTCCCAATCCCAGTTATCTGTCAAAGAGTATACTCTCCCTTATACAGCGCTAATGTGTTCACATCTACATTAATCTCTCCCGGAGAAAAGGAGCATTCTTTATGGGCTTTATCTATTTCCAAATGTCTGACTCCACAAGGAGCCGGTTTGAGCCACTGATGAGACTATGTAAATGACTCTAATGTCTTTGTAGGGTAGGTGCTATTTCTTATAGACATACCTGATACTGTCTCTTTGAAAGGAGCTTCCCAGAGCTCTGGCCTCATTTGTTAATGTGCTATGTCTAGAACTTCTTAGTCTTCTAGTGCTGTAATGCTACAAAACAATGATCATTACTGTAACCTCTCTTCCTGTTGTTACCCTTTTTCAGATAATGGTGGTTAGGGCCGTATCAAAATTCAATATGCACTGTTGTGTCCTGCTACTGCACACTGCCAAAGATGGATCCCTGTGGTCTTTCTGTCAGGAGGACTACATCTATGCAGACATTTTAGAACTTTCATAGCTTCATCTGATCTCACTAGCGCAAGACATAGGAGACAACAGAGCCTTCAAAGCTTGCATCAAAGCCTTCTTACATAGTCTTAAGGAGGGTGGCGTGCCTTCTCATGTTGGACATTCACAGGACAATTCACTGGATACTCAGGGCTGGGTTTGTCCATGTCAGATGCCAACCAGAGCTACTTCAAGATTTGCTTTAGGAGCTGGACACACACAGCTCAGAACTAGAACAGAAACTGCTGCTTTTAAAAATCAAGACAACTTTTATTAGACATTTGGGTCTGGTGGAGCCCATAAGAATATATAAAAAGCCCTATCATATCAGATCAAAGTCCTATCTAGCTCAGCATCCTGTTTTCCACTATGACCAACCAAGGCTATGGAAAGACCAAAAGCAATAGCCTTATCCTATTTGTTCCAGGCAACTTCTATTCAGAGGTATGGAATTTCTCATCCTGAAGGTAACCATCACGACTAGTAGCCATTGATACCCTTATCTTCTTTTGATTTCTCTTATCTTCTTCTGAAGCTTGTTAAGAACGTAAAATCAGCTGTACAGGATCAGGCCAAAAACTCATCTAGTCCAGCATTCTGTTCTTGCAGTGCTGAAGTAGATGCCCATAGAAAGCCCACAAACAAGACTTCAGTGCAGAACTGGCCCACCGATGAGGTACACTGAAGCACTTGCCTCAGGTAGCAGAAGAGCAAGAGGGGGTACCCCGCTTGCCCCACCACTTCTACCGCCAGAATGACCCTCTCTCACTGGTGGAGAAGATGAGTGGCAATGCCTCAAGGAAACCTTATCTCTTGCCAAGTTTGGCAATGGGGGGAGGGTGGTATTCTGGCAGTGGGGGCAGTGGTTGGGGTGTGGTGTGGTGGCGATGGGAGTGGGGAGAAGCAGCACATTCCCATTTCACCACCAGAGGTGAAATGGGATGGGCTGCCCTTGCAACAGCATTCTTCCCACTTGTAAGTCCCATCAATTGCATTCACTAGGGATACTGTCCCCAACAGCGGATGAAGAACAAAGCCATCATGCTGGTGATCATTGCAACATCTGTTGATGGTAGTAAATTCCATAGATTAGTTTTCACTTCTGCCTGCCCTTAATCTCCCACTACACAGCTTCATTGGATGAATCTAAATTCTAGTAGCATTGAGAGAGAGACTTCTCTCCACTTTCTCCCTCCAGTGCCTGATGTTCCACACATCCATTATATTCCCCTTCACTCACTACACCCCCCCCCAAAAAAAAAAAATTTACAAAGCCCTAATCATTATAACTTTTCCTCATAGGGAAGCTGTTCCAGTCCCCAATCATTTTTGTTGGCTTGGTTTGGATAAAATGCTGAAATCAGCTTGGATTTGGCGATACCTTTCCTGGGCTGGATCTAGACACATCAAAAATGCGATTTGGGAAAATTTCCTAAAGGGAAATTACATTGGCGAAAGACAGGACTCCGCAGCATCATCTGGTGTTCCAGTGTTGTAACGCATATAAAGCGCTTTTTCTTTACCAATGTCGGCCAAGTCCCCGATCTGCAGTATGCATGCTAGACGGGAAGTAACCACTTTAATACAACATTGGCTAATTTTGATGGATATATATTCAAACAGTATAATGAGGAAGATGGGAAGGATTGTGTCAATGAGTAATTTTACTATGTAAATAACGTTGTCCTGTTTTATTTCTTTGTTTCTTATCTTTGTCCTTTATTTTTTCTTTCTTTATAAATTTTCTATTTTATATAATTTTCTTTTTTCTACTGTTAAGAGACACTACATAATGTTTGTATAGACATGCAATTTTTTTAACCAATAAAGAATATTAACAAAAAAAAATTTTTTGTTGGATATAGGGCTGAAGTGACAGAAGATCAAGGAACTCTGTTGACAATTTTCCTGTATATTGTGGAACAATTGTGTACTTTCAAAATATAACTCGGCTGTTGATCTATATTTTTCATGGTGTCTATAACCATGGCTTTGATTCAACAAATTGGGAGCAGAATTCTCTTAGCAAAAGAACATAAGAGGAGTCAATGACTTTTCTAATTCAGAATCCTGTTCTCACAGTGGACAACCAGATGCCTGTGGGAAGCCTTCAGGGCGCAAAAACACTCTCCCATCCTGCAGTTTCCGGCATCTGATATTCAGAAGCATACTGTCTCTGACCAAGGACTTTGCCTTTCTTGCCTCTTCTTGCCACCCTTTCCCCTTAAAAAAGCCAACCTTGTGTGTTGGTGGGCACTTGGGATTGACATGAGATGAAGCACGAAAGACTTCAGATGGAGGAAGCCAGCCAAATCCATGGATTTCTTTTCCTTCTGCTCAGAAAAAATATGTAGGGTTGGATCTCTAGTCATTAGATTTCTGGCCCTATATTATTTTTCTCCTTGAGAAGTTATGATATAAAATTATATTCCAAAAGGAAGATGGTTTATTTTTGTATGCCTAAGACAAGCGTTATATATTTCATTAGTGCGGTATGCTAAAATCAAAGGGAAATCTCATCCTATCTTGCTTGCAAGGCTCCAAGGAAGGTAACATGTCATACAAGCTAAAACAAGTTTCGTATTTCATGGAGCTTGACAAGAATGGAATTGAACAGAAATAATAATAATAGAAAGTGTACAAACCAGCTGACCCAAGATTGCAAACCTAAGCAGGTACCAGTATGGTTTCAAACTGGATGGGGGCAGCGTATTGAGATTCCTGCATTGCAGGAGGACAGACTAAGAATATGTGATGTGCAAACAACACTGGTGGATTTCAAGAAGCACTGTGAAAACAGAGATATATTGTTAAAAAAAAAACAGGAGTGGGAGGGAAGTTTAATGGCAATATAAACAGAGAAATGCGTAAACTGAGAAGTAAATATGGATGATTGTCAGAGAATCCGAAGGAAGTCTAAAAAGTAACAAATTTGTGAAAATCTGTGAAAATTTGGCATAATTGTATTTTTTGTATTGGAAAATAATAAAAATTATATTAAAAAAAAAGACAGACTAAATGGACCACAGAGTCCCCTCTACAATTCTGTGATCCTAAAAATAAAACCATTATACTCTGTAGAGAAAATGTGTTTGTCTCTTTGTTTAGAGGGAGAGCCCTGCCGTCTGTTAAAACATCACAATATAGTTTTTCCAGCAGATGAAAGGAAGTGCCAGTGTTTATGAAGTAGCTGCCACCTGTGCTTAATTGATTCAATGTGCATGAAGTAATTCAAGTTGACTATTAAACTATTTATTGAAACAAATTTACCACAATCGACACACATAATTACTTACTAGCAAATGTTGAAAATGGTATCTGGAGTTAATAAACAGAATGCCTAAATACCTGGATTAACTAAACATACAGAGTACATTAATTTTATGGTGCACTGTGACTTCTGCTGAGGACTTATTTGTCTTCGTATTTTGTTCCTGCTGCCATAAAATTTCTTCCGAAGCAACTGTTTTACAGTAGGTTCAGAAATAGCCCATAACTTTTCTAATGTTTAAAGAAACTGTGTATGAGTGAGGTTCACCTGAAGTAACTCTTTGATGCTCTGAGCAACATATTTTCATTCATACAAGACTCATTAGCAACACAGAATATAAATCCCTCTGCAAGAATAAATTTATATCCCACTTTTCTATCAGCTATGAGATTCAAAATGGTTAACAACAAGCATAATAAAGCAATCATAAATGTTAAAAAACAATTAAGAATATAATGACCCAGGCTAAAAATAAGACTTCAGCCAAAAGGATTTCAGTGTCACTACTGTCTATGCCAGAACTTTCCTAAAAGGCATCCTAAAAGTCATGTTGAGACCACAATCCAGAAAGCAGACAGATTGAAAAGCTGCATTCAACCACAGCTCCTCCTTCACATCTGCAAGCAGAAGGTTGGGACCATCTTCTTCCACTCTTAAACTTTCCACCCAATACATTCAAACTTTGCAAACTGTGGTTTCTTTGAAATCCTGATTTGGTCCTGATTTTTCTTTTTACCACACTTGTGAGTGTTTGAACAAACCACAGTTCTCTGAGTTAAGACATCATGGGGAACTGTGGTCTGTTTAAATGAAGGGGCAGATGCTTCCAAATGCATCCTTACCACTGTGAAAGAAGAGGAGAGGGGAGGAAGAGTATGCAAACAGAAGAGTCACTGTGACTCATTCACATAGCAGGAGTCAGATGGATTTTCCTTGAGTTGGCATTCTACAACTGAGGTTTTGTGACTAAGAAATCCCTGTGCTTGTCTACTGGATGACAAGCAGGGCACCCATTGTTGAATGAAGCATATGGTTATTGGGGAAGATTCTTAAAATGTATTTTATGCTTGCACCAAATATTCAGCATTAACAATTATACCAGTTCTCTTATAGAAGGAAACCTTAGTAATTGCCTATTTTGATCTTACCTGTTTCTCATTTTTGGCCTTTAGCCATTTTATGTACGGTACTACCCATTTCCCTGCTCCTTTTTCTTCTTATAAATAAGTCTTCTCAATCACTGCTTTTTCCAAGTCTTCTTTCTGTTATCCAGTTAATTTGCATTTGTTTAGTTTTGCTAACCATGATGAGCAGGAACCAGCAGAAGCTCCCATCTTCTGGGACAGTCTCCTTGACTTCAGAGAAATGTCAGAAAAGCCAGTATCCAAAAACCGTTGTCCAAAGCCCATTTGAAGTCTGCTTTAAACAGCCTAGATTTAAGCTGCTGTCTTCAGGCAATGTAAGCTTGGGGATTTATTTTATGTTTTATATATATTCTTTTAAAAAATGCTCTATAGGTCTTTAGCTCCAGCTAGTGGCTCACAGCATGATGCTAACTTTGTTCAGTATCTTAAAACAAGATTCCAAAGCCTGTGATTGGAGTGCATCTTCCAAGGTATTCAAAAGACATAATGAAAAGAAAGTTACAAAAACTCCCATTAGGTATATTTGTTCTGTGGATACAAGGATCCGATACATTTCAGCTCTCTTAGCTTCTCATTTTCCCAATAGTAAATTCAGTTCTCCACATTTTTGCAGCAATTTTAAGATTATTATTATTAATATTATTAAATCCTCATGAAATTGAATCAACATTCTAGTATGAATTTCCCCGATAAACACATTTTTGTATGCAGTTTTGACTGATGCACCCTTTTTTTGCAAGTAGTTTTCCCAAGTATGATGTGTGTTTGTAAATTTATTCATTTTTTCTGCACACTTTCCCCTAATATATGGATTTTGGTAAACGTCATTTGGCTGGAGAATTGCATCACAAAATTTGAATAAGTGTGATTTTTGAAGCTCAGCTGTGTTTAGGTTCTCAGTGTTTCACAGGAGGTGAGAGTGCTCTTGTACTCAAATCCTATTTATGGGTTTCCTCGCAGACATCTGGTTGGCCACTGTGAGAAAATAATAATAATAATAATAATAATAATAATAATAATAATAATAATAATAATAATAATAATATAATATTTGTGCCCCAGCCATGTGACTGGGCTGCCCCAGCCACTCTGGGTGGCTTCCAGCATATATAAAAACATAATAAAACATTAAACCTTAAAAAGCTTCCCTGTACAGGGCTGCCTTCAGATGTTTCCTAAATGTTGTGATACAGCAGGTTCTTTGAAAACTGAAAATTTGAGAGTTATCATACAGATTTTGCATTTCTCCAAATTATATGATGCCGTTCTCAGTTGAAAAATGCATTTAAAATATGTATTTTAGGATGAAATCTGTTGAAAATGCATATTTTTTAAGATAAAACACCTAGAAGTGCATAGCATTTTGAGGCAAAATATGTTCACACATACATACATATACATATATATATATATATATATATATACACACACATATTTTGTTCATTTAAAAAAAGTCTTATAAGTATAGCAAGGAGATAGATCAGATTTAGAAATTGACAGTCGCTGTACTGGATTACCGGTATGTTGGGCCTGGCCTGGCCTACCTCATTGGCTTGTTGTGAAATTAAACAGTGTGGGAATCATGCTTCCTGCCTGACCAATTGGAAGGAAAAGTGAGATAGAAATGCAAGAAATAAATCAGTAGAAAAATATTTTTTGCACCTGTCAAAAATTAAATTCCTGTTACTACTATCACTGCTGTAGGACCCACAATCCGCTAGTCCGGTTGAAACATTCACAATCCGCTAGTCTGGTTGAGATGAAGGGACCTAGAAAGGGCAGCAATGAAAAATCCACCTATTGCAGATCAGCTTTTATTTATTTATTTGCTTTTCTGTTTTATCATATCATCAACACAGATCAGCTTTTTATCCCGTTTGAAACAATGAACACTTACCGTTTTCAGTTATCAGCTTGCATTACTCACTTCCAACATGCAATTCTGCCAAATTTCCTACTGAAATCACAGAATAGTCACACTGGATAATTCTCCTTTAGGAGATAACAAGGCAAAGTGAACAGGGAAACATTTAACAGACACAACTTGAAATGGACAGCGTAAGTTTATTTTTCAGTTCAGAAGTCATAATTTTTTAAAATCTATTTTTAAATGAATTATGGCCTAGTACTAATCCTGGACACAGAATTAATCAATTGCAATTATTTAATGTGCTTGATGAATGGTCCGCCAGCCATGTTGCTCCACTTGTACAGCCATTTTGTTCCATAAATACTCATTTGGAGAGCTCACGTTCACCAGCTAAATTTGCCCAAAATGAATGTGAATATTTGGGACAGCTCCACTTATAAGGACTTCCAGTTACATCCAATATACATGCTCAATGAAGCAGCAAACCAAGTAGAGGCATTAAGCTCTTCCTAAGTTCCCATTGTTAATGAACTAGATGCAGCTATCCAAGAGTAGCAAAAATAACATATATTCTGGCTGCAATTAACTGCCACGGAAACTAACAAAACACGCAGGATGAGTGCACAAGACTATCTGTCCACCAGGTCAGCTCCTGTTGAATGTCTGAAATTATTTCTTTAGAAAAATAAAATAGGCCCCCACTTTCTTTGAATTACGGTGGTCTTTCAAAGTGTTATGCAAGGGAGACAAAGCTATTTTACCAAGCAGGCAGATATTCTAAATTACTGGTTCTTAACAAGCATGGTAATACATCAGTCAAAAGCAATAAATTTAAACTTAATGAAATCACAATTTGCCTACAGTGCATTTCACTTTGACATTTTCTACATTGCCACGGTGCTTTGATAAAGTTTTTTTTTTTTTAATGCAAAGAAAGTGTCTGTGCGGCTAAAGAGCAGACTTGGTGCCATTGTGCCCTATGGAACATTACAGTACTTAAGTTCCATCACCGTACGCCCTGTGGCAGACTAAGCCCGAATGTTAACATAGGCTCGGTTTTCATTATCATCATGTGATTATCCATTTTACTGCATTTAACTGATAATACAACTACCAGCTCACCTTAAAAGAATTAGCTTGGAGGTTTCATTGCTTTCCAAATGGAATTCATTTGACAAACAAATGACAATTAGCCCACTCTCCCTGCTCTGTGTCAGGATGGGTTTTGATTGAACCTAGACCAATTTACAATTTTTAAATGAGTTTAGACATTTACATTTAAAATGTCTAGAGGAAATTAGCCCTGGGATATCTAACAGCCAAAATGCTTTTTGAAGTTGATTATTATTTGATCTAGTACCCTGTACCTGTGCATTTTGTTCTGACTTCAAAGTTTTGGAATGAAAATGCCACCTACACCTCAAAGCGAATGGAAAAACTTAAAAGCACTTTTGCTCATTATGTTATGCAAAGAAACCTATATTTTAATATTCGTTTAATATGGTTAGTTAGCTTTAATGACAGCAGTTTGACAGTGTCATAGTTTTCAGGGATGAGAGACATTGATTGAAGTTTCTGGTGCTTGTCTCTTTTTCTCTTTTTTTCCCCTCGAAGAGGAAAAGAATCGTTTGAAGGTGCAATTCACATGCCCATCCATCCATCCTGCCGCAGACATAAATGTAACCCTTCGGAAAGGAATGTGACAAGAAAGTTTTAAAAGAATGTTATTGTTCAGTGGACCAAAATCATCTGTAGTTATATATGGTTCCCTGTCAAAGATACTAACTATATTTAGTGTTTTGTGTCAAGAAGCCATCATTAATTCCATCATAAATATGCAAGGGTTGATAATGCAGCGATAACAATTGGGCTGTGTGTTCATCCCAGAAGTGTGCTCGTTCTAGTGATAACCAGAACTTCCAACCTACTAGTAGCAGTAGTTGTCATGTTGATGTCATTCTTTAAGACAAAGCTCGAGAAAGGGGACTCCAGAAGAGGATTCAAGGAGAATAGTTGGCTTAGAGCAGAAGGCACAACAAATGTTAGTTGTGTTGGCGAGTAAAACTCTCACCAAAATCAACAGAGCTTCAGTTAGTTGTAGCTTAAGTCAGTGGTGTAGCGTGGGTTGTCAGCACCCGGGGCAAGGCAAGTAATTTGCACCCCCTAACCCATGGATTTTAGTAGGGGCAGAGAGCTGCGAGTGCAAGCGTGCCCCCCCCCCAGATGTTGTGCCCGGTGTGGCCAGCCCCCCCTGCACCCCCCACGCTACGCCACTGGCTTAAGTTGTTAACTGGGGGTAGGTTGTTGGCAGTAACTGGTTGACAATAGCCACCTGGAATGCAGTTTTGGTTGCTTGTTTCTATTATTGCGTTTAATGGTACCGTCACAACTAACTTTTGCTGGGCTGTATCCTTACAGTGGACAAGTCATGAAAAGTCGCCCGAAGGTGCCTCATACAGATAGCCAGTGTTTGCTTGAATGGATATGCTGTTGCACATGCTTAGTATGGGGATATAATGAATCATATTATCTTGATGTGGCTTGGAATTGACTTTGACAACACTCGGTAATGAGTAACACAGTTTTGACCATGGACCATTCACCAAAAGGACACTGCAGGTATGGACATATACCTTAATTTGACCAAGGATGTTTATGTATTATGTATTATCCCTGGTTTATGGATCACAGGAGGAAAATATGGTGGTTAAATAAAGAATAAAGCTTGATTTTTTTCTTCTTCTAATCAACCAAATCCTTGGTCTGGATTGGACAGAACATTAACTGTTTTATTGACTTCATGTTTAAGAAGCTCACATTTTGCTCTCACAAAGTAGAAAGTTACTTGGCGTTTCTTAAAAAGTGAGATTTCATTTATTATTTATACATTTCATTTGGTACATATCTTAGGGGACATTAAGAGATTAGCGGTCCTGCAGTTTGTTCTGAGCATTAATGCTAATCCTTGAAGATAGGTGAAGGGTAATTTCATTAGTTTTTATACAGATTTGCAATAAAGCTAACCATTCAGTCAACAGAGTGAACGGAGACATTTAGCACTCTGCTGCTGTGGATCCCAGCAGGGTCCCTGCACTTCTACCAAGATGTTAGAAGGAACTGGTATATCAAAAGTAAGACCACATTCTGCAAACCTTGTTTCATGTAAAATAGGTTTGTCCCTCATTTCCCCAAAATGTCACAGGAGATCATTGACTTTGATTTGATATACTGCAGCTCAGGAATGGAAGCCCGGCTAGACAATAGGCTACAATCAATTGATGCCAGAAACCAGCCATTGCGTCGCACAAGATCTCATGAATAATTTCTGAGCCTTAATCTAGCTTGTTCATCATACAAAGCTATTCTGACACCAATTAAATGCTAAATCGCTATTTTTTTTCAAAGTATGCCTTTAATTTTCATGTTATGTTGGCAATCGACGCCCACATGCACATCCATACATTATTTTGTGTTTCTAAGGAAGTGGTGTCATTTAATTTTCTCACTTAGGTTCCAGCCAAGTCCTTCTTTTTGTGCCTACATATCAAATAAATAAAAGTGAGCTTTGCATAAATCTGCCTAGATGGACCTAATTATCACTAAACTGGAGCAACATTGCCATATGCTTTTCTGATATGTGTGCCTTTGAGGGTGGTTAGGAGTCCAGCGTATCTGAAGTAGTGCTTACCAGCTTTAGAAAGTCTTGGCCAGTTGTGAAGATACCTTATGTAAAACAAGATGGAAGCCTGAAACAGAACTAGATACCATAAAAGATAGCAGGAACACCAGTTGCTATTAGGCAAGATGTATCATGAGTGCCAAGACCCGGGGGACCTTAACAGCAGGACCTACAGAAGCTGGAAGCACATAAAAGAACAGACTTAGGCAGCAGAATCCAAGGGGTGTACCCATGGGTGGTGGCACAGGAGAAGCAAGGAGGAGGAGCTGCAGCAGCTTACAGGTTCCTGCAATATCTTGTGAGAGTCCTGGGAAATCTTGTCAGAACCTGGAAGATGCTGTTGTGCAACCCCAGTAAGTGAGGCAGACACAGGATGGCACTACAGTGGTACCTCAGGTTACATACGCTTCAGGTTACATATGCTTCGGGTTACATACGCTTCAGGTTACAGACTCCGATAACCCAGAAATAGTACCTCGGGTTAAGAACTTTGCTTCAGGATGAGAACAGAAATTGTGGGGTGGTAGCGCGGCAGCAGCGGGAGGCCCCCATTAGCTAAAGTGGTGCTTCAGGTTAAGAACAGTTTCAGGACTTCCAGAACAGCGCACTCAGTGGTGGGTCAGAGTTTGAGCTCTGAGCTACTCGAGACAGACTCGGCACCTGGAGTGGTGAAGCAGGAGCAACAGGAGGCGTAAGTTGCCCCGACTCGGGTGGATTTCCCGGGAGCAGAGGCTCAGCAGCGCAAAAAAGGCGTTTCCCCACACTAGAAGTGGACTTTAAGACACTTTAAAAAAGAAATTTAGGGGAGAACCTCTGCGCAAAGGAGCAACACCGCCTTCCAGTGCCTTCGCCTCTAGACCCCATGAGCTAGCGCTGGACGCTCCAGTAAGATATTGACACAAATTCAAGGAGCATCCCCCCCCTAATATATACAGTGAGAAAGGGGGTATCTAAGCCCCAACAATACATCAGAAACAAAAAAAGGGGGGAACTAACACAGAGATAAAATTAAGAAGTTGCAAGTGGAATGCTAAAAGGGGGTCAACCCTCACAACAGAAATCAACGCTGCAGAACCGGCAGTGTGGTAGAGATCTTGAGGGGCTTCTCTGCGCTCCCAAAACAACACAGTTAACCTAAGAAGTGTTACTGGAGTTTGGAGCGGGGAAATAGTTTAGACCAGTTAAATAGACAACAGAAATAAGGAGAGATCTTTATCAGAGACTTGCGGAGATCTGGAGAGGCGAGGAGAAGGCTGGAGGAGTGAGTCAGCAGATTGAGTGAGATGGGTGAAAGACTACACTGAAAAAGACTTTAACACCACAGAAAGATAGAGTGAGGAATGGCAGGAAGAGTGATATAGCGGCCACTAGTGGAAGTAAAAGACATAACAGTCAAGAACCGCAGGAAGAGCTCCACAGCGGCCACTAGTGGAAGAAGAAGACATAACACCCAAGAAGCACAATAATTAAAACCGCAGGAAGAGCAAGACAGCGGCCACGAGTGGAAGAAGAAGTTACTGCAGCCAAAAACAGTAGGAAGAGCGAGACAGCGGCCACTAGTGGAGGAAGAAGACATAACAGCCAAGAGACATAATACTCAAGAATAGTAGGAAGAGTGACACAGCGGCCACTTGTGGAAGGGAAAGATACAACAGTCAAGAGGAAAAGTAATAGCCATACCCGCAACGCCAATACTTGCTTGGAGGAACTGTAAAGCATAAACATCAAAGGGGAAATTTAAAATTCCAAATATTTCCAGCATAAAGATAAAATTAATTACCCATGAAAATTAGATCCAATTAAACTTCCCACAGGGGAATTCCCAATAGCTTTAATCTTTGGAGACTATATAGAATCCAAGGCGGAGAAGCAGAATCGAAAGACAACTGAACTTAATCTCAAAACAACCAGCCATCCAAAAATACCCAAACACCCAAATGGGTTCAAAGAAAACGCAATCAACAATTGGCCAAACTTTAATTGCCAGCCAAGCAAGGAGAACTTCGATGGCGGAAGGTGAAGCGAGTATGGATGTAAAGGATTTGATTATTGCCATGCAGAAAGACTTAGGGGACAGAATAAACTCAGTAGGCGGAAACATAAAATCACTGGAAGAGAAAGTAGTAACTATGGGCAATAAAACTGAAAAAAAATCAGCTCTTATAATGGATCTTACACAGCAAATGAACCAATTGACAACGAAGAATAAAGAAATTGATAAGACAGTGCAAGAAGTGAAGGCAAAGACATTGAAGCAAGAGGAAATAACCAAAAAGATGGGGGCTGAGCAAAAAGAACTGAAAAAACCCCAAGTCAAAAACAAGGGGGAGATAGAGGACCTAAGGAAGATGCAGGAGGCGATTTGGGACGAATTGGCAGTTCTTGAGTTGAGACAAAAGGAATTGATTCTCCGCCTGAGAGGAATACCAGAGAGCCAGGATGAGGACATTTCGACAAAATTATTAAAAGCCCTGGCGAACTGGTTGGGGGTTCAGGAGGAGGACTTATCACTTGATATTGATAAAATCTTCAGGATAAAACTGCATAAACCTAAAACCAAAAAAGGACCAGGAGACTGCCTGGTCTTCTTGAACTCAAGACTTCTTAAAGAAAAAATATTACTGAAAAGTAGAAGTAATGCCTTATGTAAAGTCATTGAAATAATGAAAGAGGTCCCAACTCGCCTCCTGAAGAAAAGGGAATACTACAAACCCCTGACAACTACTCTAAAGAAAAACAAAATTTTATTTAGATGGGAATTCCCCGAAGGGTTAACTTTTACCTATAAAGGAAGACATAAGACCTTCAGATCGGCAGAAGAAGCAGACTCTTTTCGTAAAAAACAACAACTGGAAGGACTTGGGGGGGAGAGAAACCACAAGAAGCCCAAGAAGCAAGATTGTAACAGAACTGGAAAATAGGACTTTATTTCTAAATTTTAATTTTGAAAAGGTGACGTATGATCATTAAGACTTTATGGCACTAAAGTGCATTTCTTGGAATGTAAATGGGTTAAACAGTAAACTTAAAAGGGATAAAATAAATCATGTATTAAAGAGGAAAAAATGGGATATCATATGCCTACAAGAGACCCATATCTCTAAAAGTCATTCAAGGGTCTTACAGAACAGAAACCTGGGTCTAGAGTTTATTGCATCAGGAACAGAGAGAAAGAGGGGTGTTGTGATTTATGCTAAAGCAAGCCTAGACGCCCAATTACTTTTTGTGGATGAAGAAGGTAGAACTGTAGGAGTGCGGATTACTATAGTAGGGGAAAAAATAATAATAGTGGGCATTTATGCTCTGACTAATAATAAATCAGAGTTTTTCAAGGAGCTGGAAAAGAAGTTATGGAATTATATTGGGGAGAATATTGTTCTTATGGGAGATTGGAATGGAGTGGTCTCGGTCGAATGGGATAGAACTTTTAGAGGGAAACTTACCAATGAAGGTAAATTACCGCTCTCCTTTTTCCAGATGGTGGACAATTTTGACCTCTATGACTCATGGAGAATTAAACACCCTAATGGGAAAGATATTACACACTTCTCAGAAGCTAAAAAATCAGGGGGGAGGTTAGATGCTATTTGGATTTCTAAAGCGCTGACCCTCTTCTTAGAAAAAGCAGAAATTCTGGGAAGGACTATATCAGACCATAATCCAGTAACAATACATATGGAAATTAAAAAAGCAAACAAAGGGAAGGTGGAGGATGAACGATGAGATATGGAGAGATGACCAATGGGTGATGCAAGCAAAAATCAAGTTAGCGGAATTTTTCGAGATAGATATAAATGTAGTTTGGGACACAAATAAAGCGTACATGAGGGGTCTTGGAATACAACAAATGGCAAGGCTGAAGAAGATTAAAGACAATAATATCCAAGAGCTAACTAAACAGATAAGAATTAATGAAAAAGAGTTGATCAAAAATCCAAAAAGTCATGAAATATTACAAAAATAAAGATATTGCAATCCCATATCTCTAGTATATTAAATAAGGAAGTAGAAAATAAAATTAAATGGGCAAAACAAAGGTATTTTGAGTCCGCCAATAAGCCCGGTAAGTTGTTAGCATGGATGATAAAGGAAAAGCAAACAAGAAAAGTTATAAATAAAATTTTGGACCAAGGGGAGGAAATAACAGACCCAGTAAAAATAAAAATAAAATTCCTAAACTTTTATAAAGATTTGTATAAACAAGAACATTTAGAGGTTAATAAAATGGAAGAGTATTTACAACAAAATAAATTACCAAGAATTGAAAAAGAAGAAGTTGAGGCCCTAAACTCCAATATAGAAATAGATGAAATAGCACAAGTAATAAAAAAAATGAAGAGTGGCAAATTGCCAGGTCTTGACGGAATCACATTAATGTACTATAAGAACCTGGAAGAAGTAATCCTCCCTATATTACAAAGAATAATGAATAATATACTGGGAGGGAAAGATATACCACAATCATGGAAAGAAGCACTGATCACTCTAATCCCAAAACAGGGAGTGGAGTTGACAGACATGAAAAATTATAGACCAATCTCCCTGTTGAACACAGACTATAAAATCTATGCCGGGGTGATGGCTAATAGATTAAAAAAGACCCTGAACAAAATAATCAGCAGAGACCAGGCAGGCTTCTTACCGGATAGACATATAAAAGACAATACAAGAATAATAATTGATCTGTTGGAATATGTGGAAATGAAACCAAGTAAAAAGATGGCCATGTGATTGGTTGATGCAGAAAAAGCTTTTGATAGAGTATCATGGAATTTCCTATTGGAAACTTTCAAAGGTCTGGACATAGGGGAGAAAATAATTAATGGAATTAGGGCGATATATGATAACCAAAAAGCAAAATTGCTAATAAATAACGAGATCACCGAAGAGTTCAGCATTGAAAGGGGGACAAGACAGGGGTGTCCTCTCCCCCCCACTTCTTTTTATTGCCACCTTGGAATCACTTTTAATAGCAATAAGAAAGGATAAAAAAATAAGAGGAATTAACCTAGGAACTTGATACTACAAAATTAAAGCCTTTGCCAATGATGTAATTGTAACCACTGAAAATCCAGTGGAAAGTATCCAAAAAATGCTTGCACAATTGGAAGAATTTGGGAAGGTCTCGGGGTTCCAACTGAATAAAGGAAAATCCAAATTATTAACGAAAAATTTACATAAATTGGAACAAGAGGAACTGGAAAATACAACAGGTTTAAAGGTAGCCAATAAGGTAAATTATTTGGGGGTTTGGATCACCAATAAGAATATAAACCTATATAAGGACAATTATGAGAGCAAGTGGAAGGAAATAAAAACAAGAATTAGAGACTTAGGGAAAATTGAATTTGTCCCTGTGGGGGAGAATATCCACAGTTAAAATGATGGTATTGCCAAAGATGATTTTTATGTTCCAAACAATACCTATAATTAGAGGCGTAAAGTGTTTTAAGGATTGGCAGAAAGACCTTGCCAAGTTCATTTGGCAAGGGAAAAAACCACGCATAAAATTTAAGCTACTAACAGAGTTGAAGGAAAAAGGAGGCTTTGCGGTCCCTGACCTTAAACTGTACTTTGAGGCAGCGTGCTGGACATGGATTAAGGACTGGATATTAATTAAAAACAAGTCCTAGATCTGGAGGGATGGGATATTGTTTATGGGTGGCAAGGCTACATGGGCTATGACAAGGTTAAATCCCACAAAGGATTTTAAAATCATATTGTGAGAAGGGCATTATATGAAGTATGGGAGAGGAGTAAAAAATCAGTAGTAACCAAAACACCATGGTGGCTGTCACCAATGGAATCTATGTCGGCTCACAGGATGAATATGAACAGTGCTTGGCTAACATATAAGGATTTAGTAGAGGAAACAAGTAGTGATCCGAAAATAAAGGACCTAATTGAATTGAAACAGTAGGGAATAACCTGGCTGGAGTATTATCAATTAAAAGCCGCCCTTGAAAAGGATAAAAGAACCAAAGGATTTGATAAAAAAATATCCTATCTGGAGAAGGATATTTTATATAATAATCAAAAGACACTTTCTAAAATGTACAAACTACTTTTGAATTGGCAAAGAAAGGAGGAAGATATAAAAGAAATTACAGTAAAATGGGAGAGGGACCTGGAACATACGATCAAACCCAATATTTGGAACGAATTATGGACTAAAAATATAAAATTCACGGCTTGTTTCCTTATAAGGGAAAATCTTATGAAAATGTACTATAGGTGGTACCTGACCCCTGTAAAACTTGCAAAAATAAATAAATCAAACAATAACAAGTGCTAGCGATGTAAGGAACAGATAGGAACATACTACCATATGTGGTGGTCCTGTGTAGAGATACAAAGATTTTGGAATATGATTTATGAAGTGATAAAGAGATTGATAAAAACTACATTTAGCAAGAAACCGGAATAATTTTTACTAGGAATGGTTTCAGATAATATTCCCAAAAACAAAACTAGGCTATTTATGTATGCAACGTCAGCAGCAAGGGTTATAGTGGCAAAACACTGGAAAGATAAAAATATACCCACTAAAGAGGAATGGGTAGTCAAATTGTGCGAGTACTTGGAGCTCGCAAAGCTGACAGATGCAATGAGATAAACCTAAAAAGTTGGTGAAAGAAGAATGGGAATGTTTAAATAATTATTTAGGGGACAAGGGCTCAGCAAGAAAGATCTGGCTATGTTTAGAATGATACCGCATAGAGAAATGCTCCCTGATACCAAGATGAGGGATTCCTTTGGAATGCAGATAGAGTTAATTGATAAGAATAATGATCTGTTGTGAGCTTGACGGAAGTGTACAATTGATGAGCTTTCCTGCTTTGGCTCATCTTCCTTTTTTTCCTTTTTCTTTTTTCCTTTCCTTTCCTTTCCTTTTATATTTCCCATAGTTGCTTATGTTCTGTGTCATGTACTTCGATATTTTTTGTAGTTTTTGTAGTTTTTTTCATTACTATTAAGGAATTTTCCTTTGTAATTTTTGGTTGTTTATATTTATATGTACCTGTTTAAGCAAAACAAAAGCTATTAAAAAAAAGAAGAAGAACAGTTTCAGGTTAAGAACGGACCTCCAGAACGAATTAAGTATGTAACCAGAGGTACCACTGTATTCCTGTTTCACCTCAGGCAGTGAAACGGGACCGCTCACCCCTGCAGAATCAATTTGTTATTCTTTAGGGTGCAAAGATACTCACTATTATTTTTTGTTGAGAGTGATGAACCTCCAGTGCCTAACAAAAGCCATCCCTTTCCAAAGTCTTGGACAAATAAAAACATAGTCAAATTGCTCCTAAAGGTGGCCAGGGAACTCATGCAATGGAGCTTCTTCTTCCACTCATCTGTCTGCATGCCCCCAAAATCTGCTGCAGGAGTCCCCCAATCCTCTGGAACAGATTTTGAGTGTTTGCGAGGGTCTGCTGCTGGGGGGGGGGGACACACAGTTTTATTGCATGGGCGGTAGTCTGCTCCGTCAGAGATGCAGGTGGAGCTGTGGTCTAAACCACTGAGCCTCTTGGGCTTGCTGATCAGAAGGTCGGCGGTTAGAATCCCTGTGATGGGGTGAGCTCCCATTGATCTGTCCCAGCTCCTGTCAACCTAGCAGTTTGAAAGCACACCAGTGAGAGTAGATAAACAGATACCACTGCGGCAGGAAGGTAAATGGTGTTTCCATGCGCTCTGGTTTCCGTCACTCCAGAAGTGGTTTAGTCATGCTGGCCACATGACCTGGAAAGCTGTCTGTGGACAAATGCCAGCTCCCTTGACCTGAAAGCGAGATGAGCGCCGCAACCCCATAGTCAACTTTGAATGGGTTCAACCGTCAAGCAGTCCTTGACCTTGACCTTACCTAGTCTGTTGCATGAGTGGAATGGCAGAATCTAGAAGTCCAGAATCTAGAAGTCCCTTCCTGTGCCACTGCATTAGCAAGCAAACATTTCACACATTTCATTTCTCCTCACATTTCTCCATACCCTCGGAGAAAAGTGTGTTGTGTGAAAGCACTCCATATATTTCATATGCATTTCATCCGTGGCACATAAATTTACAGCGCTTGATTTAAAACCTGCTTCAAGATTGAGAAGGCTGAATGCTGAGTGGAGTTATTCCAAGCATAATGATCCGAGACCTAAGACAGAGCATACACTGAATGGGCAGAAAAGAAGGGAATATTAGGGGTGGGTGTCAAACGATTACTTCACTTCTATGAATACAATGCAAAGAACATTGATTTGTGTGAGCGAATATTGAAATCCATTAGGACTGCACTTTGAGTAATCTGATTCAACAAGTCAGTACGTTTCTCTCCCCACAGCCCCCCTTTTTAAAAAAAAATAGAACCCATAATGTCTGTAGTACATTGTCTGAGATGAAGGTTAGGTTACATTTCTTGCCCGTGCAATAATTCCCACACTATAAATTCAGATGAAATTATATCAATACATACAGCAAATGGATGTCTGGCCTACTATCGTTTTCTGGCTCTCAGATGTAGAAGCTGACATACAAGTAAATCCCCAGCTGCTTTGAGCAAAACTATTACAAAAGTGCCATTGCTTGGGAACGGTTATTAGCTATCTTGACCAGGAGCGGCTGTTAGAGTTTGTGGTTTCTGCTCTGAATATTAAACTTCAGCACACAAGAGTCCTTATTGTGGGGAACACTTGGAAATGGTAATGCTAAATTGCCTTATATTTGTGGGATTTGATTGCTTCAGATGATACAGGCCTGGTCGGTGGGCCTCTCTTTCTGCATACATTTCCAGATTATAAATCATGCCTTTGACAGTGTATCTACCATAACCAGTTCTCAGTTTCCATAGGTACATTCTTTATATTACAGCTGGCAACTGCCATTCCGAGCCAGTCATGTGAAGACACACATTTTGGATAATTTATAGGGAAAAGGGCTAAATTCAAGGTACTCTGGATGCCAGATTTTATTAACATGTTAGTTTATGGAAAGTAGGGTGACTTTCAGACTGCCACTATAAAGGCAATTATGATCCTGTGCTGAATTTTATTTCTAGCAAATATTTTCACTGTGGAAATATGGATTTGGGGGACCCCAAGAAGTTCCCCAAACCACCCACCACCCATTCATTGCTATTTCCAATTTGTTCACTGAACCAATCAATTGCTGTTTCCACACCATTCCTTTTTAATTCAGCCAGTTGGAAACTACGGAGTCAACATGATACCATTGTTCCACCATGCAGTCAATTGGATTTGACTGTGCAATGCTGTCATTTCAGAGAAAGGTAAATGCTGCCTGCCCTCACCCTGAAACTCCCGAGTTCTTGTCAGTTCAGTCCAGCCCCAGTATTGGCAGCCGTACAAGAAGAAAAGGAGTCCTTCAGGTATCCCAGTCACAAGCCATGAAGGACTTCAAATGGGAAATGCAGCACTTTGAAAGGAGACCAGGAACCTGTGTAGTCGTCAAAGTACGGGCATAATGTGATCAAAATGTCCAGTTCCAGTTAATAGCTTTGCAGCTATATTTGGGACTAATTGTATTTTTTTGAATTCTCTTCAAAGGCTGTAGCCCCGTGTATTACACGTCTAACTGGTTACAAGTACTAGCACTGACCGATAAAGCCTGAAATGCTTTGTTGTATACCTTGGAAGACTATGTCTCATAATCATATTTCAAGTTGACAGTTCTTCCAGCCTTTAGAGTCCTGTATGACATAGTAGAAAAACCTTTGCAGGAACTAGGTTTGTGTTAGAGAAAACATTGGACAGTTGAGCTTAGTAGGAACAATGGGGTCAGTGAGTAAGAGACAAACTCAAAGTTATAGGAAAGGCAGAGATACACGCAGTAGCAGTCGGTGGGACAGGGTGAAGTGAGGCTGCCCTGCTTACCTCCCTTGCAAACACTGATGTTGCTGTCTGTCACTGATGAGGGAGGTGGGTGCAGTGCGTATGCAGTGGCAGAGTGAATCCAACACTCCCAACACTGTCTCTGCACCGACCTCCCTGCTGCCTCTCCCCTTCCCCTCTACCTCTCAGTAACTGGGCCCTACTCTGGTGTTACCAGGTAAGCGGTGCAGTTCAACTCCATCCTGCCAACCTCTACTGGATACATGGAGAGCCCATGCTCTCTATGGTTTCTGGGCCTTTGGAAGAATTTGCATGTTTCATTCTCTGCTCTTGTTGAATCAAGAATTTAACTTCTGGCCAGGTCACATACAGAGAAAACACCTTCTCATTTTATACCCAACACATTTTCAAATTAGGAAATTCTTTCATTGGGGCAACATGTCTTACCAGCATCCTACAAAAAGAAACTTTTGTAGCTTTCTCCTTTGCTAGTTTCTGATATTGGCATCTGCAGAACTTGTTTCCTCTGGCTTTCCCCCTGCATCCAATCCTTCCCTCTTGCTTTGGCTGGCCACCACTTATATTACCACTGCTATATTTCCGTGGATGAAACATTGTGGAGGAATTAATCTAATAGTGGCATAATGAGACAGCTAAGGGTTATCCAGGGCTGTGTGTTAAGAATGATTAAAAGCTGTGAAATTGTATTTAATAGTTACAGTCCAAGTTTTAGCTCTAAGATTGTGTCCAATAATTCCTTTTGATTTTCTTTCCAATTTCACTTCGCCTATTCTTCAAGGGGCACTGAAGCATAATTCTTGATGAACACTTTCCCCATTGCCCAGTGCATTATATCATGCTGTGTGAAATAACTTTCCTCTGCAGAGAACTGCCCCACTTCTATTTTAGCCATTTCATTCCCACAATATGTATTGGCTACTACAATGTTTTAATAAACCCAAAACACTGCAACTAGAATGAAGTTATGTCAAGTTATGAGAAAGGCCCACCTATTATACAGTTATAGAGAATGAGAGAGCCACCTCTTCTGACACATGCTGGGGAGTAGGAGCAACAGCCCCCTTGGTTGTTTTTCCTAAGCTACTTTTCTATTCCCTTTTCCCCTTCAGCTAGTCTGCTGTCCTCAGATATTGTAGAGGATGCTGCCTTGTCCCAATAAGATCCAGCTGCCTATCCATTTGGCTTCTATGCACAGAATGGGGTTAGGACCATCTTGAAAATGTTTAGGACCAGCCCAGTTATTGGGTATGGGTGTTGAAGGGTGGCCTGTTTTGCAATTGACTCAACCAGCCCACCTTTCTTTCCCTTAATTCTTGCTGCCTCCCTCTCTTTATCCATTGGGGTTTGGGGCCTTCACACCTGACTCTGCTTTCCCATAATCTCCATGCTGCCAGTTGTGATTTCAGGAGTGTCAGCCCACAAAATGGAAACACCAAAACTTCTCAGCTTCCGTTAAAAAGGGCCCCTTGTTTAGGCGATATTTTGCAAATGGGTTAAAATGCTGATACCACCATCTGCATGCCATCTCCTCTTTCGGTAAAGTGCTTGCCAAGGTTTGCAGATTTCACTGTAGTTCCCCCAAAGCCCGGTGCTATCTCACTGCAAAGCACTTTCCAAGATTATGCTATAATTTGCTCATGTGGCATCTCCCCACCCGCACTCCGAGGTGTGGCTTGACACCTTGTCTTCTTCCAAAACAGCAACTATTGCATTTATATAAATCCTGTATTTGAAAACTCTGTGTACTGTTCTGGTTCCCGTATTTGAATATGTATTCATGTGTGTGTGTGTGTGTGTAATGGAACTGGGAAAGGGGCAGTAAAGAGCTAGCTAAATTATCAAGCTTCCTCATTAAAAGGAAAGGTTACATTTATGGGGCTTTTTCATTTAGAAAAAAACTCATGGAAAACATGATAGAGGTTTAAATGATTCATGGAAAGTGGATACCTCATAATATTGGATCTTGGGTTCAGTCTTCGGAACTGACTGACAGTAGCAATAGACTCAAGGCAAACAAATAAAAGCACTGTTTTCACACAGTATATAAATTGACTTTGCTGCTGCAAGATGTGGCTATCACCATCGTACCATCAGGGCAGGACGTTCAGGCAGGAGTCTAGGGCCCAGTTCACCAGAATGAGCAGATCCCCCCCTACCCACAATGCAGCAGGGCTGGCTTACCATATGAAGTATTATTTTACATATTTACATATTTATAGCCTGCCTTTTTCCCAGACCAGGCCCCAAGGCATCTTGCACAGATTAAAATAACATAGATAAAATACAGAAGGCTAAAAATTGTATTTTAAAATAGTTTACAAGTAATTAAACAGCAACAGAATGAGAACAATACAAAAAGGAGCTATATTAAAATACAAAAGGTAAAAACACCACAGCACTATTTAAACACCCTTTCCTTAAAGAATACATCCAGCCCCACAAAGCCTGTTGGTATAAAACAGTCTTCACCTGCCAGCAGAAGGACAACAGGGAGGGAGGCAGTCTAGTTTCTCTAGGAAGGGAGTTCCAAAGTCTAGGAGCAGCCACCGAGAAGGTCCTCTCCCACATCACCACCAAGTGTGTCTGTGAGGGTGACAGGACTGAAAGAAGGACCTTACCTTCTCAGAGACAGGTTCATACAGTCCTTCAGATACATTACCATCTAAAGAGACCATGTCTGTTCAGAGCCTAAAATGACTGCGTTATTGTTAGTGATAATAGCCACTGGCTGTGATGACTTTAACAGGGGATTAGACAAAACATTGGAGATAAATGGAAAGCTCCAGTTCCCTACCAGTTGCTGAGTAGCCAACACAAGGAGAGAATGATTGTCTTCAAGCCTGTCCATGGGCTTCCAGAAGCAACGTGGTGATGACTTCAATCCTTGGATTAACCCAACAGTGTTCTTCATATGTTCTCACATCAGTCCATACTTTCTTGAATAAAGTGGTACCTCGAATTACATACGTTTCAGGTTACATACGCTTCAGGTTACATACGCTTCACGTTACAGACTCCGCTAACCCAGAAATAGTACCTCGGGTTAAGAACTTTGCTTCAGGATGAGAACAGAAATCATGCTCCGGCGGCACAGGAGCAGCAGGAGGCCCCATTAGCTAAAGTGGTACCTCACATTAAGAACAGTGTCAGGTTAAGAACGGACCTCCAGAATGAATTAAGTACTTAACCCGAGGTACCACTGTATATACTTTCAACATTGCCTCCCCATTTTTCAACATTTATCTTCCTTTCCATGTGCTAACAGCCAATGAAATGCACGATGCAATGACATCACTTCATCACGTCATGTGTTTTGTTCTACAAGGCATTACTAAGAAGAGGGGAAGAAAAGACTTAGACTGGATGAGTGGCAGCTTTGTGTCTTTTGTCTTGTTCTGGTACTTAAAAGTACTTCTGATCTTAGTGTATGCTTTCCTTTCATTCCTTTCCTATTCTTTAAAATCCCCAATCTTTGCAGT
The DNA here is from genome assembly GCF_964234715.1 of Podarcis melisellensis. NCBI lineage: Eukaryota > Metazoa > Chordata > Lepidosauria > Squamata > Lacertidae > Podarcis > Podarcis melisellensis. The sequence continues at coordinate 52,319,704 of NC_138537.1, forward strand.
TTCCTCCTCTGGGGAAGGTGTTCCATAGACCTGCTTATACTTGAACAAAACTTAATCTTTTATCTCTGAGGAAGTTGTGGAGCTGGCAACAATGCAACTACCTTCTTATTATGTATCATGGGCCCACTTATTTAATCCATGGAGATTAATAACCAAGAATTCTTGCTACACCCTCAGGGCTATGTTAGAGGTCACTGATAATTAGATAATGACCACATTTTCCAAAGACTAATTGGATTGTCCTTAATAAGATTTCCACTGTCTTTTGAAGGAGATCCAGAAGGGTGGTCATCCTGTAAGAATTTCAAACAAGTAGTGATCAAGATCATTTTTCCAACTGGAGGAGAGAGTAGGGGAGGGAAGGATGGCAACCATTCAGAAAACCAGGTGTTCAGATAAATAGATCTGCTATTTATATAGAGTATCAGAGGAGGGAGGAAACGCATGATAACAAGGAGTTTCAAGTAACAAAGGCAGTTTTCCAAAACAGTTGCTGCAGCCCAGCTCTTTGTAATTGGCTCCAAGTGAATCCTGTTGCCTCCCTTGTTGAAACAAGGGTTCTCACCTCCCAGAGGGAGAGATGAGAAATGTTTGGAGCTAGAATAACCACAACCAGGACATCCCGATCTTCCAATAGGTCAAACAGTAGTTTACAGGTGAGTCGGCTGAATAACCGGAGGACTGTTTCACACAATGTGGCATATTGCTGCTTACATGCCAGCTGAGCACTAAATTCTGCTACCCATGTATACAACACGGTGCAATCTGAGCATGCTCTTTGTGCAATTATGCATTAGTAACATCAGTGCAAAGATCATCCCCACCCCTATGTGGTGTGGTCGTCATGAAGCTGCTTAATTGAAGCACCATGAGCCTCAGCTTCATATATTTTGGTAGCTCTGAAACCACAAACACAAAAGTCACTTTCAACCCCAGTATTCAGTCTCTAAATCTGAAAGACTTGAGCCGGTCTTTATTTATTTTCACATTTCTTCCTCCTAGAAATGCTGGGCAAGGTACAAGGGCCAATATCACATTGTATCCTTTTAGATAGCTGTTTGCCCAAAGTAATAGGGACACGGGTGTCGCTGTGGGTTAAACCACAGAGCCTAGGGCTTGCCGATCAGAAGGTCGGCAGTTCAAATCCCCGCGACAGAGTGAGCTCCCGTTGCTCGGTCCCTGCTCCTGCCAACCTAGCAGTTCGAAAGCACGTCAAAGTGCAAGTAGATAAATAGGTACCGCTCCAGCGGGAAGGTAAACGGCGTTTCCGTGCGTGGCCACATGACCCGGAAGCTGTACGTCGGCTCCCTTGGCCAATAAAGCGAGATGAGCGCCCAGAGTCAGTCACGACTGGACCTAATGGTCAGGGGTCCCTTTACCTTGTCCAAAGTATCTGTAAATACCATGGCTGCGTAGGGAGATTCAGACCCAGGATCTCCCACCCCAACTCCTGCTACCTCTGTCCACTCCATCACACTGGCTCTGTTTTCCCAACATATATCTGATGAGATTGACAGGTTACACTGTATTGGCCTATCTGGTAAACTCTGAATACATATTTAATAAGCTACAGTATAGCTCTTGGAAGATGCTAACTATGCCTAATTCAGCTTGCAGCCTTTTGCCTTCATTTGGTTTGCTAAAACCCCTTCCAAAATTAATACTGAGGGGGTCCTGAACTGTTTGGGAAAGTCTGTAACATAATCGTCTAAAAACATTCCAAACCACCAACAGTAATTGATACACATTATGGATTAAAATTGCCTGCATTTTTTTTATTGAACTCTGTAACAGAGCTATATTTCAGTTATAGCGGGAGAGGTGGAAATCTTACACAAGGATATTCTTTTTAACTCACAACCCCAAGGGGAGAAATGGATTTTTCGAGAACATGTTTTTAAGTAATTAACTCCTGGGCTGAGATATTTTTTTTCATCCCGCTGTGAATTTCTGATGAGAGTGCTACTGCTAAACTGCTGAAAATATGGTTTTCTAGTGGAAGGGCTAACACAAGTTCCAATGTAAGGATGCCAGCTGTGCTGCTAGAGTAATAATAATAATAATGAAGCTCAGGATATTCACACAACCAAGAACTGAGTGTGAGAGGAGCCACCCTGAGGTTCCTCGGCAAAACCCTTTACTATTCTTGGACCTAAGCATAACACATTCAACCTTTTGTGGTAGCTTTCCAACAAAAATGGGAAACCCAAAATGAACTAGAAGCAGTAGCAACATCCCACCCCCAAAACACCCAATGGGGTAGATAAGAAAGAAGTTCATTGCTTCAACACATTTTGGGCCTTACTGATCCTTCATCAGGAAAATTCAGAGACTAGGATTCAGAATTCAGATGTGCTATCTGTTTTGTGGGGTTTTTTTATGTGCTGTGGGAGACTGGTTTTGCTGTTTTGTAATTTATCAGGTGGCTCTATCATGTGGTTTTAAATACACATGTTTACTATTCCTTAAAACATAATACGGACTATGAAATATAAGTTTGAGAGAAGGCTAGGGAACGAAGAAGAAGAAGAAGAAGAAGAAGAAGAAGAAGAAGAAGAAGAAGAAGAAGAAGAAGAAGAAGAAGAAGGAGGAGGAGGAGGAGGAGGAGGATGATTTTAGGGTGCTTCAGTATGGCCCTTTGCAGTGGTCAGGTGCAGAATGTGTTAGGCAGAAGTTCATAAACACTTGCCCAAACAATTATTGGATGCATTCCAATGAGAGAGACCAACTTGGGTCAACTTCATGTCAGCCAGAGTGCAGCATGCAAAGCAGCCATGGCTAAGCACCTCTCGTACAAATGAGCACAGCAATACATGACATTTATTCATGATTGGTCCCTATCTGCACAGTCAATTCAGGTAGGTAGCCATGTTGGTCTGACACAGCTGAAATATATATATAAAATAATAAATTGTCCAGTAGCACCTTAGAGACCAACTAAGTTTGTTCTTGGTATAAGCTTTCATGTGTGCAGTTTAACTTGTTCCTGGTTTACTATGAGATCCAGGTATCTTCATTCACGGTAGTGTTTCTGTTGTGGAGAGAGAAGCCTAGTGAACTGGTTGAACAAATTCCATGCTTTCGTACAATCCTCTTTCAAAGTCATCCAAGCTGGTAGCCATCACTGCCTCCTGCGAGAGGAAATCCCACAGTTTAACTGTCCTCTGTGTGAAGAAGTACCATATTTTTTGCTCTATAAAATGCACCAGACCACAAGACACACCTAGTTTTTGGAGGAGGAAAACAAAAAAAAATATATTCTGAATCTCATAAGCCAGAACAGCAAGAGGGATCTCTGCACAGTGAAAGCAGCAATCCCTCTTGCTGTTCTGGCTTCTGGGATAGCTGCACAGCCTGCATTTGCTCCATAAGACGCACACACATTTGTGCTTACTTTTTAGGAGGGAGCAAAAAATACGGTACTTTATTTTGTCTGTGCTAATCTCCCAACATCTCACTGGATGTCCATGAGTTCTAGTGTTACGAGAGAGGGAGAAAAACTTTCACCTCTTCACTTTCTCCATTCTATGAAGAATTTTATATACTTTTGTCATGTTGCCTCCTAATTCACCTTTTCTCTAAACTCTGCATATGTTGCGCTCATCCTTTATATTTTTAGGTGTGCACTTAAAAAGCTAAAGAATAACGCTTTAAAAATGGCATGTGCAAAGTAGTCTAGTCTTCTGATATTATTTTTAAACTGGGAAATAGGGAGAGATTTTCCAGCATGAATTTTAGTATTTCTATGTGCACGTGTGAGTCAATGATGCTTTAATTAGCTTTCTCTGTGTGTCTTTCTTTTCACGAAGTGTGGTAATTCTGCATCTTTTCACATCACAACTTTTCAACAATCTGGGGCAGAATGAATTCCATGTGCGCCTCATTCTTTCCTTCAAAAGGGATATGTGTGGAAAAGGAAATGAATAAAGGCAGGCACATTCCTACTGTGTTCCATGCACAAATATTTACTTTCTTGAACAGGGATTTAAATGTCCATCGTTGGACTACTACACTCCCTTTTATTAGGGAGGATTTAGATGACCCAGGCATGACCCATCCACATGACAATTAAGGTCTCATGGGTTACTTCTCGATCCAATGACAGGAGCTGCTTTCACATAATGAAAAGACTATCACAGGGAAATCCAACGCATGATGGAAGAGCTGAATGGCTGTTGTTTTGGGAAATGCATTGCCATGCATAACCTTTAAAGTATTCATGCACTGAAGATATTGGTGTGGACTTAAGACCTTTGTGCTTTGGAGAAGCTGCTGTTACTGGTACTAGTGTGTAACATTTATTTGGCCCCAGTCTTTCCACTAGACTTTGTCTAGACAAAGGGATGCTCATGAAGGTGCTTAAATGGTAAGCTATGGCCAGAATCTTTACTGGGTATAGGACTCCATGATTTGGAAAGGACTCAAGCATAATGCATGGTGATTCCCCCCCCCCCCCCCCGCATCACATCAGTATTACAAAACACAAACAAGACAATAAATCAGTGTAAAACCATAAAAATATTGTAGACTGTTTACGGTCACCTAATGGAAAAAATGACAACCCAAGACTCTTCTGATGCTCCTATGAGATATTTCCATCTTTGAGCCATGGTCCTGATTCAAATAAATGAATTGCATGAACTCAAAGTACTGATTCTTCTCAGAGAAAAGTTTGCTTGTTATTTGTGCCAGGGTAATGGAGCAAGGACTTGATTTGTGGCTACTGGGTTTTGGGTTCAGGATCTTCAAAACTCTGCTTAGTCACTATGCGGTTTTTTAATTCCTGATATAGCATGCTTGTACTAGATTGCTTAGGTTTCTATGGAACATCTGATAGCTTCAAGGCTCATTATTTCTTATTTTGTTCAGAAATAATTACCAAAAAGGGGACAAAAGAGGACACCTACTACAGGGTTTTGATGTGTTTCCCTTGAAGCTATGTGAGGCAGCCATGAGTTCAAACCTCCTGGCTCACAACTCAGACTCTTCCTCACCATGCTATACCACCTCACAGCTGCCCTTCAGTCAGCCCCAGGCGGGCAAGATTTATTGGCATAATCTGTAGACACATTAGCAAAAGATAGGGGAAGAAAAAACAGCAGCAGCAACAACCCTGCAGTGCTGCCAACTCTAAATTCATCTGCCACCCACCAAGTTTTCCAAACTTACTTGCCAAGACTTTTCTTTAGAACAAGGTTGATAATCTGCTTCTTCATTAAGAGATATTTTCCCATATGACAAAAGTCTAGGTTTGATCTCTGTTGTTAGGAAATAAGCTCCTCTTTCACCATGCTAGGGGAAAAAAGAGCTGAGATTATGATAAGACGGGCAGGAAATAACATATTGAATAGCAGCAGAAAAAAAACTTCTCCCTACTATGAACCATTTGTATACAGTCATACATATTGGATTTTCTGTTGAGGGATTGTTTACCTTTCTTTTCGCCCAACAAAGCAACCAGGACTCCTGTGATTATTCTGCTATCTAGTGGCTAGCTCTGTAAAATACATTTGAGAGAGTCTTATTCACCCCTCCCCACCTTCCACCTTTATCATATAACTTGTTCAATTATATTGTCTTTTCTTCTCTTGATTCCTATCTACAATTATACTTTCCCCAAAGCAGCTATTGTATAACCTGTGGGTCTTGGATTAAGTTCACTAGCCAAGTTGACCCCAATCCTGACCTTCACTTAATTAAATACAGGATTAAACCAAAGAAGTCTGCAACTTGGATCTCAGGTTTAAGCAGAGGCGGTTCGGGGGGAAAACACTGATGAACTGAGTGAGGTTCATGAATGAGCTCACCTGGCCTTGTAAAACAAAAGGAGCTAGTGGCTTGGCCGAACTTGCTACTCTCCGAAATGGAACTGTCTTTATCTCTTTCATTGACTATTGGCCCCTGCAGATCAGAACTAGAATAGTGCCGCAAGGATGCCATTGCAGCAAACTCAGAAATTCACAAGCACACATAGACATTGTAGGAACTCAACTGTAAAGAGGCACTGCATGCTAAGCATGCTGCTGATATTCAACATCCATCATACTCAGAGGAAGCCCATGAAAACAATGGACATTATGACCATTAATTTCAATGGGTCTACTTTCAGCATGGTGATCACCTGTTAAATATAGGTGGGGTATACTGCTAGGAGCAGGTTCCAGAATGTTGATGCTGCATGTGCAAAATTTAAAGTTGGTGACACCCAAATCCTAATTTGGTGTAGTTTCTTGTTCTCATTAGGAATGTACCACCCCATGATGTATTGCTCTCCCTTCGTGCATTAGTCATTTGAAGAGGCTTCCACAAGCCTGCAGTGCTTCATGGCTGGTTGACTCTGTCCTCAATGTTGTTGTTTTTTAAAATTGTATACTGCCCTACCTGCAGGGCACAGGGTAATTCACAGGATAATGTCACCCAGCCTCCATAGCCCTGCCCAAACATCCATGTAATGAGTGTGGATGTCGGAATAAGGGAAGTTTGTGGGTGCAGGCTACCACTATGGAGATGTCCCTGCTCAACAGGTTAACATCAGAAGCAGCGTTGGGGAAAGCATGTGAGCTTAAAGCACTGAGGTAGCTGATGAGCAGCAATGAGGCAGCAACTGATGCAGAGAGCACCTCTTTTCGACCTGGGAGTCATTGGCTAACCTACACGCGGCATGATTTCAGTGCAAGATATGAAATACACAGTGGCATAAAGAGACCAGTGTGGAGGCAGGGGTGGGCAAGCCTTTCAACTTCTCATGGCTTCTCCTTTCCCCCTTTTAAATTCAGTTTGCAGGGTATTTATTTATTTATTTATTTATTTATTTATTTATTTATGAAGTCCATACAAAAATTCACCAGCATTTTAGTGTGGATTTCTGCAAATATACACAGTTTTGCAAGAAATTTCCCCTAATATAACCCATTTTGTACATTATTTTTATTAATATATACCTGTTTATGCACACTTTCCCCCAACATACACATTTCTGTACATGTTATTTGGTTGGGGGTGGGGGAATGCATCACAAAATTCAGGGAAGGGCAAATATTTGAAGACTAGATGTGTTTTGGTTTGTGCAGTGTTTTTGGAAGTGCACATTAGGCAGATTCATGCGAAAATGCACATTGAGCCAAATGTCTACCCCATCCCTAGGCAGAGGCCCTCTGGAAGAGAGGCTTAGCAGATGAAAAATGGGTGAGTATGAATTAGTGTGAATCCAGTCGAGGAGGGCCTTCTTGAATGAAAGGGTGGTGGTGCCTGCCATGATTAGACTCCTAGTTACACATTTACCAAAGGGTATTTGCTACTTAAAGTTCTCCTGTCAAATGTTTCATGACACCCTTCATCTTAACAAAAGACAGTCAACCCCATTGTGCAGACTCTTGTTGTTACCATAGTATAAACTATCATCAAGAGTTTAAACCCAGTGGAAATGGAGAGTAATTTCATGTAAACTTGCTATCTATCTATCTGTCTATCTATCTGTCTATATATCTCTATCTGTATCTCTATCTATCTCTATCTCTATCTCTATCTATCTCTCTGTCATCTATCATCTATCATCTATCTATCTATCTATCTATCTATCTATCATCTATCTATCATCTATATCTATCATCTATCTATCTATCATCTATCTATCTATCTATCTATCTATCTATCTATCTATCATCTATCTATCTATCTATCTATCATCAGTCAATCATCTCACAATATAACCTCCACCTCTGACTTAAGACAGAGCATCTCACTTCTCTTGGAAGGATCATTTATTGACATGTATCCACAAGGAAATTGAAAGACAATATGATGTGAGCTCACAATAGTACTGAAATTCCCAGCACTTTTCAAAAAAGTGTTGCACTGCATAATAGGAAATTACAAAGGGATTGAGAATAAGATGTTCAGCGATGTGGGCAGCATCGCTGAAGGGGACTCAGAGCTTGTGGCCGATGGTGTAAGAAGATTTGCAAACATATTATTAGAGGTGTCTTGTATCATCTCTATATTGTATATTGACATTTTCTTGACTCCTTCTGCTTTACAAATGTCATGTCACACAGGATAAAATGAAAAGTGGCACCAAGGAAGCCCTGTAATCTGACTAGGTCATGGATTGTAGCTCTCATGAAAACCACATGAGAACCCTCAAGGTGAACTTGGACAAGCAATCAGTCTGATGGCACTTCAGAATTTTTTTTTTTAAACCCACAACATTAAGCTGAAGAGCATTTGCCTACAATGACCATTATGAGCAAGAAAAGAATGTGTTTGTTTTTAATATCTTGTACCAATCTATTGGGCCACTGCTGCTTTCGACAGCATTTTATTTTATCTTCCACTCCTTTCCCTGCTCCAGATTAATTTGTAAGAGCAAAGAAGCTTGACACCGTACACAATATGGAATAAAAACTTTGCAGATGAATAAAAAGCAGCCCCATGACTAATGCTTTGCCCATGTTGAAGGCACTGTGGCTTAGTGCAACTGCCATTTCATAGGCAAAAAAATGCAGAGATTGCCTCTTTTGTCAGTTTGGGAGATAAAATCCTATTCTTTGTAATCCCTGAAGAAACAAATCAAATAAGCTCTGGCTGAGCTAACCATTTTCAATCCATCAAAGCAATCAAATTCTGTTTACCTGAATCAGAATGATTTCTAAAATGTTATTAAAAAGTAAAATGGAGTTTAACTATTCCAAAAAACAGAAAATGATGTGCAAACACAAAAGGGATAAGATTTCAGTAATTATGTAGACACAAAGTCAGTACCATCATTTGTACCAGAATACAATGTAGCTATGGCATATGAAGATAAAGCTCCCTTTGTCTAACATTACTGCTGCAAGCGATGCATAAACATAATTAATGTAAGAAGTCTTCAAAGGGGTGAATATTCATTTAGTTAGTTTTATTGCTCTTTCAAGCAAACAAAGATTTTATAATTTAATAAACCAATTAACTGATTATATAATTCACCCAAAATATTTGTATATCATATATTACTATCATTTGGAGAATCACCCCCTGCTTTGCTTCTATATCTACACAGCAGAATTGGAGCATTAAAGGAAATGATTTTTAACAGATTTGGGTTTGTCAAGAAAAAAACACAACACTTAAGAAAACAAAACACAACCCTAGATTATTGACTGTATGTTACTTCCCCTTCCCTGTCACCACCCAAAAGCACTGAACTGTAGAGTATTAAACTACTTTGCCTTTATTTAATCATTGAATGCTTTGGTATCGTCTGCTACAATATATGTGTGTATGTATGTGTGTGTGTATATATATATATATATTCATTTGCCCACAAATAAAACTTTAAAAAAGATTTCAAAAGGAATCTGTATGCCCTGCCTTGTTCTTTATTCTGGATTTGAGTCTTCTGAAAGTTCTTTGAGACCTGTAGTGTGTTACTTATTATGCCATGCTGGTCATACTATATTGTTCAAGAGTCAGTGTGATGGCACAATTGTCTGGTAATTCTATAGCTGATTTGAACATGTGTCTTCCCATTGTGAGTCGCAATGTATTCATTACCATCCATCTAGCATAGAGCTGTGAAATGCCCCTATTTAGGTTAAACAGGTTTCGTAACAAATGGGGTCATATTTTAATTACATAGACTTAAGAGAGACAGAGAAAAGGAGCACTTGAGCTGGATGAGTCTGGGCTCCGTGAATGAAAAAGCAGCCTATAATATATTGTATCATTCCCCCCCCCAAAAAAAACCCCCCTTCATTTTCTGATATATTTTCATGATGCAGCAAGGTGGCCATCAAAGAAAAATGCAACTTAAGAATACCGTCTCAGCTCTGCCCATGTCTCCTTGCTGTTCCTTATGCCTGGATCTGTCCTTGTGACAGCCACCTTTATTTCCTTGAAGTTCCACCTCAACAGGACTTTGGATCACCACTTCTCCCCAGTCCTTCTACCAGGGCCAGATTTAGATGAAGAGAGGTCCTAGGCTACTCCACTTATGAGGCCCCTCCCCAGCCCCCACCCTCACAACTAGAAGAAAATGGAAGAGTGTTATAAACAAAATTGAGTGAAGCGAAGGATGCTGATGGGTATTTAAAATTCTGCAATTCACAATTTCTCCTCCAAAGGACATAAGATACTATTGTTAAATACCATGGTGATTTTTTAAAAATGCATAAAATTAACACTGAAAAACTTTTGCAATAAGGGAACTTTGTAAACCTTTTCTGGAATAAGAATTATTTTTGAGGAAAATGAAGTTGAAATGTTATTCTTAAACAACCCGCGGGCGAAGGCCTGGCCAGGGCGAAGGCCTCTTATACCTGCTGGGATTGACAAGGCATCTGACCCTCACCTGAATTTCATAACTCTCCTGACAGGTGATTTGGTCTGCAGCCACAGTGTGGAAATAAAGGATGAGTTTACCCACCAGATACCAGGCACTCTACTATTCAAATTAGGCCCCAGTGTTTTTCTTAAAATCCCATTCTCAATGAAGTAATCAATTTTAATCTAGAATTTAAATTCCCAAAACTTTCTTATTTGTTAATTCAAGCGAGTAAACTACTGCTCTCACTTCATTCCAAACAGTATTTCTACCTGCAACACACTTGAGGAAACCTGCTCCTCTTCCTTTCACAGATATTTTGTTGCCATTTGCAACTGTAGCTGCCTCTGATTAGTTATCATTTAACTCTTTGGGGAAATAATTAGCATCACACGTCGTGTACATGGAAGTTGCTGAACCAATTATCCAACTAGAAGGATTACTGCTAATAGCACCAGTTTTCCTATTACTTGATATTACTGGATAGTTTTGATGAACTGCAAAAGCATTTTTAGTTTGCTTTCTGTTGCCACCCTGGAACTTTTCTTTATTAGTGCCACTTTGTTTTGTACGATTCCTTGCAAATGAAGGAAAACAACTTTTCTGCTTGTATATGTTGATAATATAATTTTGGTTACTGAGGACAAACAAGATTGTACAAAAACAAGATTGGATGCAGGCCTGGCCAGGACATAGGCGTCCTGACTGTGACAAAGGTGCTTGCTTGATTAACAGCTGTTGGGAACTTCAAGGTCCCTGCTCTCCCTTCTTATGGTCTTTGTACTGGACCTGGAGACTCCATTAGAAAGCATTCCATGTCAAGAAGGAGGGCAAGTGGGCACCCTATCAAATGACAGGGCAGGAGCTACACAGAGCAGGGCCTTTTCACTGGTGGTGCCCATTGTATGCCTTGCTCTTTCCAGACCTGTTCTCTTTTGGCCTGTATTTTGGAGCTTTATAATTTAGGAAGACTTTGGAAGAACTGGTTGACAAGTCTTATCAATAACTAACGTATGAGCGGATTTTATTTGCTGCTATTCAGGGTTTCTGGTGCACCAGGGTTTACACCAGCATAATAGAGTTGGCCAGGATGCCAGAAGGGATACAATTTATGAGCTTTCTCCATTATCTGCACAGCAGGGGGTGTTGAGTCAACAGTGCAAAGGCTGAGCTGAAGCATTCCCTGCTGGTTACCTGCTTTCAGCAATAGGGGTCGCTGTTTGGTAGTACCCAATTGGCTAGCTGTCAGATTCTAGAGCTCCTTATTGGTGTCTCTTAGGTAATTCACAAAATACAGAGTCCATTCATAAAACACAGTGTTCATTCATAAAGTAGTAACATAAATCTCCATTGCTACATATTGGGCGTATATTTCAGTGGTTGAACGTACAGGTTTATGGCTATGCTGTAGTGTAGTGCTTATGCAACTGTGAATAAAAGGTGGCTGGGCTCATTGTCTCAGGGGTTGTTTTTTTTGGGAGGGAGAGGTGACAAAACTGATTTCCAATAAGTGCTCCCCCCTTTAATTCAATAACAAGTCCTTGGGTCTGTACTCGGAATAGTGACACCAGGGACCTAGAAGGTGCAGGGCTTGTCAGTCCAACCCCTGCACAGTCTCATCAGGGCTGATCTTAAGGCAATTGGAGCAATTTGGCCAAATTGGGCTCCACGTGCTGCTCCTAAGGGGGCCCCTGCACCAGGACAATTTAGATGGATTTTATTTATATCTATAAGATTTTGCAGGCTTTGGCTGTGAACTGGGGCCCTACAAAAAAAAATTCAACTTGCGCCCCACTGCTTCAAATTGGGCCTCACTGGCTAGCCCTGAGTCTCATAGTTGCTAGGCCTGAGTTGCCCTGCCCTTGCATGAAGTCTTGGGTTTGCAATTTTGGGAGAATGCGGCACTGGGGAGCGGGCAGGCTGGCGAGGCCACTAGATTTAGAGGCCCAAGTTTTCCTGCCCTCACATGAAGTCTTGGGTTTGCAATTTTGGGAGAGGGGAGACTACTCACTGGGGAGCAGGAGGGCTGGCGAGGCCCCCAACATTTAGAGGCCCTAGGCCTCAACCTCCTTAGCCTATACATAAATCTGGCACTGCCTAGTCCCACTACCTAGTCTGTATACAATAGAGGAAGAACTCCCGAGAAGAAGGTGTGGTTATTTCAGTTGCATATACTTTGGCTTAGTCACAGTAAGTTGTAAGGAAGGAATGGGGAACCAGCATTCCTCCAGAAATTGTTGGACTCCAGTTCCCATCAGCCCCAGCCAGAATGGTCAATGGTTGAGGATGATGGGATTTGTAATTATAGTGACTAAACCAGAGTACATGGAATTGCCATATTCATATAGCTTTCAGCTGCCTATCCAATGCCTCCACTTCTCTTGATCTGTTGTTTCACTCTCTCTTTTAGATTACAAGAACCTTGGAGCAGGAAGTGGTCATACTTGCTCTTTGTAAAGCTGCTTTACAAAGCACCATAAACATAAATCATCATCATCATTTCTTTATGCACCTACATATTTCCTTTGCATTTCTTCTCCTTTCTCCCTCAATTTCCTCATAATAAAAATTATCATCACCGTTCTTGTAGCCATTAAAAAAAATATAGCTTCAAATTAGCCTGTCATCAAAAGCAAGAGATAAGGAGCTGCTTGGGACTATTCCACAAATCTTAGCTTAGCAAGTTTGACCTAGCTAAAGGTATTTTAGGCACCATGGAATCAGCTACATTGAAGGAAGTTGATATACTTTCACCGCTTCAGGTGTGGATAAACTGAGTCACTGAAATGCATCCTAAGTGTCCTCTGCAAAGTGTCCGCTATGCCCTATTACTGGATTTTGCAAAAGAATGGATTTTTTTATTTTAAAAAAATCATTTGTTCAGTTTATGAGTTGCCTAATAAAACATATTCTCTAGGTAACAAACACAGTAAAAGAAACATAATCAAAACAAGCTTGTATTTAACCAAGTCATAGAGTAGAGCTATTGAAATCAATGAAGACTAATGTAAGTCCATTGATTTTAATGCTCCTGCTTTGAGTATGATTTACTTGAATACACATAGCATATAAGGTAAGGTAAAGGTAAAGGACCCTGGATGGTTAAGTCCTGTCAAAGCCAATTACGGTGTTGCGACACTCCTCTCTTTTTCAGGCTGAGGGAGCCACTGTTTGTCCACAGACAGCTTTCCGCGTCATGTGGCCAGCATGACTAAACCACTTCTGGCACAACAGAAACTAGAGCACATGGAAACAACGTATACCTTCCTGCCACTGTGGTACCTATTTATCTACTTGCACTGGCATGCTTTCGAACTGCTAGGTTGGCAGAAGCTGTGACAGAGCAACGGGAGCTCACCCAGTCATGGGGATTTGATTGCATTCCAATTGGCAAGACCAAGAGGCTCAGTGGTTTAGACCACAGCGCCACCTGCCTCCCTTATACATAGCATATAACAATTCAATGAAACCATAAATCAATAAAACCTTCTCACTTAGCTAAGGCCTCATTCATACCACACATGAACTATGATACCACTTTAAACAACCATGGCTGTGTGGGGACTTCCGGGTCGGCGCCATCGCCGAATGGCGGGCTCCCTCCGAGCTCCGGAGGGAGCCTGCTCGGCAGGGGCTGGGTCCTACCGCACCGGCGATGCGGGGACCCTCAAAAACCACGGCCAGAGTGAGGCCGTGGACATGGAGACTCGGCTGGCACCGTTAGCGCCCTCCCGGCTCGTGAAGGAGCCTTTTTAAAGGCTACGGATCGGGCGCCGGGGAGAAGCGTGGTGCTTTGAGTTCTCTGCTATCCCTGCCGAGCGAAGCCGCATGCCATCCGGCGGAGAGCGCTGACTTCTTCTATTGAAAATTTGGACCTAAAAGAAGAACCCGTGAGTAATTGGACTATGGATTAAAAAAGAGGGATAAATTTTTAAAATTTGGAGCGAACGGGGGAGGTGGAAAAAAGGAAGTCAGCCTACCCCTTAATTGTAGAAGAGCCAAAACAAAGGACTTAACGACTAAGATCGAGCGTATCTCTATCTTCATGAATTAGCAACTTCGCGAGGGAAAATTATAAGACTGTGCTGGAGGAGAAAAGTGGAATTTGTATTAAAAAAACAACCCCCCCCCCCGGAATCCCTGGAGTGATCCGCGAAACTACCTGGGGAAGAGCATCGGGAGTTTTGACAGCTGTCAAAGGCTGTCAAAACGGAAGAATAAAGCAGGGACTTTGCTGTGAGGACTTTGCCGGTTACATTTGTTTTAAATTGTATACAAATTGTTTCAAATAAGGATTTACAAACTATTTGGACTAATGGATTCGATCTGGAAGGGAACATAGTTACTGCGATCCACCTAGAGGAGCTGAGCGACATTGCATGTGTTTTTCTCAGGAAACCTGAACAGTTGTAACTTTTAATCTCTTGGGAACTGCAGAAATGGAACAGTGTTTTGTCTACAGAGGGCTACAAACTACAGGAAACAATGGATTCTTTAGTTGGAAAACGAAAGGGACATGACATAATGTTTTGCTTCTGAATAACAAGCCTCTGCAGAAAATAAGAAGGTCATGGAAAAAGAACATTTTTGCGGGAAAACAGGGAAACAGAAGGAGGAGAGAGAATGACAAGAATATGGAAACATCATGAACTGGACAGAATTGGGAACATTTGGGACATCCAGATTTGACAGGCTTATGGAAATTAAATGGGAGTTTTTTACTCCTGGATATAAAAATCTGGATAGAAAAAATGGGCCCCTTTTTGAGACAGACTCCTTCCAAGATTGGACATTTGTAATTAAATATGACTGGCAAACTACTAGAGGGACATGGATTAAGTGGGTAGGAACTTCAGGAAGACATTAGGATGAAGGGATAGAAGGAACACAACAGAGAAAGGGGGGAGGGAAATTTGGAATCCAAAGGTTGTAAAATTATTTTTTTTATCTTTATATCTTTTTTTCTTTTTTTATAAAATTTTGAAAGGGGGAACTCGTGGAAGGGAAAAAATCGATCTTAGGGGATGGGAATTTGGAAAAATTGGGTTATTGATGTTAAGTGAGTCATGGGATAAAAACTTGTTGAATTTAATTGCTTATTCGGAAGATTTGGAACGCAATTGGGGGCGGGAAGGGGAAGTCCTAGCTTTGGTTTTGGAAGAAAGTGTATGAATTGGATCTAATTTGTTTTTAATTTGGAAAATCTTAATAAAAATTATATTAAAAAAAAATAAACAACCATGGCTGTGTGGGAACTGTAGTTTGTTCAGGGTGCTGAGAGAAGACACCTATTTCTCTCCCAGAGCTACAATTTTCAGAATGTTTCAACAATCTACCCTTCTTCACAGGGAGGTCTGGAAAGGATTGTTTAGTGGGTGGAGCCATGAGTGGTATCATATTGTTTTAAATTTATGGTGTGAATGTGGCCGAAGTGTATGAAGGCTAATGAACTTCAAATTATTCCCTCCCTCAAACCCCTCAGTGTCATACAAGTCTATACAGTATGGAAAAATAAAGCTTCCTTTCTAAATGTCCAGCATTACTATAAATGGAGTTAGAGGTAATATGGGTGGAATTGCATGGGGCAAAAACAAAACCTACTTTTATATTGGTGCTGTTCACCTGCTGTGCATAGCTGTCAACTTACAGATTTGAAAATAAGGGACCAGCAGCCTTGAAAATAAGGGACCAGCAGCCAAAATAAGGGACCTGCAGCCTCACCTGTTCCAGGCACTCCAGTCTTCCTGTCCTCCTGCAGTCTGGTCAAACTCATGCTGGTAGCTTCGAGAACACTGTCCAACCAACTTTGTAACCAGAGGTTCAACTGAATAGAATCTGAGTCACATGCACCACAAGGCCTATGCAGCCTCAACTTAAGATGGCTCCCTGGCCTGGCTTTGCACTGCAAAGTTTGCAGCAGCACATGCAACAAAATGGCGTCCAGCATTCAAAAAAACCCTCAGCTTGCATTAACTAGCCACATACAAGGCATGCAAGCTCCACCCCCCAGTCGTTCTTAGACTTCTTATTGGGTGAGCAACACAGCCAAGCAACACAGTTGGAGCCTCCTTCCTACCTGGCCGGCAGGGAGGGAGGGAGAGGAGCTGCTTCCTTTGAAATTTAAGGGACATCATTTAAGGGACATTTAAGGGACATCCATCAATAAGGGACAGCAGCAGGACATGGTGCTGGAATAAGGGACTTTCCCTTCAATTAAGGGACACTTGAAAGCTATGCTGCTGTGTGAGGTCCTTATGTATCGAAGGACTCTGTAATGTCATCCTCTCTGTCTCTCTAACATGTCTCTCTTAATGCTAATCCCCATTGACCAAACCATGAAAAGCCCCCTCCTCCAAGTCTTCTGTAGCATTGTTATTGTTTTCCATTGTAATTCCCCCCATTATAATCTATATTTATTAATATTAAGCAACTATGGCATGGCAATTGTGCTGCTCCTTCTCTCTCGCTCTCTCCCTCTTTCTCTGACACTGTCAGACACACGCACACTCACACACACAATTCTCAGAACATTAAAGAAAGCTGTTAAGCTAATCTAGTGCATCTAAATGGGCAATATATATTGAATCCATGCTCCATTGATCATAATTATTGTGGTGCCCTTTATCAAGTAACCATCTTAAACCATTATTTAGAGATCATTTTGCTTTCCATTACTGTCAGTATATTGCAGGCGTCGCTGGGAATTGGCCGTTGTGCGATAGAGGGGTGTGCGCCTGCACTAGACTGGAATCTGCCCATGTTATCCAGCAATGTTTCTGAAATGAGTGACTTAGCAGTGCTGTATTTGCAGAGCTTTGGGGGCAGCCTTCAAATAAGTTCAGAATCTCTGTCAGTCTTTGTTTGTTTACCTCACAAGTTTGCACCCTTTATTTTTTTACTGCCTAAAATTGTCAGGGCATTCTAACTCCATGTGTCTATGTATCCAGAAGAACAAATTTTTCCACCAAGATCAACAAAAATGTTTCCATAACCAGAACTGAATGATTCCATTTCTTAGTTTGCGCTGCATAAATTGCAATTCAAAGTTTTCCTTCTGACTCTGTTCATTTTGGAACTAGAGATTTATCTAATATTTGGAATAAGACCAAGAACGAAGTCTTATGCATACCTACTAGCAAAGATGTCATATGGAACTCAGAAGGACTTATTTCTAAACATACATGTGTAGGACTCTTAGAGACATGAATTCCCCCAAAGAATCCTGGGAACTGTAATTTACCCCCTCACAGAGTTACAGTTCTCACCACCCCTAACAAACCACAGTTGCCAGGATATTTGGGGAAAGTCATGTGTTTTAAATGTGCTTAAAATGTACAGTGTGCATGCAATCTTGGTTTGATCTTTTCTAGTCATCCCAAATTTTTAAATGGTTTTGCCGTGTTCCGTCAACTCTTATTTATTTATTTATTTAACTTACTAGTCACTTTTTAAAAATGAAAAAGTAGCTCAAAGCGACATACACCACCAAAAAAGATACATAACACATACATTAAAACCAGCTTGGAGAAAAACAGAGTTAAACATGAATTGAACTAAGATGCACTGAACCACAGACCTCATGAATTATCATGTCCAATTCTGCAGCCAAAAGCAAACATCCTGCTATCCAAAGCTATTCTGATGGAAAGTGCCTTCATCTCTGGGGATGGATATCCTTTAATATATGCCTTGAAGTTACCTTTAGATACATTGCAATGAAACTTCCTGCCTCAGTTGAAGCCAATGCATTTGCTTATCTAATTTACTTTCAAACATCACCAGCAATGATTCTACCCCACCTTTGAATCTGTTCCAGTCTTCTTCTTCTTCTTCTTCAGCGATCACTCATGGCCGAGTAAGATTGTCTTCCATGAACAGGGTCTTAATAGTGAGTCTATAAGTGACTGTGGAGGCCAATTCTGGATCCACATGTCCTTCCATAATGGGGACATAGGTTTCTGGGTGGGTTGATCACGGTGAGGGTTTGCCAAACATGCCTTCCTCTTAGCACGTTTCTCGCTTTTGTCCTGAGTTCGAGCGTTTTCAAAGTCCATGATGACTTTGGTAAAGCCTGTTCTCCATTTGGAGTGCTCGCAGGCCAGTTTTTCCCAATTGTCAGTGTTTGTACTACATTTTTTTTTAGATTTGCATTGAGAGAGTCTTTAAACCTCTATTGTTGACCACCAGTATTACGCTTTCCATTTTCAAGTTTGGAATACAGCAGTTGCTTTGGAAGACGATAATCAGGCATCCTAAAAATATGACCAACATGACCAACATCAACAAAGTTGATGTTGAAGAATCATTGTTTCAACACTGGTGATCTTTACTTCTTCCAGTACACTGGCATTAGTTCACCAGTCTTCCCAAGTGATGTGTAAATTTTTGGGAGACACCATTGATGGAATCTTTCAAGGAGTTCAGTACTTTGCCACCAGCTCAAAAGTTCTTATTGTCTGGCTTCTGCTTGAGCCTATTCTTTCTTGTATTGTCCATGGTGATCAGTTAAGCACCACACTAGAGTGTGTATGTGAAAATATGTTGCAGATCTCTACCGAATTTCAGAGTGTATAGCAAAACTTTTTCAAACTCGGAGTATTCCTGTCCTTCCTAAGACTAGGGAACAAATTTCAATTTTCTATGTCTCTTGGACTCAGAAGGATATTCACAAATGGCAAGAATACACTGAGGCAACACATCTTCAAAGCAAAAGAGGACTCTTCATGACAGGCATGCTGCTCTGCCTCCAGGCCTTTCTTCTGCACTGTCTGGTGAAGGAAAAGGAACAATCCAGTAGAGGCTATGCTTAGCCTGTAATGGATTTGTTATAGAACAGAGTATGCAAGATGGTTTCTTATTCAGCTTTGGACACTACATCTAAAACCCCAAAGGTGGTGGCAATGCAGTTTCAAGATAGATCATGAGATGAACCATCTACTTGTAGCCCACCAGTCTTGGTCTCCATGAAGCAGATGTTCAATTGAGAGGCTGCTGCGCTTCCAAGATAAGTGGTACATGGAGTAAGGAGAGCAAGGCTGGCAAAGTTGCTGCCACAGAGATTCTGCCACCATCATAAGCCAAATCTCTCCTGGAAATTTAACAAAACCCTGCCCGGTTTAGGGGTTGACTTTTTATTGCAAACAGCCCAGAGGCAGATGCATGATCCAAAACAGGGAAGAGATCAAGTTCCAAAGCAGCAATCAGAGAAAGAGGGCAAGAGCTTAGGCAGGCTCCAAATTGCTGATAAATTAAACGAGCCCTCAAATTTGATTTACAAATTTTGGTTAACTGGATAAATTTCACAGCAAATTGAATCCCTTTACTGAATATCGTAAGACTAACCTATTTGTTCCCAAATACAGTATGGTTTTTCAATGTTTTTAAGTCCACGAATATCTTATTTTCTTCAGTTCTGTTTCCATTAGTTTCGTGACATCTATAGATTAGAGTTACTCAGTATATAACTATAATCATTTGTAAAGTGAGGTTCTCTTGTTATTTATGTGTTATATTCCTATTGCCCTACATATTTATGAGAGGTAAATTATACTGCTTTACATTAATTACGGTGTGCACTGGAAAATATTGTGTATGCTTGCTTTCATTCTTTTGCTTTTTTATTTGCATATGCAAATAATGTAAATCTTTTTTGCATTGAAAACTTTGCGATAAAATATAATAATATTGGTTTATGCTCTTTTTAAAAGATGTGTTGTTTCAGCTCAGATAATAAGGGCCATGCATAGTGTGTGTTAACCACATTTAGCTGTAAATAACACACACTAACAGAAAAGCAATTCCTTAAAGTATATTGCATAAACATATGGATGTGGGTGGAAGCCAAAATGCAATGTTCTCACAGACTGCCTCAGAACACCTGGTCTATTTGTTAACTGCTGGAGATTAAAGCGGCACAATGAAAAGAATAAAGAAAGATGCTGGCATCATTTTCTAATGAATGTTTAACACAGCTCACTCTACGTAATGTAACTGGCATGCACCTCATTCCACAGTATTAACTCATATATCTGGACGACAGGTGCTTACACTGTGAGTATCTGCCAGCTCAGCCATCTGAAATACAGGTTTTTCACATCCTCATAGATCAATAACAACACGCAGGCCCAACATGCTGACACGTAATTTGAATGGTAAGAAAGGAATGTCTACTAAAAAGGCAAAACTGGAAGAAACAAATAACTAAAAGCAGATTGTCCTGTTCATAAGAAACTGAGGCTATGGGTTATTTTCGGTGCAAGATGCTGAAAGTGAGAATCAGGGAATGTAGGCTGGAGGCAGTGGTACAGTTCAGTAATCCTATATTCTGGAATTACTGGTCTCCTGAGGGAGAGCTTTTCAGATTGCAATGTGTATAACCATCACTGAATTCAAACTATGGTAAACTAGCTCTCCTGCATCTGGAGCTCCTTCTGCTCATTCCACTGGGTGAACATGGTGGCTGAGGCAGAGTCCAACAAGATATGGAGGGCACCAGACTGAGGAAGGTTACTTAGGGATGTTGCTTAGGGGTGCATTTACAGCAGGCTATGACTACCACTGGGCTGCTAGGCGATTCCCTTCTGCAGCCTCCTGACTCACCCCAATGGAAACCAGTAGGCAGGCCAGGGTGGTCCCTGTTGGTTCTGGGATTACCTTAATAAATGTCAAAATACTCATTCACACCGTATTAATTTGTTATCCATATTGGCCCCTCCTTTGTTAAACCAAGTGGTTGAATAGTTATAAAATAATAAGACTTGGCCAAGACCAGACTGGTCAAGGGTTTGCTTTGATGTGGTCTTCAACAGGGGTTTGTTGAGACTCATCCTATGCAAACTAAGGATTATGGACGTTCCGTTATCTTCTCTGTTATATCAGCAGATCTGGTGGGTAGTCAATGTAATGTTAGTTTTTCCAAAAAGGGCTCACAACTGTGTCTGGAAGCTGCTGTACTCCTTCAGGGTAGGGCACAATGCTTGGAATTACAGATAGCAAGAGAATTGTTGAGCACGTGCACTGATGCTTGGGAACAGCCATGGTTAAGCATCTTCCTAAAGAGCCTGTGGCAGCTTAATCTGGGATCTAATCCAACACGAAATTATCCATTGTTGTGACAGGCTAATTTACTCCAAACTTCCTTTACAGCCAGAACTCTTTGATATTCTCTTTGTACTTGTTTTGTTTTGAGCGGCGGGGGGGGGGGAGGGGAGATGAGGGGACATTTTGCCTTGATGCTAATTAAAAGTATGGCCAATCCTTAGTAGAAAATGAAGTACAGTGCAAAACAATACCCCAAAGGAAAGGAAAGCAAAAACAATTACATTTTCTCGGTGTTAGATGCTGCATTAACACAGCAATACAGTTTAAGATAGGAACCTTAGGGTGTTTTTATTCTATGTATGGCATGAAATGTTATTTGCAATGCAAATGTAAAAGCAGAGTATTGACCAGATTAATTCAACGTTAAAATGACTTTCACTCTGCCATGCTTGTGCCAATGCCCATCATTTTATGTCAAAACCTTCTTTCAGTTCTTCATCATCCCCTTTCCTTAACCATCAGAATCAGTTCTCTCTCTTTTCTTTTCTTTTTTACATTTTCTTCTGCTAGTTAATCCTCCACTAAGATTACTTTTCAGATTCCTAACTTCCGCCCTCGTTTAACTGATTTTGGCATCATCCACATGAACGCCATTAAATTTATTCCAGATTTACAAAATTGAGGTTTGTTTGCATCTTCAGAAGTATGATTTGATACATTTACATGTCGCCCAATGCAAAGAAAACCAAGCAGATGGTGCTGACACCAGGAAAAGAAATGTTTTCATCCTGATTCTAGTCCCATTCAGATCAGGCATTCTACACACATAGAACAGTAACCTACACATGGAGTAGGGGCAGGGGGGCCACACTCCTAGCCCCACCCCCAGTATCCTCTGTGGTACTGCCCAGGCTAGTGCAGGAAAAGCTAACATGCAAGCAACTGCTCACACGTAGGTTTTCTCTATGTAGACATTCACGCCACTGCATGAAGGTCTAGGAGGCATGGCCTGTGTCAAACAGGATGGGTTTCTGTTGTACCCTTTTCTAGACGTTTTGGGCTCAAGTCATAGCAGCTTGAGCCCATGAATTCAACAGGATGTCCCAGGTAAACATGGCTAGAACCTTTTTCAGTAGAATCAATAGATCTTATTTCCTAATAAGTGTTTTTAGGATTACAACATTGGTGTCCCCAGCGGCAACCCATATCCCATTTAGATGCAATGGGCTACTACTATAGCAGTTTGCTTGGGTGTGTAATTGTGGTAGGCAGACCTGTTTAAAATGATGAAAGCCATTCTCTGCCATCTCACATATCCTCATTCATTCTTTGCACAGTTTCACATACCCAGATGGGAAAACACAGACAGGTGTGCCACATACCTGTACTATATGTGATGTGCATATACAGTAAGCAAACATGCCTCCCCCACAAGTATTACCAGGAAGAAGTCTGAAGAAAAAGATCAGGATGCAATTTGGTAGTGAGAATAATTGAGAAGGTCACTAATTCTGATAAGGGCAAAGAGCCAAAAGGGAAATATTTATGGTATCGGCCTGTTTGTCAGTTCTAATCCACAAAGATGTCATGTCCTAGAGCCACTATCAGATCAGATACTGTATCTCTCTCTGTGTGTGTGTCTCTGACTGGAGTAGAAATTGTGTGGTCTAAAATCAGATCAGTAGACAACTGGCTGCCTAGCTGGTACACTGAAGATGCAGTGATTCTAAGAGCTGAGAGCCAGCGTGATGTTACTTTCCCCCTCCCACTTGGTTTTCCTCTACACATGAATGAAATATTTCCCAAACTCATTAGCATTTTGAATTGTATCTCCTGCCTGTGGAAAATGTCCATTCCTTTGGAAATATGGTCGATGAAATATGGTCCAGAGTGCTGTAAGAGCTAATTCCATATGCAGAGAGCCAGGTAGGACTACAGGTTTGCTCTGCAAGGGCAAACTAATATGCTAGAAAGTAACAAGTACAAGGAACCCTTGTCCTATAAGTAGGATAAACAAGTAAACAAATGCAAATAGTCTTTTAAAAAAATCAGACTTCAGCTCCAGGTTCTGCCTGACCACATGGTATCTTGTTTCACAGGACTGAAGAGCACTGACATCACTCAGAAGGGAATGAAGTAGCTACACGAGAAGAGGGGCTGCTATCTCCTGAGGGCTCAGTGCCACCAGCAACACCTTGTCCCCTTCCACTCCCTTGGCTAGCATTCAGATTTGATTGGCTATACTCACCTCCTATCAGCTCCCATTAGGGATTCCGCTGCTTGCCTATTGGGTGAAATTAACAGACCTAACTCAGTGATGTTCATTAATTTTAATGTATCTACTCTAAGTAAAAGTGAGTTGACTCTAGACTGAAGGGAAGGCTGAAGACTGAAGCTTTGAAAATTCTCACCAAGCAAAGCTTTTCTCCATGTTTCCTCACAGTAGAACTGGAAGTCAATTATGCAGTGGCACAAAGAGAAGTCTGCCGCATTTTGCTGTCATTGTGGGTAATTTGTCCCTTAGGGTGTTAGCATTCATACATAATTGCACATTGTCTTCCTCTCTAACATTTCCTACTTTCTTTTTCTGTTCGAACAACATAAGAATGATTGCAGCCACGGGTTTTAGCAAATTATCCAGCTAACTCGATTTACATTTTATTCACAAACAGAAATATAGTGGGGACACAGTTTTGTGTGTAATTCCTCACCCCCCCTTCCCCGCTATCACATTTGGCCCTAAGATACTATAGTTTGTTCATGCATTTCTTTGCTCTTTGGTACAAACAGAAATAAAGATGCACGACAATCCAAGCAATATTTTTTGCTGCATGATCCACAAAACTGGTATCATGCTTCCCTAAAACTAAACATGCATGTGACAGAAGCACCAGCAATAATAAATTTAAAGTAATAATGGAGGAAGCCTACCAAAACAAAGCTGTCTTAATAGCCCAATGAAAAGCACGTGGTGATAGATCCAGAACAGGACAAACTGTCTAGAGAAGGTGTTCCAGATACTGGGCAACAAAACAGAAAACTTTATATTTTGTGTTCACCTGTTGTACATCTGAACCAGATGGCCTGAGAGTCTCCAAAGTGAAACATATTGTTCTGGCAAGCTCACATAATAGGTGACAGGTAGATATTTTTTTTTTATTATCATTCATTCATTATATTTATGAGACATCTCATAAAATAAATTTTCTGGGCATCATATAGGATAAAAAGCAAAATAAAATGTAGCAATAAGACCATAGGATAATAAAACCACAATAAACTTAGGAGGCCAACTGTGTAAAAACCTAGAACTACAAAAGCAACACAATAAAGTAACATGTGCAGCAAAAAACTAAGCGCCCCTACAGACTAGCTTTTTTTTGCAGGCATCTTCCGCAACACGTTACTGATGCAATAATAGTGCACTGAAGTGGATTTATACTAGACCGTCCACACATCATTCGGCTTTATTTGTTGCTCTGCAATGTTTTCCCCATAGTATATCATTATTGTCATTTGAAGGAGTACAGCAACCTCTAGAGGGCACCAGATTGAGGGACACCCAGGAGAGCCTTAGGAGGCTTACAATCTGGGATTGAAACCAATGGGTTGGATCCAAAGTAAGTTAACTGAATTGAGGCAAGTTAAACATGACTTTCCTGAAGTTCAGCTAACTTAGCCTGGATCCAGCCCAATAACTCTACCCTGTTTTCTCCCCCATCTCCAGCACCTCCTATGCAGTTGTATTTTCCATCAGAATATAAGGGTTCCTTAACTCCATTTCCTTATGTCCCACGGCATTCTTAACATGCTTAGCACTGTTATTATATCCTGTCCCCTCCATATATAAAAACAGTCCAGCCATACACCTCCCACCTAATCTTGCAGTTTCCAATTACAATATATTCTGCATTAGGCTTACCATCACTCAGGAGAAGAATAGTTTCTGTTCTTGCTTGCGTGCACCACATTTTCTGCTTTCCTAGAGTCTACCCTCTTCATAGTTCTCCACTCACACCATAATTCTCCCATCTCTTTCCCAAATAAGATTTGGTCTAAACATATATATACATGATAATAAACATTGTTTGATTGGTGAACAGCATCGCAAAATTCGGACCTGTACAAATTTCAAAGCATATCTGCCTTTCATTTTGCAAATTGTTCTGAAAAGTGCAAATTGAAAGATTTGGCTTCACATGAAACCTGAATTGAATTGTTCCCTACAAGAAGAGTCTTTTACCTAGTGGAGGATTCTGTTGATGGAAGAGAACAACTCTCACTCAACTAGTGCCAAAATGTGTGAGATCAGCTTGTCCCAAAAATATATCCTCTTTCACCAATGAAACTAAAGGGTAATTTGCAGGGCTTTTATATCACCTCAAAAATCTGGCACTCCTCCTATAGACTGTCATGATGTGCATGGCCCTCTCCTTAACAGAAAGCAGAAATTCAAATTCCCTTATAATTTGTATGAATAATTTGTATGAGCTTTTTAAGACCACATGCTGATGATTGATCTAAATAAAGCAGCCATCAGATAGTCTTCACGGAGGCGTCTTCAAATATGGCCCAGTGGTATTTAAACCCCTCTGGCATTTCAATGACCTTTTAGAAGGCATAGTGACTAATTTATTTCACGATTGTCTTATTGTATCCAAGAGAAAAAATGTTAACCAAAAGGCAGGTGTCCTGATCCAAGTCACATATTACGTTTCAAAACACATTAAGTGGATGCTAATTTCAGCTATTTGCATGAGAATCTCTCTCTCTCTCTCTCTCTCTCTCTCTCTCTCTCTCTCTCTCTCTCTCTCTGTGGTTGCTATCATTCCTATCATAGTATCAATGTCAGCTCAATTTTCTGAGCAGCAGCAACTCAAACATTGACCTGCTGCCTATTACAGTAGTGTCATGAAGTGCAATGGACGAGTACTTATTGTACATTACCCTGTATCAAGTAACATGCAGCCCTCTGTTATCACAAAGGAATGCCGGTTCTTGCTCAAAATGAGGAGTCTGGCCATAAAGTTGATTTAAGGGAGTCATTAAAAATTACTTTCTGAGAATCAAAAAAAAAAGTTCTATTTATTCCCAAGAGACCATCTCACGTTGCCATTGCAAACATCTCGTTACTGTTGTAGAAAGGAACTGGTTCTAAACAAGTAAATGATGAGCTGCATAAAAGGAGTCAGCTATCAGTGGGAGACAGGGATATTTGAAAAATGGTGGGATTTCAGTCAAATGATTTAAGTGGGTCCTGCCTAGCACCAAGGAGGTTACAACACATCTACTTGGTCAGGAAACACTACACTTTCTTTTATTTATGTTTATAAACTACTGTTGATTGAAAACTGGAATATGAAAATCTTGCTGACCCTGTGACTGTACACATATCTGCATGGCTCCTAGCAGCTCAAAGTAAGGAGTGACATCCTCTTACCTGTTAACAGTGTACCATGCCACAGCCTGGCAAAGTGAGCTCCTCAATGTTCCTCTTTGTTGTGGCATCCATTAAGCCAGGGCCCACAGGAACAAGCTATTCCTGCTATGAGGCCCAGGAGAAACACTGCACACAGTGGGACTTGGACCATTTGCTGCTTTTTGCCGAGGAGTGAAGAGGGAGGTCCCGGGGCGTGCCTGGCCTTAAATACCATTAGGCCATGCCTCCCAGGCCCGCCGATTGGCGGGCAGGGGGAAAGGCACGCCCGGGGATTCCCTCGATCTCGCAGGGGCTGAAATCCAGCCCCCACGCTTGTGGGAGGGGCCAGCCCGCAACCCCCTCTCCTCCCCGGGGCTCGGAAATGGCTTTGCAGAGACACTGAAGTGAGGAAATAGGACAGGGCTGGGAAGCAGCAATTATATACACGGCACATTTAAAAAGTAGGTAGCAAAGGATAGTGGTGGGAAAGAAGAATAAGTGCCCTAGCCTAGAGTATTTCTTCCCCTTGCGCATCAACACTTCTGCACTTTCCTACAAGATAATCACATTTACCACAGAGACATTATTCCCTGTGCTTGGGTTACACTCAAGATTGCCTTCAACCTTTTACAGGGTTGTACTGTTGTCTGAGGCAACTCAACAGACATGAACTTTCTGAGGTGAATTGTTTCTTTAGATCAGACACAGGAATCTCCAGTCCATGAACCAGTCTTGGCCTTCCAACCTTCCATATTTGGCCCTTGTGGCCATTTTGGGCAAATCACAGGAAAGCTGGCAGAAACTTCTTCAAAGTTCATAAAATGAAAAAGGCAAAACTTTTAATACAATAAAGTATTATTAACCTATCATCCCTTTTCTTGGAGAGGACCTTAACTGAAGTTTAGAAAAAAATAGAGAAACTCTAACATCTTGCCTGTCACACTTCTGGTTCTTTTACTCACGTGTAAAATGCGATTTTGAAAAACTGTTGCCAGATAATGAAACTTGGGAAAAATTCATTAAAATTATATGGAACATGTTAACTGTATATGAAAATGAAAAATGGGTCTGCAGGTTGACATTTTCATGGAATTACCCAGCAATTCATTTGGCAAGTAATTATGTATAGCCAATTTGAAGGGAGAAAAAAACCAATCTGTTTGTAAGCAGCTTGTGAGAGGAAAAGAACACATCTATATTAATCTTCCTTAATATACAGGTTTCTTCTTTTCTTTCCAGCATTATTTTAAGAACCTAAAGTATAAAAGAAACAAGGTGTTCCCTTGCTGAAAGTTTATATTAGACTGCGGAATTTTCAATGAGTATTCCAAACAAAGTTTTTCCTATACACTGTCTGTAAGTTTATTGTCAAGAAGATACACATCCTCTTTTGTGTAAATTACAAAAAAGTGTTTTTATGGTGTGAATTGTACAAAATTTGGTGGTTTCGTGTGTACAGTTGTGTACAAACTTAATAACATAGGAGGCTGAATCAGAATTTTGGTCCATCTAGCTTTGCATTGTCAACACTAACTGGAAGCAGGTTCCCACGTTTCAGACCACAATCTCTCCCAGACTTACCTGGAAATGCCAGGAACTGAACCTGGGAGCTTCTGCATATAAAGCAGTTGCTCTACCACTGAGCCACAACTCTTCCCACAGCTAATTAGTTCTTGAATTGAAATAGGGATTTCCTTCTCAGCAACAAAATGTCAAAAAAATAGCTATTCTAGACACCCTTGTTCTTTCTCCAAGACATACCCAGAAAATACAAGCCTTTTGACTAAAGGGTGTTATGCAGCCAAACATCTGAGGGCACTTGCCTGCAGCATCCACACATTTTTGAAGATAAAAGATCATGGTCAGAAGAAATTAAAACGACCAAAGCCAATCAGAGTTTTTAACGTACAGATTTGCTGAAAAGCATGTGTCCATCTGTCTATGTTTATGCTTAATAAGCTATTTATGAAGTTAGCAGATTGCATATTCTCATAATTATATTCTATTTGTTGGGTCAGTAAAATAATGCCCATTTGGCAGATCTAGATGGAATTTGGAAATGATACATTTTCAAAGCCATGCAAACAAGAGTGATGAAGCACTATTTGACTTATTACTGATGCCCCAAGCCCAGCGGTGATGCCACAGACATACCACTAATCATGAGTGCACCTTAAACCATGTATTTAATTCCAAAATGATCCATTATAAATGTTGGTAGGATTAAACCAAGAAATGTTGATATCACACTGTGGGAAATGGGTGTGCCATCCCTTGAAAAGTGCCCGCACAAAATCCTTGTCCTTGTTTGCTTTGCATTAATTTTTAACATGGATTCTTTCTCTTTCTCTCTCATGCTTGCCAATAGAGTCTGTGTTCCTTGGGTTTGGGGATTAGGATCTGGTGTGTGTTTGTTCAGATTCTGAGAAAAAATTTAATACTGTGTTTGCTTGGAACACACTTGATTGTTTTTTCTTCTGATCATGGTCGTGCTTCTGCTCAGAACAAAAGGAGAAGTTTTGTGTTACTCTACTTCCATATGTGAAAGAGTAGGCTAGTGTGTCCAAAGGACTTCATGGGCCTTTCAAAAGATTTCATATTGTATACGAGGACATTCACGTGTGGCTCAAAGTGACTCAGGATGAAAGATCAAAGTCCCAAATGAAGGGTTCTGTTTAAGCCAGTTTATAATGCAAAAGGTTTAATATTGTGGGGTCCAAGTCTGATTTCTTCAATAATGGCCTTATTGCTCACTTTTTAAGACAGCATTGACTACATCTTTCAACAGTAAAACATTCACTACTTCCAGAGTCCAAATAGTGCAAGTCCAGCCCTGGCAGGTTTCACAAGCCAAGAAGGGCAAGGATCAAAAGAGCAAGCAGAAGATCCTTCTCAGTCCTCCAAACAGTTTGTCCATGTTCTCAGTTTGGTGCTGCCTCAGATAATCTGTTAGCTATGTCTGGGAGACATTTACAGCTTCCCCTTCACTCAACCAGGTCTCCATCACACAAGCCAGTTGGGCATGGTCTTCTTAGATCAATACCTTTCCATTATCCAGTCTGGTCTTAACCAGCAGCACCTCCAGGTTAGAAAGGATTGCAGATAAGTTCCTAATAATGCCAAGGCAGGAAGGTGGAGCAAAAAGGGGGGAATAGCAAATATCTATCTATCTCACATTCCGCTTAAGTGATAACTCCACCTCCTACCACCATAATTATGCCCACCACAAATATCCCTCCAAAATACATGCTAACTGCAAGACAAGACAAGCCATATGTAATAAAGAGCTATCTCCCCCACATGAATTGAGATAATGGGAGTTAAGTGAGGATAGGTAATCACATCAATGATTTGATCACCAAAGCAATCAATCAATAATCCAACACATGCGGACTGTATAATCAAGCAAAAAATGCATCAAAGTAACTCGTTATATATGTTGTGTGTACATGTTTAGTTAAATGAGGCATGAATGGGAATTGAGGCACAGCAGAGTATGTTCACATTTTATCATCTGATATCTATTTATGTGTGATCCCAGAAGCAACCCTAGACACACTTACCTGAAAACAATGAGACTTATTCAAGACAGGAATAGAATCTTTGTAGGGTCATCAGCAGGAAAACATATTTCTATCGCTTTCTTTGGGCAATGTTTTCCATCGCATTTTGGGAAACGATGCCTGCTGAACTATCATGCTCACACCATCTGCTCATCATCATAAATATAAATGAAGTGATAATGAAAATCTTCCAAGGAACTATCAAGATGATTACACTTCAACTCCAATTACTTAATTTGGATCCTCTGTAATCTACAAACAAACAAACAGAATGGAAAACCCTTACTTTGAATCTCTGTAAGTGTTATTGGAACTGCATATGGCTGTTGAATATCAGCTGCTTGGGAAGGAAATATATACAACAATGTAGTAGCTCTTAATGACTTAGACTTTTGGTTATAAAAAGAAGCGCTAAGATGAGAAATACTATATAGAAAGAAAGAAAGAAAGAAAGAAAGAAAGAAAGAAAGAAAGAAAGAAAGAAAGAAAGAAAGAAAGAAAGAAAAGGTCACCATCTATGATATGCCTATCTATCAGAGGGTCCACCCAAGCTAAGCTGCTCATCAGTATTCTACTCCTAATACTTCCCCCTGAGCAGTTAGAATGCTTTTCAATATTCCAGGGTATCATAGCAGTTTAGCAATTGGGAGCAAAAGCTTACCAGCAACAGAACATGAAACATTTTCACAGAGGGCAAAGAACAAGGCAACCACTTAATTGCATTCACAATAAATCTATGCCGATCAAAAACAAAACAAAAGAGACACACCACCACTACAAATACAAAACTAGACTGCACTCCTAAATACCTCGAGATGAGCACCATTGGGCTGAATGCAGCATACTTCTAAGTGGAAAAAAATATAGTTGCACTGAAAGTGAATTACCATTCCATCCCTTTAAATAGTCTCTCTCTCTCTCTCTCTCTCTCTCTCTCTCTCTCTCTCTCTCTCACACACACACACACACACACACACACACACACACACACTTTGGTAACATGGAAGTACTTCATGGAAGTACATGAAAGCATGGAAGTATTGCAGCTAAAAAGTGGTCTATAAATGATGTTAATAAATTAACAGAATACTCTCAATGAATGTATTTAGGAATATGGTATTAGATTCACATTTGCGCTATAGATAGGAGAGAGAAGGGATGTTTTTGATTCCCTACTGCTTCTATCTCATTATCACTCTGCTTAGGATAACACTTCTTTATAAATGGTGAGAGCACTTCTGTTTTCAAGAGTATTTTAATGCAGACTGAGTACAGCAAGTGTGGCTGTTAAAAGCCATTTAATTCAACTTATTTACATTATATTCTCTAATAATAATAACGAACGTATTGCCCCCTGCACAGAGCAAAAGAGATCTCAACGGGAAGACAAAGCCATTAGGGATTTTCTTTTGTGCTGGAGAGTTCTGTAGATAAAGGGTGCCAAGGGGTCAAGAATTGTGCCACAGTTTAGAGATTCCCACCCAAGAACAAGTCATTGAAGCTATTTCATGCTCCTTCACCTCCTTCCAATTTTTTCAGTCCTCCAGGCATTCATACCTTGCAGCTGTTTTCCCCAGCAACAGATGTGTCCCTAGTTTCCAACATCTCCCAATGGAATCTTTCAGTGAAGTCTCTAAGATCTGGTCCACACCTGCATTAGGAAGTGACAGAATGCTGGGATGCTAGAATGGATTCCACAACTGCCCATGACCTGGTCTGAGGGCATATGATGTCATTATCTTGCTAAAGCTAAACAGATTTTGCCTGGTCAAAGTCTGAGCACTTCATGTTAGCCACCTTGGGTTCCAAGGTGGAAGAAAGCTGGGGTATAAATGTCCTTGATAAAGAAATAACTTCAGCCTGCAGACTGAGGATATTACCTTCAAATTTTCTCCTGTGTTAAAATTATCTCCTCTGCAAATATAAAACCATTTCAGCAGGCAAAGGACAGCGACTCTTCTACCTAATGTACATTTTAAAAAACAAACAAATTCATTTCTTCTTTTACATGGCAGACATTTAAAAGTGCGGTCAAGCCGAAGACTTGAGTTTTGAAATATTTGATTTGAATTTTTTGAGCCAAAAATTGCCACTTTTTCTCCCAGAATACTCTTGAATGAAGCAACTTCCAGAGCATTTCAAAATAATAAGATGGTGGCTGTAAGGAGACAAGAGCAAAGCAGGTGTGGTTGGCAGGAAAAAGAAGAAGAAAAGTGAATGTGAGTAATGCAAAAAAAGGGGCATCTGAATGAATAAGTAATAAAACAAATGTGATTTTAAAGCATGGAAAACAATATGAAGATATCCAAAAAAGAACAATTCCATTATGAAGTTTTCAGTCATGAAAATGAATGAAATCCTGAAACTTCTCATCCCCTGCAGACCCCAACGGATCTGAACAATTAAGAATATTCCTCCATCTGGCCTCAACAGAACAGAATGAGCCTGTTCTGCAAGGCCGGAATCAGTGAGATTTTGGACTTTTCTCATTCTGAAATCTCTTAGCTTTTTGGAAAGCGATTCACTCTTCACATTATCCTCAACAAACTCATGGTGCATCACTCCAAAATACTGTGGCTGACTCTAACAGTGGTGACAAATACCTATTGTCCAAACCCCCAAATACAGACCACATTTGTTATTATTTTGCTTCATCAAACAATGAAAGTACTGTAACAAGTATCTGGAAATGTAGTCTAGTATTGCAACTTTTTAATATTGTGTGCTGCTCATTTTTTTCTCCTTTTTTTTTTTAGTTGAAAGGCTAATTTCGCCCAAACCTCCTCTTTAAATTATTAATCTTGCTGCATGCATAAATTCAGAGGGGAAAACTTCAAAAGTTCCCACGTCGTCTATGCAGATCACAACCATAGAAGGTTTCTTTTTAACATGCTATCAGAAAGTTGGATTAAGATTCACTCCTTTGATATGCTACTGATTATTTTTTTATTTATATAAAAAATGAAATCCCTGTTTCCTGCAATTAACTATTTTTTGAAGAGCAACAGGCCTAGAGAAATCACATATCTGTGGTGACTCCTTTCAAAGAAAACAATTAGCATCCATATCAAAAAGCTAATTCAGAGAAATTAAAGAACACATACATCAGTAAAATATAATATTTCCTTTTTAGCGCATGTCACTGAGTACAGTGTATCACTGTAAAATTGTTGGGCTCACAGATAATGAAGAGTGACAGTTGAAGGGTGCAGGGCTTCATATAAGACCTTTGGGTATGTAAAGATTTTAATTGCACATAATTATGAATGTGAAAGTGGAACGATTTAATTTTTTTTAGCTTTCATGCTATTAGAAGGCTAATAGAACCAATATCAAAATGAGTTAGTTACAGTAGAATTACCAGAAGAAGCTAATTTTTTTCCAATTTGGCAATTTAAATTGAATCAAAACAAAAAAAAAATTGAATAGTTGACATGTTTATCTTTTATTTTACATGTGCAGAGTAAGTAACAAGATAACTAGTGTATGCCATTAGCAATGATGCAACAAATAGGACTAATAAGATTAGGCTGTCACAAAACAATGTGAGTGAAGTTGTATTGTGTTTAGGAAGACGCAAATATCTGCAGCAGGGTAGGACAAGTAAGAGAAAAAGGCTTACTCTACATGGGACAGAGGGAGAACAAACTTAGGCCTCAACTGCCATAGAAATTTGAACAGTCATGACTTCCCCCAAAGAATCCTGGAAACTACAATTTGCTGTGGGTGCTGAGGGTCCACCCATAGAACTACAGTTCCTAGAATTCCCTGGAAAGAGAGATTTACTATGAAACCACTCTGAGATTTGTGCAAGGAAGAAGAAATACTGATGTGAAGCTTGTGGTCTACCAAGACCCCTGCCGAGCTGAGAATTGGTGTCTGAGGTGAGGGGGCATGAAATCGATTTTGCAGCTCCAGAGACACAGCATAGCTCCTGACAGTCCTGCTTTTAAGTGTCATTTTCCTCCAGGAGTTTGTCTCCTGCACTGGGCAATCTTCTTCCTCCCTAGGCACTGGAGTAGGGATATGGGGGGCAGAGGGGCGCCTCACCCCAGGTGTCATGCCTAAGGAGGGTGACACGATTGCCCCCCAGGCAGATCACTGGCACAGCGTCGATCCGCTCAGGGAGCGATCTTGTCATCCCCCGGCGGATTGCTGACACATCGATCCATTCAGGGGGCCCACAAGAGGCGCATGGCGGCGACTCCATGGGCGGATCGCTCTGTCCCCACCACACCAGGTACCGGAGGAGCTAGCTACGCCCCTCTCCCTAGGAGCACTCTGCCTGCATCTCTGTTCCAGGCCTGTCCACTCTGGACAGAGACAATTTCCTCATTTTGCGTGGTTACTCAAAGTGTGGATATAGGTGGTCGCTGGGCCTTCTCTTCCAGCAAGGCAACAAGCCTGCACTTGTTGCAAGTGTACTTTTGCGTGTTCACACGCAAACTACCAAAACTGTTGAGCTTTTCTACAAACATGCCCTCCAAAATTGTGATTTTTCGATTGACTTGCCTAAGATCCAGGACAAAGTGCCGCCTTTCAGAAATTCCCCGCAGGCGTCAATGCCACCTTTGAAATCCTGGTGATGTCTGGGAAAATCCAGAAGTATGGCAGCCCTAAAGGAATACAAATACAACTGGTGGCAGAGCGAGGAGAAAGGCAGTCAGCAATAGCTGGGTATCAACGGTCATCCATTTCATAGCTTAAAAATGTAAAATGTAGCATTCTTATGAAGGTTGCATACCCCTTCCAATCTCTGCTGAATGGTAGCAATATTCCAGGGGGTTCCGGGCTTTAAGGAAGCTTGGTTTATTATACATTTACACCTGGCTCTATTTTGGGGATGCCTGGCTCTATTTTTGGGGACGCTGGTGGTGCCACAGAGTGGTGCCACAGAGCCTAGGACTTGCCGATCAGAAGGTGGGCGGTTCAAATCCCCGTGACGGGGTGAGCTCCCGTTGCTCAGCCCCTGCTCCTGCCAACCTAGCAGTTCGAAAGCACGTCAAAGTGCAAGTAGATAAATAGGTACCGCTCTGGCAGGAAGGTAAACGGCATTTCCATGCGCTGCTCTGGTTCACCAGGAGCGGCTTGGTCATGGTGGCCACATGACCCGGAAGCTGTACGCCGGCTCCCTCGGCCAGGAAAGCGAGATGAGCGCCGCAACCCCAGAGTTGTCTGCAACTGGACCTAATGGTCAGGGGTCCCTTTACATATTTTGGAGAGAGTATGGAGCACTGCATGCCAAGTGGGCTTTGTTCCACAGCAGTGCAGCACTGGATTTACAAGGAATCCTGAACACCATCTCCCTTCCAGCCAACCAAGATGGTCTTGCCCTTCAGCTCCTGCATGGAGTCCTACCTATTTCCTTCTCCTTCTTCCCAGCAGTCTTTGTGGGAAGAAACAACTTCTCCCCTTTTGTTTCCAGCATGCCCTGTCTCCCTGTAACCTTCATTTCAAAAGCCTCCTGAAAATGCTGTGATGACATCACACTCCCTGGCAGCCTCCCCCTTTCTTGTGTGATGCTGAGTGTCTCACCTTTTGTCAGGGTTATGACTCTGCTATCACTTGTCTTTGTTCTTGGGTGGCCCCTCTCTAAACCCAGCTCCTGAGGAAGGCAGCTTGATTTCAAACCCCACATTTTCTAATCTCAGAAATTATAGGGAGATCCTGGCACCCAGGAATTTCAGAGAATCCTTGCCCTCTGCAAACTCATAGCAGTATATTATCTGATGTGCTTTACAAGAGGGAAGTCAACAGAGGAAATCATCTAAAAAACCAGAATTTTTCTTATTTCTTGCACTCTTTTTTAGAGCATTTTGCTGTAGTTAACACACCTGCCTCACTTTCCCTCTCCTTAAGTAACCTATTTAAATCTCTTCCACTCTCATCTTCAATTAGAAGTTTGATGATGTTAAGATCTCTTTGAAGATCTTAGACCTTTTCAATTAATTTTAATCTGGCTCGTTAACACTTTTCTAATGTGTAAGAAATGGGCAAATATGTAACTGAAGAGCCATTTACCTTTTTTAACGAAGGTAACAAATATGCAATTATAAAGCCTCATCTTTCAGGGACTTTACAGTAAATTAACTTGTTTTGTCATTGCTGTGCCTGTGGAATGTCACTTTCTCTGGAGTTTTGACAGTAAAATTCTTTCTTCCTGGCAGAATTAGCAAATAACATTAAGATCTGGGAGATGACAATTAGTTTGTGAATTAGGTGGGGACATACAATGTGTTAATTACTGAGGGACCAGACTTCATGCAATTAAAATTTAGCATCAAGATAAGGATAATGTATTAGGAGGTCTCGGAGTATTTAATGAAGTTGAAAACGATTACCCAATCATATAAATTAATTCTGAGTTTTCTTAACTATTCAGAGAATTTTTCTCTGTGCTGGGAGTTATCATAATGGACTATTATTGTTTGCAAATAGAATAAAATTGGAATTGATGAAATAAGGTTGTAATTGTTGGTTTTATTTTATTAATTTATGTATTTAGGAAACGTTAGCCGGCTGGCTCACTTGCAATGCTGTTGTTCATAGGAAAGATCTGCAAGTGTTCATCACTCACACTTGAGTCTAATGTGACTTCTTTGAAGTTCATTGTCTGAGATGAGAGAGAGCAATCCATGTGCAAAACCACATTTCTTAGTATGGATCTACTCTACTTGAGTGCAACAGGAAGCTCTGAAGGTGGTGGTGGTGAAATTCTTACAGGTAGCAAGCTGCCCACACAATTAATGGAACAGTTGCAGGAGCACAGTATGGTCAGAAGTTTCGCTTCTATGTTTGAATGTCTCCCTAGCACAGATGCTTTCAGACTCCCTTCAGCCCCAGGCAACATGGTCAATGGTCAGGAAGAGGGGGCATCAGTCACAGCCAATTCAAGCATCACTAAGGAGTGATGCTTCCATAAAGATGGGACAATATTCACCACCGGGCCTCTGGATCCTTCCCAATGCCCTCTGTAGTGAAAACCTGATCTAGAATATGTTCTATGGTTTTCACCTAACTTAAGGTTGTCTTCAACCAACTTGAAATAATGGCCATGACTAACAAGTCCATTAATGTCACTGGGTCAACTCTGAGTAACAGTAGGCCCCGCGGGCCAGGGATTTATCCTTGTCCTGTGTGCGGAGCCAAGCGCAGCTATTAGTCAGTTGTTCCCATGCCCAGGACAATGCCCCAAAATTCCTGCTGCCAATGGCCAATTTGGCAGCAGGAGGACAATCCGGCCTGCAATAGGCCAGTTCACAGTGGTGGCCTGGGGCCTGCCCGCAAAGCCGTCCGACTGAGAAGGTGCGAATGGACTTAATTGAATACAAACCTATATCTCTTTCTGTTTTCATCTTTGCTCCTTTCATTGCTTCTCTTGCATAGTTGGAACTTCCTATTAGGTCTTTCTCCCACTCCACTTGATCTCTCCCTCGCTTTGTGTCCAATGCCTCTCACAGTAATTATCTGGGTACTGGCACTGGTGGAGGAATGGGAGTGCGGAGGGAGCGGACCACCCCAGCACCACTATTCTGGTAGGGTGCCATCATGGTGGGCCCCCCGCAACCCCCCCATGTGCCGGGAGCCACCCCCCCAGAATGCATGCCACGCCCTTGCGGGCAGTGTAATACGCCCCTGGGATGCACACCACGCCCCGCCAGCCGTGCCCCCGCCTGCTCTCTGCCCCCATTAGTGGACCATGCAGCTTCACCACTGGGTACTGGAAGAGCAAAGGGAGCTTCCTAACTCCCTAACATTTGTGAGGTAATTTGTTTTAAAACCTGAATTGGTTATAGCTGAGGAGTGTGTTCAACGTATGTTTTTAAGCTCCCCTTTTATTCCTGCAGTATTTTAAAATTTTCATCAGATAGGTTCCATATTCACAAATTCTCAGCTGCACGGCCTATTAATAAGCCAGACATTTGGAACTAGTTGTGATCATCATAGTATGCTACCTCCAGGATCAGAGGCACCTGTGAGAAAGGGCTATTGCCCCCATGCTCCGCTTGTGGGCTTTCAAGAGGCAACTGTGGGAAACTGGAGGCTGGGCTAGGTAGGACTTTGCCCTGATCCAGCAGAACTCTTCTTATATTCTTGTAAATGCTGCAGTTCCAATGAAAATCACCAGTGTCTGCAATGGCTTGTTTGTTTGGCAAAGCCCACACCCAAATGTTGTGTAATGAGGAGTTTAACATCATGTAGTTCAGCACTGCATTTTCCTGCATTGACACCGTTGACCATTTTCCTGTATTAACATCCACATCAATAACCAATAGCATTTCTGCAGGCTTAGGGGAATGAGTCCCTAAAAGGTATACTCAAATATGACATTTAAATGTGAAAGCTTGGGAAGTAAAGCACGGATTGTTCAGTTGTTCAATTCTGGGCAGCCCTTGTGTGGGCATGAAAGGAAATCTGATGGTGCCTGGGTTATCCCAGCCACGTGAATGCTACAGGTTGTTTTTGGATAAATTGGCCAACCTCTGTTCTCCAGATCCTGAATTCTTCATGTACTGAATCCTTTTTCCATGAGTGGAACTTTTCAAACTCCACAGTCTGCCAAGAATCATTTTGTTTCAGAGAAATACCGTATGGGCATCAAGTCAGAGGTGTGTGGCTCAACGCGATTCTACCGCAGACCAACATGGTCGCCAGTAGCAGCTTGGCATCTACTGTACGCAGGCCAGTTCATTCAATTTGCATTTGTATTTTGGCACATCTACTTGCTGTGTTTCTCTGGCTCAAACAATGCCTTTTGGAAGGTGGCTCTTGATGCTGAGTTAAGTACCCTGATTCCAGTACCTAAATGCTGATCATAATTATTTAGGTCACAGGAACTCAGATCCCAGGATGCCTTACGCAAACAAAGGGATCATTCTTAACTTGGCCCCTCTTTTAATTTAGTTCTTCACATGCATCATTTTGTATAATTACATGAATGACGTTCATAGAATTCTCTGTTATTACCAGCCTGATAATAGATGCTCCTGCTTCCCTTCTGCATTTATCTTCCGTAAATGCCTAGGCTTTTCCTTGGCATTTATCTACCAGCAGGAAACCTTAATCAGACCATTCATGAACACTAAGCAACTGGGTAGAGAGAACAATTGACATCTGTTGTCTTAAGTGGCAGATCATTGGGAAATTATCTGAACCAGACTGAAATATCTGTTTAGTCCCATTGGTTTGGAAGAACAATAAAGAGAGGGAGGGGAGAGGAGGGGGCGATTCCAATGTGCAGTCGTTTTTGCTATTCAAAAAAATAAAATAACTCTTAACCTTTGATAAATTCCAGGCTGAGGCAGAATTTTTGAATTTAAGGTACACTATTTTATTGCCCATTTGCTGCTTATGCAAAAGCTTTGGAATTTGCCTGTGTCTCAGTTCTGAAATGAGAGCAGAGCTGGAAGAAGAAAAATAACAGGTACCTAATGACTAGAGAGTTGGATACCTGGGATGGGAAAACACATCCATTTTTGAATTAAACCATAAAGCCATCCCCACATTGGGTAATATGTTGAACCATGTTCAAAACATATTGAAATTTCCCGGTGGTCCTATTCTCTGAGAATGAAGAATTTTTTATAATCTAGGTTATGTTTGTCTCTTTCTGTGACTAGAAACTCACCATCTCAAGTCGATGGTCCGGCAACTTCAATGTTGAAGCACTAGGTCAATAACCCCCTAAGTCAGACCAGTCCTTTCCCCCCAAAGCCTAATGTCACTCTGCTAAGCTTTTCTGTGCCATATTTCCTATATATTTCTGTTTTCCAATGAGCTCTTCATAGAACTGA
Source organism: Podarcis melisellensis (assembly GCF_964234715.1). Lineage (NCBI taxonomy): Eukaryota > Metazoa > Chordata > Lepidosauria > Squamata > Lacertidae > Podarcis > Podarcis melisellensis. Next base: position 52,359,823 of record NC_138537.1, read on the forward strand.
GGCTTTCCTAAATATTGCCTGTGGAACAATAAAGAGATCTGGATTTATTTTATTTTTATTCTGTTGTCAAAGCACAACAGTGAGTGATATCTCTAAAAGTTTTTTTAAAAATTAACTACACTGTGACATGTGGGTGTTTGAATCCACCCTTAGCAGAACTGGTATACAGGAATGACTGAGAGTATAGCATATAATGCAATCCCAACTATGCATGCCTTTGCTGGGGGTTTGAAACTGTAATAGAAGTGGTACACAACTGGATGCAGTCAGTGAACAGGATCCTTATCTCCTTGAAGCCAAACTGAGCAGGCAAAACAGACTGCAGAGCTCTGGTCATCTGTACTCGAGTGACTTTCCAGGCGCCACTGTTCAGCTGATTGGCAGAGCCAACAAACAGGGTGTTTTGGTACCTGGGCCAAGTGGGGAGACCTGGTGGGACTAATTAGATCAATGGAGCCACAGTTCCCCACATCCACTCAACAGGCATACAAGCTGGCATTAGTGGAGAGGCTACTGAAGGGAGGGACCTAACACAGATTTCAGTGTACCACCTAAAAACATGGTCACCTTCCTGCTGGTAGCAATCCTAGTTAAAATGAATAATGGCTATAGTATCGGCAGTGAATATGTGGTGCTTGTGTGTAAAATCACCACTCATCGAGGAAGCTCAGCGGGCAGCCTTGAGCAAATCACCCATTTTCAGCCTAACTTTCTCCATAGGAACACAAGGAGCTGCCTTGTACCGAATCAGACTGTCCATCTAACCCAATATTATTTACTCTACTGGCAACAGCTCTCAGAGGTCTCAGAAAGAGCTATTTTTGAACATCTGCTATGTTATTATTTTGACCGGAAATGCCAATTTCAATCATTGTACATCAGGGTTGAGTCACCTATAGCCCTTCAGATGTTGTTTGACTTCCATTGGCCCAGTTAATATGGGTGATGGGAGCATATAAGTGAGTCATGTAGATCAAGCACTTTCAGTTATGGAGATGATGATTTCACAATATTATATTATTATCATCACTATGGAATCCAGATGACTGTAGCATCAACTTTTGGCCAAAGCATAGAAATATGGTAAGGTAAAGGGACCCCTGATCATTAGGTCCCCTCGTGACCGACGCTGGGGTTGCGACGCTCATCTCGCTTTATTGGCCAAGGAAGCCGCGTTTGTCCGCAGACAGCTTCCAGGTCATGTGGCCACCATGACTAAGCCGCTTCTGGTGAACCAGAGCAGGGCACGGAAACGCCATTTACCTTCCCGCCAGAGCGGTACCTATTTATCTACTTGCACTTTTGATGTGCTTTCGAACTGCTAAGTTGGCAGGAGGAGGGACTGAGCAACGGGAGTTCAACCCGTCACGGGGATTCGAACTGCCAACCTTCTGATTGGCAAGTCCTAGGCTCTGTGGTTTAACCCACAGCGCCACCCGTGTCCCTAGAAATATGGTATTGTTGGCCAATTGACAAAGACTGAATAGGAATGTGAGCTTTCAAAGCAGTCACAAAAAGAGAAAAAGGTATTTGCAGTGTGCTCTTTTAACTGGACAAGAGCAAAAGGTTGTGGGTATTCTCTCTCTCTCTCTGTTTGTGTGTGTGTGTGTGTGTGTGTGTGGTTTTGACTTTACAAGCATGAGGATCAGTGGAAAACGGGGGGGGGGGAGAGAAAGGTGTGCTATCTTTTGTACCTGTCACTTTAATATATGCCTAGATCCTGCTTTGGCAGAGCACCAGGCTGTTTGAAACACAGTAGCTCAAAACAGTGGGGAATATATTTTGAAGGAACTTTTAATTAAGCCTGCCCTTAGGCTCCAGAGCTTGGTGAGGAAGGGGCTTGCGATGGCTGTGTTTAAAGGGTTAACCCATCCAGGCAGGTTCTCCCATGCTGTCACAGGTCTCAGATTGAAAATCCAGTTTCCTGCAGGTAAGCCATCCAATTCATCAAATAGTCAGTATAAGTGGCCTTGTGTGCTGCAAAAGTGCAGCTTTATAAGGCTCTTTTATTTTTTTTGGTTCCCAAACTAATTACCTGCAAAAATGAAAGCCTGGAATAGGACCAAGCATTGAAATCAGCATTCATCACCACTACTGTTGTTATATGAAGGAGAAAATCAAACGAACAAGTGAGAAGGCATAAGAGCTCTGCAATGGAAGGGAAATGTGCCCCTATGATGGTTCTGTGAAAAGGAAAAAGAATAACAATCAAGGGTCAATTCAAACATTACAGCAGTGGCAACAGGAATGAAACATTAACTCCTGCATTGTAAAGGATCTGTGAATCATTGTAATGTCTGTGAATCATCTTCCCGTTTGATTAGAAAATCTGAATGGGAAGGACCCAGGTCAGCACCATGCATTCTTAGTAAACAACAGCATGTTGTTACCTGGACTACAGGTAATCTGGGTGAGGAGTTGGTTGGAAGTAAACGTCTGAGAAATTATCTATTGTAGTAACTTGCATATTGACCTAAATTTGAGCCAGAGATGGTCAAAAGAGCTTTTCCTATTCCTAGTCTGGCACGGGAAGGTGAAGAAAACTTATTTGGACAAGTAGGCATATGCAGTGCTTTCTTTCCTTTAAAAACCCACTCTCATTTTGACTCAAGAAAATCACCAAATTGGGAAAAATGAATACAGTAAATGAACAAAAGTACAAAGCTTCACGAAATGTTTAGGGGTATGCGTACCCCTGTGTCCCCCCCCCCCAGAAAAAAGCACTGGGCATGTGTAAACCCCGTGTATGTCATATTTTGGATTGTGGAAATAATTCAAGCAGCTGTGGCCTTGAAGTAGTGTAGATAATGTAGAGAGCTATTAGGAGTGGCTTTCCCAACTGATTCCCCATCCCCTCACAAGAGGTCTGAACATAAATTGCCATAGTCAGCAAGGAAAGATATCCTGGAACAGAACAAAGGATTGCAACCAAGTAAACGAAGTTTGTAGCAATCTTCATGAACATGGAGTCCGTGGATGTGCTATTTATCTGCCAGTGTGTAAACCCTAGTTTTGAAGTCAAGTGTCACCAGCTAATTTAGTAGTTAATCACATTATAGTTAAGGCTCACCGGTGAGTTGGTTGCTCATACAAACACAAGTTCCAGAAATTGAGCACATGCATTAACCTTGCTTGGTCCCTGCTCCTGCCAACCTAGCAGTTCGAAAGCACGTCAAAGTGCAAGTAGATAAATAGGTACCGCTCTGGCGGGAAGGTAAACGGCGTTTCCGTGCGCTGCTCTGGTTCGCCAGAAGCGGCTTAGTCATGCTGGCCACATGACCCGGAAGCTGTCTGCAGACAAACGCTGGCTCCCTCGGCCAATAAAGCGAGAAGAGCGCCACAACCCCAGAGTCGGCCATGACTGGACCTAATGGTCAGGGGTCCCTTTATCTTTCCTTTAACACCCCTCCCCCTGTTGAATATACAGTAATGGTGATGATACCCCATCTAAACAATAAAAACTTCCCTATACAGGGCTGCCTTGAGATGTCTTCTAAAGGTTATATCGTTACTCTTCTCCTTGACATCTGATGGGAGGGATTTCCACAGGGTGGGTGCCACTTGTACTTCCTGTCAGTGAGGAAGGAGAAGGCAGGAAGTTAAATGCTGGAACTGATGGTCTGAGCAGGATGGTCAAGGGGATAAAACCCTAGACATGGGAAGGGGTGGTGTGGGATGAGGTGAGGTGAGGTGCTGAATATGACCTCCAAGCCTGTCTTTTCAGCCCTATCCTCGAACCACACTCCCTCTCCTAGGCTGCACCCCTCACCAGTCATCAGCCTGATCTACACATTCCTCAAGTGTTTCTGCCTGGCTGGAAAGCGTCACTGAACAGTGGTGGCACCTCGTGGGTGGAGGACCGAGAGAGGTGCATGTAGAAACATCGGACTTTTGTCCACCTGGAATGTAGCTTACTGTATGAAGGTAGGAGTCACATCTGTTACTCAACCCACTTTTGGCAACCATAAATATAAGGTTTGACCAACGCAAAAGTGTAAGACCACAAGCAGAGTAGATCCTGGCACAGCTGAGTTACACTTCCCCCTCACTAGAACCAATGCACTATATTTCCAAACCTCCCTTGATCTTTACTAACCTTCTCCTCCTTGATGTTTGACATACTTTATGGATAGACAATGGTTTGGGGGTTGGATGGACAGAACATATAAAAGCTCGCCGTTGCCAGAATTGCACTAACTAGGGCAGGATGGGCAGGTAGATCCAGATTTCTCTTCTTGTTTTAATAAAGCACCCCACCCCCAAGCTGAAGCATGATGGAGTGTGTTTGATCAAACTTATTTGGGGACTAGAATGATGGGACTAGGATGAGGCACATTATTGCGCATCCATCATTAGTAATCAATATCTAGATCACTCATAATGCTTTCCATTCATAGGTGGCAAAGCATTCTAGTGATGAAAAGTGAGGTCCTGACATCAGCTTCTCCCTTTGTGCACTCTTCCTGCTACCCTCTGCCTTTTTTATTCCGACAGGCAGTCTGAACTGACCTACTTAGCAGCCACTGCCCTTATCTCTTTTTAGTAATAATAAAGCAATACATTTGGAAAAAGCAAATGGACATAGATTTGATTATATCCTTTCTCCTTTTTGTCCTGCTTTGCATGTTACTTGTCTTCTTAGACTTTAAAAATTTTCAGTGCATAAACCATTTTCTCTCTTCCACTTCCCCCACTTTTCGGGTGTCTGTGTAAATACTTGGTGCTCTTGGTCCTCATTCTACACCACAGCCTTTAAAATAACAACATATAATACATGATTGGTGTGCTCTATTTGACAACATGCTGCAGAGCTAAAATCAGAGGGACTGGCTGAAGCAACAATCGGATTTCTTCTTTTTCTGCAACATCCATGGCTACCCAGCATCAGGGACAAAGCTATTTTGGGTAGCTATATCTGGTGAAAGTCTATTTTGATGGTTCCTTTCATTCTAAGCCTGCTAGCCATCTTTTTCAAAGAGTTAATAACATTTGTTAAAACATTCAGCTCAAGTTGGTCAAATATCATAACATTAATGCTACATTTGTCAATTGCCTCCTTAGCACTCCTTCAATTCTTCCTCCACATGTGAACTCAACTGACCTCTTCATTGCATCTCTTCTGTCCATTAGGTTTAATTCAAATGGCATCACAACGTACATTTCCCTACCCTCATTCTCCATTATTGTCTGCTGCAGGAAGGGAGGCAAATTGTGCATCATAAAACTTTCTGGACATGTGGTACATTGAACCACATAACACCAGAACTTGGGGCCAGCCAACAAAGCTGAATGTTAGAAGGTTCATGGCAGACAAAAAGAAAGTACGTTTTATGTGGCATATAGCTAAACTATAGAATTTGCTCCCACAGGATGCAGTGAGGACCACCAACCTGGGTGGCTTTAAGAGAGAATGAGACAAATCCATGGAATATGAGGCTATCAGTTGCTAAGAGCCATAAAGGTTATGTTCTGCATCCACTGTCAGAGACAAAGAAGAAGAAGAAGAAGAAGAAGAAGAAGAAGAAGAAGAAGAAGAAGAAGAAGAAGAAGAAGAAGAAGAAGTTGTTGTCGTCATTGTAGGCTAGTTTCCCCAGCCACTCTGGGCGACTCCCAACAGAATATTAAAAACACAATAAATCATCAAACATTAAAAGCTTCCCTAAGCAGGGCTGCCTTCAGATGTCTTCTAAAAGTCAGATAGCTGTTTATATCTATGACATCTGATGGGAGGGCGTTCCACAGGGCAGGCGCCACTACCAAGAAGGCCCTCTGCCTAGTTCCCTGTAACTTCACTTCTCGCAATGAAGAAACCACCCAAAATCCCTCAACGCTGGACCTCAGTGTCCGGGCTGAACAGTGGGGGTGGAGACACTCCTTCAAGTATACTGGACCGGGGCCGTTTAGAGCTTTAAAGGTCAGCTCCAACACTTTGAATTGTGCTCACAAACGTACTGGGAGCCAATGTAGGTCTTTCAAGACTGGTGTTATATGGTCTCTGTGGCTCCTCCCAGTCACCAGTCTAGCTGCCACATTCTGGATTAGTTGTAGCTTCTGGGTCAGCTTCAAAGGTAGCCCCACGTAGAGCATGTTGCAGTAGTCCAAGCAGGAGATAACTAGAGCATGCACTCTGGTGAGACAGTGAATAGCAATTACTGGGGATTTCAAGTTTCACCCAGGTTCTGCTTGTAAACTCTCCAGAAGCATCTGGTTGGCCACTGTGAGCACAGACAGCTGGACCAGATGGGCATCTTCTTACGTTTTAACTAGAAAGAGAGAACAAAGGGCTGACCTTTTTTTATTCCGTACAAGATTCCTACATTCCACAAACGAATGTAGTTCTTCCCTTTCTTTGTAATTAGTCGCTCAATGAATTTGTACCGCCTTTCCTATAAGCTGCGAAAAATTCTTACAAAGAGACAGTAAGCAATAATGTGAACCATATAAAAGAAATTTATGGCAACTCTACAGCAGCTTGTATAAATAAATCCTTATTTCTCTTCCCTGCACCTTCGGAAAACACACACACTTTAGTTACTGCCATTTCCACACAGTTATTTGGTTTAATTGTCCAGGAAGGACCAACTCTGCAGCAGAGATTTTGCTGGAAGTAGAAAGGAAGGGAATCTGCACAAATGGATAGAACAGATGCCACCCAGTGGCCTGCCAAGCAACATACACCTGGCTTCTCAGAAAATCACATTCATTACTGTATTATTGTTCTGGTTAATATTTGATGCTTGTTCACAAGCTAGTCAGTGTTCTTACCTCCCAAAGGAACATTGTTTGGAGGAAATGGGCAAATATTCCATTGCCCTGAACATTCAGAAAACAGAAAATTCGAGGGAGCCGAGTTTCATCTATCTGTTTAGAGTCAATAAGTTCTGGGAAAAGAGCAAACAGAGTGAGCTTTGGAGTACAGCATCAAAAATAGCAAATGGCAGATTGCTTGAGTTTTTTCTGTGTAAAAGTTCATAAGTCAGTAGCCTACTGGGAAATTCAGTCTACCTATCCAGACTTGCCTTAAACATTTTTTTTTTAAAAAAAAAAACCTTTTCCTACTCTCCTCTTGGGGAAAAACTCCATCACTACCATAAAAAGTCTTTAAGACGCTGCTAAAAACTCCAGTGGAATTCATAAACCAGATCACCAATACAGATAGTTTACACGCCAGCCTTCTTTGTCCCCTACGAAGCAGCTAAGTCGTTTAGGCCATCAGGGAAGGACATTGGGGCAGACGTCATGGGTTCCACATCCAGCAGGAGGAACAGGGGGACTTTGCAAATGCTGCTGGAGTTCCTCATCTCATTTTGAAGTAAGGAAAGTAACACATAGTACTCTCTAAAGAAGACCCTTAAATGCAGAGGCAAAAATGATTTTAAACTATACTGCTGGATTTAGTCATAGAATCATAACTCCATGGGGCCAGTTCGGCACCACATGAAGTTTTCTGAGTCATGCTAGTGGACATTTCATATGAATTGAGCCCTCAGACCTATTCCCATGAAGAAGTTTGCTCGTTCATGGCCTCTTTGTACAAACATGCTTCCCCCAAAGGATTGGGACACCTCAGCAAGAAGACATCTCACACACTGTTAGTTTAGTGTAAAACATTAGAAAACTGGTCACCAGCTATGTCATCACTGGGTCGTCCTCAGCTTGTTCTTGTTCTACATTTCCCTCTCTCTTCCTTCAAAGTTGGGAATGTGACAACAATGCAAACAATATGGAAGAGCAGACATGAATAAAGGAATGTTGATTTTTCACCTCCATATCTACTCCAGGTTGAACCTCATTAAGAACCCAAGAAGAGACCTGCTGGATTAGGCCAAAGGCCGTCTAGACCATTATTCCAGACCAATATTCTCTTAGCTAATCACATGTCCATGGGAAGGTCACAAAAAGGACATAAGCCCAACAGCAATCTCCCACTCGCAATCCTTAGTAACTGGTATTCAGAGGCATATAGATGCATTGAGTATCAGTGGCCTTCAACTATGACCAGGATGGATTTATTACCCAATCACCATTAACTATCTTGTTTTGACACAACTAAGTTCACACATATCACAAAACTGGAAAAGCTATGAAAGAACAATCTGCCTCCCATGGGCCTTATATTTGACCCTGCCTTTTACCCTTAAAAAAATGAGTGTAAGGCCCTATCTGCATTTTCTCATTAATGTGTGTCAGTGTTAGAGAGATATTGCTTCTGCACAGCTGGATGAGAGTGGAGGAGTTCTGCTGGTGTGATCTAGAGATGTGCTTGGAGGCCGTTGTTAATGAGGCAACATGGTGTTCTTTAAAGAAGCTTTTGTAAATGTCAGGTGGTTGCTTCCTTACTAATTTTCATTTCATTTCTTTTGGGGAAAATTAGATGGTATAGGATTAAAATGCTTTGAGATCCCTTTTTGGTTTTAAAGAGCCCCTCAGCATTTAATTCAATCGTAATTCAGTCAGAAAAGTTAACCAGCACCCATTGATTACAATGTGAAGGAGGGGTTCAGTGCTCCTATTGTAATCTATGTGGCTTAAGCATGCTTCATGGCGCCTTCTGTTCATCTGAAAATTTAAAATGTAGAGTTTTGTTGCTGATTTCAACTAGACTTGTTCCTTATGAAGATAGGGTTGGTCTGGTGGTGACTGCTGGTTGTACTCATGAAAATTATCCATTTGCATCTTTTCAGACATTTCACTTATTTAATACATTATGAACACTGCATTATTTGAATCTGCATTGCTTAGCGGTCAAACAACAAATCAACACAAGAAACCTTTTAAAATGTTTTGTGATGTGATTTGTTTAAGAGCTCCATTCACAGAGTGAAAAAAGGCTGGATCTAACAATTGTGTGTTTGTTAGAAGAAATGTGAACTGAAATGCTGGAACCTTTGGCATGCAAAACAGGTGCTCTACCACTGAGGTACAGTCCACATCCTCCCCCCACCATCATTGTCCCCCAGATACAAGGTGTGAATGAGGTCCTTAAGAACAAATGAACTTATTTGTTCCTCCATATTCTTTAGCCATGTTTGTTAAGAAAGCAGGTAGGTAAAGGTAAAGGTAAAGGTACCCCTGCCCGTACGGGCCAGTCGTGACCGACTCTGGGGTTGCGTGCTCATCTCGCTTAAGAGGCTGGGAGCCAGCGCTGTCCGAAGACACTTCCAGGTCACGTGGCCAGCGTGACGAAGCTGCTCTGACGAGCCAGCACCAGCGCAGCACACAGAAATGCCATTTACCTTCCCGCTAGAAAGCGGTACCTATTTATCTACTTGCACTTAAGGGTGCTTTCGAACTGCTAAGTGGGCAGGAGCTGGGACCGAGCGATGGGAGCTCACCCCACCGCGGGGATTCAAACCGCCGACCATGCGATCGGCAAGTCCTGAGGTTTTACCCACAGCACCACCCACGCCCCTATAAGAAAGCAGGTACCCGCTGCTAAAGCCTCTCCTCCTTACAGAGGGGAGGAGTTGTGAGCTGGAGCCATTTCCCATGTTGGCAGGGGGAGTTCTGGCCCCTGCTCAGCTGTCTCGACTGCCGCGCCATGCCCCCTGCCAGCCAGCCAATCAGGCGGAGGTTCAGGGGCGGGGTTTAGCCGCTCAAATGCGGCCGCGGCAGTGCTTCCCTCTCATTGCGCTGCTGGGTTTCATCAGATCACCCACACTCCCTTTAGTTCATTGCTTGGTTCTTGACATTGCTATGGACCTATGGTTGGTCGCCTTGGTTGTCGCCTGGTAGGAATTTTTATCCTACTGGCAAATTGGCACCAGCCACTTGGTTTTTCACCTACCTCATAGCAAATCGTCACATCTTTTTAGGTGTTGGCAGTTAGGCATTGGAATATGGTTGTTTGTTGGAGGGCAGGGTGTGGCCATCGCCTACCCCTCCACTTTATGGGTATTCCGTTAAAGGAATCTGGTGGTCATGGATCCTGTCCGACGTCCTTGCTGGTGGCTAGGGCCATGGCATGACCCCCGGTGACATCAGGTTGAGCTTTCAGTTGTATTTGCATCAACTGACTCCCCCTACTGGTGGTTAACCCTTGTTAGACTCACCCCTTCCTTAGGGGGTGGAGTCACGCTCTGCTGTTTTATGCCTAAACCAATGCCTCTCACATGCTGTAATTAAGAAAGTTGTGGCCTTTTTTAGCCCATTAACCTAATATACTGTGTCCACGTGTCTTCTTATCCTCAAGCAGGTGGTGGGTCCTCGAATCACAAAATCTCTTAAGCAATATTACCTGGAGACAGGACAAAATTCAGACGCATGAGCCTGGCTTAAGACTGCTAGCTGAACACCTTAAGTATCACTAGCACATAATCTGTCATACAAAACATATGCTTATGAAATATTTTCCCCTGATCCCATATGTGCTTCGCTGAAAATGGTTGAACTTTCTGTATTTTTCAAACTGATCCTATGACAAACTCTCCAACAAGCACAGATGGAAAACACACTGCAGCATAACATAATGACGTCTTCTTCTATAAAACTGCTGTTGAGTCCTTTATATATATACAAAAAACCCCAAATAAAAATTTAAAGAATCGCAGCTGGGATATGAACTCCTCAGGGCTGCAGTGGTTCTTCCCTTTATTGAAAAAGAAGGGTGCTAGCATATGTATTTTAAAAATGAACTTTATTTTCCAAACTGAAGACATGCAAGGTCCTTTAATTTCATGATTAGTGTCGTTTCATTGACTGCCCGTGGGGGGAGGGGGGGAGACGGCAATTGGGGAGGGAAGAACTTGGCTCAGTTTTCTTCTGGCAACCTAAACTGAATACAAATCAAATCCATGATTTCTGGAATTAGTCACACAGTGTTTTTGAAAATTGACATAGTTCAATAGTTGAACAATAAATTTCCCTGCTAATGAGACACTAAAAATGTTTTTGATGTTACAAGCAGGGAGACCTAGTTATTGTAGATTTATGGGCAATCTGTGAAAATACTGTCCATTCCTCCCAATGAGTTTTTAATTTTAATTTGATTCTATCCAGCTGTCTATAGCTCACTGCAAACCAATATAATCGTGGTGGCAATACATCTAAACAGGATTTCCATCTTCCAAAGAAACCGGACATTTTATTGATGGCTTATAGCACATCATCATATTAAAAACCGGCTCCATACTGTATGACACATGTATATCAAATTATATTGGGCTCCTACTACTCCAGCCAAATGGTTTTTTGGGGGACCATAGAATGTGAGTAATGACTTCTTCAGCAAGCCTTGAGTGAAATATATGTTTATAGAACTCAAGTGTGTGTGTGTGTGTGTGTGTGTATTCTAGTGAAGACTTAACACATAGAGAAGGTGGTGTCAGCAGTGGGACACCAGCACTTATTATGGGAAGTTGCACGAATGTTAATGGGAATCCTACAGACAGTTTCCCAGTACTGATATACCGTATTGGCCCGAATATAAACCACACCCCCCCCCAAATTTGGGCTGTGAAAAGTTAAAGTTCAGCCTATATTTGTGACCATACCACGTGCTCCCCCCCCCCAGGAAGCAGCCCAGGAGTGCGGGGCAACGGCATGCAGCCTGCCCACCACTCCCAAGCCTCCCCTGGCACTGGCTTGGGGAGGTAGTGCAGAGAGTGACGTAGTGCCCAGAGGTGGGCCACACTCACAACCACAAATAAGCCTTGAATTTTAAAGGTGTAGCTTATTTGCAGGTGTGGCTTATATTCGGGCCAATACGGTATGACTGATAGATGGAGAGTATGCTACAGCCGCTTCTCACCAATACCCCCAGTATGGCATCTGTTCTTCATTCGGTCTTCCAGCCATTAGTGCCACAGGCGGACAAGCAATGCCACTCTAAGCTGCATGCACAAAATCCTTCCGCATTGATTTTTAATGTGCCACTTCACGCAAGGCTGGAGGAAGTGTACTTCAAGTCAGCCAACTAGAGTCTGTGTGTAGCTTTGGCCTATATACAGCACATGGCAAACAGCAGCTACGATGGACTGGGCAATTATAAGGATCATCCAATGGAAAGTTATCAGTGGCTACTGGTCATAGTAGTGGTATTACTTCAAGTATGTGGGAGGCAGTATGCCTCTGAATACCAGGTGCACAAGAGAGGAGAGTACTCTATTGAACCTTTGCTGGAGAGGAGGAGGAGGAGGAGGAGGAGGAGGAGGAGGAGGAGGAGGAGGAGGAGGAGGAGGAGGAGGAGGAGGAGGAGGAGAAGGAGAAGAAGAAGAAGAAGAAGAAGAAGAAGAAGAAGAAGAAGAAGAAGAAGAAGAAGAAGAAGAAGAAGAAGAAGAAGAAGAGTAGTAGTTTGGACTTGAGAGGGCAAAGTGTTTTTGATGAGAGGCAGTACATGGGATGCGGGTGGCACTGTGGTCTAAACCACTGTGCCTCTCGGGCTTGCCGATCAGATGGTTGGCGCAGTTCGAATCCCTGTGATGGGGTGAGCTCCCATTGCTCTGTCCCAGCTCCTGCCAACCTAGCAGTCTGAAAGCACGCCAATGCAAGTAGATAAATAGGTATTGCAGTGGGAAGGTAAACAGGGTTTCCATCATGGTGTTCCTTTGTACCAGAAGCAGTTTAGTCTTGCTGGCCACATGACCCAGAAAGCTGTCTATAGACAAATGCTGGCTCCCTCGGCCTGAAAGTGAGATGAACTGCAACCCCATAGTTGCCTTTGACTGGACTTAACTGTCCAGGGGTCCTTTGCCTTTTTTTACCTTTAGTACATGGATGTTAGAGCTCATGAATTTTCTAAAAAAAAAAACTTCACATATTTAGAAACAATCAAGTTGGTAGCCTCTCACTTTGCAATCCTCAAATGCTGAAGTTTGGAGTGGTTTATAACCACATAGGGGACCACAGCACAGGAAATTAGCTGAAGATGTAGCCTTAGAAACCTAGATCTCTGCAAACCCCAAGAGTAATGTGATTTGGCAGATACAAAAGGGGGGTTACATCAGAGTCTGCAGTTACTCTCCACTATGCTACTTACACATTGGTTAAAAGTATTGAATTGGATGCAGGCTCAGTTAGTGGAACTTAAGTTGCATTGATTTCAATAGATCCAAAGTTCAACAACCTTTGTCTGGATCCAACCCAATACTTTCTGGCACAGAGTGATATTATAAAATGGATGTAACTATTGCAATGAATCCATCTATGGAATTTCTCCCAAGTGTTCAACCATTATTTGCATCATTGTCAGTTATTTCAGGTCCACTAAAATAATGTCAACATCTGGAAAAAATTATATTTAGAAACTGGTTGAGTTAATCCATTGGGTCAGCTCGAGTCATTTAATTTCATAATGCTCGTAAGCAAGAATTATTTATTTAAATATTTATTGGTGATGAAATGGAAAGAAAAACCCACAGGTCACCCGTGGCCACCTCAAAATGATGAGCAAACCCTGCACTCACCTTCTAAAGAAATGCTATGGTGCCCCGAGAACGAAGCAGGAAAAGGAAAAGGAAAGCCTTATTTGCAGAGGAAGAAAGCACAGGAGAAACTGAAGGAGCCATTTCAGCACAGCACTAATATATTTATTTCAAGATCAATCATGATCTTTTCATAGCTCCTGGAACTACCCTCTAAGGTTTCCAACTGCTGTCTACTGAAATGGAATTGAGCAGCAATATTTGCAGTGATGTCACAACACAACAGAGAGGCTCCTTCTGGTGCTAGTAGACTTCTCTCTCCCTCCCCTCCACTTCTTCAGATACAGTAATTATGTTTCATGATCATTTCTGTCACTCTAATATAAATATGTCACCTCTCTTACCCGGCTACAAAACACACTGTCAGTTTCAAATAGCTTCTAACACACTCTTAATGAAATACTGTTTTGCCCCCATGGAGAGGAAAATGCTGGCAATAATGATACAGCTCTAAAGGGCTTATAAATCAATAAACAAAAAGGCAGTGAATGAACAAGATGCTGATTGAAATCACAAACACTCAAAGGATCTGCAGATAATCAGAGTCACATGCTGGAGTAAAAGAGAAGAGCTGGGAAACAGGCTCGTATTTGTATGGTGTTACTCCATCACGCTGCCATGATGGGAACTGGGGCTTCGCGACCTGGTCAAGAAGGCCAGGTGCAAAGCTATGTATTGGACCAGCCTTTACCAGCCTGGTCTCCTCAGGTGTTTTGACCTGAAACTCCCATCAGCCCCAGCCAGCACATGCTGTTTGGGGTTGATGGGAACTGTAGTCCAAAAAAAAATGGAGGTTTCATGATTGTGAAGGGTGCATCACTGAAGCATCTTTGGAATGGCTGTTCCCATCTCATTAGGAGGCCACTCACAAAAATTGAGAATATTTAAGGCACAATAAATAGAGGTTCTTACTCAAGCTTTGTTTCTCAAGATGCTCTGGTAATTTAAGTCCATCACTTTTTTTGAGGGATTTTAATTTTTTTTAAGCCAAGCTCTTTTTTCCACTCTCCTCATCACACAGATGATAGTTGTTATAGTAGCAGCCTCCATTTTCTTACCAATGCAGTACGACAAATCATGGCACATAGGTGTGCAGCTTCATTGTCTCTCCACAGGCATGCAGATCTATCAGCTGCTTCAGTTGCAACAGCCTTTGAGAGAACTTCAGCTTGGTATCAATAAATATCCACACGTACAACCAGTTGTGGAAGCCAAGCAGATCACAATCCGTCTCAGCTGGGTACGGTATTTCAACCAAAATGGCCCTCAGTTATGCACTTATCAGGAAATGGAACAGATATGGGCATAAGACAGAGATAGTAGCATCTGTATTGCATAGAGATGGGACCTCATACAATTCTCTTAAGCCCATCAAGAATTTAGGGCCAGCTGCAAGCTTTTAAATAGTAGGGACACTGTAGAAACTGCCGATATTGGTGACGAGGGAGGGATTTGCTGAAACATGAAATAGGACAAACACATGAGAGTGTCCCCAAAAGGCACAATTATCTTGGATGCTCCTTGCAATTTCAGGTTTTGTCCCTCCAACAGAAAATAGAAAGAGAAATATCTGATCTTGGATACTTCACAGAAGAGCTATTCATTACAGAGATCAAAAAGAAGAGTGGGACAATGTAAATGAAAAATTCAGATATTCATGATAGTTAGAGGCAATCACATTTCCCCCTTAAGAAATTATGTTAATAAGAAACTTTCTATACAATCACAGGTACCTAAAATATTTAATAATGGAACCATCTTTTCAATAAAATTTGCTTTACTTGAAAAATTAAATGGATTAACTGATAGACGACCACAAAAAAGATTTACAATAGGGTGTGGATGTGCTTATTAGGAAGAAATCACACATTTATCTACATATGGAAGATTTCTCCCAATCTAGAAATTGAATCAAAAAGAAATCAGAACCCTTTAAAAATAAAATAAGTCAAAACTTTCAAGAAATCCATAACTTCTGTTTCTAAAAGAAACTTCATCTAGATTGCATCTCTTCTCTCTTGAAATCTTTAGCACTCAAATAAATGAAATCACATTTGGCATGAGCAAATGCAGTAACTTAAAAATTAGATTCTGAATGTATTTCAGCTGATCAAAACTTTCCAACTTCAAAATAAAATATTGAGATGTTTTTTCTCTCCTGGGGGAGGGGGCAATTGGGTGAAATATTCCAAATGAAACCTCATTTTCTGCCTTATATTTCCAGTGGAAATCTAAGCATAAAGGTAAAGGTAAAGGTACCCCTGCCCGTACGGGCCAGTCTTGCCAGACTGTGGGGTTGTGCGCCCATCTCACTTAAGAGGCCAGGGGCCAGCGCTGTCCGGAGACACTTCCGGGTCACGTGGCCAGCGTGACATCGCTGCTCTGGCGAGCCAGAGCTGCACACGGAAATGCCGTTTACCTTCCCGCTGGTAAGCGGTCCCTATTTATCTACTTGCACCCGAGGGTGCTTTCGAACTGCTAGGTTGGCAGGCATCTAAGCATAGTAAGTTATTAAATGCGGAAACCATATGCTAATAATCTAATATTTTCCTCACCTTCAAGAACAATTAGGTAAATGAAAGTTGATCATTTGCACTTTCTGCTATTTTCCATGGGATGTATCCAATGGTTGTTCAAGTCGAAGACCACTGGTACAAAAAATCTCTCCCCCTGAATGCCCTATGCTCCCTGAAAATCTTCAGGCAGTCCGAAAAGACCCTCCCTGAAGAACCCAAGCTGTGTCTGCAGGAAACAGGGGAGAAACCACTCAAATCAGATAAATGCACCTTGCACAAGTTCATTTCACTGATGTTTCACCAAGAAGGTTTCTTCAAATGCTATCTGCTATCACTGTTCTACAGAAACGTTTAAAAGGAAAACAGAAGTTGTTATTTTTAATAACAATAATAAAAACAGCCTTTACAAAACAGCATTCTAATTGCAAGATAGAAGCTTCATTCACATGTAAGGCCAAGCCAAACCATAGTTTAGCATGAACATGCAAAGGAGATTGTGGCTGCTTTGCTTCTTTCATTTTGTTTTGCTGCTGCACTGAGCTAACTCATGGTTTGCATTATTGCGTCACCTGAACCCAGGCTCATGGTTTAGCTCTCCCTGACAAACCATGAACTGTCGCCCATAGGGCAAATTTGGGCACAACTAATGTTGGAGCTCCTGCACCAGATGTATTGGGGAAGGATAAAGAAATGGCTGTTGGCTGCCTTTGTCCCCACTGTTGCACCAAATCAGGGAGAAATGTAGATGCATTCTTGAGTATTTCTAAATCTCATCTCCTTTTCTTCCTACTGTTTCCATTGTGTGAGCAGAAGCATGCTCAGGCCCCCAAGGGATCTCACTCGGTGAAACAAGATGTGCCTGGAAATTTGAGGAGAAGACCCACTTAGGTAGCTTTTGATAACTGCTATATGCATCTCTCTGATGCGCCTCAAAACCAATGTTTGTTGCAAAGCTTCAGTCAATTGCTCTTGTGCATGATCTCATGTAAGGGTTAGTCTATGGATTTACAGCTCATACAATTAGCAGTAGTGGCTGCTTCATTTGGGCAAGTG
Organism: Podarcis melisellensis; assembly: GCF_964234715.1. NCBI lineage: Eukaryota > Metazoa > Chordata > Lepidosauria > Squamata > Lacertidae > Podarcis > Podarcis melisellensis. The sequence continues at coordinate 52,376,813 of NC_138537.1, forward strand.
GGCGCTGACCCACCAACCTCAAGCTGCTCTCAGTTGTCCCCCACCTACCTGCCTTCTTTCTTTCCACACTGCCTGTCAGCTTCCTCCTCTATAGTCTCAGCATTATCCTTGTAAAACTCAGCAGGGAGAAGGGTGGGAATAAAACAGAAATACTTGGTTCTATGATTCCAGTTGCTATTTGGGCTCCGTGCCTTGCACCCTAGCAGTCCCAATGGGCCCCAGCCACCACTGGAGATTAATAACATCTTAAAATCGCAGTCCTAAATATCCATATTTGGAACTAAGCCCTGTTAAAATCATTAAGACTTGTTTCCATGTTTGGACTAATGATGGATTGGGCTCTTCTGAATAGTTAGCACTTAACAGAGATGCCAAATGGCACGCCTTTTTTTCTATGTTGCATAAAAACAGTCCTGTGTTCACATTTTCATTTCAACATTTTGTTATTATAATAATTAGAATTAAACGAAACATGATTTAATGGCAATGATATTTAAAGCATTCAAATGTAAACATCTGAAAATTACTGAACACTTCCTCCACGGAAAGGCAATTTATTCAACTTAATGAAGTATTTGTTTTCTAAATGCCAAGAATTACGAAGCCCATGGGCCTGTTGCATATTTCCACAAATTACAGTAGCATATCATGTATCATAGATTATTATTTTTCAGTTCTAGAGCTTTCACTGACATCTGCTGGACAGAGAAAGATTTTATTCCTCATAAAATGAGTGCAATTGACATTAGTTCCCAAAGAAGTGACAGCAGTGCCTTGGCCTAGATTCCTAAATGGGACGAGAGAGCTGGATGCTTTTCAACTAGGGCTGCACCCTACGTCACACTAATCAAACCGTACAGCTATTATTGTGACTGCCTTCTTTCCATACTTTCAATGCCCTGCTTTAATAATTTGTGTAGTTTATGTTGGGAATAGGGATGTGGGTGGCGCTGTGGGTTAAACCACAGAGCCTAGGACTTGCCAATCAGAAGGTCAGCGGTTCGAATCCCCGTGACGGGGTGAGCTCCCGTTGCTCGGTCCCCACTCCTGCCAACCTAGCAGTTCGAAAACACGTCAAAGTGCAAGTACCGCTCCGGCGGGAAGGTAAACTGTGTTTCCGTGTGCTGCTCTGGTTCACCAGAAGCAGATTTGTCATGCTGGCCACACGACCCGAAAGCTGTACGCCGGCTCCCTCTGCCAATAAAGTGAGATGAGCGCCGCAACTCCAGAGTCGGTCACAACTGGACCTAATGGTCAGGGGTCCCTTTACCTTTACTTTTATGGGTTGGGAATATGGGCTGAGATACACATGTAATGAAAGTTGCTCCCAGTGCCAGTCACCACACAGAAGCAGTTCAAGGTCTGAATTGTTTACCATTGCAGAAGATAAGGCTGAGTAAAGCAGTTTGGGACATAGATACAGTATATACAGCTTGTAGGCTTTTGCAGATACAGATATACAAAGATACATACAAGTGCAAAGTATCTCCATTGCTCTAAATAAGTTCAGCAATTCAAGGGGTAACACTGGACAATTTACAGCAACTGACTGACACAGCTGCCTAGCCCGGTCCCTCAAATGTCCCGTGGAATAAAATGCTTTAGCAGTGCATGTCATCAGGAGGAACCATCCTCCTGACACCAAAGTCACTACTGTTTTCCTGGATGGAGCTGGCTGGGGTGGGGGGGCATGGTGTCTTGTTGATAGACCTGTTGGCCTGTTGTTCAAGAGCCCCTAGCATTTTACCAGTGCTGACCATTCAGTGTAGTGGATAATTGGTTTTGAGTGCTTTTGCTGTTGGTCTCAACCCTATTTTTCTAAACACTTTCCCAGCATCTGGGCTGTGTTAGGAGTGTGCCCCTTCAGACAAAAGATGAGGGTTCACATGCTGGAATGCTCCCCTTTGAAAATGATCCCTACACATACTGGCCAGGAGCACATTACATGGATATTCTTGGGCAACTTCTCAAACCTAGCTGCTGCTACCAGGAAAGCAAGTGATGGATAGAAAAGCAAAACATACTTCACTGTGACTGGATCCCTCTTGGCAGTGGTGGACCTACATTTTGGGGGCCCTGAACTCTTATGAGGGGCCCCTTTGCAACATGGTCTGGGTAACCACTGCTATCTTCTTCAGTGGGGTTGTTCCACAAGAAATCACCACAACTTTACAACAGCTGTGCTACTGACTCACAAACTTTGGGATTGTTTATATATATTGGGTCTACTAGACCCAACATTTTAAAGCAATGTGGACTAATTGGGGACTAATCTGGGATTAGGGGCCTTGAAGCTTAAGCTTCATTAGTTTCATGGTAGATCTTCCCCTGCCTTCTGGGATGCTCGGGACCTGACAACTACCAGAGGATGCCAGGTGATGACACTGGCCCTGTCGTCGTCGTCGTCTTCTTCTTCTTCTTCTTCTTCTTCTTCTTCTTCTTCTTCTTCTTCTTCTTCTACTTCTTCTTCTTCTTCTTCTTCTTCTTCTTCTTCTTCTTCTTCTTCTTCTTCTTCCACTTGTAGCCAAGTAAGATTGCCTTCCATAAACACGGTTTTAACAATGAATCTGTCAGTGACTGTGGGGGCCAATTCTGGATCCACACGTCCTTCCACAGTGGGGACATTGGTTTCTGGACAGGAGTTGATCACGGTGCGGATTTGCCAAGCATGCCTTCCTCTTAACATGTTTCTCCCTTGCATCCTGAGTTCGAGCATCTTCAAAGTCCATGACACCTTTGGTAAAGGCTGTTCTTCAATTGGAGCGCTTGTAGACAAGTGTTTCCCAATTGTTGGTGTTTATACTACATTTTTAAAAATTTGTCTTGAGACAGTCTTTTAACCTCTTGTGCTGACCACCAGCATTATGCTTTCTATTTTTAAGTTCGGAATAGAGTACAGTGGTACCTCTGGATATGCACACCTCTGGTTGTGTATCCTTCAGGATGCAAAGGCGTCAAACCCAGAAGTATTTTTCCAGGTTTCGCTGCGCGTACATGTGCAGAAGCGCTCTACCACACCACACGCATGTGCAGAAGTGGTCCCTTCAGTTGCAGAAACCTTGGGATCTGACCAGAGCTCCGGAACAGATCCCACCCACAACCAGAGGTACCACTGTAGTTGCTTTGGAAGACAATAACCAGGCATCCGCACAACATGATCAGTGTAACGAAGCTGATGTTGAAGAATCATTGTTTCAACGCTGGTGATCTTTGCTTCTTCCTGTAAACTGAGCCAAGACAATTTTAAAAAATAGGTTTGTGGTCATGAAAGCACAGTAAAGGCTAACTCTGCAGCAAGTGCAACATATCACACTAAAAACTGTTGAGCCTTATAATTTTATCTTCATGTGAAGTTGTATTAGTATTTAGGTTTTTGTTTTTTTACTTTAGAACCAGTTCCTCAATGTAATTGCTACTCATGGCCACAAAGTGGCAGCCAAAGCACATATAGTGCTGGAAAAAGAACCTCTTAACTATGATGGTTGGAGGAACGATTGTTGGAAAAGAGACAGATCCCTCTCCATTATACGTAGAAGGGGGTGGCTGAGTTTTTCTTATCCTTGAAATCCTACCCATGAGATGGTACCTGAAAGGGAAAAAGGGATCAAAGCTGTATTCATAAACAGTAACTGTTTGAGGCTGTTTGCAAAGTGAACCTGTTTGTGGGAAATGTGAAATGTTACTTTATTTTTGGTGGAAGCCACTTTGGACATTAGAGGCCCCAATCCTCTCCCTACAAAAGCATCCCATGGACTTCTCATCAGTAAACTACATAGTGCTTGGCTATACACCCTTTCCTCGCCATGCATGCACACCAGAGAAGAGCAGCAGAAGCAGAAGCAGTCTCCCTTTGCCTCAGGCTCTGCCTCTTGACAGCCAGTAGGGATTGGGGCTACAGCTGGGGCAGGAGACCCTCATGGCGGTGGGCGGTGCCACAATGCAATATGGGTGGAGCAGCAAAGGTGACTCTTACAGTAACTCAGTATATGTTCTAATAATGCAAATCAGTGCAGCTCCTGTACAGCTGAAGAAGTGTTCCAGGTGAGCTTCTGTGAATCCTGCCTAGGTGATGTGTTTCAATGGACCAGCGAGCTGGAAACAACTTATCTCAGAATACCATATGTTGGAACAAACAGACTCACAGTCCGTGAAACTAACCTAATGGTCTCAGCTCTGCGATTAAAGCTTCTCTGTCGTGAGTTCAAGAAAAAACCTCAATGGTATAAACCAATGGCTTGTGCACCTAGGACTTTGGAGGTTGACAAGGAAAATGGCAAGGCAGTGATTGGGTGTCACCAAAACTCTGACCTCACTTGTATTCCAACCAGCTGCACTCAAGGTTGACTGTTGGAGTAATCAACTTGAGTAAGTGTGAATGGATAAGGATAATGTTTAGGCCTTGTCACTGAATAAAGATTTATTATTGATTATAGATTAGTTATTCTTTATTGTAATTGATAAGTGTAAATGTTTATTATATGCTGATGCTTAATTGAATATTGCTTTATTTGATAAGAGTTGTTTATTTTAAAGTTATTGTGACTTTTTATATTGGGTCAGATTGTTACTATTAATGTTTGATGTTTTATTATGTTTTTATAGGTGTTAGCAGCTGCCTAGAGTGGCTGGGAGAACCCAGCCAGATGGGCAGAGTATTGATGATGGTGATGATGATGATGATGATGATGAATTGATGCATGTGTTTGGTTTTTTGCACTTGTCGCTACAAATCCATCTCTTAAAATGGCTGCACACTGATCACCCTGGATAACTCTACCATTAATTGGTTAAAGGTACAAATTCTGTACAATAGTGTCATTACTAAGTCCTAGAGAGACCACAGCATCATTCCTGCATTGCGGGGGGTTGGATTAGATGACCCTTGGGTCACCTCCAACTCTAAAATACTACGATTCTATCATTCAGTATTCTTGGAATAAGGACAAAGTAAGAAGTGGCTAATATCAATTCAACCACAGAGCTGCCCGAGGCTGATGGGAGCTATAAACAAAACATCTGGAGGGACCTTGTTGGGGGAGGCTGCTATAAAGCACCAGTCATAAATTTTAAAATCTCCATCCATTTAATTAAAAATTGCCTGGTGTGAAGAAGCAGAGATGAGTCAGGTATGAATGAACAGAATCTTAAGTAGGAAATGGTGCATAACTGAGTTATGCCCCCCCCCTCAATCCTGCTGTTTTCCCCACTTATTTGAAGAGTGAAGCTAAAAGACACTTCAGCCAATCTGCATTGAAGCCTGATGCCAAAATGGTGTAATAAATGTGCTGAAGCCATGCATACAGCAGGGAGCTCCTGCTTTCCTCTTCCTCTTGGGAAAAGGCCACAGCTCAGTGGCAGAGTCTCAGAAGAGCCCGGGTTAAATGCTGGTGTCTCCAGGCAGGAGTGATTCCTCTCTGAACCACTGGAGAGACGCTGCCTATCAGTGTAGATAATATTGACTACATGGCCATCCATATCTAGGGTTGCCATATGTCCACAATTTCCTGGGCATATTGGAATAGTGCAGTCGGCAACCGTGTCTGGCTTGAAATTGTTTAAAAAATGTCCGAGTAAATCCCATGTTGGCAATGTATTTTTTGCCGATTAGCCATAAAAATAGCTCAAAAGCGGCAAGTTGGGGTTTGTTTGTTTGTTTGTTGCAATTTTCCCAAAAAAGCTCAATAACTTTTCTGTCCAGAATTTCCCTGTTTGGAATATGGCAACCCTAACGGCAGTTCCTTAAAGGTAAAGGACCCCTGACAGTTAAGTCCAGTCGCGAACGACTCGGGTTGCGGCGCTCATCTTGCCGGCGTTTGCCTGCAGACATTTTTTCTGGGTCATGTGGCCAGCATGACTAAGCCGCTTCTGGCGAAACCAGAGCAGCGTACGGAAAGACCGTTTACCTTCCCACCGGAGTGGTACCTATTTATCTGCTTTTACTTTTTGGAGTGCTTTCGAACTGCTAGGTTGGCAGCAGCTGGGACCAAACAACTGGAGCTCACCCAAGAGGCTCAGTGGTTTAGACCACAGCGCCACCCACAGTTCCTTACATCATCTCAAATGCCACTGCAGAGAATTCTCCAACTTTTTTCTCTGAGAAAGTGGACTCTGAGAAAGTCTGCGAAACTCTGAGAAAGTCCTGTCATTTATGTGGAGGCTTCCCACAAAACTCCAAATTACAGTTGTGGGCAGCAATCGCCTGGTCTCTCCCTTTTGTGCCTGCTCCCTTAGCTACTGCTTTGTGGAGGCTTGTGAAGGGGTGTAATATATAGCTAAAATTAGGGGAAGTCAGGGTGGGACTTTTAAATTTCATTAAAGCAACCCCTGTCATACATTGTCTGTGTAATTTGAGCACTGATTTCACAATGCTTCCTATAATGTACAACTTGATTCATTATATTTTCTGCTAGTGATTTGATTGAGAGGCCAGTCATATTCAGGATTTAAAAACTGACTTTTGCTTTTTTGGGGGACTCTAAAGTGGTTGTGAATGGACTTCTATAAGATTATTGGAGGGCAAAACATGCTTGTTCTGAGCTCCTGAGCTGGACTATATAGTCATGTTCTGACATGATTGCTGAACTTCCTAGAGGACTTCTATGAGGGGCACAGAAGTGTAAATATTCCATCCCAGAGAATAGTGTTATCTGTGGGCAATTGTATGGAAAGACATCATTTTTGAAGCCTGTGGTTTGAGTGAATTGGAAATAAGAGCTTACCCCAGAGAAGATACAAACCTCTCTGCATGGCTACAAATTGGGTCAAATTACCGTAGCATGATTGTGTGAGAGAAGTTTATTTCCACCTGAACTGAGGACCCATCCATAGTATATTTACAGAAGTCTATCTGCTCTTCAGGAGCGCAGGGCTTCTCAGCTGGAAGTCACTTCAGCCTGCTAGGATTGTGATAAATTTCATGGCGAGAAGGTAAACTCTGATGCCCCAGACAAAGCCACCGAGGAATGGTGGTATGATTAAGAACAAAGAAGATGTCTGTGAGAAACTAGGAAATGATAATTCAGAGGAAGCTCAGGCATATGTGGAAAATCTTATACAGACGTGCCAAGTACAATGGATGAACTGCAGGTCTGTCTGTGGAGCAAGCAAGGGGCAATTGAGAACAATATCATTTTGTTACAGTGTCGGCTGCAGGTTTGGGAGAGACTTTGGGAAGATGTGGGCCCACTTCCCTCTTCTCATTCATTTCCCTCCCTTCCTGTAGACCAGGAGTGAGGAACATAAGGCTCAGGGTCAAATATGGCATCCTAAGCCTCTCTATTCAGCCCTGAGACTCTCCCAAGACCTCACCTATCACTAGCCTTGCTTAGATGCTTTGGCCTGGCTGGGATGTGTGGCAAAGCCTCTTGCTTGTTTGCATGGCGGATGAGAGGTGGGCTTGGCCCCTTGTAGCAAATGTGCAGATTTAATTATGCCTTTCATTGGCCAGCTTCAGGGACATTAGCTGGGCCCTTAGAAGACTCAGTTCACAGACCCATAAAACAATTTTTTAATGTTTTAAATAGTGGTTATTAGCTGCTTCTACTGATAATTTCATTTTTTTTATCCTTTTTGTAAACTCCTTTGAGGGACCCTCCCTTGCAATCAAGTGGTGTGCAAATTTTATGAAATTTTTAAAAAAGGACATTTTTTCATATGCTAATTTATATGCCTAGATGCAAATTGAGGTCAAATTCCAGAGGTGTTTTTTTTAAAAAGGGGGCGTAAGGGCAGGAGATCCAGGACAAAGTGCAAAAATAATAATAACTTGGGGCTCAGGTCCTCCTGATAATGCCCCTTGTAATGTGAGCAGGAATTAAAGTCATTTAGAAATGTCTGCATAGGGGGAATCAGTTCTGGGTGACCCAAGCAAGGAAAGGGAGGTAAGAAGATCTGGCTAGTTTCAGTTTTTGTATATATATGCAGGTGATTCTCAACTTATGCTGGAGTTATGTTCCATGAATGGTGTGTCAAGTCAAAATCGCACATTGGGTTTAATGCCCCCCTTTTAATACTACTAATAATAAAATTGCCAAGTGTGTAAAGCTGAACGTGCACAAGTTAAATGCCCGTGTTGTAAGTTACCTCTAGTTTGGAGCAGTGCACTGTGAAGTAATGGTTGGCCCACTGAATACAGTGTATGTGATTCATTTGTAATCTTGCACCTACTACACCCCCTGGCTAGCTTGTTAAAGTTATTGACCAAGTGGAAGGAGTGCTGGGCGATCTCATTGTCACATATAGACTCCTTCCTTTTTCCAATAGACAGTCCAACTCATAGTTTTGAGGTTATTCATTCCTCTTCATCTGTAGGATGCAATACATTGTCTCTAGCATGAAGGTTGAATTCTGTGTAGTTTCTCATACCTGACATCCATAGGAGTTTTCTTGCAATTGGCTGGCGACAGGGAAGAAAAGCCCACAACCCTTCAGCTTCCCAAGAACTGTTTGGTTAAACTGCTTTTATACCATTTTATGTAATAATAAAATAAAGTCTTGTTAGGGTTTCTTGGAAACACTATTTCTGGTGAAAAACTGGATACAGAAAGAGTGTTTCAGATTATGTCAGTTATGCCAAATCAACTCTGGCAATCAGTGGGGTGACAGATGTCGCAGCCAGATCACCCTCACATCCATCTGGCACTTATCATGGACCCACGGGCTAATTTTCTCTGTACCACCCTGTGTCCCAAACGCATCATTGCGCCTAGAGGCCAATCTCTCCTTGGTAGAAATACAGATCTGGCGCAGGACATTCAACTTCAGATCCCCCCGGTCTAATATCCCTAGTGCAACAAGACTGTCATAAGAGTGCCTGGTCTAAAATTGTCTATCAAAATCTACACTCTTGTGGTTTATCCCCACAACAGCTACTCACCATGGGTTACAGCAAAGCAAACAGTCTAATCTGCCAACGCCTAAATGATATCGAGTATCAGACCAACTTGGCCACCATAAGGAAATTTTGCCCATGGTATGATCATTTTCCATCCTCCCACTTTGACTCTCTGCCACCCTATCTGTATAATCTAGCAATTCCAAAATATAGACATGCCTTCACCCTCGCAAGACTGAATGTTGGCTGTACTTGAGGGTTGATTCCAACAGATTCCATACGAAAAACGCTTATGTCCCTGTGGAGATGGCGGCACCAAATCAGTGGCTCATGCCCTCCTCACGTGCACTCTCTACAAAGACCTGAGGAACGAGATTATCACGCCTCTTTTATTGACCATTCTGGGGGTCGCCCAACCACTGCCATAGTGTTGTTTCTCCTGGCAGATCAAGAGGAGCAGATGACTGCAAAGGTTGCAAGGTTTCTAGCTGGGGCAATCAGAATAAGGTCCGCTATTTGACTGCTGATTCAGAACCCTAAACTGTGTTTTATATAAGTGACTTTTTCTTTTATTCTGTGTATATCGCAAATTTTTTTTTGTTGCTATGGCCGATGGCTGACGCAAATAAAGTTTCATTCATTCATGTCTATTATGCCGTCAATGGACTGGATGCTTGCATTTGTAGCGAGGATGGCTTTTCAACAATCACATTCATTTTTTTCCTTTCAGAGAGAGAAAGGCAGCAAACCATTTTAGTCCGGTCCATAAGAAGTTGTATTGAATTCAGTGGGCTTACTTCCAGGTAAGGGAGGCAAGAACTGCAGCCTTAAAATGCTACTCAGGAGTCTTTCGAGATCTATGTTTCAAAACAAACCATCAACACCCACCACTTGAGACAATTCAAGTGCCTGCATGTTCATTCTCCCTGCTCTAAGAGCTTTGCCCATTGATCTTTTCAATGGATGTTGCAACCACTCCAGCCATTGGGCAATTAATTCTCAGTCATAATGTCCAGTTACAAAAAATGGACTATCCTTCTTTTGGTATTTATCTCAATAAAGCTCTGTAATCAACTGACTCATTAACGCAGAAAATATTTTAATTTTGAGGCCTCTGCTCGGAAAAATGCTCGTTGCATCTAAATTCCCTTTTGAGCAGCTGCCACTTCAGATGTCCCTGTGGCATCATGGTTGTGTTTACTTAATGTGTTTCTTTGGGCAGCTGTCATGCAAGGCTGCTGAACATCCTGTTTCTGCAAAAGGTAGCTTCATATGGCAAATTATAGTAAGCCGGGGAGGGAGGAGGGAGGTTGGCTTGTTCCAAACTCAGGCAGGAATCAAATGGCTCAGGGAGAAGTGGCTCAGAACATGGAGCAAAATAAATAGGGCTTTCTGGGGTTTTCCCCCCCAATTGGAAGTGTGAAAAAGTGTACACTTTCATAAAGCATCAAAAACTCTTCTACTAGATCCACTTCTCATTTAGAATATGAAAGCCCATATTTGAAGCCCCAATCAATGGACACATGAAGCTTAATGGCAGAGGCTTCAATTGCCCAGGCCCCACAATAGCCTTGAGGAGTTTAATTCGCTTTCAAGGTGGCCATCATCACGAATCAGAGTGATCAAATTACTTGTCACTCCGGAGGACAATAGGCTCTTGATTCAGGTGGGATGAAATGTGGAGCAAGGTCAGCATCTGCCAGGCTAGGGGGCAGAGAAGGCATCTTTGTGTTGTATGCCTGGCACTTTCCCTGCACAGTGTGTTTCACTGACCTTTCTACTGAATGGTTTGTTCATTTTAAAAGAAATTACATCCCACTTTACTAAGCCAATTGAAGCAACTTACATCAACGTAGCAGACAGATTTTTTAAATGCTAGGGCATTATTTTGTTAAGAAAATGAAAATAGCAAGGACAATATGTTTCCAGAGACCCAATGCCTGAATTATTAAAGTGGGCTGGGGAGGTTTATTGATTTCAGGGGTCCTTGAGTGTGTTTGGAGGAAGAGAATCTCCCGAGGGTGTCCCAAACAAAAGAAGCCAATCTCAGCTTGTTCCTGTATCTCCGCTTTGTCCAAATTGTCCAAATTATCTCCACTTCACTTGAAGTGGTAGAAATAGAGGGTACAGCCCAGCCTCCCTCTTCATATCTAAATGCCAAGTCACCTCAGTTTGGAGTTGTACAGATGTAAGGAAAAGGCCTGTAGAAGAGCCAGAAGGTCTCACATTTTGTCAAAGCAGGTCAATCTAGAAGCAGTTTCACAAGTTATGCTTAACAGTGGGAGGAAGAGGAGAGTCATTGTTCATTTGACTTTTCCTGGTGCAGAATTTTAAAAAAACAAACAAAAAAAACCTGCTCTGGCAACAATGAACATTTTATTTGATTTCATTTTAAAACAAACATATCCCTCTGTCTCATGCATCAGAATTATGATGTTTCCAACTTTTTCAGACGAAAACATTGGATCAAAAAAGAAGGGGAAATATCCTGGCCTAGGTTTGTTTTTCGCATGTAACAATGAGAAAATGGTCATCAGGTAATGCGAACTGAATTTTCAAGTTTGGGAAATGGGACATGGATGGGAAATGGAGGGACACTGTGGCTTAGGGTGGCACCATTGGGAAGGATCCTCCCTCCCCCCAAAAACAGATACCAGCCTCAGAAAGCTCATTTTCCTGAGAAACATGGCAGGGGACAAAAGGGTTAACTTTTCTCCTCCAGGCCTGCTTTGTTCTCATTAATTATCTCCACCCCACCCACTGATGCAATGCTTGCCTATAGTACACATTCTTATATGTTTAATATTATCTGCCTGTTATCTGCATATACACTTCATGTTTCTTAAAACAGCCACCACATAACGAGATACTTACAACAATGCTTACAACTGTATAAAGATATGTATGTTTTGACATCATTATAAAATTATACTGCAGATATACAGCATGAAGAGAAAGCTTTTGCACTCAGGTCTGACCTATGGGCTTTCTGGAGGCAACTGGTTGGCTGTGGTGAGCAGGGGCATAGGAAGGGGGTGTGGGGTGTATGGTCTGCCCCAGGTGTCTTCCTTGAGGGGGAATGCACACTGTGGGGGTGGCACTTACAGTGGGGCCTGGCCTGCAGTGCGCCTGAGCCTCATGTCTCTCCTGGGAGTGGCACAGTGGCTCAGGGCCCCGCGCTGCTCAAAATGGCAGCGTGGGGCTGGCATTCACCAGGTGGACTCCGTGGGCAACTCTCTGTGGCACCCCCCTGGGCGGATCGCCATGGCACCCCCGTGGACAGATCGCCCAACCCCCATTGGTGGGTCACCTCACCCCATGAGCACGCCCCGTCCCTGCTGCTCCAGGTGCCAGAGCAGCTATCTAAGCCCCTGGCGGTGAGAACAGGATGCTGGACTGCATAAGCCATTGGCCTGATCCAGCAGGAAGAAGAAGAGAAGAGGAGTTTGGATTTGATATCCCGCTTTATCACTACCCGAAGGAGTCTCAAAGCAGCTAACAATCTCCTTTCTCTTCCTCCCCCACAACAAACACTCTGTGAGGTGAGTGGGGCTGAGAGACTTCAAAGAAGTGTGACTGGCCCAAGGTCACCCAGCAACTGCATGTGGAGGAGCAGAGACGCAAACCCGGTTCCCCAGATTACGAGTCCACCGCTCTTAACCACTACACCACACTGGCTCTCACACAGGCTCTTCTTATGTTCTTCTCCACTTCTCCCTCACTGCAGTGTTTCTCTTTGACCTCCTCTCATTGCTTAATAAATCTCACACAACTCTTTCTCCATTCCTTTCCTACCCTACGCCAATTCTAGCCAGTGGTGTGCGGTATCAGACTAAGGATTCAAATCCCCACAGAGTTCAAATCCCCACAGAGCCACGAAGCTCACTGGGTGACTGTGGGCCAGTCGCTGCCTAATGTACTTCACAGGGTTGCTGTGGGGATTAAATGATGAGAAGGAGAACCACGTACACTGCCTTGAGGAAAAGTGGGATGCGTATGCAATAAATAAATAAGGAATCCACCATTTGCAAAGCAGCAACAGTACTTGAAAGCAAGCTATATTGCGATAGGAAAGAAATTGTGTGCTGTTTGCCTTCATTCATATAATTAATCCTGGCTACAAGTTTTAGGTGCCATCATTTGGGTTTCATTAAACTTAGCATCCAATACCCCTTGCGCATGCTCACATGTTAATTACAGTACAAAGAGAAACTTTCGACATTCATCACGAAAGAGGCCACACTCGCCGGGGAAAGCCCATATTTACAGCACCACACTCGCCACAATGCAATTGGTGGCTGGTCCTATTTTTTTCCTCGGCCAGGCGAACATTTTCTTCAGCTCCCCCCTGAAGCTGTCGTGCAGCCAGGCATAAAGGAATGCATTTGTGCAGGCAGACATCATAGCAAACCAGTGGCAAAGCAGCTGGATGAGATTGAAATACTGCTTGTCTATCAGCTTGATATCGATGTCCTTGATCACATTAAAGATGTGCAAAGGCAGCCAGCAAACCCCGAAAGCAACCACCACCAGGACCAGCAGGCGAAAGGTCTTCCTCCTCCGGGCTCGGTCGCACTCCGCTTGGTTCTGGGTGACGTTGCCAGGGACAACTCTGTTTTTCAGCTTGACGGATATCCTCAGGTAGGAGACAGAGATGACTGCCAAGGGCAGGACGTAGGTGAAAATGAGGGTGTTGTAGGCATAAGCTAAGCGATCTCTCTTCCTGTCAAACCAAAATTCTTCGCAGATGGAGAAGTCCAGCTCTGGAAACTCGGCATAGTACGTGCGCAGCAGGGCTGGGGCAGCCAGCACGCAGCTCAGCAGCCAAATGCCAGCCAGGATATAGGTGCAGATTGGTATCGTGAGCCTCCTGCGGAGGGGATACACCATGGTGTAGTATCTGTCCACGGCAATGACAGTCAGGGTGAAGACAGACACAAACACCGTGACCGGCTGCATCAGGAACACAAAGTAGCACATGAAGTGCCCGTAGACCCAGCCTCGGGGCTCAAAGGCATACGCCAGGGTCAGGGGGACGCAGGTGGCACACATGAGCATGTCCGAAAAGGCCAGGTTGCCTACCAGGAAGTTGGTGACATTGTGCATCTTTTTGGTCTTGCAGATAACGTAGATGAGGAGGTAATTCCCAATGATGCCCACAAAAACCACAAGGGAGTAGCAAGGGATGATAAGCGGCTTGAAGAATTGAACCAGCTGGAGCCCCAGGAAGAGATTGCTGGTGTTGCTGTGGGTTGCTGAAAGAAAGCTCTGGGAAGTCAGATTCTCCAGATTCATTGTCTTTTTCCTTTGCAGTTTTGGGTCGACTAGAGCACAAACATACACGCACTCACACTCATTTACTTTGGGTCGGCTTGAATGAATAATAGAGTTGCCCCCATAGGGAATATATGCTCATCTGCAAAAGAAAAGAAAAAGCCTTGACAGCTGGGTGTGTTTTCTTTTTCTCCCAAGTGCAATTCGATTACTGATGTTCTCTCTTTCATTGTGCATTAACCCAGTAACTTCACAAGCATGCAGTTTAATAGGTAAAAAAATGAGGGTACTTACAGCTGTTGTCTCCAGAAGTCATTTGATTTTCTCGTACATGTCAGTTTGCAACTACTGCTTCCGATTTATCTCCCCCGCGAATCCATGGCCAGCAGAAAGTGTGTGCATGTGCGTGTATGAGAGAGAGAGAGAGAGAGAGAGACTGCAAGTGAGCTGTGTGATATATCATAAAGCTAGAGAGCAATGCTTTTAGCAGCTTTCAGTACTTACTCATCACACATTTCTGCAGGGTATATCCCCATTGGCCAGCCACAGCATTACGTTGTTCCTTACGTGCCATCATTCAATCAGTTATAGTTTGTGAAGTCCAAGTTTTTCTCCTCATCCTCTGGTGCATTATCATTTTACAAAAAATAAATAGACCTGCTGACTTTAAATGAGTGGAAATAATACTAAAAGGCTGAAGAGTTATCAATGTCGCTACCACTAGAGGGACTCAGCTACATGAAAGTTGGGAAATCTGGTGTGTGGCTCATGAATATTGAAGAATATTTAATTATGAGTAAGTGTCAGTTTCTCTCATTACTAGGCGTTCCGTAAAACCAGAATTCTAACCTCTGGGTTGTTTTCATATATTCAGCCCAGCTGTAGTGCAAAAGAAAAATAAGCAAAGTATATTTTGAATCTGATGGATTGACAGTTCTCAAAGTGGGATGATATTTTTGTTTTCAAAAGATGTTTCGTTGCATCGTGCTAGGGAGTCTAGTAGTTCATTTATTCCTTATTTAGTATTTCAGCATTTAGGGCTTGTCCACCCTTCCTTTAACTCCATGCTTTCCGGGCACGCCCCATGCTTAAAGTTCAGTGTCTCAGCACTTTTTTGTTGTTCTGGAGCATTCCCCATGAAAAACCCACTCTCTGCTGCTGATCTGGAGAAAACAGTAACATGTGGAAAACCTGAATTGCAGTTTATTGTGCTTCAGCTTTAAAGAGAGGAGTTTTCATGTGGAAAGCTGTAGGGCAGGGGGGGAGAGAGCTCGGACACAGAGCTGCAAAGCACAGGTCAGTGCCTGGAAAGTCTGAGGCAAAACTTAACTGTGGATTAGTTTGAATTTTGTATTCACACTGTTACTCTTGCTATCATTCATTTGTCTGAAAATGATCCCCGTAAAAGACTTCCAGATCAAATGATCCCAGTAGAATACTTTGCCCCCTCCCCTCTAGAACAAAGTATTCTGAAGAACAGAATACTTCCCCTCCCCTGTAGAACAAAGGGGGAAATGTGCTTTAATGTTTGATTGTTTTTACCAAGTGATAAACCATGGCCGTGATGTCTTTCTTAAATCTCACAGATATTATAATTATCAAAGTAAGTCCTCCCATTTTCTCCCACCTCTTCTTGTTTCGTATTTGGTATCTCGGGGCATGAATGAATCAAGATCAACACTAGACGCCACCGTATCAGCACAACATTGGGCGGATTACTACGCTGAACTTTTTGGAAAACAGACAGGGCAATCACCCGATGCCGAGGTGATCATTGATCAGTCAAATTTTCCAGAGTGGCAAGGGGTGACCCCTGCAGGCATAAAATCTCTGATAGAGAGCTTAAAACTAAATAAAGTGCAAGGTGAAGACCTGATGCCACCAGAGCTAATTTATGACACATTGGACTAGTGGCAACCCATCCTGGCTAAGCTCTACACCTACATAAATAATACAGCTCAAATGACAGCTGGTTGGAAACTGAACATCATTGTGCCAATCTACAAAAAAGGAAATAAAACCCTTCCCCAAAACTACCCCCCATTAGCCTGCTGGATATCCCCTCCAAACTCTATGCTCGTCATCTGCTCACCAAAGTACTTAGATGGCCATGCCATTATTTGCTTTACAAAATAGAAAAAAAACAAGAACCAGTAATTTGATTTATTGTAGTTCAGAGTTCACCTTATGATCCCATGCCCATGAACACAATACTAAACAGCTCAGATCACAAAGGGAGTTGCCTTTTAGTCTTTGTCTACCAAAGTTAATGGAGTGAGGTTGTAAACAAAGCTCTCCTGAAATGAAAGTAAACAGCCTGGAGGCTGGAATGCAGGCTGTGGAGATAGAGAGACCTTTGCTTATACGTCTGCCTGGATTATTTCATATTTTCTAAAATGCTGAGCCTGTGCTGGGCAGCACAAGACACTGTATGGATATTTTGGCTCTAACATTTGATATGTTCTGCTTTATTTTAAAGAGTTCTGCCTAGTCAGAGCCATCTTTCCCATTGGGTTTACTGGCGCGTTGCACCAGGGTGCCATCCTCTCAGGGGCGCCCCAGTGAGTTGGGGAGCTGCGTGGTTTTGCCGGCGGCCTCCCCTTTCCCTCTTGCACTCCCGCAAGCTTCACCCTGTCAACCATATGACTGGTGGATGTTCAGCATTCTTCCCAAGCCCCCACGGGAGGAGAGCGATTCCTGCAGAATGGGGAATCTGGAGGGTTCTTTGCACCACAGCATCAGATATGTTTAAGATGGCGCTGCTGCCAGTAAAAGTTTGGATAACATTTTTATGGATAGTACATTTATTTCAAAAGAAGTCCGTTCTTATGTTTCCAGTCGCTTCAAACTGAGCAATATTAATATCTGCAACACCCACATCCTCCCTTACCTCTATGTATTTTTCCAGGCTGACATTTGCAGTGAATTGAGCAAACTGAAAACTAAACAAGCAAACACCCACAAACTTTGCCTGTCCATGTGCAGGACGCAAGTGGAGGAAGACTTACGAAGAATCCAGCTGAATACTTGTATGAATTATGGAGTTTTTTCAGAGTGGCTTATGGCCTTTTAAACATGATGCAGTAGGTCCAGTGGTGGCCTGCTAGGAGAGGTTTTTGCTGTGAGGCATTTTGAGGGTAAAATTGCTTGCAGCCAATTATGGTAGGCCAGTCCATGAAGCTGCCCAGAGCATTGGCTGGTTGTATATTACTGAATTATCTTTGTTTATGAGGCCCACAAATGTGGGCAAGGTGCTTTATCAGGTTCATGGAACCACATGTTCACTGGATCCTTGCCTTTCACGACTTAGAGCCTCTAGTAGGGAGAAAATGAATAGGTCCAGAAGTCCTTTTAGAGAGAAAGTGGTCCTGACATTGTTAAAGGACGTGCTAGTGCAACCACTGTGTGGATTTCCAGCAGCTCACAAATCTTGCGAAAGAGTTTCGACTCAAAACTTGCATTCTGGTCTGTATGCATCTAGGTGTGCCATGCATACAATGCATTTCTCAACAGAAACCAGGACACAGCAATGGTTTCCTGGTCTGGAAGGACAAAGCCTCAGCCCATTTGGTGTAGTCAATAACTACTAAAACATAATGCAGGTAAAATAGCTGTTCAGGGCTTTTTCTCTCTTGAATTCTTTATATAAATTAAAACTTAATACAAAATGGTTGCCCGATTCAAACTCGTGGAAGCTGGTGCATTCTCTTCATGAGAAAGTTGGGATTTACTCATTTGCCGGGCTAATCCATGCTAACAGCATTCAGATCACCACTGTATGGGGACATATTACCGAATTTACAATACAGGCCTGAGAGGTAGTGTGTCCATACTCACTATAGAATGTTTCAGTAGCAATGTTGCCAAAGTGGTGCTAAATATTGGATTAGCTTAACACTGCAGGCACAAATGTGGCATTTTGATGCAGCAGATTAGCACAAATACTTAGTAGTGAGGAGTCAGGAATTCAACAGGAAAAATAAAATATCAGAACATTGTTTAATTTCTAATCATGTTCCAGACCGTCACCATCCTTCTGACTCCAAGCAGTGTCTGTAATGTTTCTGCCCTCTCTTCATCTCAAAATACTTATTAACTCTTCCTGACATTATCTGAACCTCTGGCTGTGGGCCACCTACCAGTAAACTAGAGGATTTTGGCTTTAAGCTGATTTTAGTTCAATTAGAATAAATTGACTTAAATACAATACTCTGTAACTGGATTCCGGATTAGACTGTGGGCCGTTTCTGTGATCACAGCAGCATTTTTTCCCCTCCAGCCAATGTAATCAAGGCTGATTTGGACTGTATTTGCTTCCCACCTTCTACATACTGAAACCTCTTTATGCAGAAGGGGTCTCACAGAGAACATAAACAGCCAACCAGCATGTGCAAACCCTCCCTGCTTACCCGTTTTGTGGATCCAATGTATTGTGAGACTACCAAACAATTCCTGCATATTATTTAAAGTTTAGATTAGCGAAAGACTTCACCAAATAGGTATTCTCAGATTCTGGTGTCTGTCATCAATTAGTTAGTCAACAACCGTAAGAAAAAAGAATCACTGCTGTAGCTGTTGTGAAAATGTTCTCTAAATTGGCTGCAAACTGAAACTCTGGAGAGAGACTGGCAATTCTCCCCTGTTGACTGACACAATTAAAGCATCACAGGTCCGTTCCTCTCTGGCTGCTAGTGAAGCTACTGATAGTGTATTAGACAAGATGGCAATCTTTAGGTGGCGGGAGATAGGGTGCTTTATTCCTCCAACTACTGAGCTGAATTCACACAAACTCAGTCTCCTGCCTCTAAAAATAAATGAACGAATCTGCTGTTGCTTGGCAGGCTACAAAATGTTGCCTTGATACAGCAGACTTTTAAAGATGATGACAGTGATGATTTCTTTATCTCATCTTTTCTCCCAGATCCACGGGGGAGCTCACATGCTCCTGGCACAGTAAACCTTTGAGGTAGGCTATGGCCAGGGTTAGTGATTGACCCAAAGTCATCCAGTGAGAATTGTAAGCA